>NC_052017.1:88416928-89046928 GCF_015832195.1 Motacilla alba alba | reverse complement strand
AGCTCAACTAGGATATTAATAAGTACAGCAGATTTATTACGTAAGCGTAACTTAGACTTGATTCAAAAGAATAATCATAATTGTCAGGGCACATGTTCTCCTCACTCTATTATCAGCAGTGTACTGTGCCTTATAAGTTTAGTCTGCAGTAATTGTGATCTTAAATTAAAGTAAGCTTTATACCAGGCCACTATGAAGGCAACTCCTTTTTTAACATCAGGCGTTTATATCATTCAGCTACAAAGTTTCTTTAGAAAACAAACCCAAACCCTTCCAAGCAATTATTAAAAGTTCGCTATAAGAGTAGCAGGCTACTTTTCATTTTAGAGAGGAAAGTGTCAAGACTGACCTCACAGTAAATTACTACAAGAAGGCATCTGTTAATAGCACATATGCACAGCAGGTATAATCATAGCTGGGGTTGCCCTAGCCCTTTCTTATGCATCCAGGACTTAACACTAGGAATGCAAAAAGATGAATACATTAAGATATTTAAAAATTCCTCTCTGTGCCCTGCATTAAATGCAGCCAGTTGTTTCAAAAATAGTGTGCTGATACATGAAATAATAGCAGCTTTTTATTCTATTTGGTTGATCACGGAGCATTTTCAAAATCTTTCCAATTGTGGCCACCCCCTCTACTTTTGAAAGCACAGTAGCACCCTTGTTTGAACAGACCATCTTTCTTATAGGATAAAAGGGTTACTAAGTCTTCATAACCTGTCAATCCTGAGGGGTTTTCCCCAGGAAAACTGGTAATAGTGCCTTATTATTTTGAATTGTGAGTTGGTTTAGAAGATGAAGATGGAAGTCCACTCAGGGCTGAGAGAGCAGCTTGTCAGAATAATTTTATTGGCATTTTTATACTGACTGGAATCAAAATATCAGGAATGAGCAGCATCAAGATTTTATATGGTTCATACTGCAGCCTCTACTTGCTCTGCTGCATTAATTTGTTACGATTTTTTTTAAGAAAAGAATTAATGAGAGTGTTTCTTCCTTCTCTCTTTGTGTTGACTCTTTCCAAAATCTAGTATGCAAATACAGGCACTATATTAATAAACTTGAGTTTATGTTCCCATGCTCTCTACCTTTCAAGACAAATATCATACTGAAATGATAGGTAGAGTGCATCTATAATTGAATTAGCCTTGGAAGCAATTTGCCCACATGGTACACTTGTAATATTCTTCCCAGAATAAATTTTTAACCATTTGATAATTAGCTTAGCCATACCTGTGACAACGAGTAAATTGTAAAACACCAGAACAGTATCTTAATTATCCTTTCTAAAGAGACCAAGCAATAATTTGCTTAATCGCAACGAGGGATGAAATAATGTTAGTAATTAAGTAAGAAAGTATTCCCACATGATTATACCCTTTCGTAATAATGTAAGGGAAAAAAAGGGAGAAGATGAGGCATTAAAAATGTATACCATAAGATTTCATATAGGAAATATGAAAACAGACAACAAGTTGTGATTACAAATAATTACTAAAATATCAAAGGGTCCTAGTAAACATAAAAACAAATTTTAGCTACATAATTTCTCTAATCCTAGTCTCTTCCAATTCTGTAGCTCTATAACCTTAACTGCAAAATTAAGCCAAATGCTTCTCCTTTTACAAAATACAGATAAGGAGAAAGCACTGTAGTTATTTAGTCTCTCTAATAGTTCCTTTCTTTTTATTTTTATTTTGTAATATGAAATAGAGCAGGTTGTCCTTATGTTTCCTGCAGAAAGAGCTGTCCTAGAAATCCAGGTAATTTCAAGAAATGTGTTTAGCTGCGTATTGCATGCAATTGTAAATACTTGATAAACAGATTGTGCTCATTTTTTTTTACTTCTCTTCCTAAAATTAGAGGTAAATCTTACTCTCATCAGCTTAAAATTAACATTTGATCAATCTTACATTCCTTGATTAATGCAAAAAAATATTTACCTTCACATATCCAATGAATATTATACTGCTGCACGAATGAAAAAATGGGTCTCAAATCCGAAAATTAAAAATTAGATACTACCTACAATAATGTATTAAGCATGATTGGCGAAAGAAATGCTGATGAATATGTGGCAGAAATTATACAAGCCCACTGTATTCATTCCTCAAGGTTTTTTCTCCCATATTTTTATTGTGAGGAGTAACAGATGAAAAATACAAGTGTTTGCTAATAGGATTCACATCTTATTATTGGTGCTGATTTGCAGTTTTCCTTAACTCGCCATGATTACTTTTTTAGAAGCTTTCACTTTTCCCCAGCTGATCCTCGTCTTGTTAGGCAGCATTAATGACACTTCAGTCATTGTGGCTTTCAAGCAGAGCCCTTCCAGAGTGAACAGAGAGTTGACATTTCCTGACATTTTCCCAACTAATTACAGGACAAATAATTAAGCATGTTCTCCTATGTAACAAATGAAGGCAAAAGCCGTCTGTCAGCGATGTTGATTGATGACACTCTGGGAGACTTTATCTGATGGGTCCTGCCATGCGGTAGAGGGGAAGCAAATTTATTAGAATGAACAATGCAAATTCTGAGTCATCTCATCCAGTTATGCGCCAAAGCAATATCCATGTCAAGGTGAATGTGACAATGAAAGCAAAATATTTGCATTTTGTGGAGCAGGTTGAAGGGGAAATCAGAGCGAGAAGATGACAGGCCTAATTATTTTGGCTCATACAGGCTAGGACAGCTGTTTCTGGTGTCCTGAACAAGGCTGTCACACAGGTAACTAAATAGGTCGGCATATAAGTCTGTATCCAACACTGTACGGAGATGTCTACCACTAATGACCAACGCTAATGTTACTGCCATCCCTGAAAAACAGTAAATGTGTCACAGTGCACCTTCTGTATGGCAGTCAACATTTCGCTACATAATTACTTGTTAGTGAATTAATTCCTATCTGTCAGTATCTATGCCAGTGTCATTTTTAGACCATTACGAAATTATGCCATCACTATAGCAACTGCAAGCACAGTTAAAAGGCAAAACAGTTCAGATACTCAAGAAAAGTGCCTAGTTAGGCAGAAGACTAATAATGTAAAATTCAAATTGTGATGTTGCTGTCTGCCATCCTAATTTTCTTTATCTTGATTATGCGTTTGATCATTGATCATTAAACAATAATTTAAGGTTTCCAATTTCAATCCATGATTAATATTTAATATAATTAAAACCTCAGCCACAACAGCATCTTTCCTATAAACAGACGCACACCGCGCTGTCATTGCAATTAATTAGGAGCTAAAATGTGACATGCTCAAAAATGAATCCTAATATCAGAGTTTACATGCAAATAAGAATAACTGATAGCATCAGGATGTTCTTTTCTCCCTGCTTCCTTTATAGATTGTAAACAATGCCAGTCTAAAAATCCTGTATCCTGACTCATTTCCTATGTTTTTATTTATTTCTTGCATGCATTCTATTTATCCAAGGAAAGTCAGGACCCATCTTACCATTATCACCGTTACTTACAGATTTCAAGATGCCATCTTGTTCCCAGAAAAATTTTCAGAGTCTTAAGATAAATTACATATATTAAGCTGCCGAAAATCTTCCAGACTGTTGAAATTTTTAAGGACAAGCAGAAAAAAGATTTGCTGATATCTACAACTACCTTACATGCATACAAGTCTAAGTCTAAATCAGAGAATTCCTCATACGGAGAAAGAATTTCTTCGTTTGCATCTTCCTATTTTATGTAAATGCTCAAATAAAGGTGAACAAATTCTTCTAGAAAGTTTCAGCACATATTCATCATGTTAATCTATGGAACATTGTGGCATTTGCTATAGTGCAAATGTTACAGTTGTGCATTTCAAATGATGTATGACAGCGGTATGGTGGCCTTGGCTACTCTGACTCAGTGGAAAGGGAATGTAGAGAAATAATAGTAAATTTGGAAAACCCGTAAGAGGCCAAACATGTTGGTGAGTTTTGGGTTTGGTTTTTGGTTGTTGGTTTGTTTTGGGTTTTGGGGTAGTTTTTTTTTGGTTTTGGTTTTGGTTTTTTGGTTTTTTGGTTTTGGTTTTGGTTTTGGTTTTTTTGGTTTTTTGGTTTTGGTTTTTTGTTTGTTTGTTATACTTTATTTTTTGGGTTTTTTGTGGGTTTTTTTGTATACTTTTTTTATAACTTTCATTTTAGGAAAAGAAGAAACAATGTACAACTTATGGTGCCATTTTCTTTCCAGTGTGAATAACACATGGCCAGTCAATTATCCTTTTGGTAAACTGTTGGAAAAGATCTCTGGCATTAAAACATATATTTATAAAAAAGTAGGGGCTTTTTACTTTGAATGTATGTATTGTCTGCAGAAATGATGTGAATATCTATTGTTTTCCATCTTTCTTAACATAGATATTGTTTTCATTACTATGGTGTGTGTTTCTAGGAGGAAAATCAAATTAAAACTCAGCCAATCACCTGAAATTAGAGCTGAATCTTTCCAGAAGAAAAACACATAATGATTATAATGCAAGATCATTAATGTTCTTCATTTAAATTCACCTGACAAATAAGTGCCTACTTTTGACTAAAAGAACGACCCTTTCAAGAGATGAGAAACATCATTACCTCCTCTTACCAGATGAAGGTATTTCTTTCACTAGGATCTACAAAACACTCAGTCATCCTTCTTTCTCTCTCTCCTAACTTCACACAGACCATTAGCATGATGGAATTGGATAAACTTTGCAAAAATTTCTAACTGCAGTAATGCTCTGAGATAGACCACTGCTCTGAAAGTGATGGGAAGATTTAATTTCTGCTCTGCTTAACAAGGTTAGAAGAGTTCGGTTCTTGGTTAACATTGACCACTAAATGAGTAGGAATCAATAGTTCCTCACTAATGCCACAGTAAGCCAACTCTTTTATTGACCTTTCCATTAACACTAAGCAGCTGAAATGCAGGGAAAAAAATAGTCTAATCATTTTAATTTTTTAACACCTACCAAATCAAGTGCTTCACTGGTGTTTCGGTGCTCTTCTGCCAGTCCTCTCATGTATCTACCTGCATTGTTTTACGTTCTATCTGATTTCAAAAAAACTTACTTTAGATTAATTTATTTATTTGGTAATTGTGTATAAATAGTGTGCTTAAATAGTGTGCTTAAATCATGTATAAATGGTGTGCTTAAATTGTGTATAAATAGTGTGCAGCCAGGAGTAGCTGCAAATTAAGAAAAAAAAAAGGCAGACGTGAAATAAAGAGGTTTTGTCCAATTAAAAAACTTTTTGTATATCAGATTTACTCAGAGACACTTTTCAGACAAGTAAACAATGAATGAACTTGATAGGGATGATATACAAATTTGATACAAAGAGCCAATGGGATAGTTTCTGTCTAATGATCCCAGTCAATCTAATTAATGTATTCTGCTACATTACATTTTAAGAAGTGACCATTGTGTAATACACTTTGAAATATGCACAAGCTAATGGGATAAGATACAAAAATTATTATGCTGACAGTAAATCATATTACATTCCTAATAAGCATTAACTAGATAACTAGGTCAAAGCAGTATTATCTTAATTGATTTTTCAAAAGAAACCTGACAGAAAAATGTCAATGCTCGAATATTTCTTCATGCATCATTAAAACAAGATTGGCTTTTAACAAAAGAAGAATCCTTCACAGAATTGATTCTTGCTTCAGGCTGCCTGCAAGTAAGTGTATTACATAAAAATCTATACAGGATATTAAAACAACACCACTCTGCAAGACAGTTACAATTAAAAGCTGACACCCCCCACCATGTGTCTACTATAGTAGCTTGCTAGTTTGCTAGTAAATGTATTTAAAGTCTTCAGAGCCGTATATGAAAATCAGTCAGTTTTGCTATTTGAGTGGGAGGGATACACACACACACACACACACACACCCCCTAATCAGAGCTTTTAATTGAATCAGTACATTAACAACTCATCTGTTTCATTGCTATATAACAATTAAAGAAACATGCAAGGAAACAGGAAAAAATACTACCTTGGATATATAACTGTAAATACAAGCTCTACATCTAACAAAATGGACATTTCAGTGTGGAGAGAGCACCATTCTGACATCACAAATTTTCAATAGGGATTGTGATGCAAAGAGTAATATGCAGAACAAATAACATATGATATCATCAATAGTAAAATGCTTTATAGGTTCAAGCAATTGATCGCATTGCAAATGCACATATATGTGCACATGATCAGAGAAATGCTGACTGATCCATCTGAAGATGAGTAGCTCACAAATCTCAAAATCATCAATTCTAATACATTTGTAGCTCAGTAGTACATAAGGCATTAGTTTTGTGTAAATAATCACAGCTCATTTGCTTGGATTGTTTAGTTTGTGAAGTTATAAGCAGAAAACGAAATTAGTAGTTTCTGATAATTCTTAATATACTGTTTATACAAGAACTTTCTTAAAAATACATAATATTGTTACCATTTATTCAGTGCAAAATAACTTGATCTCTAAACACTTTTTAGTGAAAAAACTCCTGAGTTTTGCAAGAAAAAAAAAAAAAGCGTACATGGGCTCTTCAGCATGTAAATTTTTCCTTAATGCTGAACATATTTTTGTGCCCATCATGCAACTTGTATTTCATTACAACTTTTAGAAGTAAGGGAAGGATGACAAAAGAAATTTTAAAACATTATTTCAGGGACATAGGCTCCACAAAGGCTGTTCTCAGAAACTAGGAATGGGGCAAAGTAAATCTTCAAGTTCTGTGAAGATCTAGACTGCCTAGAATGACTTGGTCCATAAGCCTAATTCAGGAGGGAGCTCTCTCCTTTACCAGCTCTGCCCTGTTTAGCTCTAGAGAATCATTTGCTGAATTTGTTCTAAAGTGCATTTTATTCTTAATGTTCACTATGCATATGCTTAGAGCACTGTATCGATAATATTTTGGTTTCATATTCTCCAACTTCTCTTCACATTCTTGCCTGGCTTTTGGCAGTCCTCAAGATTTAGTTGTGTCAATGTATTTCATAAATGTTTTATCTCCTGCCTCTTTCAGGAGAAAGATAATAGATCTTCAGTTATAGATCATTATTGAAGATATTAAATAAGATTCAGTTTACACACATTTCTGTTCCATCCTTCTCAAACCCTTCCCCAGAAAAATACATTATTTTTTGTTTTTTATGGGAGTTTGTGACTTAATTTTTCAAAAGTGCTTTTGCCTGGCCTGGTTCATATTATTTTTCAACAAAACACAATAGTGAAAACTGTACAAAGATTCCTTAATATGCAATGTGTTCTATTGCAATTTGAGCTCATTTTATGATCTTGTTTCCAGAAAGCAAAATTAATCACATTTTTACACTCATCTATTTCTTATGAAGGAAGCCTTAAATATAAAGCGGTGGGGACACAACACTTTTAAACAAGCATTACTTTAGAAAGAACTTAGTAAGGATAAATTAAAGTAAGGATAAACAATCAGATTTTTTTATGCTTAATTTACATCTTCTATTTGAAGTATCTTAACCATAAATCAATAACTTGGATAGATCAATAACTAGATAAATGTTACGAGCAGAAGTTGCTTGCTCAGATATTACTGGAATTTGCTTCAAACAAACAAACAAAATAATCTCCAAAATTAATCTGTTTCAATTAGTCTAAAAAACTTAGTATGGAATAAATTTCACCTATTTGTAGTCATGTAAAAGCAGTGCATACATACAGTTTTAACCATTTCTCTAAATTTGCTTCTCAAGCAAGAAGAGAAAGTTTTAAAGAGAAGGTAATTTATCCTATTCTGAGACAGCTGCCTAAAACTGGTGGAATGACTTAGCTTCTGACATGTCTCTCTCTCAGCTGGTTAGAATAGCACCCTCATCCAGAATCTTTAGCTAGCTGAAGATGATTGAGAATAATTTTTTTCATATAGATATATTTTGTCTTATCAAACTATGATACAAAAAGCTACTCTAGAGAAAAAATTATGCCCCGTTCATTTTAAGAAGGACTATTTCACACAGTCAGATGACTACTGAAAACCCCAACAGGATCTTTGTCTTTACTAGGATTCTGGAAACAGATGAGCTCTTTTCAGTGTTGAATAGAGGGGTGGGATCACATCCTTTGACCTATTGTCCCTTCCTAGTGCAGTCACAGGTGCTTCTGGCCACCTTTGCCACAAGGCCACCTTGGTGATTTATGTTTCACTAGGCGTCCACTATACCACCAGGATCTCTTCTGCAAAACTATTGACCAATCCTCAGCCTGTATGTGCCAGTGCTTGGGGTTTCTTCCTTCAGGGATGGGACTTGGAATCTCTCTTTGCCAAATTCATGAGGTTCCTGTCAGACCAGTCTCCAGCCTCTCAAAGTCTTTCTGAATGGTAGTACCTCCATCTGGTGTATCATTCATTACTTCCAACTTTTTGTCATCTGCGAAGTGTCATTCTGTTCCATCACCTAGGTTGTTAAAGCAAATGCTAAATAGTTCTGGCCACAGTAGTGATCCCTTGGGTGCAACACCAGTGACTGGTCTTTTCAATCCACTTCATCATTCACTTATCTAGACCCTATTTCATCTTTTTGTCAACAAGGATGTTATGGGAGGCAATGCTGAAAGCCTTCTAAAGCCAAGATAGCCACTGATCACCCTTCATGCACTGAGCAAATAATTAACTTGTAGAAGTCTATCAGGTTTTCTAGGCATGATTTCCCCATTGAGAGCTGACGATTCCAAATCATCTTTTCATCTTTAATATCTTTGGAAATTGCTCCAAAAAGGATTTGTTCCATCATACTCCCAGGCCTGTATTTTCCAACTCATTCATGCTCCTTCTTTCTGTCCTTCTCCAAGTACCATGACATTCCAAAGATAATTGAACTGGACTTGCAATGGCATTGGTTAATTCCCCAGCACATGTGAGTACATCAGGTCCCATGGATTTGTGTATGTCCCCCAGTTTAAATATTCCCTAACTATACCTTCCTCTACCGAGGGTTAAAACCACATTCCTCCAAATTTCTCCACTGCTCTCAGGCACCTGACAATCCTGAAGCCACGGTGTGCCACAGCGTTTAACACTACCCTTGCCATAAGGTTCTTTGCCCCATCTGGCATCAGGGCTTCATTTCCCTCAGTCTTCTTTTTTTACTGATGGACCTGTAGAATCCCTTCTTGTTTTCATTCACAGTCTCTCCAAATTTAATTTCATGCAAACTTTGGCTTTTTTAACCCCATCCCTGCATGCCTGGACTCCTCTCTATATTTTGAATGACCTGATCCTGCTCGCTTGCTCATATGCTCACTTTTCTGTCTGAAGCTTTTTCCAGGAGTTCCTTATTCATCCAAGTGTGCCTCCTATCACATTCTCTTGTTCTCCTGAACAAGGGGAGGGACAAGGAAAAGTTTAGAAGATGACTGTCCTGGTTTTGGCCAAGAATAGGGTTAATCTTTTGCAGTAGCCATGAGGAGGTGGAGCCTGGAGATCCCTGGGCTTGGGCCTTGGGCCAGTCAGGACAGACACTGCAGGTGGGGAAAATGGTCATTCCTGGAGTCTTTGGCAAAAAGTGCATGTGGAGGCTTGAGGACAACCCCTGAGGTTCTGGAGTAAGACATACAAAGGATCTAAGGCTGGCTACCACCCAGATGAAAAAGAGACTCTGGCAGCTTCTGAACTGGTTCAAGATGCCTCCAAAGGGATTGGCACTGAAGCACAGCTTTTTCTGGCACCCCAACAGCCAGTGCTTTGCTGGATATTCAAAGTGAAAGTCCTTTCCACATAAGGCCACTGATTTAAGTGGATCATGCTGATCCCACAGCAAGCTTGAATAGAAATCCCCAGTTGCCCAGGGATCTTCATCACAAACTGTCCTGAAGGCAAAAAAATTTTGTGATAAAAATTTTTAAATTTGGGTAGAATTTAAACATTCTATATCCTGTAACCCAAACAAATCCAAATATCTCCCTGACCCCAGAAAAAATCTTTATGATCAAGGTAGGTTATTTTCTTGGCAGTTTATGGGAGGAGGGGAAGAAAGATAAAAATCTTTCCAGGTGCCATCAATAAGGAACAATTTATTAAGGTCACTGGACTTTTAAAATCTTGGTTTGAGTTATTTCTTCCTTTTAATTAATGGGATGAAAATTTTATGTGCCATTACTCTGCAAAACACTGATTTTTTTTTTTTTTTTCAGACAATCTTTAATCTAGGACTATTTTCAGCTGAAATTTGCCAGACTTGACAGTCTAACCACAAAAATATACTTTTGTGATCTTGGTGAAAATATACTTTAGTTCGTAAACATGCTTCTGAACATCTCTTTGCAACTTTGTAGTGTTCGAGTTTCTCAGGTTATCTGTTCTAGTCATGTTGCCTCATGAAAAGGCTAGGGCTGCGAACAGCTTCCACTGTAATTATTCACCCTGACATCGAGGGACCAAAATCATAAAAGGAAAGTCCAGAAGGAAATTAATAATTGAATATTCAGAAAAGGGTAAATGGAGTTAAGTAAATAAGGCCCAGGGCTACATATTCAGTGCTGCTAAATCTCAGCCTTTTCTGGCTGCCTACCCTACTTTCTCACTCATTTCGGTGTGGTCCTGCTGTGAAATGTGTGGTGCTCCCTAAGGCTGAGAAGGGAATGGGAGTGTTGAACAACTGGAATTGCAAGATGAGCAGACAGAGGCCAGTGAGGTACTGGTTTGGAGTTAATTGCTAGATTGGGACTAATAATAGAAATTATTAGTGAAATTTTGGAATTTGAGGAGAATCTTGAAACTCAGCATAATCTCAGTGAAACTTCCTAATGAGGGAGTGCCAGAAATTACCCTGATCCATAAATATGAAAATCTCAGTAACAGTATAGCAAATGGACTAGTTAGTAAAATCTTAAAAATCAAAAATACCTGTTTACCACAGGGGAAAAAAAACAATCTTGGGATGATTCTTGAGTTTTCATTTTTGTTGAGACTTTTTTCCAAAAAGTTCTGAGATTGAATCAGAACAAAAAACGCAGCAGTTTTATTTAGCCAGTATTCACTGAGCCCCCTCCAGGTATTACTGTTCAAGTTTTTAGAGAAAATTTAGAAAAAAAGACATTAATAAAACTTTCAGTAATATTCATCTGTTGAACATGGCATTTAGATAGTAAATTATACTCTGAGTTTTATTTACAACTCTCTTAATATTACGCAGAACAATAGAGAGAAAAAAATTGTGCATAAATCTTCAAGGAAAATGTAGAAGGGAAATTTTGGCTTTCTCCCTGAATCCCAGGAGTCTGGTCTTTCTCCACAGAACACATGGACAAGGCACCGGCCTGTGACTGTCACCTGAGTCCCAGAAGCCTGGTCTTGGTCCACAGAACACATATAGACATTGCACAGGCCTGTAACTGTCAAGTTTTATATGCTTTAAAGATGAATAAAACATTGCTGCTGCTAGGTTTGTACAGTAATGTCTCAACAGGATGCATGGGACATTTTTTGCTTCAAATGTGTGGTTCAAGACATCATTGTGCTAACTTTGGAGTTGAAGGACAGTATGGATCCTACTTATGAAAATCTTCTACATAAAATGAAAGTATGAAACACAATATCCTACCCTTTCTTCACACAAGACAAAAGGACAAACAAGGGCTGATGACCTGGGCTGATGATCTGTATTTTCTCTGCTGCAGCAACATGATGTGATATACCATTATATTATTAAAATATATTTAATTTAAAATAATAAAGAAGCCTACTCAGAACCATTTACACATACAGTCCTATCCTCTAAAAGAATAGAGATGGATAATGAAATTGAATAATGGATTCAGATGTGCTGGTAAAGTTTTACCTAAGCAAACTCAACCAATAAAATGGTGAAACACTTCAAGATCAGATCCCACCCACTGATCTCTTTGCAGGGTTCCCACAGCAACCAGCATTTTAACAGAGGAGTGTTGCAGTTGAAATAGTTCACTTACAGAAGTCCTTTTAGTGCTATGACTCTAAATAAGGTAAGTATAAGCATTTTTTTCTACATACAGCATTAGGTTTCTGTGCTGTTCCACCACAAAAGATGGGGAAAACCAGAGTTTTACCAAAACCACCCAACAAAACAAACCAAAATGCAAAATTGAAAGACTTTTATGTCCTCTAAAATAGGGGTATTTCTCCATTTCAGTATCTCTCTGTGCTCTGCCATGATGACTTCCCTCTTGGTATGCTCTGTATGGCCAAACTCAGTTTGGATTTGGGAGAGCTGGACAATTCTGGTGGAACAGCAGCTTTCATATGTGGTAATCCCTTCTGATAACCATAATTGTGACTACTTCTTGTACAATTCTATTTCTGACCATATTTTCTGCATAAAATGGAGTAGCCTTAAGTGTAAAGGGAAGTCAGCCAACATGGGAAGCCCATTTCCTGAGAAAAAATGTGCCAGAGAAACTTTATGAAATATACAAAATCATAATAACCATAGAAATCCCAGGTCAACAGAATTCAATGTTATTACAAATTTGACCTATATTACCCTTTTTTGAATGGGAAATTCAAAATCAGGTGGAATTTATTGTTTCTCTCCCCACCAACTTCTCTTCCCCCATTTAATGTTTGGGCCTTACAAAATAATAGAGGTGAAGACCCCCTTTCTCTGTCTCACACTCTCTCTGTCTACTTGCTTTTTTCTGTGACTCACACCTTCTTCAGTTTTGGAAAACTGGCAGTATAGTACAGCAGAAATAACCTCCACTTCTTCACAACTCTTTCTTTATCTTTCCAAACACGGACCAATGTTAAGAAAATACAGGATGAAGAAGTGGGAGCAAGTGTGTGTGTGTGTGTGCATGTAAAGTTTTTGAAGCTCTTCATCTGGCTGCCTTGAACTGGAGCACAAAACATACAGGGAGAAAGACAAGGCAGTGCATTTGTTTAGCCTAAAAAAGAAAATGTTAACGTGGTGAGATCTAATTGAGGTCTTCCACTTTCTCATACAGGAAGTGCAAAACTTATGGGGATGACAGAGACAGACCCTTCTGTGAGATGGACAACCAAATGAAAAAAGACAATACTTGGAGTGTTCAACATTCAAAATTCCAATTACATGAAAGTAGAAAAGAGCTCACATTGATAGTAGTTTACTACTAGAAGAAGCTGCTGAGCTTCACATCCTTTTCATCCAGGGCTCATGCAAGATCCTTAGTAAACCTACCAAAATTTGAAACTTGCCTTTCTTGAAAAGGAGGCTGGAAAAGAAGTTACTTCAACATGTAATTTTCTGAAATTCTATATTTTCTATGACTGCATGCTAAACCAATGAAACCCCAGAAATCTCTGCTCTGAAGAAATGCTACAGTTTTCACAAAAGTGATTCTTCAAAAAACCTCCTATACGATCAAATCTTTGTTATCCCATTCTTCCACCCCTTGTCTCCTGACATACCCTGAGAAAAAGAAATGCTTTCACAGAAAATATAAAATAAAAAAGCTTTAGCTTACCAGATATTTTAGGGGCTATAATACTTTCCAAAAACTGAATTAATTAAAATCCTAATTTATGAGAAGATGTCCAATTTTGTACTGATATTTTTCCCAAGTATTATGTTTTTACCCTTTTAACAGTAAGACTGCACTTTGAATTCCATAATGTAAACAGCTGAGTTCAGGTAGGTTGTAATTTGAGTTTTCAACTATATTTTAAATATGTATTTGAATCTGTGATCTACTGAAGTGCATTCTTATTCACCTGTTGGGTACCCAATTCATGAACACCAATATAGATGAGAAATCTGTGAGCAGGAATTTGTTTGTTTTATAACAGCTCATATCTTTTATTCCTTGCTTATTCAGAACTCCAGTTAGTTTTAACAGATGATTTAAATCTATAGGAGTGACGGGATTGGGAGGCAGATTGCTTTCTTAATAACAGCTATTTAACATCACTTTGATGTTTAAACATGTAATGTCATCTGCTTAAGGAACATCAGATATGACTGAATATACCTATAATGTGTTTTTGGAATGTGGTGATGCCTCCTAAATTCACACTATACACAACTGACCTTCTCTTAGTGCACCATTTGGACAGTTTTTCAGATTAAGCTTCCTATACAAAGACCTATTTTAACCATAATCACCTCAAAAGTATAAACCCAAACAATATGGTTCAACAGCCAACACACAAATGCTATGGGATATCATGTAGAGGATTTGCAAGTGCACACACAAACAAGCACACAATTATGTAATTTGTAAATTTGATCTGTGTGTATTTGAACAAAATTAGTACTGTACCCAAACATCAAAGTCAAGAGATGTGTCAGGATTAGAAGTCTTCCTTTTTGCAAGATTTTCCTATTTTCCTGTACTTTGGCAGATCCAAATAACTTTGGTTTTGCTTTTGGACCTGTGAAATACTTGCTGTGATATAGGGACCATCAAGAAAAAAAAAAAAAAGAAGAAGAAAACAGAATTTTATTTGCCACAGTAAAGGCAGGAAATACTGAAATCTGGAAATTATAGAATTATGGGTCTCAAAATAAGCAGCAAATGTGAATATAAGTCTTCCTAGTTTGAATGTTAATATGAAGTAAAACCACTGTCATGAAACTTACAGATTTTAAAACTTCTATTGATAGGAATAAATTGAACAAATATAAGCATTTCAATTTATACGAAATGCAACTTTCCATCTTCTTAATAATAGATACAT
This sequence comes from Motacilla alba alba, assembly GCF_015832195.1. NCBI lineage: Eukaryota > Metazoa > Chordata > Aves > Passeriformes > Motacillidae > Motacilla > Motacilla alba. Next base: position 89,032,251 of record NC_052017.1, on the reverse strand, counting down.
TCAAGTGAAAAAAACCACAAATATCCTTCATCAGAATGGGTCAGCATTAAGGAAAGTGTTATCAGTTAATCTAAAAGCATGATGGTTTCACAAATATTTCCAAGTGAATATCTATTTCAGCAGCTCTTTACTGACGTTATTTAATAGGTCAGGAAACTACATGATATAAAAACTCTTACAATGAATATTTCCCTGCAACCAGACTGATTTTTCACAGAGGCAAGCCCAAATTTGAACTGAATTCTATTTAATTCTCATTCACAGTAGCCTCTATATACATAGTACAAAAGGAAGGAGATGAGAATAAAGAAAATGTGGTACAAAATTATGGCAAAATTAATTTTTCAGTTGAAAAGTTCTTAAATATAGTCACATTCAAAATGCTCTCTCTCTCTATATATATATATATATTTACAAATTGAATATACACCAGTTTTATAACTTTTTAATGTAGCAATATGATGATTTAAATTTATTTAACTTTTCAAATAAATCATATCTGTGAGGAAACAATAAAAATCTTAGTTTCTTTGGGGCTTTCTTAGAGGAAGATGTTACAAAGATGTCTTGTTTTACAAATAGTACAGCAAAATTATAGTGAATCACAATAAAGCTGGTCATGTCTTTGATTTTCTATTTCCTTATGAACTTATTTAATATTGATGTAATAAAATACCTGCATTACCTAGCAAGGAATGCCTAACATTAAACAAAATATTGCACTCAAATTGATTTTTGTTACATCAAATAATAATATAGAACAGCACAAACCTTGTTCACCCGCCATCTGCAGTGAGAGAAGACCCTGACAACAGCAGAACCAATGTTGATTTCACTGTGCAAAATGGAAATTTGGATAGCAGCAAGTAGGGATGGTCTTCAATAAAAGCTTATTGTGATGAAAAGCTGATTCATCCAAACTAAAATTTTTCTCTGGAACATTTCTGAAAACACTTTCATCAAGATGTGTTTCTTCAGGTCCAGGATAAGACACCTTGCCAGAACCTAAGTTCACATTTCTATGACGATGCAGTGTCCAGCACCTCCAGTGTAAGAGAGGTAGCTCCCAGCAGGCAAACCTAGGATTTGGAAACGTAGCTCCAAGCTCCTCTGTGGACAGCCCAGACCTCTGTCTGCCAGTTGAATTTACATTTTTGCCCAGGCATTCCCAAAGTATGCCAAACACGCCTGGCACCCCTAACTCGTGGAAGCAAAATGAGCTGGATGCAGCCAGAACGTGCAGGGCATTCTGCACATGGATAGATGTATTCACTGGGAGATTGGCAGTTTCTCCAGGACTTCTGTGTGTCCTGGCTGCTTGGGCTCATACACTGGTGGCATGAGGAGGATGCAGAGGAGAATCCAGGTCTATGATAGATCCAACCAATAGGTGTTCTAAGTACGTAAGGTTTTAAGACTATCACAGTGTGAAATGTGGACAACTAGCAGCGTCAATAAGTTCCTTCCAAGAAATGGCCTTTTAGCTTCTAACCAGCGTGACCAGGTAGTGACATTTGTCCCTTTTGTCTGTTGTAAGGCACTGTAAGTTTTGGTGTTTGGAAGGTGGAAATACACTCCTTCACAAATTTGGCGCAGACTCTGTTTCATTTCCTTGTAAATGATGTTTGTCATATAAGTAGGGATCTCCCAGCTTTGAGTTTGCTGCTGTTGTAGGACATGCAGAAAGAGATTTTTACCCTCCTAATCCTAGCAATTATCTCCATAATCTGGTAATAAAGCCAGCTCTTGAGAATGAATAGAGGAGTCCAAATGAACAGGCTACTAGTCATAAATTTTAAAATATTAAAAAGAAAAAAGGTTAAGTATCACCTTTACCTATTTGATTTTTTGTGACTGTGATAATGTGGGTCTCTAGCAGGGAAAAAATGCAACTATTGCTAATGTCTCGCTGCAAGCAGTTAGACTGCATCTGCAAGCAGATTGCCCTATATAATTTTCAGATGGGCCATTTAAAGATTAATGTTATGAATTTTCCATGACTTCAGAGCACTGCGAATCTAGGTGTCGTGTATACATTGCTTGCAGGTTTATTTGTGGTGTAAGTATGTAAACAAGAATGTGACTAGTGTTAAGAACAAGAAAAACCTATGTGAGAATTGTTCAATTTGCACTATTCCTCTGCAGTGCTTCTTAGGAGGCCTGAGTCCCTTCTGCTTCTGAGAATTTTAACAATTTGAGGACTAAATGAACAAGTAGAATTTAGTGTAGTTATACCATGAGAAAAAAAATAACCTTATCTCATGAGGGAGCAGTGGAATATTGTGCAGAGACCATTCCCCTGACATCAACTGTGTTTGGCAGATGGTGCTGTCAGTTCAGGTCTGTGTTTATTCTATCATGCATGTGGTAGCATATTTTAAAATGTACAATCTCATGTATTATCTATGGGCTAAAAGCATGCAACACAAGCGGGACCATATCACAGGAGTTAAACTTCTGTAAACAACTAGCAGCGGTTGTGTAAATGCTATTTTCTTGACATAAATAACAGAAACATATGGCCAGAGACAGGAAGTGGGTGATACCTGGATAGATTGATATCCTGCTAGACAAGTGGCTGTATTTATGACATGATTCTGCTTGACAGTGAAAGAGGAGGGGAGGAGAGCTAATGACTTTTTCATGAACTCTCTGACAACATACATTTGACCACTGAATAGCTTTGCTCAACAATCTGATTCTCAGCATTGTTGTTAAACACATTCAATGAGGATGAAGAAATATTGGGGTCAGAAGTGGAAGGTAAAACTCTTGTTTCCCGTTTTCTTAGGGCAACTTGTATTGAAACAACATTGTTATTCCACTAGTTTAGTAACCACATGATTTCCAAACACTGTTCCTTTACTGGAGAGTACATGTCATACTCAAGTAGTGTCCTACTATAAGCATTCTTTTCCTGTTATGGCCTGAACTTTAAAGTGAAAGGTTTAATACCACAACACCTATTTTATAATCTTGTTTCCTTCCAATTTCCTGATAAAAAGAATGCCTACAATAAGTTTAAAGCCTTCAGCACACAAATCACCTTCTTGCATTTGAATATTTGTCATTGAACAATACTGAATCATAGTAAAACACAACTTCACTACATGTAACTCCTCTGCAACATTTCAGAACAGTGATGTATGATGTTTCTTGTATCTGAGCTATCCTGTTTTCCAAATTTATCCAGTTTACAAAAATACACAACAGTTTCTGACAACTAGATGAGAATTTCTTCCATCCCATCATAAATGTGGGCCAAACAAGGTTTTCTGGCACATCTATGTAACTGCTCTTCACTCTAATTCTGCCCTTCGCAATAAAGATTCAAGTTGCCTTCCTTTCATCATGGCCCTGTGTCCACAGTCTATCATAACTTCCTGAAGTGTTTGCTTACTTGCTTTAAAATGATGCTCATGGTGCACTACAATCTCCTCTACATCACTCTTTCAGTTTTAACAGGTCTTCAAGGCCAAGTTAGGGTTAGATCAAATTTGCATTTTGTGACTGAAACTGATGGATTATTCTCCAGTCTATGTTAGATCAATGACTCCTGTAGAAAGGTGTTTCAACATTACCTTTTCAGTCTTCCTTACATATTGCTAAAATAGGAAAATGTCGCAGAAGAACATGCACAAGAATAGAAGTGCGCTTGGGGTGAGAAAGTTGGCAGGATTTGTTCTTAAACAAGAAGATTCAGAAGGAAACTGTCTTCCGGAATAAATGTACTTTTGCAAAGCAATTCAAACAAAAGACTGCTTCCAGAATTGACCCTGAACTTGCAGAGCATGAAAAGGAAGCTGTTGAAATCCTACTGTCCTAAAGCAAAATCCTAGAACTTTTAAGGTAAACTACTTTTAAATGAAGCACAATAGCACCCAGCATGCCTGAGGTTCAAACCACCCTTTTTCATCCGATTCAGAATATTACGACCATCTGGAATATTCAGTCATCTTTTCCTGTGTTTCTGTGCAAGGGTCTGATGAGCTCTGTCTCACAAGGGACCTCGGAGGGAAGCATTCCCTTTATTTACAGTACCCCAGTTGTTAAAATACAGACCCACTATGTGGGAGGCCAGAGCTCAAATTCCTACTTTGGTTCAGCAGGCATGCCTCTGTGAAGTGCCTCATCAACACCAAATCGTGTATTCCAGGAAGTCTGCCTGTTTGTCATATCCTCCTCCCACTGCCTCTCTTCCACTGTGCTCAACATCATTAAACATCCACTGGTGCAGCAACTCAAAACCCAATGGTTTAGGAGCCCAACAAGCAATAACTCGTGCTTTTAGCCTTGTTACAATACATATTTAATTACTTATATAAAATGTAATTATCAAAAAACCACTTTTTGTCAGTTCCCCTGATTACTTGTTGGATCCTGACATTTAATTGAAAGAGAGGAAAGTAAGACTGAAGATTAAGAGCTGTGCTAGTCATCTTAGGCTGTATGCAGCATTTCCAAAAGGCCAATGGCCAGGTCTTTGACACAGTGAGAACTTTTTTACTGTACACTCTTACTGTGGCTTTTGCAAAGCAGAAGAAAAAGAAACTGCACAGAATTTCTAGATGGCAATTGAATATGTACCACAAAGACAAGAGGGATTCCTAGATGTGGCTTTCACACCTTTGACTCCCCATTAGGTCAACCCTTAAACTCTAGACCCCAAGAACTAGAAATTAGATATGTCCCTCAATTATAATTTCCAACACTAAGACATTTGCTAAGTATCTTCTAGCTTGTATCAATCTACAATTAATAAAATGACATTTAGAACTATAATTAGCAGATAATCACCTAGTCACCACCTGCTGATAACTGGTCATGATTTCAACATCTATGCTGGGGCTGATTCCTGAAAAATGTTGTGTGAATCAAGAATATTTACATGCATGCTAATAATCATATTCTTGGCATCTCAAACAGTCTGCATGTAAATGAAGAACAAAAAAAAAAAAATCCACTTTTCCCACAGAGTTCCTCATTATCTGCTTCAATGGGAACATTTAATCATTTCTAAGACATTGGGGAAAACCAGCAGTGGCACAGAGACTTTCCTTGAATGTGTGCTGTTGTACCATAGTTGTAAACAGAAGGAATCACTCATGTAGCTTAGTGTCCACAAACTGAGCAAAGCACCTGCACAGGGAAGTGCTGGCAAACTCAGCTTGTCATCCCCTGCTACCTTCATAGAGGCCCCTTGAGTGCTTTCTAGAAAACAAAAAAAAAGGGGAAACATATGCTCATGCAGAGCTTGAAACTGGAGGGAATGTGCAGCAGTCTATTAAATGCATAAAGGTTGATTTGCTGATTTCTTTCTGTTGCTAATTTCTCTGCATCTTGGATCCTTTCACTGTATGTCTGACTGCATGGATTGATCTAGTGAATAGCAAAGGGAATATTCATTATATGTGAGAAAAGTATGTTGCTTGCAAGGATTCCTTCAAAAATGAAATTCTTTTTGAGGATTGTCAGCATAAGAGATGTCTTCATAGTTCTACAGATAGGTGGCTTTTTTTTTTTCCTCCGAGTTTGGTTTTACAGAGATATACAAGAAAATGTTCACCAAAATATTTCTGGGGAACTGATCACATTCAGTCATTGTATATGAATCTGAAAAAGTATTCAGACTCTGACCATATCCTATTTCCAACAGTGATTCTTAGTTTGTGTTATCAATAGAAATTAGCTGTGAATCAATAGAAAATTGACCCTAAAATGCTGGGTGGGACAAGCATCACACTGAATTGTCTCTCCTCTCACCTCAGTTTTTATCCATCACTCATAAGTCCATTTTTTTCTCAACCATAAAAACCTTGAGTTATTATAAGCAGTTTAGAGAGGCAGTTTGATGTAGGTTTGTTCATCTCAAAAGCAGAAGAGACTCTTCTTTTGTGTGGGGAAATACCAGGGCTATACCAACTATCTGTCAGGCATTGTGTCTGTGGACCCTTTCCAGCTCTTTCATGTTAGTAGAGCTGACAGGGAAAAAAAAGCTGCAGTGAATAAGTGAATAAGCCCAATAATCGAGCTGTGGAAAACCTGCTGGCCACAGCATAATCTTCCCTGAGATGTGCAAAGTTTGGTGAAATTCAGGCATACTTGAAATCTACCTGTAATGCAAACTGAAGATGCATTTCCACAAAGTTTTCAAGTAATACGATACTTACGGTTTCTTTACGCTGCACAAATAAATATGCATAAGTAGACATCTTGACATGTTAATATTCTACATAAGAACAAACAACAGGAAAGAAAGAAAAAGACAAAAAAATTCAGAGTAACATTTTAAAATTTCTATGTAGAGTTTTTGAAAATACCTGTTATTATTCTTTTAACATTAATTTTCATGAGAGTTTTTCTTCATTCTTATTTTGTTTTCAAGACACTATCAGGCTGCTTTACTTTACCTGAATAAAGAACTTAAATGTATCATAAACACAGTCTCTTTCATGACATTTAAAAATCCTCTGGAGTTGAAAACAGAATACTTTAGAGCCATTAGCAGAAAACTGCTTAACTACAAATGGCCTGGTTGGTATATAATATGCTTAATGTTGAAGCTGTTCCCAAGGTAAACATTCTGTAGTGGCTTTACAAATAGTGCATAGTAAAAAAATAATGGGATCTGTAATTGTTCAGTCATCTGCACAATATAAAAGTTAAGTATCTTAACCATACATGGAGTGCATTCAGGCCTTGCAATGGTAAATCTGGTGTCTTTTGCACTTTGTATCTGCTGTTATAAAACAAGGAGAAAACAAGCGGTCTGCAGAGGATCAGATGCAGTGCTTTCCCATATGTCAGTCTCTGGGACAAGGCCATATTAATGTATGAATGGTCAGCTCCTTTCATATACTACTAATGTACTGGAAAGTCTTCCGCACTCGGTGCTTTCCTTCACGTCTCAGGACATCTCGTGGTAGAGCACTTCCCCATGCAGAACAATATGGCCTTCTCTTGGAAAAGCCCTCTGGGCTGATCACTGTCAGGTTATGTTATGTTTTAACAGTAGGCACTTCAATGCTAGTTTTGTGCAGAGTTGTAGCAGGAACAAGAGGTCTAAACAAACAGAAGGGCCACTAGAGCCCTTCCATTTATCATTCCAACCTGACAGAAATCTCTATCTATTCCCTAGCTTTGCTGGATCTTACACGTTATTTTTAAAACGTCTGCTTTTAAAAAGTAGCTACCCTTATACTTGGCCCTTCTGCATAATCATTTTCTTCCTTACTGTTTAGATAAGTCAGTCTGAAAAATTTGAAGGAAAATGTAAAATCAGTGGTATCTGTCTAAAAGGTTTTAACATAGCCTAAGTAAATATTATTAAAAATAACTGTGTTAATACTTGCAAGGCACCTTTTAGCTATGAAGGTGTGAATTCATTAGAGCTCACATCACAGCACCCCTGTGAATTGGTCAAGAATTATTATAGCAAATTTTCACAGGAAGAAACAGATATAAAGGGAATATAAATGTTGCCTAGGTAACACAGGGAATGGCAAAGGTGGGATTTAAGCTCAGTTTTTTTCACAGTGTTCATTAAAAAACACTCCTCTTTAATAACTGAGAGGGTATCATCAGTCCATCTTAAGTGAGAGCTTTCTTACCGTAAGGGTTGGGATAAACTTTCCTTAAACACATCGTTAAAAATGCTCCTTTAGCACAAATTCTCAGTGTAAGTCTGTTCAGGTAACTAAGAAAATACTTGAAAACTAGCCACAGTATTTTCCCACTATCAGTTTGCCAGTAACAATGGCAATACAGTTTGGAAAGGTATTTTTTTAGAGTTTCAGATTGGGTTCACTGCCTTTCTTCATGCAGCTCAAGTCAAGTATTATTTCAGTATTCATCATTCAATATTCAGTACTTCTGTGTTTTGAATGAACCTTCCCCATGTGATCATAAAGGGACTTGTCTCCCAGGACTGAGATGGGAAAGACATATCCAGAAGAAGTACTGGCAATATGGTAAAAGAAATGCAAAATATTTTACATGGAAAAAGAACATTAAGACAGAACTCTGATGCAGTGATTTATTTAGAAGAGCTACTTGGACCAGACACAGAAGGTCTTTCTTTCTGATGGTAATAGGATATGTTTTGCTCACTTTTAGAAAGGGTTTGGTTTGGGTGGGTGATAATTCTAGTAAAGGGTGAGAGAAAATTTATGGGTCTGAAAGGAAGATTAGTAACATGGGAAATTTTGTATGAAAATATGCTGCATTTTTGGGGACTAATGCTGTTTTGGAGGAAAAGTGATTAATTTCCTGAGAGTTGCAAGGCACATCTTTAGTTCAGAGAAGGATGATGATGGAGAATGTTAAATACTTCAGTGAATTCGTGAGAAATATGTGGGATTTGAGCAAGTGTTCAATCTGTGAAATTAATGGGGAATTGGTGGCACAGGGGAAGAATTAAATGCACACAGTCATGGGATTGGGACCTACAAGATTCTAAAAGATTGGATTGGGAGGCATCTCTTGGATCATTGAGTCGTTCATTCACAATCTCAGCTAACTATGTGATAGATGTTTATTTTAGATTTATCCACATAATGTCTATTCTGCTTTCTTCCGCCTATCACATTTCCCAGGACCAAAGGAAAATTAGGATCTTCAGTAAAAGTTGCAACAACAGAATGTCACAGAAAGGACACAGAAGGGGCTACAGTCACCTCCAATAGCTATGTCCCTGCATTATCAGAGAAGCAATTAAATAAAACTCTCAAGTGAGCCGAGAAAGCAAGTACTATGCTCCATAGTACAAAAGTGCATCAAATAAAGGAAATCTTTCCTTGCAGAGCCAAACCAAGTAGCCATTTTACCCTGGGTAAATGAGAGACATAAAATAGTATGGCACTGAACATTAATTGCAGTGGAATAAGAGTAGAAGTATCTGAATATCCTTCCTGTAACTTTTCTCTAGTTATGGTCAATTTCCAACACTTCACAAAAAAAGAAAACTTTCCATCCTGTAAGAAACTTGTTTACCAAGATGTGAAAATATACCTTCCTTGCTTCCAGGAAGGTGCATGAGGAGTGCAGGGCACAAGATTAATTCAGTCTATATGCAGTGTAAACAGGCAGCACTCCAACTCCCAGGTCACATTGGATACCTAATCATTCCTATCACATACCTAATCTCTTTTTTTCCCCCAGAATTCTTTTGCAATTTTTTTAATCTTTCCTTCTTATCACCATCTTACATTGAGTTCCTACTGCACTGTCCTATTTGGGAACTAAAACCTAACTTATTGGATCGTTAGATATAATCTAGTTATCAAACTACCTAACTAAAAGCATTTGCTGTTCATTTAATTGTTTTATGTAAAAACCTCTTCTTCCTCTTGAATATTTAGCCCTGTGTTTCTGAGTCATTAAATTTCCTCCAAACTGTCTTATATTGTCTCTAAGGAAGTTAGGTATTTTTAATCTATCTTCACACAATAGCTACTGCACATTCCTAATAAACCTTTCCTGCATTTAGTTCTATATTTCCTAAATACAGATAGGTAGACTTGCATATCATGTTCCTAAAGAAGTGTTTTGATTGTCTTCCCTCCTGGTACAAGTAAACCTGGTCTCTGATAAAATACCCTGGTCTGATGTATTCTGAAACTTGCCATTCTTTTTCACAATCCCATTACATTTCTTGCATCCTCACATATGCACAAGTTTTCCTCCATTTCATTAGTTTCCAACTGATGAGGCCACAATCCCCAAACTTGTTGTCTGGAGTCAAGCACATGCCAGTGTGTTCCATGACAATAATTTCCATTCTCCTTCTGTCACTCTGAACAGTTAAACTACCAAATTCCTTTGAGGTGCTTTTACACCCCCTAAGTAATGGCAATAACTTATATTGTTCCAAAATATCACAAGTGCCCCTACAAATCAAAATAGTTCTCTGTGAGTAGGAAAGACACGTGCTTCTCTCAGCATGCAATTGCTATTTTGTACTGTATTTTCTAGAGCACTGAGTGGCACAGCACTCAGGCATGAGTGTGCAACCTTGACAAAATGCTGTTTCAGCCTTGAGTCAAATACAAAGTTTGAGTGACAGTAGTGTGTAAATCCAAACAGATGAGGTGAATAAAAAACAATAGTGAGAAAATTTTGATTGACATATGCACCTCAGTGACGACTTCTACTCTTCCAAAGGATTTTGAGCACAGATTCTGTGGCTGGGATTTGGAAGCCAGCAGGGGATCATTTGTAAGTTTTAGTCTTTTTGATCCCTGACCCACTGGGCAAGGAAAGACATGTCAGGAAAAACACTGTGTTTTGGGGAGCAGCTAAGTACAAGATGCTTAGTACCAGTTAGTCTGATCTAAATATTGTTTTAGGATTTCAGCTGACCAAGATGTTGTCCTATTCATGCTGTTTAATGTGCAATAGGATTAAAGGCATGCATAATCTGAGCATGTATGAAACCCTTGAGACCCACTTGAATGGCATGCTGAGGCTTTTGGCTCGGATCCTGCCCAAGAGGTATTAATTTGGGTATGAATCAAATGAGGCTGGGAACTGGTGCAGTTGTGCTAGTTACTGCTGTTGTCAAATTTAAAGTCTCTCAGCTCTAATAAAGAATGTTGTCCAACTTGTGAGAATGCATTAAGATGGACAGAGTAGAACTATTTAATGTCTAGCAGGTCTGAAGCTCTGACAGTGGAGACGATTACAAGGTTGCCAAACATTCCACCCTTCCCTCAGTGCTCCTGTCCCACAGACCTCAAGCAGTCTCCAAAATCTCTCCTCTCCTTGGTCTCCTAAGGAAGGTTTTTGGTAATGTAGCGAAAGAAACACAGAGGACTTGAGAGGCACAGTAAATAATTATGAGACAGATTGAAATGTTCTTTGCTGAAAATGGTTGTTAGGATTTCTAATAAGAGAAATTACTTATGAGCTCAAGTGATGGGTTTCCAGCATATTGGTTTACACAGAGGACCAGATTAAATTGGAGCTCTTGGGCTGAAGTTCCTCTCTCCTGTGACATTTAACCCTCATGGTCCATGGAAATTAACCTGTGGCTTGAATGATGGAAGCTGACTGCACCAGTGACCGGGTCTGTAAACCCAGTAGACAAGAGAGGTGATTGCCAGCTGGTACAAAGCACTTGGTAAATGAAAACAAGATGTCACCAATGGGAACAGTGTGGAAGCCGAGGAAACAAGTAAAACATCCCATATGTCCTTTACGTCCAATGTTTAATTCAGAGTTTTCAGAAAGAAGATAACTGGAATGCTTTTCCAAGGTTAGAGGAGTACTACTCTAACTGGTTTTATCCCATTTCTCTGAGACAGCAGCACTCACATTCACATAGTGTGGGCCTTCCCGAATTGTTCAACCACCTTTTTTATTGAAGAATTTGAATTCCCAAAATTGTTCAAAATTTTATTTAAATTATGAACCTTTCCAACTGTGAAATATATAATATGTCTCTGGGGAGATCAGAATCACCCTAAGGAACAGAATAATGATCATCCAAACTGATGTGATGAATATACATTTTGCATGCTTTCCTTTACTCTCAGTTTTGTATATAAATCAGCATTTCAGTCATATAGGAGAAATTTCTGTAATCAAAGCATATATTACATTTGAGGCAAGATTATTGTTTAAAGGAAGTAGCAGACAATATTCCAACACACAGTAAAAACTAATGTGTCCAACCACACTTTAATTATTTTGTGTTTACTCATAATCCAAACTGAGAAAATAAAGCTTTAAAATTTTTTTCATGGGGAAATTTTAATTAAGTACAAATAGTTGACATGCATCTAAAACCTGATTCAGGTAATTTTCAAAAATCTATGACAGACAGATTTTAAAATTTAATAATACTAATAAAACAGCACTATCTGCCCCTATTTGATATCTTCATTTTGATATAAACATTTCATTCTGTACAGTCATATTCAAGACTGTTATCAGGTTGATGATTGCAAGTTCTCTTTGAAATACAAAATTCCTTTCAACTCTGATACCAAGTCAGATTTTACGGGACCTAACAGGACACCAAGCCAAATCTTAACTAGAATACAAACTTCATTTGTTTACCAGTTTTCCTGACACTTTATTTTAGGAAAGTTTTACTGTAAATTTTAAGTTAATTACATCTAGGAAGTAGAGAAAGTTTTTTATCTTCCAGCAATTATTTTGATGTAATTCAAAATGAGGAAATTTTGTTATGTGTGGTGACGTCATAAAGGTAATATTTTGGGCAGGCATTTTCTGTACCTAACAAGAAATTAGGTGAGACAAAAATGTGAACAAATTAAGTAATTTGGGTAACTGCTAAAATACTGGATGCTGTCTCTAGTAAAGAGTAAGTACTTATGTTGAAAATAAGTTAGGCATCAAAATAGAAAAAAAAAGTAAAAGAAAATGCATTAAACAAGTTAATCAAAGGCAAGAAAACTGACATAAATGAGCATATTTGCTCCAGATAATGAACAGCATAATGAAGAAAGACTTCAAGGTAGGTAAAATGCTTTCATTGTATTAATCCTAATACTGGAAGATATAAGTTGTGTCCTACTCCACTTTTATATGCTAAGACTTGTACTTCTGTAATTTCATTCCATTAGCATTGACTTAAATGAGCATTATTTCTTTGAAAGGCATGGACCTCAGATCTAATTCCAATTATCTTAGTACATGATAAATCACCTATATTTGCAGGGAGCATTTGATGGATCCTCTGCACTCAGCTGAATCTAGCTGATTCCTAAGCCTGTAGCCTTCAAGAAGGTGGCAATACAATATTAAGGGACAAGAAAGACTAGCCATTTTGACTAAGAAAATAACCCCACCTAACAGCAGATCTAACAACAAAAATTGTCGTGTTGAACACCAAGAAATCTATTTACACTAATGCACGTGGAAGAAAGGTCTGAGGAAATCCAAAGGAGCTCCACAAAAAGAGGACTCATAAGCAAACAGAGGCAAAACACTGAAATAACTGTTAAAGGAGACTATTATGTGACTGGACTTGAATATTCTTGTTGAATTAGCTCTTCTTTAGGTGAAGGAAGATTTTTTTCATTTCTCTCAAAACACAAAGAGTTTGTAAGATGAAAGAGCTCTGACAGTTTATACCTCACAGGTGAAAATTCATTCCAGTTACATGAAAAGAAGGTGATTTCCTCCAAGGAAAATTAGGCTCAGCACACTAGTTTTGAATGTAATAAATATATTAAGAACAGTCCTATCATCTTGACAATGGCATTTTGAAAAGAGGTAGCCTTGTTCAACTCAGAGGAAGGCCATAAGTTCAACAATGCTCAAGAGGGGCTTCCAAAACACAGATATCTTAAGGACAGTGTCATCCTGCCTTCTTCCCTCAGATAACCTCTAGGGAAGAACAGCTTGAGATATCAGACTTGAGCATCACATTATGTTTCTTATCAGCTGCTTCAGCTGGCTCCTCACTTCACCTGTGGGTGTTCAGGATTACTTGCTGATCAGCCCATGCCCTTTAGACAGATATTAGGAACATTGGGTTTTAATTGTTGTCTGAGGGCCAGACACTGAAAAGTTAGGGGCTGCTTTGATTAATTTGTAGGTGTTTAACATCATTAACTGGATTTAATTTATGCAACACTTAACATTTATCACACCTGATCGTCCCATGGCTTTATCTAGTATCCTATAGAATGTGCAAAGTGGCCAAAAGCAAGTAAAAATAGGACTTAAAAAGCAAAATTGTAATAGTCTGTTCCCACAAAATCTCTATCAAAACACTGCAGAGCAGACTGTGAAATAAAAGAATGAAAAAGATTTTTTAAGCAACATGCCCTATTAGCAACTGCTCTAACTTGTCTTCATAGACAGGCGCTCAGTAATGAGAACATAAGAAAAGAAAATAAATTGTTACTATAGCACCAAAGTAATTAAAGCTGTTTCACTTATTACTGACTATTTGCTTAGGGAAATTATTCGTTTTATCAGGAACAGAATAACCACAATTTAATAATTGCATTCTGTACAAAGAGAGACTGATAGCACAAGATCTCCCTATTTAACAGTGTAACAGGGGCTTGGGAACATAACTGGCAACATTATTCTCTTAGTATATAAAATATATATAAAAAATAGGTGCCTGGTTTTTCAAATACTGGGTAGTTAAATTACCAACACAACACAGTATCAGCTGCAACTAATAACTAATCCCATGAGAAAGCCTCAACATAAATCCAAATACTACCACACCAGCTCTGTACCTCAGTACAATTCCTCAAATCCTCTCTTGCAAATCCCACCTAAACAGGTTAGTCCTGCAGCAGTGTGTTTCTGGAAGGAAAGGGGGATAAGGGCCACAAGGAGAATTTTCTGAAATGGCAGGTTGCCCTCTGTCTTCCAGTTTAAATCCAGAGGACTTCAGGTTTTTATCTGCTCTATGAATTGAAATTTGCTCAAGACAGCATCCAAAGAAAGGGATTTGGGGCAGAAAATAATAATTTTCCTTGTCCATTTAAAGAATCAGGTGTAATTTTCATCTAAAAATAAATTTAAAAAAAAAAAAATATGAAGAAGCAAACAAGGGGACAAACAGTTATGGTGCTTAAGAAAAAGCTCTACTTAAGAAGCTGACTACCTGCTCCCTGTTTGTCTTGATTCCACTGCTTTTAGGTCATAGCTTTAACTGAAACTTGGTGCTGTAATGTGACAAAGGTATGGATGATTGTCGCATCTACATGGATTATGGAACGAATGTAGACCATTCTATGGATTTTGCTCTTTTTTTTTTTTTTTTACATCCCACTCTATTCCTCATGGAAAGAAGAAATTTACCAGGTCTGAGGTATTCATCTTCCATTACAAAGTGTTTCAAAATACTTCTTTTTGAAGAAGTTCTATTGCCTGGAACACCTAATGTGTATAAACCTGTGAAGTGCATATAAATATCTGCTTTGGAATAGATCTGCAATTATATGAAACACCTACCAGCAAGTAATATTTAGAAGATGATTTACTATATTATTTTGGAATGTCTCAACCTCTGCTTCATTGATCCTGATAAAGTCTGAAATCCTTATATAATTAATATGTGATTATGTGTGCACAGTCAAAAAAAACCACATTATATTTTATTATGTTAGGTGTGTTAAATACTCACAAATGCTCTGCAGCATGTACATTAGTGTACAAGTACATAATAAACTATGGTGAGTAAAGGAAAGAAAATAAAAGTATAGCTTTAATTTTGGGGAGGTCTTTTGAATCACTGCGTATTTTTCCCTCTTCAAAGCCAGCTCACAATAATTTGTAAATCATCTTTTCATCATTGGAAAGAACTTAGATTTCCCCCTTCCAGCTATTCTGTGGTTGAACTTTAGGGGAAAAAAACCCTTTGGATATTGAGCATTATTTTAAAGTCAATATCTACCTTAAAATTTTCTAAAACTTCCATTACATTCTGGGTAATTTTGGTTCTCCTCTATTTCTGTGAAAGTATATTTGCTTCTTTATCCTGAAATACATAGTTTTGTTCGTAGATGTTTAAACAGTACTCCTAATGCAGAAAAGATGTGTCTTTGTATTGAATTATTCCATACTGAGGTATTGAGTATACATTTACTTTCAAGGTAAAGTCAAAACAACAAAGTTTCTAATGTAGCAATTAGTGGATGGAGAAAGGTACAAACTTTTGAACAAATGTGATGAGACAAATCTTAGTAAATTAAATATTACAACATTTCAAACCCTTATTTTCTTGCTATCATGCACAACGACTTGGTATTTTAATCATAGTCAAATATTTTAGTCACTACAGAAACTATCAGAATTCTTTGTGTAGTATAACCTCTCCAAAAATGTCTGGAAACCTGTAACATAATGTTCTGTGTCACAGCAAATGTAGAGTTTTAGGCCAGGATGATTCTAGTGAAGCCAAAGTCAAAATAACTTATAATGGAGGAATTAGGTTTGACTTTTACTATAGTTTCAAACAATAATCCATTTTCTCTACTAACTCACTTCCCATTCATTAATTACATGACAGATTAAAACAATCAGTAGGGAAAAAAATCCCATCCAGCATAAATTTTACTTTGTTTCCATTTCTTATTTCAGCCTATAACTTTAGATATAATTAGTTATATTAAAGCTCTGAAGAATAAGGCTGCCATTAACAGTGATTTAGCAAATGCTTTCGAATTTTAGTCTTACACTACATAATTATACTTACATGAAATATAATTAATGAGGAAAACGTCTCAGATGTGTGGGCTAGGAAGGCAAATATAACTATCCTTTATTGTGCCTTCAAGGTTAGAATTATTATAGCACTTATAATTTTATTATAATTACCCATAATGAGACTCCACATGCGTGATACAGTCTACATGCTTTTGACATTAGAAGTTTTCAAAATGCCTCATTAAGTATTTTACTCTATATTTATGTGGTTTTCCTTCACCTCCCGTTTTTGGTGGCCATCTATTTCATGTAAAAGCATACAAACTTATTTAAAAAATGCTACCATTAAAGATCATAAAATGATTACAATGAATAGATATTAAGATGTCACAGCTGTATAACGTATTCCTTTTATGTACTCCCATGCTGAATTGTTTTATGACCTATCATAAACCTATTTAACTACTGGTAATAAAGGATTGTAATTAGTGATAAAACCTTGTTGCTTACTGAGCCAAGACAGTCATCCTTACTTTAGATTTTATTGAAAGTAATCAAGATGAAACCTTCAGCAATGTCAAATAACACCTTCAGAGAAGAAGGCTGCACTCATGGTAGAGATTGCCAATATTTCAGCTTTTTTCTGTAGTTTACCTGCACTCTATTTTGCAGACTGAGCTTGATTAACTCTGTTTCCCTCCACCATTTTCCCCATGAACTTGCATAGAAGAATGACAAATATAGGATAAATGAAGCCAAATAAGCTTGGAACACAGTTTGACTTCAGTGGCTTTCCATTTTGCTATTGTATTACGCATGTAGAATGCTGTCCACAACCTGTTTCTTGGCAGGATTCAACAAGGGCTAAAGCAAAGTAGAAATCCTTAGAAGTGAGCTCTGACTGAAACAGAGAATCTAGTTAAGGAAAAAAAGCATGCAAGGCGCTGAACAAAATGTGTGACCTTTTCAGTTATCAAATCAAATTAACTTTTTCTCCTAGTCATACTGGGCTGAATGCAAACATAGCTTCCAAAGGCACAAAAGCCACTGCTTTAATCTGCACGGTATCATCAAGTTCCTCTTAACATTTGTGTGTCGGCCTTCTAGAATACATTAATTTTGCCAGCGTGCTCAGATGGTTGGTTCTTGATGTATCCTGGTGAAAGCTGACATTTTCACTTCCCTTAATGTAAATTTTCTGTAGCTTAACCTCAAAATTCTGGATGGAGTAATTTTCTCAGAATCTAAGAAAATGTCTTTTACTGTTTTGGCATGGAAACAGTGTGTGGATGAGACTGGGTGAAGGGAAAATATAATGCCAGAGATTAAACTCAGAAATCTGTATTCCTGTCTCCACGACATGGCTACAGTATTTTGAACATTTTGAAAACTGGAAAGGTGGGGGGAAGGGGGGGAGGGTAAGAAATCAAACAATATTCACTTTGTCTTTATAGCACTATATTTCACTCTGCAGTAAACTGGAAAGACAGAGCTCTAAGCACCGAACAATTAACCCTCCACTAATTCCCCTTCTATCCTACAAAATAAAGAATACATCAAAGACAGAAGAACAGGTATCTTCTCTCCCATTCTTCCCAACATGGATTTATTTGTCCTAACTGGACTTTTAAACCTATTGTTCCTGGCTTTTCACAGTCCTGAATTGAGCAATAGGGAAACTATAGTAACCAATAATCTGTTTCACTTCAATGGAAACTATGTATCTTGGTGGATAACAAAGCCTGGGATAAACACTAAAAACCTCTGACAGGGTTTGGAGGGGGAGAGTATGGTGTCTCCACTGTCAGGTCACGTTTTAGCCAGCCTCCACCTATAGGCAACAATTATTAGAGTATTCCTCATTTGTTCTTCACTAAGCAAATTCTTCAAAGGTGCTTAATGGTTACCTCAACGCCATTAAAATTCACAGTATTCTGTGCAATTAATTCAGCCATATGCAGAGGTGTGCGCATGCTAATCGCTTTTAGTCACATATACATTAAGATTATCTGCACCAGGCTCCTTTTGAAGGGATGCCTCCTCAAGGAAAGCTGTTACAACTTTGTGTAGTAATATCTGTACTCGAGTCAACACAATGCACCTCTCCTTAATTCCCTTAAAGATTTTAAATCTCCCATTTCAAAGGGAGCAGGGGAAAAGTGTATTTGGTATTCCCCATGCAATTATAAATCAGAATTGAAACAAATCCAATATCCACTTAGAAATCAATACGACCAAATAATTTTACATTGCCTAAGATCTACATGAAATCAAGTGCACCAAAAGCTGATCACTTTTGCAAGTAAATCAAAAAGGCTCTTCCTCTATTTTATTTTTTATCTTAAATGTATCCAGAGTTTTATAGCTAAATACAAAAGCACTAGCAGTTGGTCATGCTTTAAGCTACTAGAAGAAAGTTAAGCTTCCACGTTGGCTAGCCGAGATATCAGCTCTAAGCTGACAAGTAATTAAACCAGCATATCTATAACAACTGTCATCTCTTATTTCTGTGCAACTTGGATATAAACCAAAGGCACGAAAGCCAAAAAAAGACTTCACATTACTGGGCAACTGCTGAGCATCTCCTGCTGAACAGTTTAGCAGACCTGGGCATTTAGAGGATTGTAGCAGAGATCAAAAGGGTCAGAGATCCCTTTACCAATTAACAGCAGGGAGAAGAACATCAAATAAGGTGTAAATTTTAGCTCTGCAGTTTTGAGTAAGCCAAGCATGAAATGCATTCTAATACTCTTGAGTAGCTGCAGCTTTGAGCCATCAGTGATGTCACTGGTGCACTAAAGGAAGCTTAATCGCACTTAGAGTGGCATGTAGCAATCCCGCTCAGCTAGGTGCTAAAGCCTGCTGCTTCTTGTCTCTTTTGATAACACATGGGAATTGCTAGCCCCGACGTGGCTGGCGAGAACAGAAAACACTCCACAAAAAGCAGGCTTTCTTTGGGGTCTTACGCTTTTATTGCTCCCGATCTTAAAGAGATAGTGTCACAGTGTTTATTTTCCCCCCTTAATTGTTTCAAATAAAGAAGGAAATAATTAATAAGGCCCAGTGTAAGTAATCAGCCTTTGGGGGCTTGAAGCGCTGCCTAATCCAACTTTATGCAAATCACCATGGGGGGAAAGCTGTTCCTATAGACATTGCTCTTTCTTCTCTTTCTTCTCTCTCCAGCCACCCCGCCTTTTAAGTGTGACAAAAGAATGCCATTGAGCCTCTTTATGCATCCCCTTGACCGGTATATGCTGCCCAGAACACGCAATCCGGCAGGACAGCGCTGGGAAATGCCGAGCGGGCCAGGAGTTGCTGGGACCAGAGGGAGGTGCTCCTCTTCTGCACAGGGGCTGGGGACCAGCTGGGGGGGACTGTCCTGCTCCTTCTGCCTGGGGAGTCTCCCACCCCAGCTGCCGCAGAGGATGTGCAGCAATGGCACCTGTGAAGGTGGAAGAGGCAACATTAACAGCGCGAGAAACAGCAGCAGTAGCAGCAGCGAGAAATGAGATGAAACGGGCCAACTGCTCTGGCAAAATAGCAGTGTAGCACTCAGTGAGGCTGAGCTAAAGGTCAGAATCAGATAAGTTTAACCTATTTTTAAAGTGGCTTTGTTTGTGGATCTTTACTGTCGCCCAATGTCATGCTTGCTTTCTCACAGAGAAGTGCATGAAACAGAGTTTAAAGAGAAAAAGGCTTTTTTTTTTTTTTTACTGTTTGTGAATTAAAATTATGTCAATAATAATTCGAAGCACAATCCTTAAAGAAATAAATGTGAATATTATGTTATGCTTTTGTTTATTTCAGCTAACAAAAGATTACCATGGGGACAATTACAAATTCATGATATGGGTACATTCACAGAATACATTAGTGGTCCCGCTTCAGTGAGAAAATACAGTTGTGATGTTTAAAATGTGTTAAGAAGAATTCCCACAACTTAAATATGCACTTTCATTTTACAGGTCGCAACTACAATAAGTTTAAATCAGGAATGCTCTACCTCTAACAGATTTCAATTAAATATATTTCACATGAATTTAAGTATTCTGCTCAGAAACCCATCCCAGAGCATCAAATACTCCTTTTTACATACCTAATTATTCATAACTGCATATACCTAATTTATTTAGGAAAAATAAGTGAAATCCCCTTTCTGCTTTGGTTTCAAGAGTGCAAGTACTTGGTTTTCTAAACATTATGAATAAAACTGGATCTGAAAGACATCATATCCACAACAAAGAGAAGCTAGTGACCAGCTCAAATACACTGTCTTTTGAACAACAAGTCAGTGCAGACAGAAGTAAATGACAGTTAATTACAAATTACATTCTGGTTGGGGCTGTGAAGGCCTCCTGGCTTGAATAATAATCAGGCCCCGGGGCACTCACCTGCCTGCAAACGAACATACAGAGACACAGGCTGGGGTGCTATACAAGTTTCAAAACAAGCTGCTAAACACAAAAGCTTATTGGATTACAGAGATTTAGGCAAAAAGCATTCAGATCTCTGGCAGCAACTCTAATAGTAGGTTGAAGGAATTTCTAAAGGATGAATTGCCATTTACTGTAAATTTCTGAATACTCCTCCTGATTTTGAGGAAAGAAAATAAGATCTCTTCTTTTTCAACATTAAAAAAGTTATCCTGTTGCAAGTGCCCTTTACAAAATATGGTAGGAGAAAGTGTCTGCTATGAATTAGAGACCTAATCTCTTTCCAAATTACAGAAATGACAAATACTCTTTACATTATTTCTTTCTGATTCTTGCCATTCAACCAGTACGATATATGTTCTAAATGTAGCCTATATAAATGCAAATGAATCAGAAAAAAATGTTACTCATGGTGGAAGAAATACTATTATGCAGCATGTTTGACTGTTGAAATTTGTGTTGTTTACTGATGTCTGTTGCATTTTTTAACCGTTGATTTTAATCCCATATATTTGTAAAATATGACAATGTCTACATTAATTAATGTCAGTATTAGTGCAGTATAAAACCTTGGCTTTTGTAATTCACTAAAGCAATTTCTATTCATTTAGTTGAGCTAAGTGCTTATTGTTAAAGACAAAAGGCTCAACAGTTTGACATTGAGCTCATTATGTATGTTTAAAACATTCTGCAATTCAAGGCCACACCACATGCAATAAAAAAGAAGCCGGTGGGTTCAGGGATTAAAATTCAGACCACACAGTTCTCTTCAATAACTTTCCATTTAAGTCTGTTTCAAACTTCAAAACAAAGCTATTTGGATGTATCCGCATACATGGGTGTGTAAGTATGGGAGAGTATATATCTTTTGGGCTCTTGATATGCATGCAGAAACTTTCAGTTGTTCTGTTTTTCTTTAAGTCAGCTGCCATCTAGATTCTGTTAAAAGATTTTCTTGTCAGTAGGTGAATGTGATCATGTGTTTTTGAAAGAATTTCTCGGTTTCAGAGAGAAAAAATTTAGTAATTTTTTTGCTGTCTATGATTATTTGCAAAGACAATCTATAAGGACAACAGACTATGTTTGTGCTCTGTATGGTATGTACATGTACACACAGTGGAATGAAAAGATAAATAACATGGAAAGTACAATGGGTTGGAAATCATGCTATACATTTCAGATAAAGTGTGCAGATTGCAAAAAGTCTTGAAAATCAAAAAATATTCTTGCAGTTAAAAGTATACCTGCATGTGCCTCTTCCAAATATCTTCTATTCCGAGTAACCAGAGAGTGGCTATGATTTCCTTCTCCAAGCACAATTTCTCCAAGCACAATTTTCGAACTTCAGGAATAGAAAAAATTAGGCTGAATTATCACCATGACACTGTGAATTGAACAGCACCTTTGTGTGCCATGAAAGCCTTATAATATTCCATAAGGGATAGAAGTGGTCCTCCTGTGGTATCGAAAGTCCAGCAAGACTTTCACATTTGTCTGCCAAACACACTTGCCTGTTTGGGGATCATCTGTATTTCTTACAAAACTTAAGTGAAGAGTCAGCTCAAGTGTTAGTACACCTTCAGGCTTGTGGAGGCAGGGTGGAAAAGTCATTACGGAGCAAAACTTTTCATCAGGAAAAGCTGTGACAATAATTATGAACTCACACAGAATTCTCTGACAGTAATTTTCCAGGAAAATAAATGCTGTGCTCAACGCTTCTCTTCTGCAGCTGATATTGCAGGACTCCTGTCCAAGCTGTACTTACTGTCTGTATCTCAGGTCACCCTCTTCAGGTTTCACAGAAGGAGCTGGGGAAAGACAGCAGCATCAGACACTACGTGCAGAAGAGTTTGTGACTAGCTCAGAGCCAAGCAGAATTAGGGCCCCTGTTGAATTTTTTATTTGCACTGCATAGCTCTTGCAAAGCTCCCATACAAGCATTTCCTAAGTCTTGCCATTTTCCAGTGCTTTATCCTCTTCCAGTGCTACTACAAGGATAGCTGTCTCTCTTCTCACACAGAGAAGAATCAGGAAGTGATGCTAGCAATTCAAACTCTTTGATAAATCATGAGGAAGAATGAGTTCACAGAAACATTCATCATCCCTCTTAAAATATTTTATTTTCAGGATCAGAAAAAAATCAAGTGATGCAAAACATTTGATACACATCTGTCTATTCTGAAAGTAATTTTCAAAGGAATTTGTCTCCCATGTTCCAAAGCTACTATGTACAATTAAAAATAGTCTTCTCCATCTTTGATTTAAGGGATGTTTGTGTGAGCTACAGTTTTAAAACCAGAGGGGAAAATAGCATCACTCAACCAGAGTAAAGAAAAGGGGCCACCTTATCAGCAACAGAGTGATTTTGACTGTACTGACAATGACATGAGTAATCCATCATGTCATCAGCCCGGTGACGGATGTACCCCGCACCTCATCTCTGTATGTGTGCAGGGAGGACTATGTAGCAAGCCAGGAGGCAAGTAACACTTAACCCCTGCAAGCTTCATGTCCCTGCTGTGCTTCAGACAACCTCTGTCATGTATGAAAAGCCTAAAGAATGACAGTAAATCTATACAGACCAGCACAATCTACCATCGTGACAACTACACACCGCCATAGCCTTATAACACTATTAAACTGTATCATCACAGACTTGTAAGACAAGGCCTGCATTATGTGCTTTGTTGAGCTACTTAAAAGGTCTTTGGAAATTCACTGAATATACCTTTTGTCTTCATTTGGTTAACAAAAGGATATAGTTCATAAATACTAATTCCATATAGAAGGATGATTAATTATTTTGGCCCAGCAGAAATATTACCTTATTCAAAAAACTTTACTTTAGTAGTACACTATATTAAAAGAGAGTAACAGAAGTTAAATCTTCTTAAAGACATTTTCTAAGATTTTTTTGAATTGACAATAGTTTTAACAGAAAATCATAGCTGCTTTCTGATCAAAGGTCTGACCCACTTCCTTCAAATTTTTAATTTGTATGATCACTTCTGAAAAAAATATGAAAAACAACTTTGACAACCACTGTTTATTCAACTCTGAAATGGAACAAATATATCTGCCACCACAATTTCTGTTCTATAGAATCTTCATAGTTAAGGAAACACACTGAAATGTCCCAGGATGGTACCCTCACAGATTAATACAAATGTGCTAACCCATAGTTCTCTAGATATGTGCATACACACACAGGCACACACACACTACATATATATATATATACACACACATATACATATATATACATATATATATATACACACATATATATACTTATGTATTCTGGAAGTGTAATGTGCCATGAGGATACCATCCAAAATTTTCACTCAGATCAGGAAAGAGAATACTAAATATCTCCTTTAAAAACAGATTCAATGGCTACACTGAATCCTGAGTCTTCAAAACCGGCTTTTATTATCTCCCCTTTTCTCTTTCTGTTAATAAAACAAGCTTCTCCTGGGTTAAAAAAAAAGGGAAAATAACTGGTTGAATAGTAACATCGTTTGTTCATGTATATGCAAAAAAAAGATCTTTTCACACCTTGATGAAATTAACATAAATTTAAATACTAATGAATAGGTGGAGACAAGTGAAGAATACCAAGGACCACATTCAAACTGAGTTATATCCCTATAAAACAGATCTATTTTCTAGGGACATGTGACATGCGTGTTATAAGCCTTTATTGCACAATCTGCATAATTCACAGTCCAAAACAATTTGCAGCTGGATAAAGGAAATTGACTCTTTACTAGTGGAACATCACATCTAAAGGATATTATTTTACTTCTTGGCTGAAACGAACATGTACTGTTGGAAGCCAAAAATCCATAGTCAGAAAATACAAGGAAATGTGTGTTTGGAGCTATTCAGTATTTTGTCACTGGGGAAAGCACAGTACAAACATACACAAGGCAGAGGGGGAGTGGAATGTAAGATGAAGAACCACTGCATCTCAGTAATTCCAAGAAGTTGCTAAGAGAAGGGCAACAGACATCAGGGGTAGTTTGTCTTCTCATTTCCCTTCTGGCCCCATACAATGTATGCATGAAGCAGCACAACAGGAGCCAGTGCAAAACAAATATGCACAGTGGCAGAATCAGTGTGCACATCTAAACAATTGCTATGCCAAATACTGTGGAATTTCCACACTGTTAGTGCTTTTCAACTCATCCGCTTATTGTGCACATGGTTTACTCTACTTGGTTTTGTTGGGGTCAGTCACAACCTTCAAAGCCAAAGTTTGTCTATATTTGCTCTTCTTTCCTGAATGGATCAAATCACACTCTTTTTTTGTTATTTGATGACTTTCTTCCTCAGACAACCATTCCTTTATCTTCTTATTTTGCTAGGTCTTGAGAACAGTGAAGACCTGTGGCAGGATACTCCACATATACCAAAATCAGTTGACAGTTTTCAGTAGGCATAAAGTTAATAGTGTGCTTACCTTTGGCTGAGGGGCAAAAAAACTCTTGACTTTTATGTCTGCAGGAAGCAGCAGCTGGTTCAACCCTGCCTGCCTTCCCCAATATTTTTTCCCATTCTACAGCAATGTATCATACACATGATCTGAAATTAATTAGTCCAAGAGCAAAATAAGATCAGAAATGAAAAGAAATCCTTCTACTCTGTTCAGAACAACATGACAGTATATTAAATCACTGTTTATAAAAACACATGAGTCTTGAGCAAAGTTTAAAAGTTCCATTCAAATCAGCAATGTCCTTGGTAGGAAAAAACTAGCCTTTAAAAAACATGTTTATTGCTGAAATTGAGTTTTCACAACTTTTAAAATGTTTACAAATTATCTTCGCCTATTGAAAACCCAGAGAGATAAAATTTAAGCAACATCACTTTTAAAAAGTATAGAATTTTCCTTTTGAACATATGTAGGAAATTCTCTTTCTTATTATGTAGGAAAAATTTGAAATACATCTCTCAGCCTGTCATCCATCGATCTCTCCCTTGCTGGCCAAAAATAGCATTTTTGTTTCTTTATTCCCAGTAAAAACATTGTGAATGTACTACTCTTTCAAGAAATACTTTTTCTGTCATCTGGTGCAAGTCACTATATGCAGGTATACCATCCTCAGTAAAAAACATCCTTAATTTGTTTATTGTTATTATGGTATTGCCATCCACAATGGGGCACAATAGGTCTACAAAGAGTATGTTTTGGTCCAACAGGTGAGGTTGTGTGAAACAGGTGTGGCTTGCTGTACAACGGAATTTATCTTCCACAAATTACAAATTACTACTTAATTCAGTTCTTTTTGTGCAGGAGTCAATCCTTTGTTCCCTGCGTCAGGATGCAGCACAGGCCAGGGAGTCAGGGGCAGCCAGTGCAGTCACTGCCCTAGGGATTAGGTACCCCCACGGGGACAAGAATGGTACAGCAAATAAATCTTTCTGAAGAGGTTAATATTAGTGAGCAGAGTTGATGGATTCACCTAGAAAAACCCTTCTTAATGCCAAGCACAACATTCAACTTTACTTTCTCAACTAGTTGAAGTGTCTGTGTGATCAGAAACGCTCCCAAAAGAACACATCATAATTTATTTAAAACCAACAAACTAACAAAAAGTACAACCTTTTCTACTTAAAACAGAATATCCAACTTTGTACCAACTCCTTGTACACACTGATGGCTGTGTTGTTGTGGAAAATTTAAAATGAAAACAAGATATAGTAATAACTGTTGAACGGTACATCACAGATGAAAAACTCCCACAGAAATCATTTGGGCTGCTTGAGGTCCGAAGTTCCCTAAAGTGATTAGGGCTACATCATCTACATCATATGTTTTATAACATGTGAATTACATATAAACAGAAACCTATTTTACATAGGTGGACTACAGCCTTTTGAAATTTATATTTTAAAAGTCTCAAAAGGATGTATACTAGAGCCCATATGCTTGAACGTGTCCTGAAGATAGGTTCTGCATATGCCATTTTTTGAGTTTCTCAGCATCAGAATGGCTTACCAGAGATACTTGGTCATTACTAATGAGCTCACCAGAAAACATCAGGATCAAAAGACTATGAAAATCAGCCCATAACTTTCTCAGCCTGAAGGAGAATTCAGCTGCCATAGGTAAATCCTAATCCCCCACAAACTTTATAAGTAGGCGGTTTGAGATGCAATCTCAATCACATCTCAGCTTAAGATGAGATCTGGCAATCTCTGAAATTCAAGTCTCAGCCACAAAAAATATACAGAGGCTTCAAGATTCCTCTAAAGCCCATAACAAATGTACAAGCATATATTCAAGTGAAAAACAAGGAATTTTTTCCTACATTTTTACAGCTATGCTATTATATTTTTAAAATTGCCCTAATTTGGGTGCTCTTGGGATTCCTGTCAGCCTTGGCATGGATGGTGGGTAAAAGGCAAAATTTAAACCTCGTAAATTATAGCTGCAAGTAAGGAAATTACTCATATTTCTTGATTTCTCTAAACAATATAGACTAAAAAAAAAAATGTATCTTTAACAGGAAATTTACCAGTATGTCAATTTAAAGGTTTGACAGGCCATCCTCCTCCCACAGAGGCATTTTGTGGTCTCAGAAGCCATTCCTTGGGGCAGCACAGCCACCACAGCAGTTCTTCAGAAGAACCCAATACACAAAACATATTTCAGAGCAAGCAGACAATATATTCTAGCTCTAGCTACTTGGAGTTAAGAAGTTTCTGTCCTCAGCCTGTCCTAGTCTGCCTGCCATTCCTCCCCTCCTTTGGGGTAGTGCCCTCTCAGATTTGGAGGCATAAAATCACTAATAGTTACTCCCTAACTTGTTATCTGGATGATAATATTTAGTCTTCCCAATCACACTTTAAATATTCTGTTTTAGCTGTCCAATGTCATTACTTGGGCTTGACAGAAAGATTTATTAGAAAACAGACCAAAAAAAAAAAAAAAAAAAGAAAAAGCTGTAAAATTGTGGTACAGCTTAGCTAAAAATGAAGCACAGGATTTGGAGGTGAGAGAAATTGCACTTTTGCCCATCCATAGAGGGGTCAGGCTCTGAAAGTGTATTATCACATGTGTTATCACTAGTTGCTCTGTGTATTTGATGCTATGGACAACTCAAAATGTGCTTCTTTTTTTTTTTTATCTGTTAAAGTCAGGACAGACATAACCTTTCTACACATTCTTAAACCCCAAATCTGAGTTCTTTCAGATTTATGATAGTGTGAAGAAATTGCATCATATTTGACTGAGAAACCAAGGAGCTCTTAGACTGACATATTTTTTCTTTGCTTAGCAAGTGGAATTACTTTTTGCCCCATACAAGAGAATGCAGAGTAAAGGAAGTTTAGTTAAACTAAATAACTATAAGTAAAGATTTGGAGATTTAGTGTGCAGTTTTCGGTTTAGTTTTTAACATTTTGTTGCAAAGGAATGGCTTTCAATTGTTTATGGGATAATTTAAAATAGGATTATGATAAGTTTTTCATGTAGTTCTTGATAACACAACTGAACTTAGTAGAAGAAAAGGAAGAGAAATTCTGCATGACCTTGGATTCAGATGCATAAAAAGCCTACATGACTCAATACCTTTCCTGCAGGATGACACATGCAATATAATTCAAAGCTTCTAACTTCACAATACCAAGAAACCCTGTAAGTACTTGCAGGCTAGAGAAATATATAGGCAACTTGACCACAAACCTTAATGTAGTGGTTCAAAGGACTGAAGTGTGGTTCTAATTGTTCATTTTGAAAAAGCATTGTCTTACTTTTCTAGTCAAGGAAACAAGAAAAATGAAGAATTCAGTGCCTCAGAATAAGACAACCAGAGCTGTTGAGAGAATATAGTGACAAAATGTTCTACAGAGTAGAAATGGAACATTTTAAATGTGCTTTATTCCCTATATAACATATGGTGAGAGCAGAGGTGGCTTGGAGAGATTGATGTGTATGTGCACACTCTTGAGTTACTCTAGAATAGAGTGAATCAATGCAACATATATTGATTCAAGAGATTAGCAGTTAAAAGACAGTTTCACATTAGAGAGCTTTGAAGGTGTCACTGTGTACCATATCACCACTTTAACATCCTAAATAACTATTTCTACTGGTAGTGCTGACATCTTAGGACCGACATACATAGGTATACTACATTGAATACAACCAGGGCATCAGAAAGAGCTACTGAAATAAAATCCTAAATTAAATTTTGACTAATACGACTTTCAAAATAAAGTTCAGCGACAATGTATTTGAAGAACTAATGTACATTCTAGACATCAGTTGGTAGGGAAACCTTCAGAAATGTTTTCCTTTCCAGTGATAAAATAAGGCCATCTAGTCTTATGCAATTGTTACGGACTGCAACATTTTTCTTATAATCTCTCCAGTTTAATTTTTTATTCCTCTAGTTAGGGTTTGTAAGGCCTTCAACCATTTCCTTCCCTATTCTATCCTTCAGACAGGAGAAAAAGGAGAATCAGATTAATGTTTTTCCTCAAGTTTTCTCTTGGAGAAATGGACTCCTAAAAATGCATTAGCCATGGATTTGATGAAAGGTTAACCCTGTGTGTATGACCATCCCTGCGTGGATTAGAGATCATACATTCAGGTGATCAAAACAGTATGTCTGCATCATAAACCAGAATTTTTTTAATGTTGTAGGGACTATCTATCAATTTTTATAATATCAACATGATAGATCTGGTATTTTATAATATATATGAGACAAAGGCCAGTTGAATGACCAGAGAGTTGAAGACTGAGGAAGGGTTACTAGAAAAGGTTAGTCTATTACTTATTATCACTGTGATCTTCTTCCAAACACCTCTTACACACCCAGACCATAGCACCTGTGGAAGGAGGAGTACATCTGTGCATGTTATAGGCTACCTATTTGAAAAAAATAGTGCATAGCAATTACAAGTTCGTGAACTTTACTGAAAAATTATTTTCTTTCTTTTTTTTTTCTCCTAGCTCACTGATTGTAATTTGCCACTGTAATCTATTTCTTAGCAGCAGTTAGAGTTTAATAGAAAGAAGGTTCATCATTTATTTCTAGTACAATTATCCCCTCCACAATAAAGGAAGATCTGGGGCTCCTTTCAAAATCACAAGGGTGCCACTGGTCAGTGATTAATATTAACACTATATATTTTTTCCTTTCAGAACCTATTTTCACATTAAGGTGGGGCATACAATTTTTAAAATGGGAAATCTGATTTATCATTCAAAAAGTAATTCTTCATAGGGGCACACTAGGTGATACAGATCAGTGACAAGTATAGTAAATTGCCTAGGAGGGTTCAAAACAGATTCAAGATAAAGCAGAGAGAGAGAGAGAGAGGGAGAGAGAGATTATGTCAAGACAGCATCTAATGCTTTTGCCAAACACTTCAGCCTCACCCTATTTGACACTGATCTAATAGTCGACCATTTAATTTCCAGGTCGCAGTGCCAATCTTTTGTCACCTCTGTTGCCCCATATCAAACTTTCAGGAAACAAAACCCCTGAAAGCAGACAATCAATAATGAGATCAGCAGATTTTATCTTAAGAGAAACAGGACTTGCCTGCTTTGTTTGTGGAAGGTTGTTTCTTTGAATGCTTCAGCCAGGGCTGCTTGTCAGTAAGTGACTGTGATGTGCACAGCATGATTGAACGAGACTAGATAAAGTCACCAGAAAATGTGGAAGTGGAAAGCAAAACACATAAACTAAGGGGTGAAAACGTACCACACCATGTGTGGCCACACAGTTCTTATCATATGTACTCTCCCAGCATGTCTTCCCGTATTGTTATTGGTGCATTTTAGATGTCTTGTCGCTGGTCATATGCTAAACACATTTTTACCTTAGGATGAGAAGATACTATGGTATTCCTAGGTTTCCAGATATGGAGGACTATGCATTTCTCCACAGTAGTGACTCTTTGCTGCTTTGAGTTAAAACATTGTTTAATAGATGTGTTGTGGACTAAGAAGTTTATTGTATGATTGGCTTTTTTTCCCATTTTCCCATGGTTTCTAACCTTTTTTCTGAAAAAGGGATAGAGAGGCAGGGAACACAGTAGAAGAGGCACTTAATTTTTTTAACAAGGTTTTGTGTATAGAGGCCCAATCTAGGATATCTGCATCATGGACCTATGATGGTGATGCTAAGTAAAAAAAAAAAAAAAAAAAAAAAAAAAAAAAAAAAAAAAAAAAGTAGTGTCAGTGTCCACATCCAACCATATTTTACATGGATCCACTCTCACTGAAATTAGCTAACATCACTTCCACTTTCCCTTCCTCTCAGCAAACTAGTATTTGAAAAAAAAATACACAAGTTTTAAAATAAAAAGTAATTTTCTGACAAACGTAACTGCAACCAATACAAACTTCAGTATAGAAAAGTAATAACTCTGCAGATTACTTTATATAGCTTTTCTCTTTATCTTCAAATGTGCCAGCCTGATCACAACGTTTCCTTTTATAAGGCAGAGTGGGATAAATCTTCACTTTACACCACCCATTTTCATTTTTATCTCAAGTATAGCCAGTAGGAAAACCATCATTAGCTAAAATTAAATAAATTTCAAAAAAATATTCAAATGAGTACTGACTCCTTTAAAAAAGCAGGGGCCAAACTCTTATTTTTAACCACAATGAGGTGCTAGTCAGTAATTTCACCTACTTTGTTTTTTTGCAATGGCAGTAGAGACTTGAATGAGAATGGTGAAATATTCAGCATGTGTTATGTGCTTGTTTTAATTTCATACTAGTAAAATAATATGGCAGAAATAACACCATTGTTTTCCTTGGCATAAACACAGGATATTCTTAATTATTTAAGTTTCTCAAGAAATCAACTGAATGCAATCTACAGCGTTGGGGAGGCAAAAATAGCTGTTACTAAAGCTTAAAAAATGTAACACAGTAGCATCATTAATACCTTCAAAACCAGCGCTAAAATGTAGGGTAATTTGACTAAAAAACATCCTCTTCATTCAAAATTACACAGTATACAAATTCAGAGGGCAGAGAGAAGAAAAATTATACTGGTGAAAAGGAAATTAATGTATCTAACAAATAGTTACTCTGCAGATCCCTACACTTAATTTCCTATGCTCTTAATTTCTGCTTCTCTTCCTTATGATTTTCACTTCCAAGGAATTGAGCAGTTTGTTCCAGATCTTTAAAAATGTCTATTTCTAAGGAGAACGTTGTTACTCTGAGCTGAATGATGATTTAAAGAGGAATTTGTGCCCAGGGCATTGACCTTGGTGGCCTTTTCGTACATTACAATTCCAAAGGAAATCACAAAAGAAGATGGGCTTACTGTAGTTAATGAGATTCCTCACCAAAAACACTAATCTGGGTTAAAACTAAAAGAATGCTGATAAGGATATTACAGCTCATACTGAGAACAAGAAAGGTGCACTGCTAAGATCAATTGTGGATGTTAGGAGGTAGTCTTCAATAGTGGGTTTTTAAAAAAATATCTATCAAAATGGATGTTGGAGAAAAGGCCTTTTAAATGAGGATCTGCTAAAATAGAATAAAACATATAATTTCTCTTTTTTTTATTAATATTGTACCAGGTACAAATCAACCAATATTAGCAGAAGTTTAACATCACTTTAAAAGAAAGAGATTGACCTACTGAGAAAGTACATGAGTAAATGTGTAGCAATACACTGATTATTACTGTTTCCCCTCAGGCAAATACCTCTCTCTTAAGCATGTGCTTCACTGGAACATTTTGTTTTATTACCTTGTGAGATAAGTGGGGAAAAAAGCCTTTAGTACCTGGGGAATTAAAAAATTCAGACTTGTCATATCAGTGTCTGTTCTCAATTTCATGCAGGGCGCATAATTATAACCGTGTTTAAATTGAGCCCAGAAGAAAGATGGGTTCAAGTGCAAATTAATTTCAGATTATCACAACAAAGGCAATCAAATCTCAACAAGCTTGCCAGCAAAATACTTTGCAAAGGTCCCCAGGTCCCTTCCCACCCCCAACTTACAACAAAGACCTTTCAGCTCAAATTAAGCTAATGATCTAATACAACATTTCTGCCTACCTTTTTGAGTTTTATTATTTACTCAGATGTGTACATTAAGTTCGTGAAAAATGGGGGGGAAAGAGGAAGAAAAGGTGGCACAGAAAGGTCAGTGTTTAGTATCAGTAAAGTGACAAAATAAACAGTCAACAACCCTGACAAGGTCTGCATGTCGTCAAACTGTCTTATTCTGTGGAAACTATCAGAGTGAATTGACAGTGCTGAAAGAACTTGAAATTTATCTGAACCCCTTCTCATACAGACAGAATCCAAAACCAAATAGCATGGCTCACCTCCTCCACCTATCTATCAGCACAGCTTTTATATAAATCCAACATCTTACTCTATCCTATGGGAACCTGCTGGGGAATGAAGGGAATCAAGTGCTGAAAAAATTCAAGTCAAGCCTCATTACCTCCTCATTACCTTTGCAAAAGTGGAGTGAGAGAAAATTTTATCTAGGGAACAGAAGCTTGGGAATCTCATTCAGAGTTCTGTCTGGTTATTGCACAGCCAACCATGGAGCTCTGCCTCTGTGGGATTAAAGTTTTCTTCCCATTTCTCTATAGTAATGATCCACTCATTAAGGTTTTTAAGGTAAATTACCATCACTTATCATTATGCCAGTCACTAAGTAAGCTGCATTAAACAAGGAATGTCAGTCGTACCCGTTGCTTTTCTTTCTTTCCAGTTATCATGAGGAAATAAAGAAAATATATTTTGCAGTTGGTTTTATAATTCTATCTTAATTATATTTTCCCACTTGTATTTGTTAGACCCTTAGGGCAGACATATTAGATAGAAATATAAATTACTTTGTAAAGAACAAAAAAAGTATACATGCAGGTATGTAATTCTGTTTTCCTGGAAAAAACCTCCTTGAAAACATGATTTTTTTTTTAGCAGTTTATTTTCATATTCACTTTGCTTCTATCTGAGGATTTTATGTACTGCCTCACTGTAGCATGTAAGAACTATTCATCTTGCTACATTTAAGTTTGGCTGTTTTAATGTGCTTTTTAATTATTCAACTAACCCTTTTTGTTTTAAATCGCTTCTTTTGTCAGTTCATCCTTTATTATGCAAATTGTTGTCGAAAAATAAAAATGCCCCACATAAACCCTATTTTGAGCTTTTTGTAATGCTCAGTTCCTTGCTTCCTTGTTCTTTTCCATAAAAGTCTTGAAGCTTCTTGCTTGTGTTTTTATTTTATAATCAGCATTTCCAGGGAAATTTATATGGGCACTTTTAAATACAAAAATAATTTTTGTTGGGTTTTGAGATTACATGTTTCCTTTGGGAAATTTATGTTTTGGGGTTTTTTTTTTTGCTGTCACTTCTCAAACAAATTCATTGGAAGTTCATTTCAAAAATAAATACATAAAAATGAACTATGTAGCAATTACACTGCTTTGCCAACAGAAAGGTGATCTGCCAGAACTGTATCCCCTCCAGGCACCCGTTTGTTTTTCCTAATTGACTGGAGAGACCCTTAAGTTAGCCCAATGTCTACCTGTCCCCATCATGAGACACTGAGGAGAAGGCCACAGAACTAACCTTCCCAGAACAGCCAAACATCCAAGATGCAATGAGCAAGACAAAGAGGAGAGTCAATAATACTTCAGAACCTTCATTGGAAATATTGGGACTCATCCTTTTGCAAGAAATATGTACTGGAAGAGAAAAAAGAGATGTGAGAAGATAAAGGGTGGGAATGGCAAAGGCAATCAGAACAGACTAAAGGAGGGAAAAGAAGCAGAAGATAAGACCTGGGAACTCTTATCACTCCAATAAAATGACTGGCAATATCACATTGCAGACACATGAAAAAAAATTCTTAAAAAGGCAAGCTGCCTTCAAAACTGTAAAATGCTGCCTTAGTTTCTCTCCAGTTGCAATTCTAGACTTCCCCTCTTCTTCTACATGATGTTTTTTGCCCTCTCTCTACAGTTCAATTTCCTTTCCTAACACTTAAGGATCCCACATGCAATAAAAAAAGTGATTTTCCAAGAGGGTTTGTATTTTTGCAATTTTACCTTTTGTGTAAAGCACAATCTCCATTAACTCTACAGCAATTATGGGTTGGAACACCAAATATTCCTGTGACATAAAGAAGTGAAATTGATTATTTTGTAGGTAGTGATTTTTTGTGGAGCACGAACCTCTGTTGTAATATTTTTGAAAGTACATTTTAACCCCTTCTGGCAGAGCAAATCTTGAAAATAGGTCTTTAGTGAAACAAAAAAGAAAGAATCAATGTTACGTTATCTTTTAAAATACTCTGATAATGAACCAGTCACATGAGACCTGTTTGGAACCATTTGAATATGACAAAATGGATTCTAAAATGATTAGTTCCACCTTTTTTTGCTACATTTTAAAATTTAGCTTTCTTAAGCACCAGATATTAATGAGTTTAGTTAATGTGCCAGTCATGAATGTGAAGTTACTGTCCATAAAAACTCTGATCTTAAATAGACTTCAAAAGATGCTTATCAGTTCAGCAGTTCTTTTTGCATGTGGAAAAACAATGTCCTTCTAGGGCTAAACCTGGTTAGGAAGATGCAGCCAGAATTATTTTCAAGATGGAAATAATACTGTTGCAGGCTGGGAAATTATAAACAGCTTCATGCAAAAAATATCACTGAGGTTACCTAGTTTGGAGAATGCAGGAGAAAATTAAAAATCACAACCACTTTAGACCAGGTACTAAATGAAATTCATATAACCTATTTATCTTGGACTTTATGTTAATTAAAAATATAAGACTGGTTCACATAATTATTTATGCTCAATTGTACATACTTCAATACCATGATGGTGAGGTTTTCAATACTGAGAATAAATCTTTTTAATGCCTTTAAATCCCTGAGAATTAATAACCAAATATTGGCTAATACGCATTGACATCCAAGAGCAATTAATCAAAAGACTGCAAGATACAGTGATATGACATGAAAAAAAAAAGCAATAAAATAAAATCACTTGAAGAGAAAATATAGTTTTTTCTTTAACATCTAGAATAACCATGCTTAATACTGGCTACTGCAAACACTGAACAGGCATTCTCATATGCAGCTCAATTATATAGACACCTTGTCAATGAAAAGTGCTTTTTCTCTTCAAGGTTGACAGTGGAAATACCTTCAATGTATTTTGGTTTCAAAACTGGTAATTTTTATATACAAATACATACCTTTTTATATTGCAGCTGATTAGAACCTCAGTACTGCAAGACTTTGATGACTATTATAATAATTTTATTGCAGGTTTCCACTTCGTGGCACCACCATAACAGACATGATGCATCTATCTGTCAAATATGTGAAGGAATAGCCTATTCTGTGAATAAATATAAATAGGACTAATATACAAATAAATACAAATGCGAATGCTATCACTTTAGACTCACATATATTTCCACAGACAAAATAATCTACTGAGTAGCAGTAGATTATTGTGTTACACTCAGAGTGTGGGAAAGGCTGCAGAGTCCGTACAATGATCACACTTTGTAAAACATAAACTAAGGTAATATGAATTGCAAATAGCCTTGGCTTGATATGCAGGATATTGTAATAAGCATCCTCCCCAACTTGAGCAATCAGAGCAGGAGCCCCTTACAACTTCAGTCTTTGATCTCAAGATAATTCTGGATCTGTTTTGCCACTAAAATGACTCATTTTTCCTGAGGCAGCAGTAGGACTGCAGAGCTAAGGCCATGCTCAGTCATTTTACTACACCTTGAGGTGAATTTTCATCACTTTGGCAGATGGACACATTCTCTTAAACACTTCATATGGGCAGATTTGTCCAAAATAAATAATCACTTGAAATACTGAGGACTGCTTTTAACCAATTTTATAACTTTTTTTTTTTTTTCAAATACAGTCACAATACATGCAAAGATTCCTGTGTCATGCATGAAAGTTACCAGTTTCATGGTACATAACAAACTTGATGATGGGGAGGGTAAGATTACAGCTCTCAATTTAAAGGTAATTTTAATCCCCTTTCAATGCTGTTTTCTCTGTCTTTACCACAAATTTTAAAAAAATTGCATTTTCATTAAATGTAAAATTGTCCCTTAATTTCTTTTGGAGGTAAAAAATATTCCCTTTTAGGAACAATTTTGTTTAATCAGCTGGATTACATTGCAAGGCAGAGCTGACCAGTACCAGTTATCTCCTAGAGTAAAATCACTTACTTCTACAAACAAAATCTGGGCTTCATTCCAGGGCTGTAACTAACCAGGTTAGCCACTAAATGACCACATCAGGTCCAGTGAGAGGTGGACACTTGTGGCACTTTTGCAAAATCAAAGAGAAGGAGAGGACCACATTCTCCCAGGACGCCTCAGCAGTACGGACCACAGTGCACACACTTCCAGCATACAGCAGGTCTCAAAAGCCCCCTGAACCATTCACGGTTGTTGATCTCTGTTGACAAGCTGCAGTTCAAGAAGTTTCATAATTTGATGGTCTCTAAAGAAATGCTGTCACTTTGTGGCCACTGTTGAGACGCACGCTTTACTTTGTCTCAGTGTCTCTTTTCTCATGGCTAGGTCCTGTATCTTCTCTGTCTTTGGACACCAATATACAGATGGGAATGTCTAGCTGTGCAGTTGAAATACACTCAGCCTCTCTGCTGCCCACACATTGGCAGATTTGTGCCAATACAAGGAAGGCAGAAAGAGGAGTTTCACATGCTGCTAATCAGAACAGGTTGCACTGGCATGACAGAATGCATCAGGAGCCTGCCCAGCTGAAGAGGCTGCAGACATTGCCACTGCAGACATGTCATTGAGACAAGAGCCTGGGAAGAGGCAGCATTTTTGCCATACAGCTTTTATGAATGTTAGGGAGGGAATAGCAAACTAGGTTTCCTGAGGTAATCTAAGAGAACACCCCTGCAGTTGAAATACAGCTCTTATACAGGTCATGGAAGCTGACTGCTGTATTTTTCTCAGGAGTCCAGACAGTCTTCCCTTATCTCCTTCCCTGGCACTACAAGGCCTTACACCTTTAAAAATACTTAAAATGAAGGAAAACTCTCTCCTACATGCACTTTCTAATAGCATTAAAATAAATCATCATCTGTAAAGCCAAACAATGCCACAAATCTGTTTCCAGCCACGAGTTGGTTTCAGTAGTGCTAACCAGCAGCCGACATTGAGTTGCAGTATTTTCTTTCTATTTAAAGAACCAAATGGGGAGCTTTTTCCAAATCCCAAGTCAACTTTTTAAAATAGAAAGTAACATACAAGAGCTTGCAAATCTGCTTGTAATCAGGACTCCTGGAAGCTGCATCTGGCTGACAGATTTAGAGCACCACAAGTGTAGAAAAAGGAAGGCTAGAAGAATAGCAGCAGCATCAAGAATTGGAGGGGATAAACAGAACAGCAGCAGCAGAAATTAAAGGAAGCATCTATAAAACAATGAATAACAATGAATAAAATATATTTTCATAATGTTTCAGCTTTCTAGAAATCTTATCTTTACTATTTCCCACACTAACAACCAATATCATGGGATATAGATACTGAAACAGAAGGTTAAACACGCTCATATATGTTCTTCCTGACTAAAAATTGTTTAAAATATACAATAAATATTTCTTGATAAATTTTGATTTAAAGACAATTAGAAGTATTTCTAAGTCCTTCTGAGTAGCCTATAAAAATACGGTATTTTTGACTTAATGCATCACAAGTGGGTAAAAAATAATGGATAGCTATAGCTACCCAGCAAATTAAGATGTTAATTTTTTAAAACAAAATATATTTCTTCATAAGACTGAATACATATAGATCTCTCATACTTATCCCTTCAATAAGCATAAGACTATGAAGTCATTAGTTTACAGTGTTTTACTTTGAAAACACAGAAGGGTTGCAAAGCCTCTGGGAAGCCGAGCTTTGACAATCCTCATCCATTTCAGTTCAGGAATTCTCAGTTTCCAACCATGAGCAATTACTATTGTTGATTTTGTTGAAAGCAACATGGACAGCTTTTGACAATAGCGCAGTAGTATAACTTTAGCCTAAAGCTGCTTATAATTGTATTTTACTATCATAAAAGTATGTGTCCAAATTTAAAAGATAAAAAGACTTGTTCTATGACTTACAAAGTTCTACTTCAATACAATGCACAGATAGATACAGTCAGATATATGCATACAGACACAGAGATGTTTCTAAAATTTGATGAATATTTCTCCAGATCTCTGTCCTGCTGGTGGGTTTATTTTAATGACAGGAAAACTACTGCAGAATTATCAATCATTTAGAAACATTTCTGAGTATCAAATGGTGTTCAGAACTCAAACACCATACATATTCTGTGGCAGGCATACATTGCTTGTCACCAAATGAATGTTGCTCTGGAAGAGTCAGAAATGCTGAACCAACCAAGTGCCCTTTATTGAAGGAGAGGTTTTGAAACATTTCACTTTACTCTCTGATGTGAAAGGATTACTTGGTAATATAATTTTTTGTTTTGGAGAATTTGATCTTTCACAGAGGAACTAACAGATCAGGGAAGTTTCCAACTTAGCTGTAGAACTTTGTAGTGAAAGAAAGTTCATCTTGTTCTTTTCTCATAGGGCTAAAATGGCCAAAGAAAGACATTAAAAAATCACCCAAGGCAGAAAAACAGGTAAGAGAAAGATTCCTTCCATTTTCCTTTCTCATGAGAGACATGATGGGTTGTAAACAAGCAAAAAGGAACAGAACATGAAATTAAGCAGGGCAAAGGTAAAAACAACATGATGGACCAAACAAAAGTTTGAGTACTAACTTTCAGTAAGTAGAAAAAACCTTAAGTAAATCTTTTTCATGTGCATCACAGTTGAGAAATGTTCCAAGGAAAAGAGAAGAAAAAAAAAAGAAAAGAAAAGAAAAGAAAAGAAAAGAAAAGAAAAGAAAAGAAAAGAAAAGAAAAGAAAAGAAAAGAAGAGAAGAGAAGAGAAGAGAAGAGAAGAGAAGAGAAGAGAAGAGAAGAGAAGAAAAGAAAAGAAAAGAAAAGAAAAGAAAAGAAAAGAAAAGAAAAGAAAAGAAAAGAAAAGAAAAGAAAAGAAAAGAAAAGGAGTAAAATTTTATTAGCAACTGACATGAAAAAAGTAGATAAATTCCTAAGCCACTATTCTTCTAAATAAGGGGTTCTCTGAAATTCCACTCTATAATGAAATGTTTCTGAACTAATTGATCAGACAAAATTATAAAATGAACAGTGCTAACTCACCAACAAGAGATAATACCTACCCAAGAACCCTAAGATGATGGAAGAATGAGCTATCTGAATTGTTTTGGACAATCTTTGTTTGAAATAATTTGTTAACTAAGTGGTGATGAAAACAGATTTTTTTTAAGGGTGCTTATGCATAATGAAGGAAGTACAAACCAAGAATTTCTATATCTATACTGTGCAATTCAGCAGGAACTATTGTAAAAATATAACCAGTGGACATATTAATAAATTACATGTAATAGGAAGGAGTTAGAAAAAGAAATAATGCCTAACAAATCAATACAAGTTCTTTAAATGATACACAAGAGAATTAATAAGATTCACCCTGATGATACAGATTATTTGGATTTCCAGAAAGCGTTTGACAAGATCCCTTACCAAGGGTCCTTAAAGGAACTGAGAAGTCAGAAGATTAAAAAGAAGATTTTTGCATGTATAAATAATTGGTTAAGATTGGAAACAGAGATTAAGAGTCCTTCCTCAGTGTAGAAGGAGGATCCCTGTGGAGCTCTGCAGTCATGTTTTTGGGTCTGTGCTGCTCAGTGTATTACTAAAGAACTGGAAGGAAGAGAGGGTGAATATAAAGTGTCAACAGTTCCTTATGATATTAAACTATTTAAGGCAGCAGAAAAAGAGCTCACTGTGAAGTAGTGCAGATAGTGCTACTGGAATTCAGATACTGCAGTCACTTCTTACTCTTAACCTGGCACTGTGTTGCACCTTCAGGCATGGGGCAATTAAATGTTAGATGAAATTCACTGAAGGTAAGTATATAGGTAAAAAAGACGGATATGGAAAAGTGACAACCCTTATTTCAGATATATTCTTACAGACTCTAAGCCAGCCTTTACCATTTAGGAGCTAGGCCTTCAGTTACAGCAATGAAAAGACTCTTGTGAATCTTTAATGTTGACCCCAAGTTAGTCCTGGGGAAATTTCATAAGAGCGGGAAAAATCTTGTGTGGCAACCTTTCAAAAGGGCAAAAGGATGAATAAGTTAAAGCTAGTTATCCTGGTTATCTGGGAATTAGGAGAGGATAGTAATACTCCACAATTTCACCTGAAACAGCTCATGTAAAATTTAAAAAATATGATTTGTTGCCAGTCATGAATATAATTCATAATGGCAAATGTTGTAATAGACTTTCAGAAAATTCACAGTGTTTTATAAATAAATGATGAAAATTTCAGCAAAAAAACCCCATGACATGCTGTGTAACAATTAATAATACTTGATTGTGTGAGAGTTCAGAAATTACTGCAGACAAAGAATAGTCTTCATAAGATTTAGAATTTGTCCTGTTCTTGCAATGGGATGGTAACCTGTGCAGAACACGTTTCAAAGCCCATATGAGTAAATCAGTATTCTTCAATCAAGTACATAGCTCATATGATAAACGCATTTTAACCATATATCAACTAAGTTTGTGGTGGAGCTGCTAGCTAAAAAAAAGAAAAAAAAACAAAACCCAAAAAACTCCTCAAAAAGAAATTATACATGAAAAAAGGAAAGTAAGTTGCAGCTTAGAGGTATCTTCACAGTATCCCAAAACTTCCACCTGCTTGTCCCTAAAGCCTCATATAAAAATACAAACAATCTAAGGAACCTTTTGCAAAGCCACTGCCTCCAGCTGAAACCACCTGCACCAGAATTAGGTTCAACACAATCTACTTACATTGGAATTATAATTTCAGTAACTTGAAATTGCCTCAATCACTTGGCTAATGTCATACTGAAAATGTTATCTATTATTTTCTATCACATTAATTTTTTATCAACACATCCCTAATTTCATTTTTAACATTTATTTTTCAGTTATACACAGACTTATAGGTTTGTATCTTCAAAAGCAAGGAAAAATTTTGACATTTTAGCAATCAACATTTTTGTCCAAGCCAAGTTACATTGTATTCAATTTGTGAATATCTGCCAAAAGGCAAAAGAAGGAATGGATGCAAAGATAATGTTACATTTTCTCTTTTATTCAGAAAGTAGTCTAATGCACTTGCTTCAATCTGTTACTCATTCCATCCTGTTTTCATCTTACTCTTTGTTTAACCGTGATTGTCTGTGCAACCCAGATTCTGTTCAGTAATTTTTTAACCCAATCTTTTCCTAACTTGTCCTAATCCTGGTTTTACTTTTAGCAATAACCAATCACCTCCCAACCAAGTACAATCTGTCTACCCTTATCCCAGTCCTTTTTTCTCTTACAAGCCTCTTCTTGTTATAACACCTTGGCAGAAGCTCTGATTCACACTTCAGATTACATCTCACAAAACTTACTGACCTAATTCTGCTCCTTATCCTTCTCCAGATCTGTTTTTTGAACCCCTCCTTTCTCCAGATCTGTCGAGTGCTAGTTGGAGGCCACATGCAAAACAAAACGCACAGGACAACTTGACCTTCATTCTGACATTGGTTCCTGCCTTTCCCTTGCACTGCACAAGGCTGCAAGAAAAATGGAAGTCTCTGACCAGAGATAGGATCCAGGATACTCCCTTGCCTGCTGTGAAAGAAGCCACATATGGTTCAACCAGCAATAAACACATGCTTGTGGAGGAAGAGTTTAGCTTTTTAATATGAACGAAGTTGGCTGAGTGTACCTTTCAAATATTTATTATTTGGCCAAATTTCAACAGATTTTGAAGGGGCCAGAAAAAAACCATAAAAAACCCCCCCAACACATCCCTGACACTATTCCAAGTCTCTGTTGGAAAGGAGGGGGTTGCTGGTCAAAGAAATAATGGATCACTGAATCACT
This sequence comes from Motacilla alba alba, assembly GCF_015832195.1. Taxonomy (NCBI): domain Eukaryota; kingdom Metazoa; phylum Chordata; class Aves; order Passeriformes; family Motacillidae; genus Motacilla; species Motacilla alba. Next base: position 88,989,630 of record NC_052017.1, on the reverse strand, counting down.
TTGTTTGAAATTAAAATAAAATGCAACAATCAGAAATCTTAACTTGAGGCTGACACAAACCATGGAGAAATTTCCACCCTAAGGACTGAAGTTTTGCCAAGCTATAAGCAACTGAATAATAGGAACTTAAAATGCGGACTGATAATGAAAATTATCGATAATTTTAATATTGGTAATTATGTGATGCTACCATTCTGCCTATAATAACTGACAAGTAGCACCCTCCTATATAGACGAAAAGTAAAGGAATATAATTTACCACAACTATATTGTCAAGCAGCCACATAATTATGTATCTTTCTCTTACAGCAAAGTGGATGAGATAAGAAACTAGGTGATGCAGGATTTTGCTTCTCCACAGAAATAGGATTTTCATTGGTTTCACCAGTTGTGCAAATTTGGTTTTGTACAGCTGTATTTTCTTTTAAATCCTAAGGAACTGACATTTGTCCCCTAGGACAATTTTTCAAACATGTATGATAATATCCCTAGTTGCTGTGTAGAGTGAACAAAATCCATATCCAATATCCATATGCAATTATGTTCCATTAGTCACCCTTCCTTCCATCCTTCCTTCCTTCATATTACTCCTTTACCAAAGACACCTGGCTTTTTATTAACTATTGCACAGACTGAGGATGTCATCCTTGAGCTACTAAGTACCAAGTTTTCACTTGACATTTTGCCAGAAAAATTCTGCTTCCTTAAAGACTGGATGCTGTAAGCTCTATTATCACCAGTATTTCTGATCAATGTATTGTCCTAGTTTATCTAAATAAGTGACAGTCCACTTAACCCATAAGAACTCTAGCATCTTTAATAAAAGCCTCATTATTTTTCCCCCTCATATCCCAACACCTTACCTGCCAAAGGTCAGTTAAGAAGTGCTGACCATTCAGCTTCAGAAACATCTCCCAGCAAATTGCAAGAATGCAGAATTACACTCAGGTATTGTCAAGCATAGAATGCTTTCAGATTGCAGTCTGTGGTTTGGAGGGCGGGGGTGGTGGCGGTTGGTGTCTCTGTCTTGAATTAGATTCATGTCTGTTTTACAAAGGTTTTCACTTGGCCTAAACTTGGAAGTGGAGAGGGGACCAAACTGTAATAACTCAGTATAATATTAGCCTAAATTAGTGCAAGTGGGGTCTGATCCACATACAATGTAAGTGGCATATGCACAGGAGAGTGCATAATTTGTACATTTTTCCTCTTCAATCCAGTAAATTCTCTATAAAAATTATTTTATGATCTGCCATTAAAACGTTAATAAAAACAAATAATAGAAAGAAATGACTAGCCCAAATATTGTTGATTTATCTGGTCAATTTTTCTCTTTTCTACTCTTGCAAATGAAAATTCCTTTTGGTTATCACAGTATGTGCCTATGTTTTTGGAGTCTTTCATTTAAAGCTTTCTCTTAATGACAACATTTGTTTCATCCAGCTTCCTTATCATCACTTGAATATTTTTACCAGTACAATACCCGCACTACTTCTTGTTCACAGTGGATGCAAAATGTCTGTCTGTACCACTTCAGATCACAATGTCTCCAGTCATCTCTTCACATCTTTCTCACATCTTTATACAGGAACACATGTAGAGCTGTACATGTATTAAATGCATGTTACAGTAAGCATGCATGCTAGAACCAGATTTTGCGTTAACCTATTCATGTAGAAACATCCTTGGTTCATCACAGTACACTAGACTGACTTTAAAATCATGCTGTCCTTTAATATAACCTTTGTGGCACACTCTACTGGTTGCATTATGCAGTAGCTTTATAAGACAGTAATATTATGCCTGATAGTCTGATATCCTATCACACCTCAGAGAACACACCAATTAGTGACATCCTGGATGGCAATCAGCTCGCTCCCCACCATTTTACTGTGGGAGGGTCTAGCTGTTTCTTCGTGCAATGCACAAAACTCTATGTGCTTTTCACTTCTTTTGGTTTAATGAAAAGATGCCACCCATGGCACCACGCAGAATTTCCCTAAACCATTTATATGGCAGGAATGCTCAGGAATGGTGAGTTGCGCAAGATAGTGGGATTGTGTTCATATTGAGTATCATGGATTGAAATCTTCTAGGCCATAAGAGGTGATATATTTTCAGCAGCAGAAAGCCTTTAATTGTTCATGGAAGAATGTGCAGACACCATATTACTTAAGGCCTGACTATAACTTTGCCATTTACTTTTGAACAGACAGAAAAGAAGCCTGTCATTTGGAGAAAGAAGCTGAGGATTTCTGGTCCTATTTTTTATGGCTGTGAAAATAATTAGAGTCTTTCACTGCTTACACACCATAGTGTATTCTCTCAACACACAAGTTTAGTTACACGAGGCTGCACATTGTTGTTCTAACCTCTTTTGAGTAACAAAGCAAATGCTCTATAATCCCTCACTCTCTAGTATGATGCAGATACAGAAGTACCACATACCCTTCCTACATGTTATACTACAGGCATTCATTTTCCTTTGCATGACTCGGAAGGTTATACTAATCTCCTCAAACTTAAGAATTCAGAGGGCTCAGTTAAGCCTACAAAACTTATAAGGGCCTGAGTACAGGTCACCATCCCTGCAAAGGGAGATTAAGGGATAAGGATGCCTAGTGGGGACACCTCAAAATTTCACACCAAAAGTCCATTCATAATTTAAGAATCTCCAAACACAAATTTCCCCATTTCTCCCAGTCAAAGATATATTCCTTCTGGAGCTGTATCTTTAAAACCCTCTTTAAAACCCTCATTTCAAAGCATTGCTGCACTCCTACAGAAGATCTAAACTCTCTCACGCAATACCATCCAGCCCTCCACAGAAGAGAGCTCCAGCTGATACCTTTGACTCAACAGCCCTGCTCCCCTTCAACACTATTCCTACTCTTCTTGATTCTTCTTTCACTGATGGTTTCCCTCTTACTGATAAACCTTGCGTACAACATCATCTCCTCACTAGGTCTCCCCACAACAGCTATGCTAACCAGAAACTTTCTCATGTGTAACTTGGAGATGGGGAAAAAAAAAAAAAGGAATAAAAAGATATGCCAGATGTAAACATACATAGGGAAGTTTTACCAGATTCACTCTACTACTAAACTCTCATTTTGGCTTGTTCTTCAAAATATTGCTGTTCTATTCAGGAACATTGTCATCTCTTCTTCTCTAAAACAGCTTTCAAGCAATAAAACATTTCAGCTAATAACTTTTATCTCTCTTTTGAATCACATGCATGTCTGCATAGTCCAGTTTATTTCTGAAATTATATTTTTGTCAATATTTTATTTATATTTTATTTCATTATTTCACATGGTATAGGTCAGAGTTTGCATCATCTCAGCTTTAGAAAAAAATGTTTCTATAAAAATATTTCATTTGGGGAACAAAGGTATTATTACTACTAGAACTGTAAAGCAATAGCATTTAAAGTCCATAAAAACTCTAAAATTCAGATATAAATTTGATATCTAGCTATGTATCTAGTAATTATGGTATTTGGCTATTACATACCTATATTCGATACTTTATAAATACAGTAGTGATAATTGTATAATTTCAATATTACTTTTATCAATTATTTTTGCTATTTAAGAGTAATTATAGACAATCAACAAGGCCCTATAAAAAAACACTGCTACATGAAGGCTTAGAGACAAGAGAATAAGATCCCATAGATAATTCCAAGTAAGTAAAGTTTCCTGTAACTCTTGAAGATCCTGTAACTCTCAAGACCTTGCACATAAAACTACTTGATATGTTATTGTCATATTTATGTCTAGGTTTTAGATCAATGGACTAAACAGATCTACAGGATCTTTTTAACTTGGATTGTTAAAAGTATTGTTAATAGAAAAAAACCCCAGCATCTGAAATGCTCAATAAAAGCAAGGAATATGGAAAGTACCATTAGGTGAAGTTTGGGTGGAGAGATGATACTAGATTGAATTTGTAAACTGATTTTGAAGATTTGATATTGGTTTGCAACAATTTGTAAACTCACTGAATTGCAAAACTTGGAAAACTATTCTCATAGTAAGGAGATTTATTTACACTAATCAAGGATGCCACATTAACAGTCCTACTGCCTGAATTCAAGCAGCCATTAGGCAATTTCATGCATCAGCTTTCAGCATCAGTAACCTAAAATAAGTACCCTAATAGAGAAAACCCATATTTTGGCTATAAACCTATGGGTATGTTTGACCTGGAAGGACATATTGAAGAGCAAATTTTTAGCATTAAAAACATCTTTAATTTTTTCTACCTGTCTTCAATCACTTGACTGCCTGTTGGGTTCCTAATGTTCCCTGGGAATAATTCATGATTCTTCAACATTCATAGTATTCATCTCAAGTCGTGAGCTTTAATTTTACTTCCTTTATAAGTTTCAGAAATCAGTTATACCATAGAATTTTTTTACTCCTGGCTTTTTATTGTGACTTTTCTGAGCAGAACTCTGTGAGACCCCAATGCCATCCATGTGTGTTTCACCAGGGATTCAGGCTTCCCGTGATGGCTCTATACAGGTGGAGTCTGAACCTACAAATCTCAGTTATCATCAAGTGAGGTGACATCTTGTTAGCCCGACTTTAGTGACATTGGGCCTTTGTGATCAGATAGGCTACAGAGTCAGGCACATCAGGGCATAGGTTTTTTTTTCTCTATCTTTTAATTTATGTTCAATTGTGGGAAATTATCCATTATTTCTAAAGTTATTTTTTTTCTTTTTAGTGGCTCCTGGCTGTGTATTCTTTCTTATGGGTTTGAAATAAATCATGTCAAACAAGACTGTGCTGTGTGGGTGACACCACCCACAAGACTGTGTGGGTGACAGCACCTGCCTCCCTGCTCTTCTGTTTCTGCACACCACCCACCACAACTATATCAACTGTGCCTTTGGATGAAGCAATTTGTGGGATGCTCCCTTGCTCTCAACAATTAAAACACACCAAACTGCTGTCTGCCTGTTTTACTGATGCGATGTAACTCGTGATTCATCAATGGTCATCAGGTCAAAAAGGCAACACTAAACTAGAAGTGTTTCACCTTTGATCACTGAATAGCATTTAAGCGAGAGAAGATTCAGCCTCTGTCCTGGTTTCAGCCAAGGACAGGGTTTTTTGTTTCTTTTTTTTTTTTTTGTTGTAGCCATGAAGGAGTTCATTAGGAAGAGCACAGCCAGCAGGTCAAGGGAGATGATCCTGTCCTCCTTCTTAAGTCCTGGTGAGGCCACACCTCTAGTGCTGTGTGCAGTTCCAGGCTTCTCAGTACAGGAGAGACATGAAGCTCCTGAGTGGGTACAAGCAAGAGCTACAAAGTTCATCAAGGAATATGTCTCTTCTTAGGAAATGCTGAGAGGTCTGGGCCTGCTCAGCCTCAAGAAGAGAGTACTAAAAAGTGACTTCACTGTATATAAATATTTATAGCAGGGATGCCAAGAAGATGGATCCAGATTCTTCTCAATAGTGCCAGCCAACAGAACAAGAGGCAACGGGCAGAAATTCATGTGCAGGAAGTTCCACCTAAACACAAAGAAGAACTTTACTGTGACTGACCACACACTGGAACTGACTGGCCAGAGAGGTTGTGGAGTGTCCCTCCCTGGAGCTATTCCAGAAGAGTCCGAACACAATCCTGTACCATGTGCTCTGGGATGGCCCTGCTTGAGCAGGGAGGTTGGACCAGGTGATCCACTACGGTTCCTTCCAAACTGACCCATTCCATGATTATGTGATTCTGTGGAAATCTAGGCAGGTTTCCTTACAGCTTTAGAGCTCTCAAATATATATCATACCTTACCTCCTTCTGTTCCACAGGGAGAAGACAAAGACCTGTAGAACATAATTCTGGAAAAAGATCACCAAGTGACCAACCCTCATGATCATGTGGTCTTCTTCTTTTATATCACAAACCTTATATATCACTCCGTTTCATACAAACCCTAAGGTTTTAATTAGACCAAAGTGTTTCAGAATAAGCTCTGTGCTACAGACTGAGAAGTGGAGATCAAGGCATTAGTAATTCCAAAAGATCCTTTGATGTCAGAAAACTGACGAAGTGAGAGCTGCCCTGATGATTCTCAAAAGCTGAACCACATCCTATGTTGCAGAGGAAGTTGAAAACACCTTTACACTCAGCATAGATATACACACACATCAGCATCTAAAACCTTGTCAATCTAAGTCAGATTTGACCTTAGTGAGTCAGTCAGCCCAATCCTCATCCTTGATGCAAAACACAGCCACAAAGAACCAAAGAAAGATTTTGCCTTTGCTAACTTTAGGACAGTTCTGAGCAATCTATTGTCCTATGTCTAGTTTTATGAGGAAGGACAGGAGAAATAAAGAGCAATACCCACCTCAGAGTACAGCTTGATATACCCCTGAGCATTTCAACTTCCTTTTGCAGATACAACAGGTGGATATTTAAAGTGTCAACATTTCTAGATTCTGGTAAGGGTGAAGACTGTGGATAAGTTTGCACTATAGGGCACAGAGATCTAAGCTAGCTCAAAATAAGACTAACACTGGAAGCAGCATAGCCACGTCAGCATAACTGCACTAGCCAAAGCATAATTCAGTGCAGCAATCATGCATCTGCACTGCTTCCAGGACCCAGACTATAATTTCTGTTCAGAGTTGTACAGATGTGTAGATCTACTACCTCATCTGGAGCTAGCCTGAAACTCTTAAACAGAATTCCACACTGTAAAGCAGTTCACCCCACATACATGCTTCCTATTGTTTCAGGTCACGCAAGGGAGAACTTCTAGACTTCAAACATATTTCAGTATTCTCACAATATAGCATCTCCTTTGACTTATTAAAAACAATTGCACTGTAAAAAGCCTTCTTGACAGAGCTACTTGCTGAATACTTTCTCTGAAACTGATCAGACAGGACTCGGCTTGGTTTATTTCCAGGAAATCTCAAGGACCAGTTTGCATCCAATCTGTGTATGCAATATGAAGAGCGTAGAAGCAACCCTTCAAATGGGTAATGTCTTTGTTTTAGGAACAGTCTCAGGAAAATACATAGCTCTTATTTCAATTATTTTCCTTGTTCTTTTAGTGTATACATTTATACATTTTAGGCATGAGGTCTACTATCCTTTGCTTCCTCTCACAGCTGTTAATTTTTCACCTATATTATTTTATACATAATCTGAGAACTGACTTGACTAATACCTACCCCAAAAACCTATTCATCTCTACTACCCATTGGTCATTTAAAACAAATTAAAACACAGAGAGCAAAGCCATATTAACTTCCTTCCTTTCTCAATCCCTTGAGGAAAGGCCTTTTCTGCATTGACTGTGAGTCTTATTTGACTGACTTTTGGGCTTTTGATTGGTCCTTGGATACAGCAGTGAGAAGATATTTCCTGTGTTGTAGAGTGTAATAAGAGCAACAGATTTTACTCTGAGCCATGAGCTGAACAAGAGAGGAAATTGGAGTGCCTTGCAGTAATTAATCATTGTATGATGAGACCTGTCAAAATCCTTTCTAGAGCTGATATTGCTGTCAATAACCAGTTAGTACATTGCCATGTGTGACTGCTTAAAATATCAGCCTATACTACAATCAACATATTTTTTACTTGCACATCTTTTTTATTTACCAAATATAATTCTCCTAAGTACTATATGTGCTCCAGTGTTTGCCAGATGACAGCACGGCTGGTGTCAATATCTAAAGCTAAATGCTTTTGCCCTAAGTAAGTATCCAACAAATCCCCTGAGCTGTAAAATAAAGTACCAGCTAAATTACATTTGTATCTAGTCTAAATTCCAGTGGTAAGAAAAATTTATTACCAAACATTTGTACTCTGGCTTATGGTTGAATGAGGAAAGAAAGAGAAGTATCTCAGAGCAGTTTCGTGTCATGCTCAAAGCCTAAATAAATAATAGCTGCCAGATTCTCAGCTGATATGAAATAAAGGAATTCAACTGTAACTATGGAAAATTATGTTGTTTTACATCAGCTGAGAATCTTGCCCAAGCAAATCTGAACCTATGCTTGATGATTTCTAAATTTTATATTTTATTTCACTAATTGAAAGCAGCAGCAGCACTACAGGCTTTCTCCAAAATCTAACTTTATCTTTTATCAAATGTCTATGGAATAAGCCAAGAGTCTTGTGTGTCTTTGTGGACTAAGCCAAGAAATTTTGAGGTAAGGCTGAATTTACCTCTAATAATATCTTACTTACAAATTTAAAAAAAAAAATTAAGTTGCTTTTCCTCTAACTCAGTGGCTGCATGCAGCCTGTGAAAAATTATTCTGTTGCCTGCAGCCACAGAAAACAAAAATGTTCAAATAGAGGTTAAAAAGGAAAGTAAAGGAGGATGCTGTCCACAGTCAATTATTTGTGTGGTACTGTTTTTAAGACATTTCTGTGTTTCATATGCTGATAACTTAGTATCCTGTTTCTTCTGGATCCCCCTACAAGGGAACTAACTCTTCCTGGACACTGTAAGGAACTTATATAACTAACTCAGAGTCATATTCCAAGACCCAGGCTACATACTTAATGGATGGGCATCGTGTATTCTTCTATGTTTTGTTTGCAGAGTCCTACAGAAATCACCTCCAAAATTTTGAACACTGTTAACCTCTTTAATATTAAGAGTGTACAGTACACAAGTAGCTTGTGAGCAACTGAGTTCTGCTTCTTGGTGTCACTGGAAGTAGCAAAATATCAGTTGTGGGACACCCTAAAGGGGGAGGGAACACAAGAGTCCTAGGGAAACAAATCAGGGAGGCCACAAGGGAAAACTGTGAGTCATAAAATATCATTTGAAGTGTCCTTTCATGGAGGCTGGGAATGGAAGATGTTGCCAGCAACCTTCTCTCCATAGAAAAGTAAGTGGATGGAAACATCTCCTGCATTTGCTTCCAGTAGTCAGTGAGCATAGCTTCACTGCTTCCCCTGCCTCTCCTCATCCCATTCTTTGTAAGGAATATCTGAAAAATAAAAACCAACTCCATTGTTTCGTGTGGTCTGGACATAATGAGAGCAATCAAATCTGAACCTTGACATGTAGCAAGTCCTTGGTGTTCTACTCAAGTGACCACACTACATCAAATCCCATGATTTGCTTGCACTCACAGAAATGAGATAAACAGAATATTCTGTTGTGACAACTGACCCTGTTCATTAACTATCTCTTCAAATTTTTCCACTGACAGTGGAAACAGTGGAAATGCATCAATTCTCAATTATTTCATATCTTGTCACTGATACAAAATATTGAATAGATTATAACAATGAAAAAAGCCCCAAAATCTGCAATACTGAGCTCAAAACTCACACATTTGGTGCTAACTCTGTGTTTACATATCAGGATCCATAAGACAAGATCTTTCCTGTGTACTGTGTTAATTTTAAATCCCTGATTTTAAACTAATGTTTTTAAACATTAATAATTGGTAATTTTAAACTAAATAATGTTTATAACTATCTGTATATGTCATATATACAGGTTTGTAAGACATGTCATGTCTTACTGAAACCTAGGTAGCTTTTATCAACACAATTCCATTTTGCAACCAAAGAAGTAATCTTGCACAAAAGAAAGTTATTTTGACAGGGTCTATTTTCCATATGCTCATGTTGATTGGTATTCATTCCATTTTCCTCCTTTCATTCTTTTAGTAACAGAGTCCCATTTCAGTAACTCTATTATTTTGCCTGGGATCGATGTCATGCTGACAGCCCTATAATTATGTGGGTTGGCTCATTTAGTCTTTTAAGTAGTGGCATGGTGTTATCTTTCTTCCAGTCCTCTGGAATGTCCTTAGTGTTCATAGGGCTACTGCAAATCAAACTCCTGGTACACATCAGTTGAATGCTTGCTGGTTTACCACTCACCAATCATTCACTTCTAAAAACCATTTTACAGAAGTTTCCAGCCTATGAAAGTCCTGGATAGCTTTGTGCTCCTTTGCCTAAGTTGCAGTTTCTGAATAAGAACTTTAACAATGTCATCACTGAAGTGAGAAAAAAAAAAAAAATCAAAACCTATTTCCTGTGCATTTTTATTAAAAAATTACAGATGGTTCTACCTTAAAGTATGAAGCATATGTTTTCCTATATACATGCTTGGGTATTTGTGTGCATTTACAGATTCACAAATTCACATACCAAAATAAAATAATGGAATTACATGAAAAATTATTTGTGGTCAGGATAATACTGGCTATGTGGGTACTAAGAAGTGGTTTAGCACAATAGGAGTCAGAAGATCAAAACAGCTGCTGCTGCAGCTCCTACATCAAAATGGTTTTTCACTCAGGGTCTTACACTGTACTCAATTTGGTTTGGTCCCCTGGGCTGGGGACCAAACCAAATGATGTGACTGTTCTTAGCCATCTGGAGGACAAGTCACAGATGTGGATGTTTATACCTTTACTCCAGGTTTGGAGTTGCATTTGGTGTGCAACAAGAGCAGAGCATTTTTACTTGTTAGAAATCCAGTTGCATGCAGTAAAACTGCTCTACAAATCCAGATCAAACTGCAGCAAATGCTTTGGCTGGGGAATTTGTTTTCAAGCAGCAGTGCTGTTCTCAGCCAAAATGCAAATGTACACACAATCATTAACAATATTTTGTCATAATGAAAGAACTCATCATAGAATATTTCAGTTAGTTATTTTTAATTGATATTTTAGAATAATTTTTTTACACTAATGAAGTATATGACATTGCATCAAAGATGAGAATTATATCTACTGTGTATATACCTATATTATTGATTCATTGAAAAAAAAAGAGAAGTTTAGTTCCTCACAGTTTAACAGATATTTTTAGATATTTGTTGCATTTACTTAATCTGGAACCAGGCTGAAACTAAGCCAGAAGCCACAACTAGCTACTGAGAAGAAGGTGCTGAGTGAGATTTAATTCTATCCATGTCAAGCACGTAGATCAATGTATGGCTCTATGTAGTTATTCTAACTACACTCTATACAGCACAGATTGATTATCACTCAGTAGCTGAAAAAGACAGCTGACTCTTGCTCAGTCCTAAAACTAAAAATTGCAATGTTACATATGTCTTGAGCAGAAAGCAAATGTCATGAGGAACTTACAACTGATAAGACATATGATCATCTTTTTCTGAATATCATAGAGCAGTATGAACAACTTCCTTCATGTGGCACTATTTCCTTGCTGTATATCAGATCTGACAGAATGGCTTGACATGGGTTCTGTGCACACAACAGAGATACAACTGCACATAGCAGAGATAGAGCCTGCTCTGCCTCTGTGACCATGACATGATGCCACATTTATATTTGCTACGTATTGCAAAGCTTACTCAGCTGTAGTAAACTGTAGTTCCTAAAGATTTGAGCACAGCCTTCTGTTACTTTGACTGCTGGAATGTATAACACTTTTGCTGCCTGATCATAAACGAAACATTTTAAAAGTTTTTTTGTGAACACTTGTTCATATTTCAGTGGTTCTAGAACTTGATTACCCAAGAAATCTGCTTGCAATTTCTGATCTACATTAACTCGTGGCTGGCCTTTGGCTATAGTTGGAGGGACCCTGAGCAACCTAGTCCTGTGAAAGTTTCCCCTGTCCATGGCAGGAGAGTTGTAACTAAATGATCATTGAGGTCTCTTCCAATACAGGCCATTCTATGATTTGTGATTCTATGATTGTTCCTTGAAATTAGTTGCTTTCCCACCATCTTGAGAATCAGGTAAAACTATTTTTTCATTTGTTCTTAAGAATATTTCATTCTTTGTCCCAAAGCTCCATAACTTCACAGAAAAAAGATATGTTTTAAATTGGGAGTGATTATAATAATTTTTAAATTATTTGAATATACTTTAGACATACTTAACATATAATATATTTCCTCTGAAGACCTCTAAGGAATTAAAAATTCACTAATTAAGTACTGTAACATCCTTGAGAGGCATATACCATAATTATCTCCATTTTACAGATGGAGCAAGTGAAGCACACGGAAGCTAAGTGATTTGTCCAAACTAACACATTCCACTGGAGTGTAGCCAGAAGAGATACCCACGCTTTCTAATTTCCAGTGAATCAATAGATTATGCTACACACACCAGCCCCCAAAGGCAGGCTGTTACTGTTCCTTCACCAGAAATTTTTGGCTTCCTTATTGAAAACAAGATGCAAAACTGCCTTAATTCAGATTGTCTAGTAGCTGCCAAACAGTTTTAAAATTGCATTAACATACAAATAATTATAAAGGGCTCAATGAAAGACTGACTTGAAAATAATACCCAAACACTCTTGCTCAATGACAGCCTTCAATCTTGTCCCTTCTTGGCCAACTGGATGTCTGTTCATTCAAAATTCAGGTATCTCTCTTCATAAGACAAAATGATGTCTGATGAGGTAATAGCAGATTGCTTACACACCAAGCAATACCAGTGGAAGATGCTACCATGACCCTTTGACTAATCAAATGTGCATCCATTACAATGATAGGGAATATCTTCATTTTGAACAGTGTCCTGGCATAGGTCCAATCACATGAGAGGAAAATGGCTACAATCACTTGTTATATCCATGACAAGCTGTGTGGTTTTCCCAAGTCAAAACTTTTGTTGCTGACTAGCAGCAGTTTATAAGGTTCTGGAAACCTTCTGAGAAATGTCTGTATTCTCTTTGGTATGTCAGATTTTATCCAACATAAAATTAATTTTTCAGAGCCAGCAATGAAATTCAAGAAGCTTGCTGTTTCATTTCCTCTCTTTCCCACATCTCCTAATTACCACTAGGTTATTCTCCTCTTTTGCATATTCTCTGTCTTATCCCTGACTTCATTGTAACTTCAGGACAGAGCAGCATCAAAAGGAGAGTAACACATCTGCCTCCATCTTTGCTAATAATGTGCTCCCTAGAAGGAGCTAAAAGACACTTTTCAGAGTGGAAGAATATGAAACAGTTGGTTTCACTTGGGGAGAGAAGGACATTCATTCTGGTCTTCAATTAAAAAAAATTCCAGACAACAACCACATAAGATAGGAAATGCAACTACTCTGACCTCTTCCATTTTCTGAGTGAGAAATTAGGGGATTACATTGATGTTTCTGAAATGGAGTGGGCTGTGGGCCTGAGAGCCTTTGTGGGCTTGCTCAAGGTGCAGTTTCACCTAGGTAAGTAACTCTCAGTAATTCCCTTCTCAACATTTTGACTGCTTTGGATACAGTCTCAGATGCCATCTGCTCTACAGCATATTGTTTCAGATTGACTAATGGGTCCAATGTGTCAAAATTTGCCAGAAGAGCAAAAATACTTGAAATGTATAGCTCTTAATACTTCCCTGTCTTGCAGAACTAACTCTAAAAAACTAAGTTGGTAATCATAAAACCCTTGAACTAATTATTCTATTAATTCATGTTTAATGCTACTCTTGCTCAGACTAAAAGTAATGACTTATGTTTATGTAGAAGAAAAGAATATCATAAATGTGGGGGGAAAATGGTGTTTCATTACAAAATTTAACGTATTAAAGAAGCTGGTTTTGCTGTTTGCATGAAAAAAACATGAAGATTAAAGATGACTCTGAATTTCAACCTTACAGAACCTCATTCAACCTCATATCAACCTCTGCTCTCTTAGAAAGTGTACAATATCCTCTTACTATAACCAATTATTTGAAAAACTGGAAAAATATGGTATTGAAAACATATGTATTTTGAATATTAGATATTTTCAACTTATTATAATTTAATATATGCATTTATTTCCAGTATTTGGACTTATATTTCTAAAAAAATTACAGAATAAGCATCTCTTTTACATATAGAGTTATTCTCATACTTGTTATTATCTAAATACAAAGTTTGAACTAAATGAATACCCTAAGAAATATTATCTGAAATTACCATTAATTAAAAAAAATTCAGAGGAGCTTCATCCAATTCTTAAATATTGCATTTGAATTATCATGAGACAGACAGTGGATATATATAATAGTGAGAAAAAAATAATAAGCTTTATATTTAAAATAAATATACACATACAGCCAGTAAAATTTGCCAGTGATGCTTGAACAAACTTATATGTTAAACACTTTACATCTATTTTTATGTTACTATATATTCATTAATTAAAGAGCAAGAGCAAAAAATGTATAAAGTTGATGAAAGGTTTACAGACCTAGTGACCTATCTCAGCCCCAAGGATTACTACAGAAACTGTGTGTGACTGCAAATTATTACACCAGCCTTATGAGGATAATGATTTCCCACCTTCCATGGTGCTGCATTGTTATCCATAAGCTCCCAAAGGTCCTTAAGCTTGTTAATAACCATTATAGATGTGCAATGAAGTGAATCAAGACTAAAATGAACTCACCTGAGCCTAAGCAGATTAACCCTGTTCAAGTCTGATGATGTCCATATAAATTCATCTGGATCTCCTTCCATCAGCAAATAGAAAAGCGCAATAAAACAAGGGTGTATTTTATCTGTTCTTTTAAAAATAAGTGCAGGAAATTATGCAGGACACAAATTCAGGAATAACTATTTAAACTGCAAAAGAGGGTCAGCTTTCCCTGGTGGGTAAATATCTGGGCCCCTGGGATTATATTTCATATGTGTTCAGCACTGAGTATTCTTGAATCCTACTCACAGGGCACTATGTCTTGTAAGCTGACTGCAAAAATGTGAATTAAACAAAGCTGGACATCTTCTGCATTAGATTATTAGCTAGTCCCTGAGAAAGCCGTTGAAAAGATGACACATGCAAAAATAAAGAAACGTTTACATTCATAATAAAGATGTAGGTAGCGATTTATAAAATTTTTAGAGTAGTATTGCATTTCAGAACAAAGAAAACAAATTTTGAATTTGTTTTATTGTAGAGGCAAATTGAAACATTTCTAAAATAGTCTGCTAGGGTTCATAGACAAAAAGATAAAATGCATTTAAAAATTCCTTCAATGGTATTTCCCATACAGAATTGTCTTATTTTTACACATATTTAAGTCACAGTATTCCTGTATGTAATGAATATATGCCATATTTTAGTTTGTAGAAATCCTTACCTAACATAATAAATATCAAGTTTATAATTATTTCCTTATATGTTGCTACAGGATGGGAAAGAGGTGGAGTTAAATAGGAAATTTAAAATTGGAAATGGTGTTTCAGTGTTTGAAATGGGTATGGAAGAGTGACCTTATGATGGTGCTTAGATGAGCACCAGAAAAAGGAGAAAGAATTAAATTAGAGTCATGACCATTGGTGATGTGAATTTGATGTGGAAAGATATGGCAGGTGGAGTGAACTCCAGTCTGAGTACTTCTGAGTAACAGCAGAGAGAGACAAGTATGGAAACAATATTTCAAATAGGAATGATCATGCGTTTCCACCTGAGGAAAACAGATCAGTAATTGGGCAGAAAACCACTGCAGCAGCAGTGTTATTGTTCAAAAATAAATATAATTCATTACCTGGATATGACCTGTATGTTGTGTGCAAAGAAGAGTGATATCACAAGGACAGGGAAGAGAAATGGACCTAGAAGGAAGACATTTATCTGTGGTGATGGAGAAAAAAGATCAGGGTGATCTGGAAGAAAAGAGAAGACATCAGTTTGCTATGTTGTTGTCAAACCCACAATGTTCAGTGAGAGAAAGGAGGAATAAAAGGAATCATGTCAGTTATGGGACAGAATACACAGCAAGTAAATAAAATTAATATAGAAGTGGATTGTTAGAGACCAGATGTGGGGAATGAAAAGAAAAGCCCTCAAAAGTGGACTACAAAGAGACCTCTGAAGAAAGGTGTTATACCAAGCCCCTCTTACCACATGATTGGCATCATAGCTCTGTGGAGGGAGAGAGGGAGGGAGGGACAAAAGAATTTTCTTTAATAGGAAAAATCCAGCATTGAGAAATTCTGTTCGTGATGGACTAAACAGAGGCAAGCTGAAGCAAATGTCCCTGCCATCCAAACTGCCTGCCTTCTTAGACGTTTATTCTCTGTCTCTTGTGCTCTTCCACATCTATGCAGGCTGTGGAAGAAAGACAGCTCCTGAGTGATATTTTATGAAGAATGCAAACACTCTGCTTTCCATTAAGAGTTGACGCCAGTACCAAAGCAAAAGGAAGAGATGTAGGTGCAAAAGCATTTTTTGATACAAATAGTTAAGCAGATTCTGATTTAGAAGCTGTTTGTTTTCACCCCTTGTAGTTCAGTTGCGGATTTTATCTCAACTCTGCATTTTTCCTCCATCTGCATCTCTGCCTTCTTATTTCCATCCAATATTCTTATTAAGTTGATGAACGAATATTTTTCCCTTTTATTTCTATGCAATCTCCTTATTCTTTACACAACCACCTGGGTTTTTTTATGTAGATGCTGAGCTATCTGGAATGTTTTAGTCTGCCTCCCAGAAATATACAGAAGTTTGAAGAATAAGCCAAAGCATAAAAAGCCAAAGCAGAAAATTCTACTTTAGATGTTAATTACCTAATTTATGTTTTTCTCAATCCTGGTCCCTTTTCAAGAACAGCTAAAAAATAGAAGATGGTAATGACAGCTTTAGAGATGATTTTCAGATGACTTTCAGACATTTGTGGGAAAGCAATTAAAGATTAGTAAGGCTGAGAATCAAAATAATGTAAAATTAGACTATTTCTAGGGAAAATACATTTTCTGTTAATTTTATAGAAGGGAAAACACAGTAGTTTTGTTTGTTTTTTTTTTTTTTTTTAAATTTTGTTTCATTTTGTTTTAGCTCATCTGCCTCAAACAAGATTGTGATATATTCTGATTACTTAGAACAAAACCTGCCAGAACTGGAGTTCCAGTTTCCTATGTTCAACTGTTGTTTTTCCCCACTGAGCAGCAAGAGTTCAGACAGATGTATGTAATAAATTCAGAAATGTTGATCTGCACTGCAGATGAAAGGCTGAATAACAGTATAGTCATAAAACTGAAACTTTTCATACCATGCAAGAAGCCTGTACTATATTTTACTCTACACTTCAAGATATATCACAATGACAGATTCTGTAATGTCAGGATATGGTATCGAAAGAATTCAAAGAAGTTTCTCAGCAGCTGCTGTTAGAATAGTTGCAATTGACTTATAAAGCTGTCTGAAACATAGTCATTTTCACTATTTCTTACACTTTTGGAGTGCTTTTTTGTTAGTCAAAAATCAGATTTAGAACAGTCTAACTAATATATTCAGCCATTCTACAAGACTGCTAAAGATAATGTTTGTAGCAATAAACTGAGCTGGAAAGTTTATAGTAACAGGAAAAATATGTAAACAGAACTTCTAGAAAGTAAGTAATTTTTATTCAGACTATCCAAAACACCTTATTTTTTTTAACTTTATAAACATGTACTTAACTCAAAGTCCGAAAAAAAGGTGGCTTGACAGTTCTGACCAAGGTCATAATTAACATCTGAACCTGTCAAAGCAGCTTCCAGCAAAGCCAGGAAAAAAACCCCTGACACTCTCAAGGCCCCCAGTTCTCTCCTTTTACTTAGTTTTCATAACAAATTTACTTGGTTTTCCTAAGGTGCAATCTTTTTGCTTTATGAAACAGTACATTTTCCATCCTTTTCATGGTAAGTTTCATATTCTTAATTCATATTCTTCATATTCTTCTTTTAATGTAAAATAAAAATATTTCCCTCAGCTTCCAATGAGCATTGCAAGCCACCAGAAAGGATGCAATTGGGAGTTTTCTTAATTAGAAAAGCAAAATGAGCCATTAAAAAGTGGCAGCATTATTCAGGAGAAAAGAAAAAAAGAAGTGTAAGCTATTTTGGGAGAAACTTACCATTCCAAATTTCATGAGACATCCTTAACCATAGAACACAGTATAGCAGGCTTGTCCACATTTCTGTGCACATTTGTGGGTTATTAGTAAAGCAGTACCAGTTTCAATCACCCAGACCTGTACAGAAGTTCTATGTAAAAGCAAAATTGAATCAGTTGAATTAATAGCAATCCATTTACACCTTAAAAATTAGGCCATTGTTTTACCATTTACTATTTGTGATGGAAATCCAATGGAATTTCTTCTTGCAATAAATACATGTAAACCTGTTTTTTAAAAGGGTCTGTAGTATTCAGATTGCTAGCATACAATTCAGATTGCTAGCATACAATTACTGACAAATAACTTCTTCATTCCTTTTTACAGGTAGCTGTATGTCTGTTCTGTCTGCAGGAGGTTGTAAAGTCAACATCCATGGAAAACTTTAGACACACGCTTAGCAAAAGTACTATCAAGCTTTATCAGTCACAGCAGGCAGATGCAATTGTAAACACGTTTAGTTTGGAAAAGAAACAGCTTGGCTTATGATTGAGATAAATATTGGTTCGCATTTTCAACATTTACTTTGTACTAATAGACTGTTTCGTTTCATAAGCATATAAGCAATCATGGTAAAGTTATGGCAGGACTGAAGTATACTGGCATATTTATTCCTTGAAGTTCTCCAATCAAAGACAAAACTCAGTTGTTTGCTTTGATATTTATTTAATGATGTGAGCCCTGACCGGACTTGAGACAACCTCAAGTATTTCATAGAGCAGTGAGTTTCTTTTGAAATGGAGCAATGTAAACACGCTTTCAGGTGTTGTATAAATAGCAAAACTGTAACGCATAATATTTCTTTAAATTAGCACAGTGTTAATAACTGATGGGGGAGGGGGTCATATATAGGTTACTTGGCAAAACAACACTGTTTCACTATGTGTAGGAAAATGCAGAACATAAGCCTCAAAAATGCAAAGTACAAGACAGAATAATCAAGATCATTTAGAACTTGGATACCTGAAATACCTTGGATACCTGAAATACCTTGGATACCCCTGGATACCTGAAAAAGGCTTTCAAAATGTTTCAGTTGTAGTCTTGAAGTGATTTTTTTTTATCCCAACAGACATATTATTATTACAGTAACCACCTTATAGCATTATAGTCAACTACTGAGAGACCTCAGGTGCTTCATGCTCTCTCTGTAAGTATTTTAATATGGGGGCTCTTGTTGCCTGTTGCTAAGCAGTTGCCATTTCCATCCTTTTCCTAGACTTGAATCAAGATCAGTTCAGCCAATCAAGGGTAAAAGTTGGAAAATCCATTAGTAAGCACTGAGTGATGGCAGAACAATGACTAGACTTGTGACACTGTGGTACTGCTGTACAGATACAATTTAGTCATGATATTTTAATTTCTGTATTCTCTGTTGGACACACCAACTACAGGCTACTGAAAGCACTTTAGTCAGTATGCTCACAAACACACACATCCTCCCCATTTTTTAATGTTGAGAAGATGCACAACTTGCAACTGGAACCTGATATCACTAAAATTCAGATTAAAGGAGTAATGTGAGTGTTATTTGACAGCACAGTGATTACTCCAATGGAAAAGTAGTATCAATTGATGCTGGGACATCTCAAAAGAGCTTGGAAAATTATTTTTATTATTTTGGAGCCAGTTTTCAGAGGCAAGGGAACACAGAAACCCCTCTCAATATAAGACCAGAGCTTCAGACATAAAACCAAATAAGAAAGAAAAATTCCAAAAGAAAATACTTCTCAGAAAGTATTAGAAGATCCTGGCTGATAAATTCCTCCGTGTCTTTTCACCCAAACTGCAGAAATGTTTTCCCTAAACCCAAATACTCTCCTCCATCTTTAAGAACTTTCACTCTACACAACACATTGCTTCAACAGTGGACACAATTTAAAGTGATATTCATTACTACAAAGGGTTATTGACAATGCCTGTCCAAGCTAGCTTTGCATTTGGGGCCTGCTCATCAGGATTAGTGCATTTAACAAAGCAAATGAAACTAGATCCATTTGAATGAAACCATATGTGAGTCCTAAATTGCAGAACATGCAAAGATAGACTGGATTCCCTTTTACAAAATTTCATCTCCATCTCTTACAAAGTTAATAGAAGAGTTTGATGATTGTAAAGGTGAGATTACATAAATATTTTTTAAGTTTTACATCTTATTATTTTGCTAATAGGTGTCCCAAGATTTTATAAGGTTTTATAAAGAAATATATATAGCCCATGCTCTCTTCTCTAGGCAGAAGAGCAAATAATTGACCACAAAGAAAATGCATTGACTTTCAAGAATATTCTGCTACAATTACCATCCCTAGTGTTAAGTGGTTAGTTAAGAAGATGTCCAACCAGCTTATCTATTGTGTATTCACCAGAAGTGGGTGGCACGCAAAATCCTAATATTATTCCAACCAGTATCATGCCATAACCCTGACAGAGAGGGACTTGTGCTTGATGTCAGTTGTTCTATGACTGCCAACTCCATGGCAGATTTTGCTGGGAATAACTTTCATCTCCAATGACAACTAAAATATAGTGAACAATGTTGTTACACTACTGAGATGAGAGTGAAAGGATTATGTGTGAAGTGTCAGTCAGAAACAGCAGAGTACACAATACTTAATGTCACTTACAAATATAAAACATTTAGGAAATACTAAAATTATAAATTCATTAGTAGGAGAGAGGGAGTAAGCTCAACAAAGAGGTTTAATATTTTTTAAACAGAAAAAAAGTCAGCAAACAGCACAGGGTAGGGGTCAATGTGGGTAATCCTAATGAACAAGCATTGATTTCTGCTTTTGGAATCAATAGCAAAATTACACCATGGCAGCAGAAATACATGCTTCTTGTACCGGCCAATCTCTCCCCTTGACAAGGGAGGCTTCTAGATACATATTTAGCACCATATAAAATCTTCTGGTGCCACAGTCAGTGAGTGAACTAATTCATTCAAAGATTACTGAATGCCATAAACTTTCTTCAGTATATCTTCCAAAATATGTGAATTCCACAAAAATGTAAACCTTACTGACAGAAAAGAAAGCAAAATAAGTTTTTCAAGCTGTAGAAGATATAATATACAGAGTTAATTGATGCACCAAGAACGTGATAATACGTAGTGTTGTGACCTTAGACTGTAGACTAAAGAAATACCTTCTGGAAAATTTAACCTCTATTCACACACTTTAAAAAAACTGTTGAAACCTGAAGAGGATTAAGAACAGACATACAAGAAGCCTTCCAGTTCTAGAAAACATAAAGGACACCAAAGGATTTATTTAGCTCTATTTAGCTCCAGAGGGTTAAAAGTCACAGTATAAATAAAAAAAACATTCCTGTCTGTATTAATGGATCTAAAAGGTGAAGAGATGACTGCTGAGCATGTACAAAGGCAAAGAACAGCCTATGGTTATCATTAATACATGATATTTACTGTTTCTCAATTTTTCCTGTCCTTCATTCACCTTCCATTTCTTGTATTGCATGGTCTACTCTACTATTGCAAGCCATCACTCATTCTTGCACTCTGTTATTCTGATGATACTCTTAGCATTAGTGAATGTCTAAGAAATACCTAAATTCATATTCTTCTTCAGCTTTGGAATTTATCTAATGAGCAGGTCTGTGTTCAGGCTAAACAGGTCTGCTTTTCTTCCTAGAACTAATGTGCCCTGTCCACATCATCATTTGTGGCATTTGGCTTATTCCTCAAATCTCTGTTTCAGCACACAGGGGCTCACTGATTCATTTTAAATAATGACTGACAAAACCCAAGACCAAACACTTTCCTACATGCTCACTAGTGAATCCAGCCCATTTGTTGATCCTTCCTGAGTTCATTCTTATGCATTTTCTTGGTTTTCCACCCTTCTAAAACTTCTGTGGCTTTTTCTCCTTGAATATATGTGTAGCTTACTGACCTGCTTGCCCAGGTAGTCCATCTGTCTTGTACCTCTGAGCTAAATGAAGTTCTATATTATACACAAATTCAAATGCACTCCATCCCAGATCCTCTCAAATAAGATCCTATGCTTTGCAATCAGTCAAAACCACTCTCATTCAAATGCCTAATGGCATCTTCCTAGACAAATAGCATTCACTCTTCTCCGTGTTCTCTCAGTTACTCATCAACTCCATTTTTTTTTTAATGCTTATCCTCTTATAACTATCTGCTATTACTTTTTTAGGGTTTTTTTCTAATCTTTCCAGTTTCTCTGTCAGTAAGTTCTTCCTCAACATATCTTTTAAATGTGATACTCCCAAAAAACACCTGAACAACATAACCAGTATCACCCGTTGTAAAATCTTATTTGCTGCTTCTTTTTCTACCTGGATTTTATAGGCTCTGCTTTTGATGAGTATAGTATTCAGCACAACAAAGCTTATGAGTTTGAGCTCCAAATTATAGTAATATTAATCATATTAAAATCAGCTTTCAACATTTTGGAGGAAAATATCTTTTTGGATTCTACGTATATCTGTGAAACCATCACACCTCAGTACAGACATGCAAAATGAATTTTTGATTTTTTCTCTAGAATTCAGGTGGTTTGCTGATAAACATTTGAATCACAAAGCTGAAAATAAACCAAATAAATGGGTTAGTTCTGATATGTCAGTAAATTGAATAAGGAAAGATTAGTGTACATGAGTGCTTGAATTCCGGGCCCATCAAATATTAAGTGTTCTTAGGAAAGCACATAATCAAATGCTATGCAGATGCGTGAACAAGCTAAAAACATAGCAGTAATTTTGTTTTTTTAATAAAAAGTGAAGCAAAAAAACCCCAAGAAAAACCAAAAAACACTTACTTCCACACAAAATTCTAAAATCTCAAATAAAGAAATAGTTCTCAGCTTTTTTAATTCAGGTAAATAAAACCACAGGATTCCAATCACCCAAACAACTTAAAAACATAGATCAAATAGAAACCATTCAAAAGTTCAAATGAAAAATTGATGATTTTAATCTCTGGATGGCAAGGCACTATATAAAGTGACCACAAAATCATATCTTTAGGCTTATATCTAGTTTTCAATTACAACAAACTCAAAAAGAAAATCAACAGAATTTTGAAAAACCCATTTTGCCTAAGTATTTATTCTTTTAAAAATAGAGGCAAAACAATCAAATTTAAAAAACTGTTATGACTTCAAGGTTTGCTATATATTTTTAATATTTGGTACACTCTCTCTAAATACTTGCTTGTAAATTAGAATTTTTAAAAAATAAAATATTCTGAAATAATATCTTTTTTTGCCAGAATAACTCCTGTCTTGAAAGAAATAGACTGCTATATTTATGTGTGTTTTTCTTCTTTTTCCTCCAGCTTTATGCAGAATCTCAAAGTTCTTCACAGTACCTTATTCTCGCGAGACTGCACCACTTCTCCTTCTCTGCAATGTAGTAAATGTGAAAGTTGACCTCACAGGTCTTAAATAGGTGCCCTTTGCTTTTATGCTAGTCATGAAAATCACAATTGCTGTAATAATTTGCTCCTAGCAGTAGTCTAGCAGCTGTCTAAATTTACAAGGTCAGCTCTAGCACAACCTAAGCCAAACTTTTTAGAGACCTCAGGGTCAGGTTTCAAATAACTGCACATTCCTACTTTAACCAAAAGTAATCCCTGAGACTCAGCACACTTTAAAGATGAATGTTCATCTCTTCTCACATTTGAAACTTCAAAGGCCCAATTACTACTGGGCTGACATGGGCTGTTTCATGATACTTCCTGTGCAAAGTGCTACCTCTCTGCACTCTATGTTTCTGATGCTTCTGTTATCGCTGGTCAGTTGCTCTTTGGCAACACAAAATTCAATACCAGGTTTCCTCTCACTTCTTCCTTGCACTTGTTAAAAGCAATTACTGTTAGCATCCATATTTGAACTTTGAGTTCTGTTTCCAGGATTGTTTATATTCTTTACGATGGCTACATTAATCACCAGCTATTGGGTTATCTTACAGTCAAAACTATTGGAAACACCTGGCTGGAAGATAAAAAAAAAAAGTAAGGCTACCAAAAATATCAGGATTAAGCTCAAGATAATGCCACTATAAGACTGTCTGTAAGCAATCTGCTTTCAGGGAAAAACATTGACAAAACAAATCAATTGATTCAAAAATAATGTTTCTCTTCGTAGCAGCAATGCTCTTCAAAGTGTATTTGTGCATTTTTGCTATTGAGAGTGCCCAGTTGCTATTTTCATTTCCATTCAATGACTTAAAAGTTTTTAAAAATGAAAAAGAGCAAAAATTTTTATCACAATCAAATCACATATCTTTTGCTTACAACTTTCATTGACTAAGTGGGTACTTTGAACAATACTTTTCTCTCTGGTATCAAATCAAAACTTAGCATTCTCCATTTAGTATCAGTGTTCAATTTTTAAAATATTTTTTTGTGATACATCATAAACAAAAGACCTTGGTTGATTCATTAAATTCGTAGTCAATATGTGACAGTAAAGGAGAACAATCCCAGGATGGCCCGCTACTGAAAGGAATCACGAATTCACAGGACAGATGGAATGGGTTTAGAGTGGACAGGGTGGAAAGAATAAGATTCCTTGTATAAAATGGTCACAATTTTTTTCATTTTTAGTTCAATTTTGTTTAGAGTTTAATATTGTTTAATAGAATTGGATATAATAATATAGTTTGCACGGCAGTGTTCATGTAAGAAATACTTCAGTGACTTCTGAATCATGTTTTAAAAGATGTGAGGATTTATAATTTACTTAAGAAGATTAAACGTAATACAACTGCAAAAAATTCAAAGTTCAGTTGTGTCTTGATATTAACATGCAATCTTGAAATTGTTTGTCCTTTATAAGGAAAAAAATCAGTGAAATAATTCCCAGTAACTTAATACCTTTAAATGGTTTATAATAAAATGGTTTGCTCTTCTTTCAGGGATTTACCTTAATGATATCATTCCAAAGGAGTCTGGTTTAGATCAAACTGGGTTAAAGATCATGACTGTCAAAAGATGATGTCACTTAGATTCCATTACTAATAAAACCAGGGGTCATTTTGAGTACAGAAACAGATTGATATTCATGCTTTCTTTACCTCTAATATCTTTAGTCATGCATTACAAAGGTAAAACTTCGCCCATTCCAATGTAGATCAAGAGCATAGTACATCAACTTCATATTTACAGTCCTTTAGCACAGTTGTTTAAAAATTCAATGGCAAGAAACATCCAAAATCAAATTCAATAAATGAAATCACTTTGTCTAGGAAATTCTAATTTCAGCATTTTACAAAGAATAGGGTTAGAGATGCAAAAATTGCATTTTAATTTATGTAAATTAAGATGCAAATAAAATGTAAATTAAGATGTAAATAAAAGCAGTCAGTATAGCCAATACTCAGTATAATGACTGTGAAATGTAAAGTTAGGATAACCTAATATAAGATTGAAAGGCTAAAATCTCATAACCTATTTATAACAGTTCAGCAGTTATTCTTCTCTTGTCTTACCTATTTAATATTTTGTATCTTCCTAGTACTGTTTGCTGTGCGTGGTATTTTCCAGAACTATCCAACTTTCTCTTATACCTAGAAAACACTAAATATATAACTAAAATACAATTTA
Organism: Motacilla alba alba; assembly: GCF_015832195.1. NCBI lineage: Eukaryota > Metazoa > Chordata > Aves > Passeriformes > Motacillidae > Motacilla > Motacilla alba. The sequence continues at coordinate 88,964,191 of NC_052017.1, read as the reverse complement.
AAAAAAATAATTGCAAAATAAAACAAGATTAACGGCCTTCAATGAAGAAATGCAATTATAATTTAGAACAAGAAACAACAGAAGTCCAATTAAACAAAAGAATATTTGCCACCACGGGATGCTCAAGTTGCACGGAGTAGTAGCTTTCAGTGAAATCTCTAAGAAGTTAAACAAAATTAAGTCCTATGATTTTCACTACAGGTTTATGTCTTGCCATCAGTAGTCTAATGTGTGAAAGGAAAAACAGGTACAAAACACTGAGCACCTGATGAGTGCAAAAAGAGGTATCTGTCTAGCTATGACGGACTTTGGCCTGAGTACTTAGGATCCTACTTGTCAACTCCTGCTTACCTGATTTCATGATTTTAGCAATTAAATTTCAGCTAAATCTACTTCTAAGACTCCAGGAAAGATTCAGAACCAGTCCGTTCTGCTAGCCAAGATTACATTTACTTTTGTACTGTGAGACTCTTAGAAAGGACCACTAGATGGGGTTGTGACGGACAGGGCAACGACTTCCTTGGATGTTTGTGGTGCCTCCTAAAAGAGCTGCTCTTTCTTAGCTCTGACACACATTACTATGAAATGCTATGGTTCTTCTCTGCATTAATTTTTGATACAGCTCCTGTGACCTTAAATGTTACCTATTGCCAAAACATTTACTTCAGGAGTATGTTGTAGCATGTTCTTCCACAGAGTGTCTTTAGATATTCAACCAAAGCCACCATATTGCACTTTAATTTTTCCTTACTCTTTCTTCTTCATATTTCTCTATGATAATTCCCCTCTGTCTGCTTTATTGTCAAGGTTTCTTTTAAATTAGTTTCTTCTGTGCAGTCTGTAAGATGTAAAAGAACTGGGAAAAAAAGCAAAAAATAAATATCCATTTCTCAAAGATGAACCACCGTATTTTGAGACCTGCATCTTTTCCCTATTCTGCTTTTCTGTTTTGTTATCCTTTGGGTATGAAATAGTTAAAAAAAAACCCTAGAAAAATATCTTTTTTGATTCTGAAATTTCAGTAGCAAAACTGAACAAAAACTAGTATTAAAAGAAGAATAATGTTTAAACGCAAAACTTTTCATAAGGGAATAATCTTCTGCTTGAAATTCAGAAAGGCTGTATAAATATATTTAAATGAACACTTTACAATATAAATTCCTGATAAAATGTTTAACTTGCACTTAAAGTAATGTGCCATATGGAGAATTAAACAAAGTTCATTCTAATGTGCATAAAACAACCTTTGGAAAAAAATAAACACTGCCAGATACTTCATAGGTTGAATCAACTACACAACCTGTTGAAGCATGTGAATTATCTGCTGAATCAGATATTTAATCTACTAAATCAAAGTTAACACATACTGAGTCAAGCATAGCACCTAGTAAAAAACTATTAGTACAGATTTTTATGTATTCAAGTGAATTACAGTAAACACATTGCTCAATAAATACAAAGTGGATGCCATGTATTTATTGCATTATGTTTAGATGGCAACAAGTGTTCTGCTATGAGGGAATTTCCCATTCAAATAGCAAGAAATAAGGTCTTCCTTTTGTGAGTCAGTTTTCTTCATTAGATGGCACAGATCCTTGCCAGTGAATTCATAGATATTCTAATGTCTCAGCAGAACCTGCAGGAATAATCAGGGCGAGGGGCAGGGAGAAGACATCTGTGCAGTTTCTTTGCTCCCTGCTTCTTTTATTATTCCTTCCCTCATATATCATGCTGCTACACATGTAACTGCAATGAAAAGTGTGTGAGAAGAAAAAGGGCTCTTGTCCAATGCAACTCAAGAAAATTTCAGTTTGCAAATTCACTGTTTCAGCAGCAGATGGTTCTGCACACTGTATCTTTTCTCAAATCCTCCAGTCTCTCTTGTACAAGCTTGTATAAAGGCTTACTTTTTTGGAATGAAACATACTGTCTTTTGAACATGTCTTTTGTCCCTACACAGACTTTTTTGCTGAATATTTGTGTTTTTCAGTATTTTGACAGACTTTCTTTGTATAAAGACCAGTGAATGTTGCTTTTTAATTCCATTTGTTCCTTGATATTACGAAGGAAATATTAATGTCCCTTAGCTATAGTATTAAGAGATCTCTTTTTTTACTACGTCTCATGCCTTCTGATCAGGTTACAGCATTCATTTCATTTCATTGGTTTTGTGCATTGATATCCATAGTAAGTATACCTTTCCTTTAGACCTGCCATTTCTTAGGTCATATTGTTGCCTTTTAAGAGCTGTTTCCTATCTTTTTGATTATGACCTATTATGACTTTTGAGACATACTATATGTGCCTACATTTGTGTCTTAAATTGTATCAGGAGAGCAGTTTTGAAATGCCAATTGTCCCCATTTACTCTATTTAGATATTTTGATATGGAGCTGCTATGAAGCACTTGAACTGAAATCCTTTCAGGTGAAACTAAGGAAGAAGGAGCAGTTCCAATCAATGCACACCAGCTGCAAATGGGCTGGAGATTATAGGATAGCCTAGAGTTTATCCCCCCTCCTTCACCCCCATTAATATGAGACTTGTGTGGGCATGAACACCAAGTATTTCATAGCACAGATCTTGCTTCTGCTGGTCTACTTGCTACTGCAGACATACCAGAGACAAAGGCAATCCCAACTACCTTTCACATTCTTCTTTAGCAAATCTAAGACCTAAACTCACACCCACATACTCCCACTTATAGTGAGATGATGTTTCATTGTGATTACAATTGACAGGACTCAAGGAAATGGCATGGAACTGAGTCAGGGAAGTTTAGGTTGAATATCAGCAAAAGGTTTTTCACCAAGAGGGTGTTTGGGCACTGGAACCGGCTCCCCAGAGACATGGTCACAGCACCAAGCCTGACAGAGTTCAAGGAGCATTTGGACAATGCTCTTAGATATGACGTGACTCTTGGAATGTCCTGTGTAGGGCCAGGAGCTGAACTCAATGATCCTCATAGGTCCCTTTCAATTCAGCATATTCTATGATTCTATGATTCTGGATATTTATGTTGACTCCGCACAGGAAGAAAAATATATCAACATTTTTATGTAGACAGTAACCTAAAAGCTTTCTTGCTTTTAAAAGATTCATGCAGGGGAGGTGCAAACTCAAAAAATAATTTAATGGTGAAATAAGCCCTCTTAAAATGAAAATTCATAGCTATCACATATATGAATAAAGATACTGTAATACTGAAAATTAGTCAAAACGCAAACAATGTCAAACTTTTCTAATTATATTTTTGATATATCAAGCAGCAATCTTATTTCATTTTCATTGTGCAGGATCTTCCATTCTGATGCAGCACCTAATAGTTACCTGTCGGTAACAGGTATGAAGAAATTAAAATTAAATTACATTCTTGTCCTAATTTGAGTGAGATTGGTTTGCTTTTCTGTTGTTATTTTCCTTTTTTTTTTCATCATTGCATAAGAAATACAAGGAAATCTGAATTATAAGTCTGGATTATAATCAATGAAGCAACAGACTTTCTGCAAAAGGTTTTGTTAATTCAGTGACGTAAGACATTTGAGTGTTTGGGCTAGTTATCAACAGCTTAACATGATACTGGAAATAGAACACTGACTGTTACAGAAAGGTTGCATGTTGTCCAGCAACCAAGTTATGTTTCCAGAGGATGAATTTTCATATGGCACGTAACTGTGAAACAGGTTTTACTCATTAATACATGACTTGTTACTGATCCAAAAGAAAATTGATTAGTTATTTGCTCTGCACCATGCTTGAGATACTGAGAAGCAGCTGCATATGTCTTTTATCTATGGATTTGTCACACAGCATTTTCTGTTCATACACACAGGATCAAAAAAGCGTATTTGTTTTACCTAAAGCAAACAACGACATCCATTATGAACCCACTTCAGCTCCTTTGGTATCTTGGAATAGGCACACACTGAACAGAAAGTGACATATATGGTACGTCTTTCATAAACTGAAATACGTTGTTTATGGTGGCTGAACATTTCTTAAAACAACAAGATACCTACAATTACTTTACACTGAACATGCAAAGGAAGAGCACTTATATCTGTTATAAAAGCCAGCAAAATGATCTAACAATGTCTGATACTGTTGTTCATTAAAAAAAAAAAATCTAAGTTTTGAAAGGTTAAATAAGTAATTATTGTAGAAAAAATGCAAACTGTTCTGCATATTAATGAAAAATTATCTTTTATTGTTAGATAAAATAGATTTTTTCATTCATCTGGTTTGGAATGGTTAGTGTCAAATTATATAACAAGATAAAACATTATCTGTAGGATAATAATAAAATAATAACAACATTTGATTAATTATTATTAGAGCAGTAGCAGTAAGCACTACCAGGACAGACACAAAAAATTTCTTACTTGAGAACTTAGAATAGAAATAGACAGCAGCAGAAGGGAAATGAGATCAAAAGGACTGAATAGGAGGAAAAAAAAAGAGTTTGTGCATTAAGAAGATTGCATATGCTAAAGGTTTTTATACAGGGATGATTTGGCATTGATTAGGACTCTCCAAATGGAAAGAGTTGGTTGGATGGAATGAGGTTTCCAGTGCCCCCACTAGCAGCTCGCTTCCCTCCTCTTAAACTCAGTCACCCTCATTAATACATGACAAATGGATTAATGGAGACAAATGGTGACTTCAGCAAAACAACAACTGTAATCACTGTGATCTCATTTTCCTTCAAGTTTCTGGATGCACCTCACTCTCTTCTGTCACTGGAAAAACAAGTAGTTACTTTTAGAAGGTGCCTGACAGAGATCTGCTATATCATCATGCAGCTCCCAATGCCAGTTTCCCCGGAACATGACACTTATTCTGTCGTTAGACTCTTACCAAATCACTCACAAAAATCTGTAAATTCTGGTATTGTGGCCACAAAAAAACAGAGAACCATCCTGACTATGACAGTGCAGAGATCAAGTCACTACCACCTTCCACCAATTTGATCTCTGTTCTCCTAATACCCTGCATCTTCTCCAGGTTAGTGCATTTCTTTTAAGGACTTAATGCCAGGGACCTTAATACATCCTCCTCAGGTTATGGCTGCCAGGAATCAGGGACACCTCAGTCCCTGCACAGATCTGGGCACCATCCTTGCTTGAGCAGAGGCACGCAGGCCTGGCATCTATTCAGGAAATAATCCTAAACAAATTCCATGAGTTTCAGTTTAGTGGCTGTATTTCTATGGAAACTATGAAGCCAGGCAGTCGTATTTTATAAATGTTAATGCAAACATAAGGAAAAAAAAACTCAACAAAACAACAGTGGAAAAAACAGTACTTTGCAAATTCAATCTGAAGTATACTGAAGCACTCTGACATGCAGCAGTGAAAATTACATACTTGGTTGGAGCAAGTATGAACTCATTCCAGCACAAGTTTCTTTGCATGGTCTATAGTTATTGCAGGGTATCACTTGACTATGAAAGGAACTTAAATGAAAAATAAAATTATGTACAGACAAGAGTGCAACCATATTTTTTCAGTCATAAAATAATTGGGAAAAAACATTCCATAATATACAAAATCATTGCATTTTTAATACGTGATACCTTTTGCAAAATTTTAGGGCACAATTTTGTTGAAAGGGTCTTAACTCTAGAATTGAAGAAACATTTTGTGGTAAATTCAGAGAAGGTCTTAACCAGGAATAAAAGTTGAGAAATAAGTACACAAAGAGTGAATTTTTTTTCCTGAGAGCACAAACCTGATTGGTCTTATACTGCTTACATCCTCTTCACACTTCTCGCCATTTTCATTAAAGAACTGCATTGCTGTGTTGGATATTGTACTGGAAACTAAGGCCATGTACATTTTAAGTCCTTATCAGGTTCATTTCTTGATTTATTTCTTCAGAAGTTTCTTTGTAAGAATTGCATTAAGATCCCTCCATACTTTTTGAGAAGGATGGGGACAGGGGTCCATACCCAGAAGTATAGAGGGTATATACCCAGTTTTAGAGGGCATTAGAAAATAAGCAGTGAGCCCAGTAATGTCACTAGGGACACAAAAATTAACCAAAATGGTCATGAAACTGTGTGCCTGATGCACTCTCAACACACCCTCCATTCACTGGGATCAAAGTTAAAAAAAAACCAGAAAATCAGAACATTTATGAAAAAGACACCCTCACAGGCCTCCTTCAACATATGAAAGTCAAGGCACCCACAAAGATATCCACCCTTTCCTCTAGCAACTCCTCTGAAAACAAGACAGACCGTGCACACAAAGGCAGCTTTTTCTCTCAGCTTGACAGCCCACTGCATGCAGGCAGATAAAAGCATTTTGGATCCTTGCCAGGAGAGAAACCTTAAAGCAGCTTCATTAGGCAAAAGTAAGATAATCAGAGTAAATATACAATGCTGCCTTTGTTACTTAAGCTGTTTGATTGGCTGTTTTGCTGTTGGCTGGCCAATTAATACCCTGAGCACAGGGCAGTGACAGTGCCGGGCACCTCAGGGCGCATGCAGGAGCGTCAGCATCCGATACATGGCAGGAGCTGTATAAACAGATCTGCAAAAATCTTCCTATTTCCTGCTCGTTCAACGCTGAGAAAAGATCCATCCAAGAGGTCACTCTAGCATGGTAATTATGATTTGTGTATGTTAATTATGTCAATGCAAGCAAAAGTGTGCAGCTCAAGGAAGAAAAAAAATTAATTTGTAGTAACAACCTGAATGCTGGCCCCAGCAGTGCAAAGGGGTAGGTAGCAGAAAGGGCAAGCAGAGAAAAAAATTAGCCAGTGATGCTAAATGAAGATATCTGTGACTCTGTGAGTAAAAAAGAGGTGCTAAAAAAATTCCTTAGAGAATTGCCATATCATGGTGACCATGGAATCAGAGTTGGATAAGTGCTGAGAAGATTAACTGCAAAGATGACATTAAAACATTCTATGCTACAGTGGGAATACTATAGGGTCTTTGTGCCTACCTCCACAGATGAGGTGAAGATCTGTTCCCGCCCCTACTGTCATTAAGACTGCAGGACATTTGAACACTATTTCCTTAGACAACAGGAGGTATGTAGTGCCTACAAAATGTTTAAGTACTTATAGCTTCCCTTCAGCTAACCACATTCTCCTGGCAATCTCACACAACATGTTCCTTAACATCAAAATCTTTTACCACCCATCATAGAATTCCTCCCACCACAATCATGTACAAGTGCATGACTGTAACAGTTTCTGTCTTTCCCAAAACCAAAGGAAAAAGTTCAAATGTGAGACTATTTTATTTTCAATCAAGCAGGTTAAAATCTTAAACCTGCTAAGGATGCAGGAGAGAAACTTGGTTCTTGTCGGTCTAGTCACAGGGGGCAAATGCAAGAGGGAAAGTCTGAAAGCTAAATTCACTCTGCTAGGTAGGGGACTAAAGTCCCTGACCTGCATAGTAATATTCTTTGAAATTGTGCAGGTTGTGAGGGGCAGGCAGGGACTCATAATCTCCATGTATGACAACGAAAGAGCCCACATTAGAAAGACTTGGCTGAACCTTCACTGTAACAGAACCAAACTGTCAGCAGTAGAAACTAAAATAGTCACAAGGGGTCTCTAAAGTGGAAGTTTGACTGGCAGAAGTGTCAAGCCCTGTGTAAGACATTTTAGAGTTCGAGTAGAAGGATAATAGATGGGCTTGTGTTCCTAGGCTGCTGACTTCTTGTGAGGGGTGAATTAGGATATGCTCTGAACTGGCAGTTACATGTGCAGAAGTCATATACGATTGTTAAGGCCATTTCTGTGGCAAAAGCTGCATCTAGCATGGCTACATCCTTGTAGCTTGTGTGTCCTTTACCTCTGAAGCTCAGAAGGATGTAGTGGATATAGAGAATGTGCATACAAGGGAAGAAAAACTGAAATAATCAAGGAGACAGAATAGCTATGTCACAAGCACAGGTTAGCATCCTTCCTGTAGAGAACACTAAGGAAACGACCTGACCAGGGGTTATGAACTCAGAGGGAGAGATTAATAGAAGTGCAGAGCTGTTGTTCACTAAACTTAGTAATAGACAAATTCTGTGACACTAAGTAAGATGGCTCCAAGCTAGTACAACATGGATTTAAAACAAAATACCTGTTCAACCAGTGGTTGGAGAATATCTGGAACTTGATGCTCAGGGGGGCAGTAGAAGCAGGGAGATCTGAAGATGAAAAGGTACAGAAAAACTCATAAACAACAGGGTCACAAATGGATACTAAAACCATGGGTTAAGATCTCATGCAATATTCTAATTCAGTAGCTGTAGAAATTGGTGGAGCAGGTGAGTTATAGCTTGCAAGTTGGCCAGACTTATGGACTCTGCTAAAACGGCATCCTTTGACCTGCCCATGACATAGCACTGGCCTGCCCTAGAGAGGACATTTCTCATTAACAGTGAAATCTTAACACTGAAATGTCAAAATGTCTCTTGCACCATGCCAATGATTGACTGTTGAACCTAATCCTGAGAATAGCAGATCATCACTCCAACAGTGTAAATGCTGCCTGAAAGCCTTAATGTCTGAAGTTTGTCCTTGGCAGCAGTAAATATTCACCTGGGCTTTTTCACTTTAATCAGCTTGTTCCGTGTTCTACCAAGCACACTTCTCACAGATACTTACACCCTGCAGATAGCCAAACTGTCCAGTGAACAGGAATTCAGCTATAATGTCTCAATATGAAGAGAGATGTCATCAAGCATAATGCCAATAAGAGAAGAAAGATTCATTCACGTACCTTAAAAAAGTAACAGTGCTTATCTAAGACTTACCTGTAGTAGCCAGATCAATTGCCCAAGGGATTTTATTCCAACCCTCACAGGAAGCGTGGCAGGCTGACTACAATTCTCTGACTAGGACACGAGAATAAATCTGCCACTGTAGCTGGGGACTTAAGCAGCGCACCATAGCTGCTCCTTGAGAGATCATAAAACACCAAAAGCTGTCACAAGTTCTTGTGAATGTCCGACACAGATCATGCTCTTGAAATCAAATGGCAAATGCTCTCCAACATTCTAAAAGGCATTCTAGATATAGTGAAGTTATTTCCCTGTGCTTTCCTGTTTCAAAACTGTAACCAAAGCTGTGCTTGTTCTTATTCAGTAAGGCCCGATTCTAAATATCTAAACTTCTCAGGTAACTGAATGCTAGACTGTTTGAGTTCCAAAGATTTACTATTCACAGCATAAAGAATTGTTTCCTTTTATCACTTTTAAATTTGCTAACACTCAGAGTAATTGAGTGTCTTCTTGTTCTCACATTATGAGACTAAATTAAGAGCACCAAACCATCTATCTTCATTACACAATTCACTAGTCAGTATATCTGTTCATTCTTTCTTTTCTAAATTACTGAAGTTAGCTTTTCCACTCCAGTTTACGTGTACTGCTCACCCTGCTAATTTCTGTTCTCAATATTTTTTTTCCCATTTATCTTTTGATTGTTCAAAAGGAAGGTCATATAAGATGAATACCTTGTTTTTACATGGTTGCTGAGTCAGAACTTTACTAATTCAAGACTAAACAGGCCTTTTTTATCTATGTTTGCAGGCATAGGCTTTGCATCTTTTTTCATGACAGCTCTTACAGATTATTATGGACTATCTCCAACCTTTGTGCGGAATGATGACTAAGTTTTCTCCTTCCCTTCTTTCTTGGCATGATAAAATGAGTAGACAACACAATCTTGACCCCTGCTAAAGTGAAGCAGGATAGAGGTTGGCTGTAAGAGTGATTGAATGGAATAAGTATCTTTCAGAGATAGGCAAAAAACTTTATTTTTTGATTTCTGTTTTCCCAGAAACAGCAGTAAATAGAATGAGAGGCACTGTCTGAACAATTAACTGTTCTCAGCACATTCTGTTTCTTGAGGAATCATTTCCTTGTCAGTATTATTTTCTACCCTCATAGTTGGCAAATCAAAGAGAGCAAGAAAATGCATCTAAAAAGGTAGAGAAGGACAGATGAAAAATGTATTCCCAGAAGCATAGTATCTACATGATATGACATTTACCCCAACTGCAATGAATCGAATTTTCAATCTAGTTCAACAGAGCCCTGCAAAATCACTTCACTGGGTCCAAAGGAAGAGATGATTCCCAAAAGTAAGACCATTCAATGAGAATGCCTGTTTTTAAATTAAGATATTGACTTAAAGAGCCCTATTACAAATGTGATGTAAGGAAAATAAGTAAGAAGAAAAGAAGTACAAGGTACTAGTTATTCCATCATTTGACCATACTGGGACATTGTAGTATAAACAGGGTCAAATGAGAAAGGGCACAAGGTGACTATCAATCAGGAGCATTCAGCACCTATGATTGAATAGAAAGTGGGTAATACTAGGGTTACATTAACAATTTCTGTATTCCCCTCCAAATCATGACAGTCAAAGTGACTGGGGACACAGAAAACGAGAAAGGATGCAGCATCAGAAAACTCAATAATGAAAGCAGATTTCAATCATATATAGTCTGGCTATATATAGGGTTAGGACATGAGAAAGATGACACTCTGGTATCTCATACAGAGATACTGAAAACCCCTCTTTGGAGCTGTTAGCAAATCCAAGAGGAGACATCTAGTGCTTACCTTACTCCCAGCACTAACTGGGATACCATTCAAAATTTTGCTATCAAATACCTACTCTGACAGATTGTAACCACACATTCATCTGCTGGTAGGATCAGGTGTAAGAGGAAGTGGGATTTAGTTTCAAACAGGGAAATCATCTGATGTGACAGTATATTAAAAATAAAATAGAAGGTGCATTTGAAAAGTTATACTTGGAGGAAGCTTGGACATTGCTTGCTGACCACAAAAGCATCCCACCACAAGGGTGAGACAGAAGCAGTAATGTTGTGAAAGTATATGGAAAGAATTCCATGCAAGGAACAATTAAAAAGCTACAATGCTTTAGCTTGGAAAAGTGATGGATGAGATGGAAGTCTGTGAACTTAATGAGTATCTGTAAACTTAATGAAGATGCAGAAATGGAAGTAACTTTCCTTGCTCGAAATTAAAACGATGAAACAAAACAAAAGGATCTGTTTCTTTGTGCACAGTACACAGTACCTCTGCTATGGGGTCTGGCAGATGTGAGAAGTGAGTCCAGTCTTTTCTTCTACTGCTATAAGGTTTGTAGAAGAAAAATTCATTAAGAATGTTAAAATAAACTGATGATTTGATGTTCAGCCATCTCTGAACCACAAATGGTTCAAGGCCAGGGAGAATTTAAAGGAACTACCCAAACACCTTTCTTTCTTTCCTATAATCTTCCCTCGACATCTGGTGTTGTCCGAGAATGATACTGATGCAGATAGACCTTCGGTCTGACATAGTGCAGTCATTCTTACATTTTTATGAAGAACAAATCAATAACATGAGTTGTAGCAAATTGCAAGGACCAGATGGTACTCACCTAGGAGTTTCAAAGGGACTAAAATATGAAAAAGATGCACTGCAATAAATGATTCAGTTAAAATATAAAATGTCCTTGGTAGCACGGATAGTGGCAAATAAAGTTTTAGTTCATAGAAAGGTTCTCAGACTGAACTGAAGTTCAGACTAGAATGCCTGATTTCCATGCTGGAGAAAATGGTAAAAAATAGAATAAAAAATAGACTGAGTAAGTCTTTGCAGAGGTATGAACATAAAGAGGAATAAATAATTTGCCTCCTGTAAATATATTTCTGGAGTTTATTCAAAGAATCAATGACCAAATGGAAAACAGTTACTTGACACTGGCTTTTCAGGAAGATTTTAACAACTTTTTCAGTAGAGATTTATAATGAAATTAAGTTTCCATGGACTAATAATAAATGTATAGAAAGATAGAAAGCAATTAATTACAAAGCTGATGATTTTAACACTAGCATAGTGTTAGAACACTCTAGTGTTCTGGGACTCCCATTTTGCAACATGCATTATGGATCTAATAGAAAGAATACTTTGGTGCAACATTGAAGGACACTGTCATACTGCTGAATGACTGGGAAATAAAGTGGTAGACAATACCAGTGTTGGCAAGTTCAAAGTAATGTACATGGGAAAATAATCCTCACTGTTCATATGCAGCAATGAGCTCCAAACTAAATGTTACCATGCATAAAATCCTGGAACCTTTCTAAACACTATGGTGTTTAGAAAAGAAAGCAAATTTTAGGAGTTAAAGAGATTGGAGAAGAAAACATTTTGCCTGTTATGTAGACTACTCAATAACTTGTACACAGTTTATATTTTTAGGCCATTCACCTCAGAAGTATACAGTAAGATTGTAAAGCTACAAGGAAGGGTAATAAAAGTGTACAGAAAAATGTTTATGAAGACCAAGTTAAAAGATTTGTATTTTTTACTCCAAATTAAGAAATTAGAAGTAAAGAATCCACAGAAAGGTAGATGATGAAGCATGGGATCATGACTTTACAATTATATGTGAAACAAGAAGGACTGGTAAGGAAGTGCTGTTCAGACAAGTGAGGAGACATCAACTGAGATTACCAAAAGCAGGCACAAATTCCTCAAGATCTGTTACCCCTAAATACATTCACCTCCAGGTCAACAGATCCCTAAATCGAGGATGTCCTGTGAGATTCACAACTATCTAGGCAGAACTCTGCTTGGCCTGTTCTTACCTCTTCAGATAAAAATCTCCAAAAGTGAGAAAACTGTTAAAGAGACCTAAGTTATCATTCCCAAACATTTTCAATAGCACTGCCAAAACTCTAAGAGATGATGAACTGGATTTGTCCACCATATGACTGTTTATTCTAGAAAAATTAAATCTTTCATTAATATTACATAAGAGACAGCCTGTCACTGCAATGTGACACTGCATTTTTGAAAAAAATTTCCTCTACATGTCAATGGCTACTTTTTAATTTATTGTAATACACACAGATCTCCTTTGGACTAAGGTCCCTAACTTTTGGAGTCTAAACAAAGAGGTGTTTGATACACTCAGTACATTTCAATTTAAAATGACTGTTTAAAGACTGCTACTTCTACCACTTGATTCCTTTTCTAGTTTATTACCTTCCTTTTGCACTATTTCCTCCCTTCCCCTCCTTTTCTGAAACAGCTATTAATTCCTGCTTCTCCATGTTTTCTATCTCACCCCTCCACCTTTTCTCCATTGCCTTTGCTTTAGTGTGAATTTATTAAATAGATTACAGTGGCAATGAAGTGTCATTATCAACAGGGGATAAGAGAGTTCATAGCCTTGAGTCACAGTTCAGAGTAGGTTTAAGATTTGAACAGACACTGCTGTTTCAGCTACAGCTCCATTCACATCTGGAAGACTTCCACAGTATTCAGAATTAAGAGTATATATCTGGGATTATTACTTGCTTATAGAAAATCTTCTGTAGTACATGATCCAAATGCATGATCCAAAGCCAGCAGATGCTATGTTTAACATAGGTCTGATAGATTCAGCTTTTTGTATAAAAAAGAAAGCATATTAATGGGAGGGGTATTTTTTTTTGTCATTTGTTGGTTTTCCTTCAAAGAACTAATAACAAAATTTCAGAAAGATAGTCTACCATAATTAAATTATCACCATTACCTTTGGTCTCCAGTAAAACTGCTCATAATAAACATTAACTTCTCAGGCTGACATTTAAGGGAGGGAGGGAACTTTGAGTCCATGGAGTGTTCTGGAAAAGACAGACATGTTCTTTACATACATTTTTAGAATTCTCCATAGGAATTAGGCCATGTTGTGTTTAGGAACATAATTAAATTCCCCGTTATTCTATCTCTATTAGTAGAATGTGCAGGAGTATCTGGTGAATGCATTTGATGGGCATATTTGCAGGTTTCAGAAATGAGACAGATCTCTTGACTCAGTTTCTGTCACAATTCTGTCTCTAATATTTTCTATGGATACTTACACATCACCTGAAACTTAGAGTGGCTAAATCACATGCTTAATACTTTATTCTTGTTTACCTTTCAGTGTGGTTATGGCCTTTCTTAGGTTGATACCTATTTGTGCCATCTCTTATTTTGCCCTTTCATTAAGCACTTCAGAACCAGACTGAATTTTTTTGTAGCGCTTTTCAGTATATTTCATTTAATATGTCCTTACATGTTTTTTCATGTTCTTATTACCCGGTATCTCAACTTTCAAAACACATTTTCATCTGCATTTTGAAAGTGTTACCTTACTAATATTCAATGAGAATTTTGCTGTATTTAAATTTACAGACAAAATTACCATTGTCTGTTTTTTTAATATTTTAGCCTTTTAATTTCATCTATTGAGAAGTTAATATAAAGCTTTATTTGCAGCATTCTGTTCAGTTTTGAATCAACTGAAAATATTCTGAAAGTCAGCACTGAGACTGATGAGGTTTGTGAAAGTCTTGATGACTTAGGGTTGCTTAACCTAAAGAGGAGATTAAAGATAGGCACAAGAGTGTTCAAGTAAGCAAAAGGCTGGTGCAGGTAGGAAAAGAAAAATCTGTTTTCCCCGTTCAAGCTGAATAGGACAGGAAATAATGGGTTTCAATTGCAACAGAGAAGATTTAGGTTACTAATATGATTTTTTTTAATAGTGATCAAAGTTAGCAAAGCATGAGAACAGATTGTCTGGGGAGTCTGTGAAACTTCTCCCTTTGGAGATATATAAAAATAGCTTGGACCAATATATACCTGAGGTGATATTTGCCTTGTTGATTATGCCTCCTGGCAGGAAAGATGGATTAGATGTTCTCTTCATGCAACCTTCCAGTCTATTATGATTACAACGTTTATATTTCTAAATTTATCCACTCTCTTGAGAGCTTTGAAGACCAAGAACTAAGATCTCAAATTTGATTTGATAACTGAGGAACAGTCAGTGTTTAATCAAAGGAAAAAAAAAGTTGCTTGTTGAAGTGCATACACTGTATTTAAATGTTAAGACATTGGAAATTTTTCTATATATAGGAATGTATTCCCATGTGAAGTGTGTTACTGTAATAGCCTGATTCAAAAGATAAAAAATATATGGCTCACTGTGGGCACACTAGCAGCTGACAAGCTGGAATACTGCCTCCTTACTATCCACAGATGAAAGAAAGTGCAGCAGCTGTTACTATTCAGGTAGCTGGTAGTGATGAAGAGCCCAGGAGGAGCCTGAGGCGGTCTACTGCCTTGACAATTGCAGGACAGATGGCCTTAGTTGTGATTTATATTACTAAATATTTTCCTCTTTCCACCTCTGTGTTGCCTGAATCTAACATCATTCAGGTGGTCTTCACCCAGGGTATGACTCAGGTAATGAGGCATTACTCTTCTAAGAGGTGCAGAATTATATACTACTGGCATGTGTGTAAGACTACACAGGACCTTTTGTTCAAGAGTCAGTCTTAAGTGCTTGTAAATTAATCTTTTCTATATTTTTGAATTATGGTATTTTTATTCCTTCTAGGAGTAAGATTGTGTGAGTAGCAGGTTTCAATGAGGCAACTGCAGAACAGGCAATCATCCATTCATCCAACCAGAAAGCCTGCCTTAAAACTGCCTCGCAGTAATGCTGCACTCCCAGTAGCAGAAACCTGACATTCAGCCAGAGCACTTCTCAACAAATTGATGCAAAACTTTCTCCTCAATTAAAAACCAGTGAAGAAAACATTTCAAAACATTTCATGGCATGAATTGCAGAACTTTGATCTTCTTAACTCTAAAGCATGGTTTCAAGCTTACAACTTGATTAGATCCAAAAATATTTCTAAGTTTCTGTTTGTTTGTTTGTTTGTTTTTTTTTTGGGGGGGAGAGACTAATTCAACAGGAAAGGGAATTTATTTTTGAGTATTAAACTGCAGATTAGAAATCATCTGAATTGACAAAATGCATTTATACTCCAGAATAATTCAGCTAAATACACTTTAATATTAAAAAAGAGAAGGATAGATCACTTAGCTTTGGCTATGAGGTAGGACAGACTGTCTTTCTAGGTCCTACCTTGTTCTAAATCTGGTTTTCTTTTTCTATAAATACAAATTTTTTTATATGATTCCTTAACAAATAACAATTACTGAGAGAAAACCATTGAAAGGATGTTTTCCTTCATTGATGTAGATATGATTCTGAAATATCTCAATAGCTTCTTCATTCCCTTAATCTCTTGGATGGATATCTGTTTTCCTTAAGGTTTTCTTCAAGCTAGCAGTTTGAAAGACTCTGGACAGAAGAAGCTATTTTTTCTTTTCCTTACTGGGATTTTCAGCAAAAAATGTACTGTATTAGATATTATATAGAATAATTACATATATACACACACAGACATATATGTATGCTTATAGATATATATGTCATAGAAAGGGTTAGAGGAGGCCTCTGAAGATCATCTAGGAAGGTTAACTTCAGAGATCGACCATGTTGCTCACAGTCCTTTCAAATCAGATTTAGAAAAATCTCTTTCCACTGCTTAATTACCTTAACTGTGAATTTTTTATTACTCATATTATGTCATCAGTATTTTCCTTGGTTCAGCTTGTGACTGTTGCCTTGTTTTCGCTCTGTATGCATGAGTCTGGCTCCGTCTTTTTCATAACTGTCCCTTTGGATAGAACAGCTTTATGGAAGTTGTTTAAACTAACACATTTATGGAGAAATTAGTACATTTTCATGTTTTTTACAGATCATTTGCCAATTATGACATTTTTAAGCAATTGTCTGCTTCCCTTCTATGAAGTCAGAAGCCTTGACATCACAAAATTCTAAATTCTGCAGATATTCAGAGATAGTGGAAGCATCACAGAATCACAAGAAAGGTTCCATCAAGAAAAAAAAATGGTTGCTGGCTCTTCTCTATACAGGTTTCTTGGCTGTCCCACTCTTAGCAGCTGCTTGACTTGCCATACATATTTAGATATAGTATTCAAGTAAGTTGCTTCAGTTCATATTAAAACACAGTAGAAAAGTAAGGAGGAGGATTCAGCCTTGGGAAAAAAATTGTTACAGAATCTAAGAAAAACAATTAGCCATAGAACAAATGTGTGCAACATAAACCTTCATGACTTACAAATATATATCCAATTATACTTCTAAAAAAGAGAAAGCAAGCACTGAAAAACAGCTTTCATGGGCAGGGGGACAGACACACAAAGAAGAGAAAGAAAAAGCAATCATCTTTTCTAATTTTCAAACAACAGCCTCAATTTTTTTTATATTTTTCTTTCATTAAAATAACTGAATTTGGAAAAGTTCTAGTCAGACATTATTTTTTGTCAGCTAGAGGGCCTACTTCTCCACAACTGTGATTCTTTTTTTACTAAGATCAAAGGGTCTTCATTTTTACCAAAACACATGATCCACAGTGTTATGTTCTGGCCTTATAATTTCCTGTATTTTTAAAAATATTTTTAAATTATGTCAAGGTCAGAAAAAAGAATCCTCATCTTTCTTCCAATTATTTGTATACGAAAGTTCCTTTTCAGCAAGGTTTTTCAGACCCAACTGGAAAGTTTAAAGAAAGGACATGTGAGACTTCAGAGATAATGTGCTGTTTTACGCTTGGATTATGCTCATGCAGTCTGGAGCCTCACATATGCTTAACTCATGTCCTGTAAAGTGCTCACGGTAAAAAAAAATAAAAATTCATACATATTTGTTTTATTATAACTAATGGCAAAAGTCAAGATATGTCATCATTGATTCCAAATGTAGTGGCTACTGCCTAAAGTACAAATCCAGTATCACCGATGAAATCTGCTTTATAAAAGGCAGGTGAGATATTACATCAATATAGCTGCATTTTCATTCTTTTTTATGAAGACACTGAAAACTGTTTTTCAGATATTCTGTCTGTATAACAAACTACTTTTGATCAGATTACCTTTGATAGTAAGTTTTTTTCGTCATCTCTCACCACTTAATATTTAGAAATTTAGAATATTTTGTTTGAAATTAGAAGTAGACACGAAAGGCAAAACATTTTGGGTTTGTGTCTGACCAAAAAAAAAAAAAACAGATTAAAAAAGCAGGGTCTCAAACGGACAGAGGAAGTTTTAGAGAAGCTGGACATGTTCCTGAAGAAGATTGTCAGCAAAGGAAATTAATGGATTTTTGAGACACAAATACACAAACTTCATAAGGAATAAAATGTGAAACATCACAAAGATAAAAAGGAGGTAGTGATCTCATTTTCATCTAGGTATAGACTTAGTACACTGAAAAATACTCTGGTGAAAGAACTAAAACAGAGTTCCATTGGGCAATGTGTGTCACACATATCAGATCCTAGGAATATTCTTGCAGTGCTAAATGCTGAAGTTAATGATCATCTGACTCCCCCTTGCAAGGCATCCCAGCTGGACCTCTCAAACATAAGCCCTCCAAATAATGTTTCTACTACATTAAAAGAGGTGATTGTTTCTTTAAAAGAGTCAGAAACTGTGCTTTGTTTGGCTAAAAAGGTGCAAACTGTTATCCACACAACAATATTCAATTAATTTGAGGCACCTTCAGACACCAGCACTGCTGCTGTAAAGGGTCGAGCAGCTCTCCGTGTGACATGATGCATCCTACGGCTCAGCTGGTGTCACCTGCCCTGGCTCTCTGCCTGAGGGCTCTCAGAGCTTCTTGCAATTTTTCCCTCATGGAATTTGGATGAAGCAGTGGCTGCTTCCCTGCCCAGTGTGTTTGTGTGCATTGAGGATTTGATATGACCACTGCACCAATCTCTCAGGATACCAGCATTGCATGTGACCATTGTTTCTCATTACAAATGCCCAACATCTATTTCTGGGAAGTGGTGGCACTAAATGCAAGTGAGATGTAGCTTTTTATTTCACACTGTGCCACCTGATACATCTAGATGTTCCAAATCTTTGGCATAAATTTTCTCACAGTACAAGCAAGCTGATTTTCATTCATTCTCTACTGAAGAGAATATTACTGTGAAATCTTATGTCTCAGCAGTGCTGCATTGTATTTTGAGAATTGAATATATATGACTATGTAGCCTTTTTGGTATGTTCCTAATTATGACATCAATCTTCATAAACTCATTAGATCTGAGATAAAGCCTATATCTTTGATATTTTACAATAGATATTCTGAATTTTTTTTGCAACAACCTGCAAGAAAAATTCCATCAATATCTGACAGATAGGATAGACACATGGTTTTCTTTTTCTTTTTTAATGAAAATGTAGGACCTGGAACTTTTTTTTTTTTTTTTAAATAAAACACTCAGGCTTTCATACTTGCACAGAAAAACGTCACTCTGATTTCCCACACTTGACATCACATATTTATGCAAGTTCTGTAGTTCTGTGGCATCTGTTGAACTTCAGCCATCTGGACGCATGTTCTAGCCTTAGGCATCCATAACCTAGCAATATTTAACACATCTCTTTCCATATAGAATTCATTTGGCATCTTCTGAATTGCTGTTTCGAGCAAAGGTCTAGTAGAACCAACAATCTAGTAGAGTTCTATTATACCTGTGCTCAAAACAGCTACTCAGAGATGCCAAATAGACGAAAGTCTGCTAAAGTTTTTTCTTTCAGAATATTTGTGTGTAAACTCTGTTTCAAATACTGACACATTCCACTTTTCAGCAAGCTTACTAGTACACAGATAAAATGGTGTGTGCTGTCTCTCTAAAAAACCTAAATCAGCGCACAGATATGAAGCTACTTCTGGCCTGTTCTGGAACCGTTATCATAGCAGTCAAATCAAGGCAATCAAGTGCTACACTGTCAAATAGATTGACAGTAAATGTTGTGAAGACTCTAGGAGAGAGTGGGTCATTATACCACTTTATGGCATGGCGTATGTCAAATGGCCACAAGGAAGCAACATGGGAATTTAGAGTGCCTTAAATCTAAATATCCTATGGAGATAACCAATGCCTGTTTTTAGGCCAGATTTTTGATGTAATATTTCATTAGGCGGCATGGTATTTTCTCATCTATTCTCTCTAGCCCAGCAGACGAGTATGTCATACCACATATCTAGTTCACAGCTTTTCTGACAAATGTTACGTGGAAGAGTGAACCTTATACCAAATTTTTCGGTATTTTTAAGTATATCACTGCAAGGATTTCACCTATTTTATGATAATTTATGCACGTTAGGCTTTAAATTTAAAATTCTGTTAATGAAATAATTGTCCTTGTTTTTCAATCTTCTGGTGAAGTGTCTAATGAAGAACAAGCACTCAAAGAGGTCTCTTGTCATAAGAGAATAAAAAAAAAAATCTCAACAGCTCTGTGATAATTCAGATCTCCACCCTTTGAGTTCTTGTTTTCTCATACCATCACCAAGTAATCTATGGTTCTTTTGAATCTGTGTCTTCCACAGCAGGATCTTCATGTCTGTGTAGCCAATATGCAAATAAGCACTTTCTTGTGTTTATTCTTCTCTCAGTTCTTCTTTTTTTTTTTCCTTTTTTTTTTTCCCAAAAGTGTTTCACTGGAAAATAAACATAATGTTCCTCATAGAATGGTTAAGATTACTGGTAAAAAAGTTTTTTAGCAACACAAGCCTTTTTTTGTCATTTGTTAGTTTTCCTCCAAAAAACATAATCATCTCTGAGCTGACAGAACTTGCAGAAAAACAATCTACCATGTTTAAATTATCACCACTACCTTTGGACCCCAGAAAAACTTCTCACATTAAACATTAATTTCTCAGGAAGAATTTAAGGGAGGGAGGCAATCTTGAGTCCATGGAGTGTTCTGGACAAGACAGATGTTCTTTATGTCAGTCATCACAGGTATAGTTTACACAGAAACAAAGAATCTTGCATGATTATATTCAAAGATTTTTTTCTTTTTTCAGGAATTGGCTTACAGCAGTCTAGGATGGGTGTGTGGGTCCTCCTTGTAGCAACACCAAATCAGTGTAATTTGAACATAGTTTCCAGCCAGGACATTAAATATAAAAAAAAAAATGTATGAAATACATAGAATCATAGAGTGTCTTAGGTTGGAAAGGACCTTAATGATCATTTAGTTCCAACCCTTCTTCCACGGGCAGCGACACCTTACACTAGACCAGATTGCTCAGAGTCCCATCCAGCCTGGTCTTGAACACCTCCAAGGATGAGACACCCACAGCTTCTCTGGCCAACCTGTTCCAGTGCCTTACCACCCTCACATTAAAGAACTGATTTCTGATATCTAGTATAAACCTCTTCTCTTTCAGTTTGAAACCATGCCCCCTTGTCTTGTCTCGTAAATGCTCTTGTAAATATTCTCTTTCCATGTTTCTTGTAGGCTCCCTTCAGGGACGGAAAGACCACAATTAGATCACCCTGAATCATCAAGGGTATTCAGGAAATGAATTTAATTGCAAACAAATTATTTAGAACAGGTTCTTCATTTGTTTTGAAACAGCATTCTCTGATCCTCTTAGCCTTCAAAGAAGGTAGGCCAGTTTCTCTGTAGAGACATTTGGACATTTTCTTTCAGCCTAGTCTAACTCATATTTGTATGCACTTCCATGACCTCTAGCAACCTTCCCAAGTGTAGTAATGTCATTTAGGCAATTCTGGAGTCCAGCCTGCCTCTTGAGAATCAAAAGTACTGTTTGCAAAATACATACATACACAGCATTTTTTGCATTTATTGGATTACTTATTCTATAAGGTCTTTGTTTTCACACAAAACCCTTCAGAAATCCATGATCTTTAGAGGGAAATAAATTCAGGCATGCTGTCTCTACAGGACAGATATAGCAAATAAAGAGACACTATCACGTAATGCTTCAACAGCCTGATTTTGTGGGCACATATGGGATTTTGGGAGATTGCTTTGGGGCATTTTTCACCCGTGTAACAAAATCATTAACTGTGCATGACTACAACTATTCATGTTCAAAGCAGAATACATTCTCCTGGCCACATCACATATTTTAGATTGGGAACCATGATAACAGCAGAAGATAATGTCTATCCTTTCCCCAATGGTTGCATTTTTCTTATAGGATCATAATAATTTCCAGGTTTCGTGTAGATTTTCATCAACAGCATAGTTTTCCTTGTATTTTAACAGTTTCTTAAGCCTATAGCTTTACAAATGCCAAACCACTGCCAATTTCCTCAGCCTCAATCTAAACTCCAACCTTTCTAAATCCAGTCAAGTTGCAACTGTGACAATACATCTGATTCAAGCAGTAAGTACTCCCGAATGCCTGGTGCTCCTTTAATCATCCTATATGCCATGTTCTATGACCATTTCAGCTTTCAAACTTGTATGGGAGAGTCACCTTCCTTGCAACAATTTCTCAGACCAGGGCTATGTTCCCAAAGCTTAAAGCACCCAGCTAGGGTGAGTCCTTTAGACAAGGGAGGGGTGGTAAAAATGAACATCGATGAAACAGTATTGAACACCTGCAGCGAGCAGAGAGTACATCCTGGTTTCTGCTCAAAGTCAATGTAAAAGGAGCAACACTCATTCCTCTGTTGCAAAGCACCAGTTTGTTGTTTTTCAATGCTGACCCAAGTGCTATAACACACTGTAGGCACAGGTTGGAGGTGCACAAGCAATATTGGTGTGGGAGACAGAGGGGTTTCTTCTTTATCACCAGTTGTCCCTGCCCCATGGAAGGGAGCACCAGCCCGTGGCGAGCCGAGGGCTGCGGAGGGCAGGGAGCAGCGTTCCAGCATGGCGCCAGGCCCGGCCACGCCGGGAGGCCCCGGGCCCGGCCCGGCCCCGCTCCCGGCCGGCAGCGCAACCGAGCGGCGCCCTCTACTGCCCAGCGCCGACACTGCAGCGCCACCGCGGCGGCGGGTCGGGCCTGCGGCAGGGCCCGCGGCGTGGGCGTAGGCCCCGCTTTCCTTTCAGCCCTGCTCGTCCTACTTTTGTTTTTCTCCAGGTAACCAGATTTTCTTGTGCATCAGAAAATACATTCCTTTGCCAGGTTTGGCATTGCTGGCCATGCTTCTTTCGATGAAGCCCAGGGTATGGTTGTGGACTTCGTATTGAGCTGCTCGTCTACCAGCAACTCCCCAAGTCCATCTTCTCAGGGCTGCTGTCAATCCATTCTCTGCACAGCTTCTATTTGTGCTTGGGATTGCTCCCACCCAGGTGCAGGACCTTGCACTTGGCCTGCTTGAACTTCATGAGGTTCACCAGACCCACCTCTCAAGCCTACTGAGTTCCCTGTGGATGGCATCCCTTCCCTTCAGCGTGTCAATTGCACCGCACAGCCAGGTGTTGTCAGAAACTTGCTGAGAGTGCCTTCAATCCCACTGTCCTTGTCACCAACAGAAATGTGAAACAGCGCTGGTCTCAATACCAATCTCTGAGGACACCACTTGTCACTGGACTCCCCTTGGACATTTAGTCATTGACTGCAGCCCTTTGAGTACAATAATCCAGACAATTCTTTATTCACTGAGTGGCCTATCCATCAAACCCATGTCTGTCCAGTTTAGAAACAAGAATTTCATCCAAGACAGTGTCAAGTGCTTTGCACAAGTCCACGTAGATCATGGTGGTTGCTCTTCCCTTGCCCGCCAGTGTTCTAATTCCATCACAAAAGGTCACCGGACTTGTCAGTCACAATGCCCTTAGCAAAGCCATGTTCACTGCCACCACTCATCTCCTTATTTAAATTGTGCCTTGGCATAATTTTCAGGAGAATGTGCTCTCTGATCTTGCTGAGCACAGAGGTCAGACTGACTTTTAAAAATATTACATCCAGATCTAGTTCTTGTTCTAGACATCATATCACACAGTAAAAGGAAACCATCAATGCTTTATGACAGGAAGGATGATTCTGTGAGTGCTGGATGCTGGATGTGTTTTTAAAGGGAGGACATACAGGAGGAATGGTAGACAAGCTATATTTAGCCATCAACAAAAGAGCCATGTACAATACAAGCTGGGATTTTTGTGTGCTTTATTTATTTACTTTTTGTTAGCAAATTAGCATTTAAAACTCTAATCATAAGTCTTGTTTAATGCATGTATTTTCTTCTTTTTAAATTCATTCTTGTGCAAAAAAAAAAAAAAAAAGAAGAATTAAGATATTTGAAAAATTAAGCCTATTATGCCTTTAGAGATTTTAAAGCAAAATAATATGGTTTGTGAAATCATTCTTGCAGAACCAAAATCTCAAGACTGGGCCTCAGAAATTTCTTCTGTAATAATGAGGGACACTTTAGGAAAAAGGGGTTCAAGATCATTTAAGGAACCTGAAGGTGCACAAGTCCATGGGATTTGATGAGCTATATTGCTGGGTCCTGAGGGAGCTGGTAGATAAAGAGTTTAAGTCACTATCCATCATACTTGAAAAGTTGTGTCAGTCTGGTGAAGATGTCACTGACTAAAGAAAGGGAAACATAACAGCCATTTTTAAAAAGGGAGTCCAGGGGAACAACATAAATAAATAAAACACACACAAAAATCCCAGCTTGTATTGTACATGGCTGTCTTGCAGATGGCTAAACATCTCATCTACCATTCCTCCTCCATGTCCTCCCTTCAAAAACTGAGGTGTCCAGCACTCACAGAATCATCCTTCCTGTTACAAAGCATTGATTGCTTCCTTTAACTGTGTGATATGATGTCTAGAACTAGAACTAGATCTGGATGTAATATTTTTAAAAGTGAGATCACTAGATTTGCACTGTGGTTTCATGTGTTTTCTCTTCTGTTTCTAATAATCCCTCACATTTTTGGCATTTATTTGTCAGATGAACTGAACATTAAACTGATGGTTTCAA
This sequence comes from Motacilla alba alba, assembly GCF_015832195.1. NCBI lineage: Eukaryota > Metazoa > Chordata > Aves > Passeriformes > Motacillidae > Motacilla > Motacilla alba. The sequence goes on along the minus strand of NC_052017.1, from coordinate 88,939,524 downwards.
AGTACTAACACTTTAAAGCAATAATTCTAGACTCTTCTTTGATGTTAATAATTTCAGGTCGCTCATTCTGTGTACAGCTAGGTTTAAGTTTCCTTGTATAATTTACTGATCATTTATCAGTATTTCTCTTATAATTTTACCACTGTCATTCAGTATCACAAGGCCTTGTGCAACTTTGTCACCTTTGTTACTTCTTTTTCTAGACCTATAGTTGCCTAGATCACGCTTTGAGTCCCTTTCAAAAATTTTTCTTGTCAATTTCCATTCCTCTGACTTTAACTGAGGCTGGTAGATTTTGTGTGAGCTTCTTTTCATCTAATGATCAGATTTTAGGGATCCAATTGCTCAAAAATGAATGCTGCATTCATGTTCTGCTGACAGGTACTCTGAAAAAAATTCTTCATGGCCAATGATGCTTCTCTCAGAATCAGGGCGCACCTTGCTGGCACTAGCAAATTTTTCAACTGCAAGAATCTAATGTGGTTTGTGATATTTACCACAAAACAAGGTTGGATGGGTATCTGGATCTCTGTTGCAAGGGCACCCTCTGTGACAAGAGGTCAGGCACTGCCCTGTGCTGGACACAGATGCTTCCAGCCAGTTCTAGTTTGCTCCAACAGACCCACCACAGGGCACAGCAGAGCCCCACATCCAGGCTGGGAAGGTGTATTTAAGAAAGGACAAAAGATCCTGGATAGCCAGATGACTGCAGATTGTGAAGAGCCTGCCCTGGATATTCTTGCCAGCAGCCATGTGTGCACAGCACATTCTGGAGCCAAGGAAAACCATGAAGAAAAAAGAGCAGAATTTAAAAATGGTTAGGTGCTAACTACAACCTTTATTCCCTTTGTGCAGCTTGGAGCAGGTCTGTGGAGGGTGAGGGAATCTGGACTGAAGGTGTGAAGTTGACTCTGAGAAAGGAAACAGGAAAGAGAATATTTTAATGTTTGTGTCTTTGATTTTGTTTGTATTTTGCTACCAAAAATATTAATTTTAATTGTCAGTACCTGCACTTTCTCTAAGTCAAGTCTGTTTAGCCTCAGAGAGTAACTGAGAAACAATTGCCCTTCTTTACCCTGACACATGAGCTTCCTTTCTCATTCACATTCTCTTTTTTTTCCCCTGTCCCACCCTACTGAAGTGAAAGTGAGAGAGAACAAATGGATGGGAGTTTTGCTGTTAGTCAAGGTTAGCCCTCTACAATTTCTCTGAAATTTATGTTTGACCTGGCTTAGACAGAAAACTCTTCAGTAAAACATCTCTTTGCTTAACAGGCAGCTATTGCTTCAAAATAGACTTTAAATTTATTTAAGCAATGCTGTTTTCCTCATCTTTGGTGCTTTTTGCCCTTCTTGCCCCCCCTTTCCCCTCAAGCACCTCAAGCACTGCTGACAGGTGTGGAGGATCATGAGTAGTTTGGATCACACTTGGCTCTGTGTGAGTACGGAGCCTCCCTTGTCTAAAATTGATGCTGGTCATGAGTTTGAGACTTTTTGGAATATATTAACATGTGTATCTCCTGCACCATTTGGGATACAAGCACAACATATTTTCGTGGCACCTACTTAGAGAAGTGTGTAAACACTTGTTATAGGATAGGCCAGGTGCTTCATTCTGCTAAAGTCTCAAAGTAATTTGACTTCAGATATTTTATAATGCAAACATTAAAGGGTGATGTCCAAAGTCTTTGTAGGAACAGGTAACAACAAAAGAGCTGATGTTATGTTTACAATATTCTCAACCTTTCAGAACATGGAGGGGTTTTTATTGATTATTTTCACTTTAGTTTGATGTAATAAAAATAGTTGAACAATCTTATTTTTTAATGTTTGCACAAAGTTTGAAAAGTGAGAGTTAGAGAAAATACAAGATAACTGCTCGGTAAATAGTTAAATATAATTTTTAGAAAACACTTTCATTTTCATGTGATAACATTCCCATTAAATCAACTTATTTATAGGGTAACTGTCTTATGAAGTCATACTAAGGACATACCAAATTAACATAGATGGTGTACATATTTTTTACACAAGGGTTTTCATTTATTTCCCATTTGAAGGGGAAAATTTTTCAGCATCATTTAATGCATTTTGAAAGCTGTTCTTTCAACTGAAAGTACATATACATTATACTGTGGGAATTGAATGCATGCTTTTAAGACTGACTTCTTCCTCTGAACCAACTAGACATGTTTCTGAAGTGTACATGTCATCAAATACGAAAATCTACCAACCTGGATAATATAAATGTTGCCTAGAAGCACATGTTTACAAAAAGCAGCTAATATAATGAAGATCCTCATAGTGAAAGATAGTTATAATAGTTCCCTAAATTTACCTTTTTTTTTTGTATTTCATTTTTCCTGCCTGCACATTCTTTTCTGTTTTATTTCATGTACGTACTTCAACTTTTTGAGTTCTTCAGACACTGAAATATGAGATTAAAATTATTTAAGATTCAGCCATTAACCATACAGTAAGGTTTCACAGGTTCTTGTCCTAGAAATGAAATGTTAGCTGTCTCTTGTCAGTTAGTCTTTGATGTTTTACACACATACACAGAATAATAAAGATGTATTGATTGACTTCTGTAGAGGTTAACCTTAAGATTTGTTACACTGAGCAGTGAGCACTGACTTCGTCAAGCCAAGGAAGGTGAATCAATCTCTTATTTTCATCAAAATACCAATACATTTCTAGACAGGCATAAAATTTACTTATAGACATATTTGGAACTCAGTTTTGTAATTACTGAAAATCAAGATATGAGACTATAACATATTCTTCTAAGGGTTTAAATAAAGGAAAAAAACATTCTCATGCACTAGTGAATGATTTGACAATAATGAATTCTGTTTCAAGGAAACTGAGCATTTTTGTGTGATGGTTACCCAAAAATATAGCTTTATGTCCTTTGGAAGAGAAAAAGGTGAAACTTATCACAATAATTTATAGTCTTCATATGCTCTTATGTTTTCTACTGAGCCATGAGGTTAGTCAGAACAGACAAACAAGAAACATCTACATTAAATGACAACCGGCATAGTCTTTTTTAAAAAAAAAAATCATGTATCTGGGTAAGAAGTATGTTAAACAACATTCTGAAAGTCATTCTAGGTCTAATAATTAAAACAAAAACAAAACACAAATTGGGCTTCTCTGTACTTATTTTCATTCACCTCATATTTGCTTCAATCAGTTCATTCAATTTATAAAGGCCATCTTCTGCAACAAAGCCGATGGAATTGGAAGAAGTGTAAAAGTTCTGATCATCTTTAGAATATTAAACTTCATTTCTATATATACGAAAAAGTTTTAGCATTTTAATAAAATTCAAAATCAGCACTACAATTCCTTATGTCTCTATTTTACGAAGCCTTTCTTCTCCAGGAGTTATAATGGAGTCACAAGGAGTTATTAAAAATTCTGCCAGCGCAAGTCTGTAGTGGTTAGGCCCCTAGGTTAAGATCCTAGCTTAGAAACTCCCAACTCAGGGCAGAATTCCAATCAATTCTCCCACCTTCTTGGTGAGCATGCCATAATCATGACACAAATGGCTGCAACAACAGTAGCTGGTATAGGTTTGTCTGCACCGAAAAAATAATTGGGAATTGGCTAGTGAGGCAAGTGGAGAGTACATCTGTCACCTCCAGATACAAAGTTTACACTTGAGGAATCTAGTGATCCATAAACTTTCTGAAGACACCTCTCCTCTGGATCATCCTTACATCAGAGAATTTCTCCCTGATCTCATTGTACTTGAGATCTCTCCTAGTTACCTATCACCATGTAGTGAGGAGGTACCTCTCTGTCTTCCCCACTCAAAGTCTCAGACTGCAAAACGATTAAATTTGAGCGAGTGGAACTTCTTTATGAGGGTAGAATTGTCCTTTTGTACCTTCCTCTCATTTTTGATAATGTCATTAAGGGAAGTATAAGTCCTGCTTAAACGTAAACTTAAACAGCACTGAGGCTTGAATATTTCTAAACCTCTTGAGCTTCAGTTTTTAGAGCAGAGAGATGCCAAGGCATGGACTGGACTCTGAAGGTCCTTACACCACTTTCTGGAGTATGCAGATATACCTGTTTGCCACAGACTTAATAATATTTACCAATTTTTTACCAATTTTTCATTTCCCAGTATTGCTGAAGAATGGGCCAGGAGACTAAGGAGGAGAAAATTTTAAACTAAAAAACCTGAAGGCTGTTACTTGTTTCTTCTATTTGATCATCTACTTAAAATCAAAGAAGTAGGGGACCTAAATAATTTTCTTCTTTCAACAGAAAAGAGAGATTGGATAAGAGAAGGAAAACACTGGTGTTCTTTCCCTTTGAATAGAGATCATTCTACCTCCTTTATTTTTTCAACAGACCTCCTGATAGGATCTTCAACTCACAATACCTTGGCACAATCAGGATTTTATCAGAAATCTGTCCTTTTAGACTATGGCTACATATTTTGTTTTCTCTGGACTTGCTGACTTCAGGGATAACCAGAAAAAGAATTTCATCCTCTGGGAGTTTCTTAGTTTTAAAAGTTTCCCATCCTACATGTATCTTGAAAACTGAAACCTCCAACTTCCAAAAAACAATTGAGATGGCATGAATTAAAATAATAGTTATTTCATTTTTACATCAACCTGGAAATGCGTAATCATTTTAATAGTGAATTAATGCAAATTAATGCAAATTTCTCAAAAATAATAATTTTTGAAAAAGAGGGTTTTTTCTTTTTTTTTTATTATATGAATACTTTTGATAGATTCTAAAATGGGTTCAATTTACATTTATGCTAACAAAAATACGGTGACTGTTTTGACAAGATAACATTTCTAAAATGGAGGAAAAAAATTTTAAAAAATTAGGAGAAACACAAGTGATCTCTTGAGCAAAGGTACAATATGCCAGCATGGTGGTGTTATGGGGCTTCTGTTGTCACAGAAGGGTTAGAAGAATGAGGGGTGGTATGAAGACAAATAACATTTGGTTTGATAGGTTACACTGCTCCCAAGATACAGTATAAAGCTGTAGATGGCCAAAAAATATTTACAAGTTTGTGTTATTGCCTAACTTCACTACATTGTTCTGTACTTCCCAAGATTTTTTTTTCTCTTTTATTTTGCATTTTCAGCCTTTTATTTCTCTCCCTGTATATTCTTTCTTGTTCCCTTTCACTTCTGCCCTCCTATTCTAGCCATTCATGTTCTAGTTCAGTCTCCATTTATTCATCCATACTCCAATTTCCAATACAGTATTTTACGAATTTCATTTTTAACAATAGAAAAAAAATCTTAGCATTCACCCAGTGGAAATGTTTGTGCAAACACTGCTAAGGTAGTTTCAAAAAAAAAATCAAAGAAAAATTCCAAAAGGAGATTCATTTGAAATTTTATTTCTTGAGGGTCTTACTCATGTACATTGAAGGCTTTGAAGTTTCAACATTATTTGTAGTAGTACCATAGCTAGTGGGTGCAAGTATCCTGTTGGGTCCAAAGGAGAAAAGATTAACCTTTTCAACCTGAGCCTTAAACCCACCTGTGACTTACATTATCCAACAGGAAAAAAAAAAAAGTGATATCATTGCTTTGGAAGTGCTTCCTGTTGAAGTTGTAGGCAGAGAGAAATTGCCTGTTATTACTTGTTCTTAGACCCTGAAATCTTTGACCTTAGAACTACCTTCTACTAAAAAAGAACTACCTTCAGAAAAAAACATTCTACATATATGCAGTTTATATATATATTTCTTTTTAATGCATATATTAACACAGACATACTTAATCACAAACTCATGCATAGACTGTGTATTTGTAAGTGTTTTACTGTTGCTGAGATGGAAAAAAATACCTCAGCATTATAACAAAAACCCTGTTTAAATACATATTTCATTACTTCCTAGCTATAAATATCTAAAACATGTGGCCAGTATTTATTAAAGACATAGTATTATGTAATGACCTTACATTGATACAATGTAAGGTCATACCTTACATTGATAGACATACAATGCCTACAATACCTTACAATGATAGACATAAATATCAGAGCAAAAATAAAGTGTTGTCTGTGTATCCATCCTGTGTACATTAAATGTAATGTTTTTCTGAGATTTTGGTTAGATCTTGTGAGACCCTCAAGAAACAGTCAATGTAGTCTGCAGCTCCTGAAGGTGTTTTAAGATTTCACTGTATGCAAGTGCCCCTCTATGCTTGCTTCTCCCTTCCTCTTCCTCCACTCCACTTTGCTCATGTCTCAGGAAAAGTTTACTTCAGCCTTTACTGACCATAAATAGATAAAATTGACGTGTGGTCAACAGTATTTTAGGGCCTGCAATTCAGCTTTTTTTTTTTTTTTTGACTTCTAAAAGAGTTGTTTTTCTATCTCTCCATGGCCATCTTAGTATCATTCATGCAAAGCAAGAACGACAGGGAAGATCCTAACATCCAGGATTTTCTTCTCTTCTTTGACAGGCAGTAATGCTGTTCCTAAGTGCTGCCGTTATTCACCCACGGAAAGGAATCTTTTCCAACCTGCATGACTGTCAAAAATGGACACATATGAATGAGCCCTGTATAGGCAGAGAACTGCAATATCAAAGCAGCATTATTTACACACCCTACCAGAAAACACTGGTCCTGGGCTCCCCTTGCCCTTGTCTCCTGCTTAGTTTAACCCCAGGCCACACAGCATGGCTTACTAATTGTGGAATGCTGTTTTGAATACAGGGTTCAAATAGCAAATTTAAACTGCAGATTTAATCTTCCGAGAACTGTTGAGATGTGTGTAATTTTCTTCCACAAAAGCTGAACAAAGGGAGGGTATAACATTATGATTGTGTAAATCTTCTTTCAACACCACCATTGTACAAAGTGTAGACTCAGTGATTGAATAGCAACAAACAAAAGTCTCTCTTCAATTAAACTTCTGTGACTCACACACAGAAGGCTTCATCTAACATATCTACTATAATTAGATTCCTCCTTTAAGGTAACGTGCTTTTGTTTTAAAACATGTTTGTAATAATGCCTGAAAAAAACAACATGATAAAGATCAGATATCTGTTTTGTTCTGATTCATCCTTTAAAGAAAAGTCAGAATTTTACAATGGAGCTGTAGAATTATACAAAGAAAAAAATCTAATTAAAAATAGCATGGATTTTTTCTGATATCACATGAATATTCATCACAATTCAGCACCTATAATCAATTGATATACAGTAGGTAAATGACAGACCGTAAGTTGAAAAGTATTTCAACAGTAGCAGCTAGGGGGGAAAAGTCAGTATATTTCTACTTTCAGCAATTGTGCAAATTTAGTGGAAGCCTAAAATAACTTTCAGATGAGAAATAGACATATTTTATAGTCAGGAAATGTGTAAAATATTCATTGTGCAGCAACATTCAAAGGCAGTAGGTCATAAGTATTCATTGTTCACTATTAAATATAATAAATGTAGCTATTCTGTGACAGAAACACTAACCTGTTGCATAAAAAACATAGTGTGGGATGTTATCCTTGAGGCCTTAATGTACCACATTCTTTCACATACTAGCATGCAAATCTTCTTCACAGAGGCAGTCCTGAACTTCTCCAGTTTTAACGGCTATTCTGTTAAAATTGAGTAGGTGAGTTAGATTTTCCCTCACATGAAGAGATGAGGCAGCAAAGCGACATGTGCTCTCCATAATACAGAAGTGCTTTTATACCTATACCATATTCTGTGAACTTTTCCTTCATCAATTGCTCCAAGCAGCCCCAAGAGTCTCAGTGGAAGACTGAGGGTATGGGCCAATAGATTTATGTAACTCTTGTGTTGTGTGACAGTGTTGCAAGATTTATACCCATGGACTGAAAAGATAGAGAACGGGCTGACCTCAAACATATGCAAATAAAAATTGAATCATCTGGTGTATTTTTGATATACATATGTGATAGTGGGGAAGTTTGGGCCTGTATAACAAAATGAAGCTAATGTTAAATGGATACTAATGCTTCCCTTTTATTTATTGCCTTGTATTTATTTAATTAATTCGTGGCAGTTGGGAATATGGTTTAGGGATGCTTGGGGTGATGCAAATTGACAGTTGGACTACAGGATCTTGGAGGTCCCTTCCAACCTTGATGTTTCAGTGAGTGTATGGTTCAATGTTGCTGTGAATGAATGATATTTACATATTTTTAGAAGTGAAATTGGGAAGATAAGGGCTTTGTTTTCAGTTTAATGCCTGAACTTGAGGGTTCAGGGATTGGTTCAAATCCAGCAAAGAATTTTTAAAGGCAGAATTATTGGATTCTGGCCTCCATAAGAATGGTCTAGAATGCCTTTGTCTCCTAGGTGAAAAAACAATGACTCAAAGCTCCTCCCAGCTTGCTTCTTTCCAAGAAACAGAGAGGGGACTTTCCTGTCTCTAATGCTGAAATACTAGCCTAATATTGCAGCATATCCTAAGGCACAGTAGGGCATAACAAGCCTCCTATTGCCATGGATGGCGAAAGATCTGAGAAGAATCAGATTGTGGAGATCTTGTCTCATAATTGTGGGCAAGGAAAGCCCCCTTTCTGTTCTTGATTTTAGCTGATTTTGTTGAATTGTAGGTGCCAAAATATTTTCAGGGTTCTGCAGGTGTAACTGGTCTGCTTTCTCCATTACCAGTGCTACTCAGCTCCCTTGCAGCCCTTCCAGTCTTCTCTACAACCAGGTGTGGGACCCACCTAAGAAGACACACAGTCATTTGTCTTGTTCCTCCCTCTGTGGAAAAGATTGAGCTAAATATAACCTTTCCCATCTACAACTCAACACTGCTATTGTATATGTCAATTTTCATCCAAGAGAAAAAAGTACTGTGTCTCCAAAGGTTATCTCTTTTGTTCTGCATAGAGGGACTACACAATGAAAACAGTCTTCTTTTCAAAGAAGACCACACAGGTGTCCCTCATGCTTGTTTTACTTTTTTGGTCACATAGTCACTGTCACCATAGGTGGCACAAATGATTCCTCTTTCCCTTTACACTGGCTGCTTTTGGAATCTGTCTGTGAGTGTCTTCTGCAGTATTTAAATGATGCTGTCTTTCCAGAAACTCTTTTCAAGCCCTGTTCCCCCTTACTGATTTATAGGACATGCTCTGATGCGCAGAGCTCCAAATGAAATGGAGTTCAACCAGTAGTAGATCAAGGTGTGCTACAGCTAGACAATAAGCATTTTATTATTTAGCTATTTATTTTGCTCTTCTTTTATTTGTGAAAGGATATGTTAGAGTAAAAGCCATAGCAATAAGTGCGCAATTGTTATGTCGGTAAGTTTCGGGTTAATAATTTCCTATTCCCTGTATCATTGTAAAATGTTTACTGTTCCCATTCTATTGCTGTCTGTAAAGCTTCTGGCAGCCCTAGCTATGTACTTAAAATAGAATAAAATATTTATTTTTAAAATTCATTTTCTTCTTTCATCTCTGAAAAGGAAAAAAGAATTAAAGACCTTTCTTATTTAAAGTCTTATTGAGATAAAATGATACAGTTTATTCCAATGAGGGAACGTATTCTGTAGAAGAAAATTGAAAAGCAATTGGTGCTATTTTATTTACAGAGTTCCAACAACATTATTCCTCTTAGTCCTTGAGGAAGTAATATACTCTCACCCTTAAAACGCTGTAAGTAGTCGATAATCCATTATTACAGTAAGCCGTACACTCTCACAGTAATTATCTAATAACCCCTTATAAAAGACCGTAGCTTCCTAATCTGTTTATAATTATCATTTCAATGATCCTGTGCATTAATGTCTGACCTTCAGCAACTCTGACCTGATCTTAATTAGCTGTAATATCAAATCATCACTATATAAGAAACTAGCCATGACCAAATGAATGAACCCCAGGTACAGCTAATTTCTGGAGCAATTATCTTTTCATGTAGGGAGATTTAAATGATTATCTGCACAATTTCACACAGTTTTATGTAATTCTGCGACATTATAAATTCTGTTTTAAATCATATTTCAAAGGCATGACTGTGCAGACTGACTTCATATAGTACACTAAGCTATCAGGATTGTATATCACACTACCAGTGTATAGGAGTAGATGATTTTTTGTGTCATTATTTTCAATTATGCAAAGTATATTTCACAAAGTGATAAATTGTAGCTGAAATATATAAATATGTGCCAAGGTAGTCTAGGGGCTGGTGACATCCAGTATAAATTGTATGTCATTTTAAAGTAATGTTACATTATATTAAAATACTGTAAGTAATTGATAATACCATATGTGTTAAAGCAAGATTAGGAAATTCTAAAATGTATATTGGTAATATACATGCAGTATTTACAATGCATTTGAAGCTGAGTATCATTTATCACATTTAAAAAGCTACTGTATAAAAAATGAGAATACCACAGAAAATACTTGAAGCTGCTGTTTAACACACAATTATGCAGTACTAAGGGCATAGGACAATTTAATGTGTTATTAAAATACCCAGGCTTCTGATTTATAGTTTAATCTGACTGGAACATAACACAAACCTTCATGCCGCCCCAGCTATTTACCTCTCGCTTTTCTACACTTAAACTAACACACACGCACCAGTGGGAAAATTCAGTCTTACAGATAAACCAAGTAATTTAGGACTCAGAAGACAATTCTACAAGTAGTACAAGGGTATGCCACATTAGAGCATTTTTGAATAATACAACCCTGTAAAAACCCAGTAAGTATTTGTTCTAGGTTTTTTAGGGACCCATTTTTTGCTTAGTTTGGAGAGAAGGAAAAAAAAAAAGAAAATAAACTATAGAACAGACTTTTATTTCAAAAATTGCAAGCCACTTGGATGAAGGATTTCAACAATCATATTATTTGCTGCCCTTTCCTAACACAATTTATCAAAGTTCACCATGGAACCTTCTTTCTCAGAGCTCTTTCAAATGCTAACATTTCCTACCTATAAGCCAAAACATTTGTCCTACAGCCACCAGATGAAGATAGCAGCCTGATGAGGGTGATTGATTTGAAAGGTAATTTGAATGGAAGATGTTGTGTACATCCTCTTAGTGATGCCACAATGACAGCTCAGACAACCTTTCTGTGATATATCACCCAGGAAAACGGAAAAGAGTAAATTTAACAAGTGGCATTGCCTTCTTATCACATATTGTCTTTTCTTCTCATTTAGTAACTTCATTCTATATTGTGTCTAGTTATTTATAAATATCAAAGATAGTGAGCAGATGTCTTGTCTTACCTTTTATTTAAGTCAAACCTTCAGAAAGTGATGTATAAATCAGACAATTAACAAGCCACAAGCTAAATGAACTAAGAAAATAATTCTTAGAAATTATCAAAAAATGGAGGCAAGGAAATCATAGCCTTCTTTCTGATCAAATGGAACCATCTGTTATCCTCTTTACAGGACCATTTCTTTTCTTTCTCATTTCCTTTCCATATACACATATATTTAATTCCTCCGATATACTTTAAATCAACCATGCACTTTATGGAAATTCCTGGCAATTTTCTCCTTTACACTTCCAGCATATCTGTAGAGGAAAAGACTGTCTGAATAGTTTAAATCATTATATAAACTTCAGCCATTTTACGAGTTGAGGTTTTGCAAAACTACAATGAATTATTTTTATAGAAAATTAAGTATTCATTTTTAAATTGATGGCATATATATTCTTGAAATATTATCATCTTGCTCTAAAATTCTTTTTCTGTTTTAGATCTTCTGTCCTGCATTCATTTTCATATCTTACAGTTGAGATGCATGGACACTTCAGGAGGCTTAAAATCAAAATCAAATTCCTCTTTTCTTCAAAAGAAAATATGTCTATATTTCAATCAAAGACATTTTAGGAGAATACAGATTTCCTTCTTTTTCACCTTAGATAATTTTAGTGTGAAATCTCGGTTTTTAGCCCCGTACATTTCACTTTAAAAACTAATTTAGTAAAAGCTTATATGAATTTTATGATATTTACTCATGGATTTCAGAAGAGAGAATGCGAGCAAGTGCACCATCTAATCAGCTAGAGCTGAAAACATTAAATTTGTGTATGAGAAAAAGGAATTCAGGCTTTTCTGTATGGATTACATTTACTCTGGAAGAGAAGTACCCGGAAATTCGACTTTCTTCCACAAACCCACAAACATACAGACAAGCCTCTCATCTTCATCTGGAGAATACCAAGCCAGAAGGAGCTATGTTTTGGTTCTTAATTGCAATTAAAATATCTCTCAAGTCTGATATATCTCACATGAGGCCCAGTGCTAAACATTATAAAATCTTTTGGCATATTAACCTAAGTATTTATTAATCTGTTTGTCAGAAAATTAGTATGTGAGAGAGGATGATAAAGTATTATTAGAGACGAACAAATAAAGAGAAATAAGCTGGAAAATAATGAGACAGATCTTGCGTAAGTCAAAAAAATCTCATTGGTTCTTAGAGTTACTTAGCTTGGAAGCAGTTTGAAAGAGGAATCTCACCTTTTTCCCTGTTTACTCAGTGCCTGGTATAACAGAAATTCAGACAGTGATGACAGATCACAAAGTCTACTGTAGAAATACAAACCATCCAATTTGCATTACAAATGAGTGATATAATGGGTTAAAGAAACTGATCTTTGGTTTCAGCAAAATTCTAAGGCCCATGTAATGGTGACCTATAGGTATGTACAAGGCAAAATAATTTGGGAGTGTCTAGATAATACTCATACGTAGAAGGGAACAAACTTAGTTATGACAAAAATTTCTCTCACAAAATTTTGGTTTTGGGAGTTGTTGAAGGGTGGGTTCCTAGGCAACATTTGCCATAGCTCATACTTCACAATAAGTCTGCCTCAACTGATAGAAATGTTTCCTAGAATATTGAATAAATGGTCTGTATACCGGACACATGCCTGGTACTAGACTGTGTGTGGGTCTGGCTTATTAAAGTTTAGGTCTAGTACCAGTCAAGAATGTGATTTAAAGTGCTCCTAGCAGTGAGGATGTCTGTGATTTCAGGTTACAATGACTATGTTCATTTCATTACTTGTAGTTCTTTGTCTAGAGGCAGAGGAGGAAATTTAATTCATGGGGGGACTTTTCCAAGAGTGCAGAAGGTATGGAAAAGGTTTTCATAGCAGCTTCAGGCAGTACCTTGAACAGTGGGGTTTATTCCCTATTAGAACTTTTTTTTTTTTTTTTGAGTGAAACAATGCTGAAGGAATATATTTGCTTTTAGACATGGAAAGGAAACAGACATCTGAGAGTTTTAGTGGGTTTGTATTGCTACTTTTGCTTTTGTTTTTTAAATTACTTAACAAGGTCTGTCATACCTCAGAAATTTAAACTCAGGTGAGCTTGTCTCAAAACTGTGGAAAACAGTTTTTGAAATATCTTAACATTGTTTTTTAGGTATTTCCCCAAAGGCTTTAGCCTTCCTTTTGAATTGAGGTTTTACTGAGATGAAAAGAAATTCTCTCTCATTGATCCCCATAGGAAAGGCATTTGTCTTTGAACTCTATTTTTAGGCATATTTTCACACATATTTACACTTGGGGGCATATGGATAAATGTAGTTTTGTTTAAAATTACTATGTTTTTGTTTACTTTATAGGCAGGTACAGTTCAGATTTTGTACATGAACTCAGCTAACATATACACCTCCTGAGAGCCAATCTTTCCTTTGAAGAATTTCTTTCTTACCTGCATGCTCCACCCTGCTGGGCTTAGTGTGGCAGATAGGGAAGAAAGTTTTCCATTTCTTATTATTACACCTCAGAAGTATCATTCAAAATAAGGTTCCTGAAATTGCTATGAGCTGTGCTAAATTCAATTTTTCATTCATTTTACATCTGTCAACCTCTAACTTTGTAGAATGACCCTTGGACTTTTACAATGGGACACTGTAAAAGGTTTTGACAAACTTCTGTGAATCATCTTCATAGATTTAAGATTCAGTGTAAGTTTTTATCCAATTCTTCTGAAAGCTCATTAGCTGCATACCATATCTACTGTTTGAATTAAAAGGGCTATACCATTTTATGACCCCTATTTCATATTGCTCTGATAGAAAAGTGAACCAGGCTATAAATTTTTAAGCTTTACTTGTTGAACAGCAGGACTGAACTTTCATACTAAGACTTATCTGTAAAGGAAAGGCAGAGTTTATCATGTAAGATCTTAACATGTCAGGTATACCAGCAATTTCCTCAGTGGAATCCTTTTGCTTTGATACGAGGTCTTTCCCAGGAGGTAGTTACCTTCACATGCACAGCCTACAGTTAGATTCCTCATAATTTCAGGGTACATTTACATGGAAAACTTCTTTTGTAATATGCTACAGGTGTGAATTCAATGCATCCTTTCTAGTCAGGAGTAATTTGCCATGTCAGCAATATTAACACACTGTGAGATGAAAGTAATCAAGTTACTCTATGGTAATTAAAATACTTCCTACTATTTCCTAATCTTGTTCATGGCCCTGCAGTTCTTTGACCACAACTTTATTTAGGCTTATGTAATTAATCACTCTTTATCTTTTTGGTAGTCTGACTTCTGCTCTTCCATTCTTTTGCTGTACCTATGGATAGCAACACTCCATTTTATATCCTCTTACCCCTTATTTTGTCAAGGCAAGAAGCCCTATTGCTTTAACTCTTCATCAGTTGTGCTTTCCATTCTCCCAATTACTGTAGGAGTCTTCCGTATTTTATTGGTGTAATTCATCTTCAAAATGGAGATTTGGTATAATATATTGTATCCAGCAATAGCTTGTCTGATACATCAAAAGATTGTTTGTACAGAAAAAAAAATCAATAGTTCAAATTTCAATTGCTATCCCATTTCTGCTTTGTCTATCTCTGAGATCATCTGATTCTTTTTAGATTATATTCCATATGTTTTTTTTATAATTTCATTTTCTCTTTTGTGTTAAAGCATTAATGTCAGTATGAAGATATTCTGTCCTAGGCCTGATTCCTGGACACCTAGCAGTTTCTTTCTCATTTCTGGTTCTACAAATTACTACCTCTGCTTTCATTAAAGTACTTACTGCACATCACAATAACAAGACCTCTCTCCTGTGCAGGATTGATTAAACATGTTTTTCAAGAATGTTTGTCAATGTGCAAATTTAGGAACTTACTGACAAGACAGTTTAAAGTTAATAGAGTGATAGTATGTCGCATTCAGCTCAGATGTGTCTCACTGTAGTTAAATGCTAAAGATATTCAATATCAATTCTCATTTTCACACTTTGTCTTACTGCAGGAAGGAATTAATAAAAACCTGAATCATGAGTCTTCCCAACTGCCAGGATGGAAAGCATAAAGAAAAATTTCTGTAAATGTGCAATAGAAACTGATGAAATCAGTAATGAAGCATCAGGAAGAGAAGTAAGGAGCAAGCCAGCCTTTGGGCTTCCTCGAGAAAGAGACAGCTGGTGAGACAGAAGTGGATCATGTTTACTTACTGAAACCATGAACCTAGTGGCTTCTTCAAAGATTTGTGTGGTCACCTGTTCTTTCAGGCTTGCCAGGTGTACAGTCTTCACTGCTGGCATTTTTTGCCCCCTAACTATTTTGATGCATGGTATCTTCTATTATTTCAAACTATGTTTTTGAGAAGCTATTTTCAGATTTTTTTACCTTTATTTCTTCTACTCTTGATCTTCTGAATATTCTTAGTCTCCGAAATTTTATCCCCTTCTTTCCACCTCTTACACTTCTGTTTCTGTTTAACTTACAGGCAGCACATCTCCCATTCTGCTGCAGAGTAGCAGCTGCCAGCTGATCGATTGTATCTGCAATATCAAGCTGTGCTCACAGTGGTACCAAAGGGCACAAAAATTACCAAATCACTGAATCAGTGAAACAATTAGGTTGTGAAAGACCTCTGAGATCACTGAGTCTAACCAATGACCAGAGATCACCATATCAACCAAACCTTGGCAATAATTGTCATGCTCAGTCTTTCCTGAAACATCTCCAGGATGGTGACTCCAACACCTCTCTGAGTAGTCCATTCCCATTTCTAATCACTCTTCCTTTGAAGAAATTTTTTCTGATGTCCAACCTAAACCTCCCATGGCACAGCTTAAGACTTTTTCCTCTCATCCAGCCTTGTTACCTCGGAGAAGAGACCAACCCTCACCTAGCTACACCCACCTTTCAGGTCCTTGTAGAGAGTGATAAAGTGCCCTCCTTGAACCTCCTCTACACAACCCCACCTCCTTCAGCTGCTCACTCCAGCACCTCAATATCCTTCCTGAATTGAGAGGCCCAGAAGTCAAGGTGTGGCCTCACCAGTAGGCACAGTGCCAAGGAATGTAGTGCAGTGTAGTATAGGACTGTACTGGTTATCTCCATATCAAGGTATTCTCACAATTCACTCCAAAACTGTGGAACTAAAGCTGCTGTAGGAACAACTGGAAATTTTACCGGCACAAGGGTCCATGTGTCTGATTGCAGGACATCCCAAACTCTGAATGCAGCCCTCAAACACTGTCACTGTGATTAATAAACTAATCAACTGACCATGTCTTTGTGATGCTATAGCAAAAAGAGACAATTAATTAATCCTGCTTGAAATTCATCCAATAAAAATGGAAAACTGAAACTACCCATTTACATCAAGAATATTTTAAAATATGTAGGTATTTGGAAAGTACTTTCTCTTGTACTTTGTAGTTATCGAACTAAGGAATTAATGTATCTCCTCTACTGCTTACTAATTTATTATTTGTCATCTGTTTGGTCTGATAGCAGAGCTACTTCTAATAAGAAACTGGAGAAGAGTCCATTCCACACACCAACAGCACTTGTGCTGTAGATAGAATCTGGAAAGCATGGGTGTAAATGTCATTGGGAAGGGCTGATGGGAAGAGGGAGTCTTAATGAAATTACCTCTTTTGTTTTTGCATTTGTACGAAATACACCTGGATTTAAAGTAAACTAGGAAAAGATGTCCACCTTGACTAGTGAATAATCATGCCAAATTAAAATAGGACTTTGAAATACACATTTTTCTGCATGTTAATTGAGGCTCATAACTTCTGTAGAGATTTTTATTTGAGTAAATGAAGGACTAGGGCATCAAGCCAGAAGGAATTCTGTGGTTCATGTGAGCATTGAGGGGTTGTGCACTACATTAAACATTCTTTTTTATTTTTATTTTTTAAAACACAAAAACAAAAATAGGTCAGTAGGGTGGGAAATGCATTTTACAAGTGATGTGCACTGCACATCCAGCTGCACAATTTTTATGTGTCTACTATTTGCTTATTCTATATAATGAAACCCTGCTGAAGTCTCATATTATCAAAATAGGAAAAAATATTTGTATAATATGAAAGGTAAATTTCAATCCACATTGTTCCCTGTGCATTTCTTGTAAATATTTTCACTGGGGAATAAAAGAAGCGTGCAGGATCCTGTCAACATTGAGTGTTAACAATGACTCAAGAACTCAGTCTAACATTAATTAAAAACAAAACAAGACAAAACAAACCTAGATTGATGAGATACAAAAGACATTGACAGCTATGGATGTGTCTCCTATGATCTTGGGTAGTTGTACAATACCAAAGTTAGAGGCATTTCTATTGACTCCCTAGAGGATTAAGCATGTTCTTCCAAAGGTTTGCTTAAGATGTATTTAATAAGTTACATTTGATTTTTTTTAAGGTGTAGAAAATCAAATATGGATTTAAAGAAATCCATATTCATACAGATGCCAATCAGTTAACTTATGTCTCCATAAAGCTGCATGGAAGATTTAAAATTATTCTCCAGGGAACTCCTTTTAAGTTAAATTCCATAGTCTCATATATGTGTTTTATGACAGCTTCACATAGGCCCAGTCATGGTCTTTGCACAAAAATTAATACAATCTCTACTTTATGCACATTCTTTACTGTTTATTTTTATTTTTAAGTCAGATTGAATGTAATATATTAAAAACACTTTAATCATTTAGTTATAAGAATTCACTCAATAGATTTTTTTTCCTCTCTTTTTAATAGGACTTTCTGAACAGAGTTCTTTTGATCTCCTTGACTGCTTTCTATATTGTAAGTCTAATCCTATATTTAAACATTTTCCTACATTTCATCAAACACTCTGATTTAAATTTTCCTTAATCTAGCTAGTCATATTAATCTACTCCTTCACTCCATATTGTAGAGCATGTCATTTCCTTTTAAAAATAAATAAAAATAAAAGTGGCTAATGAAAATGACTACTACAACATATTTGAAAATACTCCACAATTTAGCATCACAAAAAGTGAACATTTAAGAATTCTAAATGCCACCCTAATTAAAGGAACCTTCCTTTTAAATGTGCTTTTTTCACATGCATAAGAGGCCTTATTCAAATGAAGGGGAAGACCTTTCACATACATGAGGCTATAATAGAGAGCTTAGCATAACTTCTACCTGATTTTCAATGCAAATGGCAGAGGAGAAGTTAGTGTGTTGATGCAGATTATGGTTTATCCTTCTCACACACCACAGAATTCTTCACGCTCTGGAAATATTTTGCTTATCAGTGAGAAGCAATGATCAACACCTCGCACCCCCAGTCCCAGAGAGACTCAGAAAGTGAGATCATCAATATTCAGATACAGTCAGATTCTCACGGTTCCAGACTATTAATTTGCTCCTAAACTGAAGGTTTACTGTACAATTCACAGTATAAACATTTTACTGCTACATATCAAATCTCAAACAGAGTGATTAAAAGTCAATTTAACAATGTTAGGTTGCTGAGAATTGGCAGACAATTGGTATTTAAATGCATTATATGCAGGGAGACTGCTCCTTTTACTCTTCACTGAAAAAAATCAGTATTGTAATTTTCATTTGTTCAAAAAGCAGATTGTAGGAAGAGATTTCTATGCCTGATATGACAACTAGTCTCAAATTAAACTTAACAAGTGCATATATTTTTTACAATCCTTTAGTCAGTTCCTGTATTTACTTTCTACAAAAGCTTGAAGTCACTGCTCAAGTCCCACACAGGTTCTCCTTTCTGAGAGAACAGGCACTATTTGTGACATGACAGAGGAAAGAAATGAGCCGAGCACCACAGCCCAGAAGCCAATTAATTGGTGCTCACGCTAATTTGGATTAACATCTCTGACAGTGCAGGAGCAGTGCTGCAGTTGAAGAGGGGAGGTGCATGCTTAGCGTGCTGTTTCCATGAGGCTTTCTGACCATCTGGCTGGACTCCTGTCTAGACAGCTCTACCCTGTCTTTAAAAGAAGTGAAAAAGAAATCAAACCAACAAACAAAAAAAATCCTCTTCACTCTACAGGACAAAAATTTGTCCCTTTCTGTTGATGTCAATCTTCTCTAGAAAAGCATGGTGGGTTTGGAGGTGGATCTTTGCTTAGGATGTCACAGTGATGGCGTTGCCATTATTAGCATTTATTCAAGTATTTCTTCCCCTGAAGGGAAAGTCTTAAGAAATTAATAATGGAAGTCATTCTGCAATAGATTTCTAACATGTTTCTGTTGTAGCTTTGTATGTAGTGGTGGGCTGATATAAGGGATAATTACCAAGCATTAATAAACCTGGACATCTTCTACAACTAGCCTGCCACCAAGATATTCCAGCTAGATAGCAAATCCTCTTTCAAGCTATCACAGAAGACAAAGCTGGGTCTTGGAAATAACTAAAGAGGAGAACACCATTTTTCCATCTCCTCCAGCATGCAAAAGCAGATTTTTGGTTTTCAAAAGTTTGAAATAAAGTACTCCAAGAGCTTCAGTGCTTTTATCAAAACATGGAATTTGAAATTATTCAAATCAGGGCTCTATGTGTTCTGTTTGAAAAGCAGAGATTTTGTTTAGTCAGTAATTTAAATAAGGAGAAAATTGTTTAGTCAACAGTTTTCAAGGTGGCTATGGTTCTGATATTCCAAAGGCTGGCATAGAAGCGGCCCAGAAGAGTTCTAACTTGCAATTTGGTATTTTCAGTAAAGGTCATGGAGACTGTGTTTTGTGTAACAGAGGTATGAAGAAGTCAATTAATATATTTTTGCATCTCAGATGCATCAGACATAGTCTAGAGGGTCATGAAATGGTGTCCAGGCAAATATTGATGGAGTGTGTAGACTTTTCCCCTCAATATGACTAAACCTATCACTGTGGTGGTTTTCTCCAAACAGAGACCTTGCTGCTGTGCTTTCTGTCTGTGAACTGCAGTGATACTGGATTGCTCTCCTCCCATGTAATGCCACTTTAAGCCCTAGCACCTTTTGGAAGTTAGAGGCGGCTTCAGTTCACTGCAATCTCCTTGGTGAAAAATTTTGTTTTACTGTAATCCAAGTGCCTTGATGCCTCTGGATTTCCAGGCACCATTGAAATATTGGTTGCGTTTTTTCCTATTTGTCCTGCTGCTTCTGAAGTAGCTGAGAGGAAAATTGTGCCAGTGATGAGCTCTTCTGACAATCCTGCTCTAGGTAACCTGTGATGTCTACAAGGTGTTTATAATACATCCTCACATGGTTTTTATATGGTTCTGGAAGAACAATCTTCTTAAGACCTAAAACTTTTTCAAACAAACTGAAAATTGTTTGTACACAGAGGTGAAGAATGCAATTTTTCTGGCAAATGTCTTTCTCATACAGCGTACCTATAAAGTGCTCAGTGGTTTTTCCTGATGGTTAATTTTATTTGCATTGCCATATTTAACAATGTAAAAACACATCTGAAGTAGCAGATCTAGCTTCTATTTTATGTCTTACCATTGATAACTTTAGTATAACTTCACAAATTTTCTAAATGCTAGATGAAGGTCAGGATGGGATGAAAATAATCCCATCCTGACTAAGTGAAAGATGGCACTGAGGATGCCTTTTGACTGATTTAAATATCCAGAGAAACATTTCTGGGTATCAGAGAAGCAATCTCTGGATCGGCTAATTGGATTAGATTTTTAAATGATTCTATGTACATTAAAACTGACAATGGCTCTTAAAAATCATTATTTATGCTCTTCTATAAATTCTTAGAAATGCATTGCAAAATACTAATGTTATGTCAAGTAATGGGGCAATATGGCAAAGATCAAAGTCTGCAGATTTCTCCCAAGAGAGGGAGGAGCAGAACATGTCCTTTTAATTTTGCAACTTTCTTTATATGCAGTGGGCTTGTTTCTCAAAGAAGTGTTATCACTGCTTCATGTATGACCAAGCAAGCAGTTAAAATAAGTGCTAAAATATCTCTATCCCAAATCATTAAGACAAGGTGCAAAGAGTCTTAAAAATGCACAATTTTTAAAGACAGCTAAGAGGATTTTCAGTAAGTATTAAAAATGTTGCACACACCCAAGACTCAAAAAATCATCCCCTTTCTTTGCCCCACTTGCAAATGTATTTGACTCTTTTTAGGAGACCTGTGAACTCTTCAGCTGGTGTCCTGGCCCACTAATTATAATGGAAATTATTTTCCAAGATTCTTTTTCAAAACAGAAGAAAAGGCAAAAGAAAAAAAAAGGCACAATTAGAAATTAAAAATTTAGTTTTCACATGATGAAAGATTAGAGTTGTGACCAACACAGGGAAATAGAGCATAAAAGACCTGAGGATTTATAAATGGGTTTCTGAGATAAGACTGTAAGAGAACAGTCCTTAAGCTTCCCACTCAGTGGATGGAAGTTAGATACCTATGAAAATCAATCCTTAAAACACAGCCAAAACCAAAACAAAACAGTTGCCTCACTTAACTCCTATGATTTTGCAGAGGTTGAGCAGCTGGTTGTGGGTTTCAAGCATGTTTCTTCATTTATGACCAAAGGCCTGAATCCTGCCCTCAGGTTGTATATACAATGACCATCTACTAAAACAAGGATAGCCCTAGGCAGCAGTCTGCAAGACCATTTCTATAGATAGAACCCTTGAGTTCCTATTTACAACATCTTCATGCATTTAGAAGCACTCTAGGAAAATACTTTCAGTGAGGTAAGATTTAGAGTACACAAATGCTATTTCAGTCCTTGCTTTCCCTTCCTCTGCAAAGCCATAGAATCATAGAACCAAAGTATATCCTGAAGTGACCCATAAAGACCAGCAAAATTCAGGTCCTGCACAGGATATCTCAAGAACCACACCACGTGCATGAGAGCATTGTCCAAACACTTCTTGAAGCTTGCCAGGTTTCCTCCTGTGACCACTTTCCTGGGGTCCTTCTTCCAGTGCCCAACCATCTACTGGTTGAAGTGGGATGTGAAACATTACTGTGCTTTATATATGCAATATCATTCCATATTTGTCAGTCACAGTGATTATTTTACCCTACTTAAAAGAAAAATACTGTCTCTAAAAAGACATATCAATATAATACAGCCATGGGACATTAGAACCTGTTCACTGACTCTGGGTTTAATTTTTTTTTTTCAGGAACTTCCTCAAATCCACATATGGCTCTTAGTGCAGCATTCTACATTTGGATTTTCAATTTAGCTGAAGGATGCATAAAAACTTGTGTTGCTCAAAAACTCCCAGTAGACCAAAGAGAAAAGTCAGCCCAGGAGTATCAATTATTCTTGTCAACTGTAATTTACACTTTCTAAAATACCTGGCAGATCTCTTCTTTCCAGATGCTGTAATAGGAATAACGTATGCAGTAAGCTGAAAAATTCATCTTAATAATATTGTTCTTCAGTAATATTTTTCATTTGGATTGAATGCTGAAAAGATTTAGATGTTACTCAGAAAAATCTGTTTGAATACCATTTGTAGAGTGTCTCATAATCAAACAAAGCCAAGAACAGAGTAAAAAAAGGTGATCAAATAGCTGGAGCTCTGAAAAGCTGAAATAATTCTGAAATTGTTTTTAATCACTGTATCATTCTTCTTTCTTGTATGTTTTTCTATATCAATCTGTTATTGTTTCTTCTTACTTCAGTTTGCAAGCCATTTGTGTTAAGAACAACGATTGCGCTCTGTACTTGCCTAACTTGATGGGAACACAATTTTTATGTTCCTCAAGCATATGGACATTGAGGTTAAAGAACAAAGCAATTTAGCATGCAGCCTGGCAGGCTACCCTCTCTAGCAAGAGGATATGCTCTTCTACCACTCCAGCTGACATGGCTTCAGCACTGTTTTACAAAGACATGGCTTAAAGTATCCTGAGTTTCTCTTGAAATTTCCTTGCCCGTGTCCTGATCAGACATGTTCTGGACAAGCCTATGAGAAGCAAAGGAACTTTAACCACAGGGTATGTAGCTGGGAGCAGATTTTGCTAATGACTCCTGTAGATTTATTACTAACAAGGTAGATGTATCAGCAAGACTGAGTGATTCCTTGGCCGTGGAATTTAACTCTTGTTACTTACATATTCTGGAGTGCCAACTTTTAGGTTGGAAATAGTATGTTCCTAGCCCCCATGGTGGAGTCTAGAAAACCAATTTCAAATCTGTGGTGTTTTCAATTTTGTTAACAACAAGACTATTATTTTGGAAATTATAATAATAATAAAAGTAATATATTTCTGCCTACCTGACTCTCAGAGTCATCTCTCCATGTTGCTGCTCCCTATCTCATTTTTCCCACAAGAGGGAGTGAAATTTTCTTACATAGCTGGTGTTTCCAGCACTGATGGTCCAAGAATAGGACAATGGTAGATAAGGAGGCTAACAAGTGACTATGGAAGTACTTCAGATAAATGGCATATGAGAAGACAGCTGCAGGAAAATTAAAATAAATATATTCTAATAAATGAAGAAAAATATTGAGTGAAGAGGAGGCTAGAGACAGGTTCAGAGGTAGTTGTATTTAGCAGTATTTTAGGTCTTAAAACTTTCCTACAGTCCAAGAAATCAAAAATAATCCCTCTTTAAAAAAATACTATGTAAATAATCAAGTATTTTGCATAAATTACATGTATTCAAGTCCAAGCCATCACTCTATACATACTTAAAATGGGAATGAGAAATGAGATTGTAAGCCGATTAGGTGATGGATTAACCTTTTCATGGTATTAAGGCACACTTACCATTGTGTTTGCAGTGTGATGACCATTAAAATGGTGGTCATGGGTATCATGATGTTCACATGCTATAAAGTTTTAGACTTTCACATGGAGCAAAGCAGCCCTGGATCAAAAGAATTAGAAATATTGTACCTTTTCCCACTCTTAGACAGCTCAATCTTAATTAATTATTGCAGCTGCAGTGCTTGGCCCCAATACATGGTCCTAGGCCCGTTGAAGTCAATAAAACTCTTCAAGGCCAAAGAGTACCTCACAACAAATCTTTTTCCAGGACTGGGGCCTGGAATTGTTTTGAAGCACAGCAGCTGTGTGAACATTATAATTAAAGTATGTCCTCATTCTGCAGTCAGATTCCAACAAATATATATCCTCTTCTTGACTGGGCCTGTTCCTACAGGTGAGCGTGCCAACTTCAAATAATTTGTCAAGTACGGCAAGATGCACACTCGCAGCTTGGCTCACTTTGGACACCTCACTAAGGTTACAATTCAGATTCATGAAATGTTGAGACCTAAGTGACCTGTAGTTAATAGACAGAGGGAATTGTCTTCTAGGGGTGATTCAAAGCAGCAGCTCTGAACTTGTTAACTGCAATGCTATGGTAAACTGGTCAGATTTGATACACTCTGTTCAAGGCCATCTAACCTCAAACAAGACAAAGACTCAGGAAAACAGTTTAAGAAGGTGGGAAGGGGCGACTGCTCTCTGAGAATTATAATGGTTCATAGTGAAGATTTAAAATGAAGTTATTGAGAAGAGCTGGAAAATAACAGTGAAATTTGATTTGGGAAAAAAAATTGTATTGATCACACATGAACAACAATCCTGGAACCAAAGAAAGAAAATATGTAAATCTAATTTTCAAACTAATTTATGGAATGGTGGATGCAACTGGAAGATAGTGGGCCTTCTTAACTGAGTTTCATGTGGAAACAGAGGACTTAATGCTGAGCAATCTTACTGAAGACATTCATGTACATCCATACATCAAGCATGAACCAATTCAGATCAGGGTATGTCACGAGCATGAAGCACTAGGAAGCTGATGGGAGATCATTAGAGTACTGAATGTCCTGATTTCTAGAGATGAATGGAAATGGTGAAGTTTGTAGAGCCTGGCTGTTGGAGGGTAGGGCTCGAGCTCCAGTCCCTGCTCACCTGACACAGCACACCACCAGAGGCCCAGTCTAGCCCAGAAGACCTCCTATCTTCTCTACTGCATCTTTATGGAAACAGGGGTTGTTCCAGCAGCCAAGCAGAAGGACTCTACAGTTTCTTTAGCCTGGTAGCTTCTCAGCAAGCTGAGCTTCCTTCTATCAACCCTTCCACAACCACTCCAGTGGAAAGAAGGACCTGGACTGAGCTCAGCATCCTGAAGTATCAGCACTGGGTTTCTCCTAGTACTGTTTCTTTCCTTATGCCCTGCAACTAGACCAGCAGCTGGAATGCATGGAACAAATGCAGCTATCCCCCTGATCTCCTGCTACTCTCTTCTCTTCCCCATAGAAGTCAGTCACACAGGTCAACAGGTACATAAGGGAATACATTTCTTGGTGACAACTGATGCTGGTGGTGTGAATGCTGATTTTTTGTTTCTTTGGAAGAGAGTCTGTGGTGGGGATTGGAATGAGGAGAGAATGGGAGAGTTTGTTCCATATACTGGAGCTGCTAAGGCTGGGTGATCTTAATCTAAGCAACAGTATACTAAACATAAACATTTCCAATTGCAGAGTTCCTTTTTCTGGGTGACTTGACACCAGTTGGGAGTCAGAGCTTCTTGTTCTTTCTCTGTTGCCCAATTCCCCAAGCCAGACAATTCTACCAGAAAGTTTGTGGTATGAATTCTCTATCCCTAAGCCAGGGAAGAAACTAGTGAGAGCAGGGCTCTCCGCTTTCGCATCTTTCTTTCTAAAAGTCCATGCACTGACAAGCTGGAAATAACAGAAATATTCTGTCTGGTTCTGCAGGTCTGAGGTACCTGCTCTAGGAACATGCAGATATTTAAAGATGTCTCTGTCTTTTGCACTTAAGCTCAAGTCATGTCCTGGCCAGTAGTCCACTGGCCTTCCCTAAAATCCTTTGAAATAGCTGAAATTGCACTGATTGGATAGAGAATGTATATATTTAAAGTAAGTGCTCTGTATCTCCTTGCCAAGATGCCTGCAGCTGCCTATTGAGACACCTAAGCTGATATTCTAGTTTAAAGGGGATCATTTCCATTCTCAACATTGGCATGCCATTTTTATTTTAAGAAATTGCAGCAGTGAGTTGTACTACCATCACATTAAAATTTAGAAAGCAAAAAATAATACAAAAGAGGTTTTGTCATGAAGTAACTTAATGTCCTGATACAAATATGACGGGAAAACAGCAGCTTCAAGTTTTGCTTTCTCTGCTTTGGAATATAAACTCCTCCATCTTCCCTCTTCCACATCATGGGCAAGTATAATAACCACTGCTCTACAAAGTCAGTTTGGGTCTTTTTTTTTTTCCTCCCAGCCTCTCTTGTTGATGCTATTCCACTTCACATAAATAATTAAATATTACTGTTAAATAATAAATATTAAATAAATGGGCCAGAGAGAGAGCAGGAGAAATCTTGGCATTAAGATCTTTCTCATTTTCACATATTTTGCTGGGGATTTTTGGGGGGAATACTTCATTTTTTGTCTTCATTTAAAAAAAAATTATAATTATGAAAAAATTTTATTTAACTATTTTTTTCTACTATTTGTATCGTAAGTTGACTAAACTGAACATGAGTATATATGGGTGTAAACATTGTTTATATTTCAAATCTTGGGCAGCAAAAGCCAGAAAGTGTCCAAATTAATTACAGTAAAGAGGATAATTGTAGAGATAGGCCTATTCCAATTTATGGTCTGCCTTTTTAAGTAGTGCTACATTTACTGGGACGGTTTTCTCTTCTTTGTGCTATGAACATGTATTCAGGCAGCTGTCTAAACAGAAGGTGTATTGAAATAAAAATATAGACACAGAGATGTTAAACTCCTGGAGCAGCTGTTGGAGTGGAAAATGTTTCAAGTCATTGCTCACCTTCCAATCCTGAGCATTCTTCTGTTTTGAGAATATTTTTTCTCCCTCTCCTTAAAAATCCCAACAAACTAATAAATAATATGTTCACCAACACTGTCTGAGTGAGGAAATACCAAACATGAGACCAGATTTTGAGCATCCTGTAGGACTTGAAAACTACAAGAATTGAGCACCAGATATTAAAAGCTTGATGTTCAGGGAAAAAAAAAAAAACAACAAAACAGGTGTAATTATATTTTCAGAGATTCATTTCTTCCAGAAATGTAAGCCACAGACTTGCATATTGGTGTTCTGCACTTATTATAACGAACCATTTTTTCTCATGTAAATTTCAGGATACTCGGAAGAGAAAATTTGAACTGGTTATTTCAAAATAAGTTATTAGACATATATTAAACAATATAAAAACCTAACTGCTGCATGAAAATTTGTGTGCATTTTGCTCAAAATGTATTTCATTACTCTAATGGGTTTCGCTACTCTAGCTTGATTTTAGTCTTTGGACATACTTAATGTGACTTAAATTTGCCGAGTGTGCTGTTCATTATGAACTGAAAAATGTGGTTTTGGCATTTCTTCAGCCTTCAGACCCTTTGTCAACAGGACCTGAAAGCAAATATTTATGTAGGAATGGGCTGATGTGGTGGCTGATTTTGGTTGCATAAGACAGGGATGATGTGAAACCATATTTGAAGCTATTCAAGCTCACGTTAGGTGTTACTAAAATGCAGTGAGCTGTTCTGAACGTGTGCCTGCCATTTTGGGCAGGTGACTTGCAGAGGCTGGTTTTGAACTAGAGTGGGGCTGTGTCTGCCCTGTAACCAGGATGTGGGGCTGTTCTAGTTTTGCTTCAATCCATTACCAAAGCTTATATGGTAGGTTTGGATTCAAAATCTGTCTCTCTTCTTCAGAATAAAAGGCTTTAAGAGAGAAAGTTTTGTTTTCCATATATCCCTCTGTAAAAATATGTATCAGAATTAAAACAGCAAACTTGCTCCTCAACACAAAGGTTATCACAGCCTGTATTAATGGCTAAAATAAATACATTTTCCCAACAAGACGAATTATGCAGCAATATTCAGTATACCTGGAAAGGTCAGCACAGAACTCGTCTGGGAGCAGAACCAATAAATTATTTGTGTGATAAAAGCAATGTGTTGCCTAGAACAAAATGCACTGTGTTTTTTAAGTCTGACAATTTATTTTCCTTATAAATAAAATATTATCCATGGTAAAACAATGTAGTGTGCAGTGAACAGAAATAATCTACAATTTTTAGCATGCACTTTAACAATGGTGTGAGTAACAGTGAAACAAGTTCAGCAGTAGATGGAGACTAAGAGCTGGCTCTACAGGTAGGGAGGAAGAAGTGTGGTTTTATTGTTTCTAAAAATACTATGATACAACCAGCTCTTGTTGCAAGATGTGCGGGCAGCTGGAGTGAAAATTCATAATGACAAGTAGATTTGTATATTCTTTCTGTCCAAAGTATCCATTTGCTTCATATTTTTTTCTTTTGGTGACGTACAGCACCCTGCATTGCAGTCAACACTGCTAAATCTATCTTCAAAATCCTTTAGCAAGTTTTTTTTTTAATTTCTTTAATTTATGCTGCATAATTATCTTATCACGTATTATAGCCAGGAAAAGGTGTTTTAAAAGATGTTTTAAGAAAGAAGAATTTATGTCATATCATGTAAGTCTATCATAGCACATCTTGCTCTCTTCAGCCTAGCAAAGCCACCGTAGGACCTTTCCTGTCTGAAACCTGATGGAACCTCCTTACCTCCTTTAAGCATCCAGATGGAATTAGGGCAATAGCAGCTGCAACTTCTGTTATATGCAAATCTATTCCATGGTACACCAGCTCAGGGACTTCAATATTTATATGTGACAGGGTAGAATCAAAGAGCCTTTCCTGAAAGGCTTAGTTATGAGTATTTTGGGTTCAACAGATGACCCTGAAACTCAAGGATGTGCTGCTACCTTTCTGGTAATATAAGAATTACCTCACCTCATCCATGGTTCTTATAAAACACTGGCAAGAGAAAGTGCAATAAGTCAGCTCATCTTCACTCAGCTAAGTGACAGTTTCCTTCTGTTACCTTACTTATTATTTATTTCTAAATTTAGAAATTCAGTTCTTTCCTCCCCTCTTTGTTTTTTATTTATATATTTTTTTCAAATAGACTGCAAATTTTGGGAGGATGAATATTGCTAGATATAAATACGATATCTGTTTTTTGTCCAATACTATAGTATATATAATACTGGTGCACTTTTAATACTTTTTCTTCTTTTTTTTGTTATGAAATATCACATTATATAATTGCCATTTCATTTTTTAATACATTTGTGAATGTATTTGTGACTTACACATCAGCCAGAGATGACCACTTTAAGGGTTTTAATTCTTCATACTTCCCCAGCTGTGGCAGGATATGAAGTGAGATTTGCTAAGCTGTAAGGTAAGTCTTTGAATCTATCCTGGACCCTGTGTCACCATGAGAATTTATTTATTTGTTTTTAGCAAAACCTAGAAGTCTCCTAAACTTCTACTGCTTTTTGAAACCAATGATTTACAGAAAGAAAACAAACAAAAAGCAAAAAGTAATTACATTGGTGCACAATTCATTCACCTGAACTCCCCTTAGATTTCTGCATTACTCCCAATCATTTATCATTAGACTCCAATTACATTCAGGCACCTTCAATGTTGCCTCTCCTAAGGAAAGCCTAGAAAACTAGCTTTTTCATGTTAGAGAAAACTCTAACATACAAAGATATCTATAACATATGTGTTGATATGCAGATGAGCTGAAACCTAGAGCTGTGGTCCATAGAACTGGAGACCGACAGAAAGGTGAATTCTGATTAGAATTCTGACTTCTGACAAATAGAATTTGCCATCCTATCCCCAAAATTCAAATGGTTATCATCAGCAAATACCCAGTCCAAACAATCCCAGTGTACTGTTTTTAATACAAAAAAGACTAATTATAATCTGTCAATTTTATGTGAAAGGTAGCAACTATATTTTCACCAAACAAAACCCAAAATAGCTTTACAATAACATTTTCATTCATTTGATGTTCATGGCTTGGTATGAACTACAATGTGATGGTATACAGTGCATAATTGTACATATCACAGCTCGAAGTCTAAACAAAGCAAGAATGTATGAAAATTTTCAGTTGTCTTGAACCACTTCAATTTGCATTTTCATTTTATGAAATTTCTATGTTTCAGCTTTTCATTCTGAGCTAAGGGTTTTTTAATTTCTTCACATCTCTACATTCATTATTTTTTTCTTAGCCAAATTTCTCAGGTCAAATTTACCTTCCTATTTAAATATATTTTCATTTTTGACAAAATTAGTGTCAAGGGTTTTGTTTTTTTTAATTGGTATTACAAAGTATTGCTCCCTTTTCCTCTCCTAGAGTTTTCCAATGTGTCACCCTGCTGAGGACAATATGTCCTTTCAGATGTCTGAGTTGACACTGGTCACTTTTTTGCCTCATCTCCCATTACGTTCAACGTGATAATAAGTAAGATGCAGCTGGATTCCTGTAGCAACTCAGATTGGAAACTAGGAGCTTGATGCTTGGTGTGACAGGCAAAGGACAACTCTTTTCAGCACCAGAACTCTGAGTTAGCTCCTGCCCAAGAAAGCAATTCTTACAGACTTTTCCTGAACAAATATAAACAAGGTAATACTGTATTTGTCAAAAGTAGAAAAAGGGTATCACACTAAGTGAGATGCAAATTATAGGAATTTGTACAGGAGTTTTGCATTTGTGGCTGGGCAGGATACACACCTGGCACATCAGCCATGGGACAGGCTATGTGCACTCTCAACTTCTCTGTCTGGCCTTTCTTGTCTCACCCATATGATTTGGAAGAGGAAACATAAGGAAGCATGAGATCATTGGTAGATCTTGCTGAAAGCACTTGAGGATAATCTGTGCAACTGGGCTCAGTTACAAGGATATAAATATTTTTACATGAAACCTAGAAGTTCCCATTAATTTTAAAAATAAGATGGGAAAATCAAAATCACATGACCGTCTATTTATTCTTTACTCTTTTTCCCCCCTACTTTCGTAGGAAAGAGTATTAAAATTTCCAGGACATTAGTGAAATTTCTTATGTATACATAAGAGCTAAGGTTCTGAAAACATCAACTGCAATGCAGAATGTCAGAGCACAAAAACTTTTTCACCTTGTATTTTACACTAAATCTGACTAAGGAACCTATCAAGAGACTTAGCAAATCATCACGTCTTACTGTAAAGTAATTTACAGTTACATTTGCAGGCAGGCATCAGCAGGCTCAAAACTCATTACAGCCAAAGATAACAACATTAACTTAATCCTGACAAGCAAAATACTCTAGTCAATACAATTGCAGGTATGGTGTGTTGAAATATCCAACTGCAAACAATCCTGAGAAAGGTCAATGCAGCTCAAGTGTTTAACAATACCAGTGTCCCAGCCTAGTGTTTTAGACAAAGGTTATCATCAATGCTGAATTCAGAGAAATTCACACTGAATCATTGCCTTTGATGTTTTAGTAACACCATGCTTTCATCATAACCACAAGCAGTGGTATTAATGTGTCACAAAGCCTTTGTTTAAAAACCCCATTAGAAAATGTATCCAACTCAAAAAAGTACGTAAAGTAGTCAACCATTTATTTGCATTTTTATAATTTGTAATCTTTCTGTTCATAATATCTTATTTACAAAGAAAGGTAGGTAAATATATGAACATTTGCATTGCTTCCAAGCCCATATTCTCTATAGCACTACCAATTTCTAGATAGTCTGCTGTTTTCACAAGATCTTTTGATTTATGTTAATAGTCAAGCTAGAAGATATGTGACTTGGCAGAGTATACAACTAAAGTATTAAATAAAGCTTAGCTGAATTCCTCTTTCAGGGGCACAGGCAGCTGCTTTGGAATCAAGCACTAAGAATAAAATTTAGCAATAAGAGTAATAATAGTCACCTTCTGATTAGCAAAATTTCAAGAAAAAGCAGGAAAAGAACTTCTGAAGTACAACGATGATTTGCCTCAAACACATCTTTGTTCAGTTGAATTAAATCCCTTATTGATTTTGATGTTTGCAGTAAGTCTGATGTTAACGCAGACATAAAACAACCTTCATAGTATCTGTTAACCATAAAGGGCTGTTCCGCTGTACTTATTTAATGACAAGAGACTGAGGTCCCAACTTCTAGTAATACATGTGATTTTTCAGGCTAACTAATGCAAATGACATCTTTTTTAAGGCTAGTATTTTCAAGGTAATATTAAGACAGGAAGCTTGTTCCTACTGATATTTTAGTATCAAAAGAAAATAACTAATATAATTATTAGACTTTGAGGCCTCATTTCTGTATTGAATTAAGTCACATAAGACATAAATGTAAGAAAAATTCAAAAGTTCAGGACTGGATTTTTTTATAACTTTCCAATAAAACTATGTTTAGCATATTCTAGTAAATATGGGCTAACTCTTCATGTGAAGAGTAACACGTACAAATAGCTGTAGAAGATTATAAAATTACTCTTTGCTGTGGCCCTTGCTGTGGGGGGACAGTTTTTATTACAATAATAACTGGCACATTACTGAGTCATGACTCAATTTCTAGGAGAGAGCTGATGCTCCTCGGAGAGGGACAGTCTCGAAGGTTAAAGCAACCATGCTTCATTAAACAAATGCGTGCCACTAGATCAAGTGCCAATAATGACATAACTGACACAGAGCAGAAGAGCTCTGCACCAGTGTTCTCACCTTGTTTCACCAGCATGTGTCATTGTGGATGCCTGTACTGAGGCCCAGCACCAGCAAGGGGAGGAAAACAAATGATGTCTTCATAGGGAGAGATGGGCACAACATAGAAATGTAATTTATCAAAACAAAGGAGAAACTGGAGCTGAACATCTGAATACATGTGTAGATAGACCCTAATTTCCAAGGTGTTGCGAGGCATACTTTGGGGAAAATAATAAGAATGTTTTTCAGGACATTTGAATTGTGGCCTCTTTGTTGAACCGCAGATGGGAATATGAAATACCAAGACATTTGTGATTAATCCACAATTTGTGTAAAACATCTGACTGCCTGCATTTGAATTTTGAATGTATCTCTGAGTAGGTTTGTAAGAGCTAATGTGCAAGAATTAGTGGTTATTAATATAAACTGAAATGGTCAGCTGTTAGCATAAATACTCTGCTCCTTATAAAACTTAATACAGCTCAACAGTTTATACCATTAATTCATTTTTTTCCTCCAGTGGTGATCTTAGCAGAGTGACACGGTGGACAGCTAACTGAAGATAATTTTTTACTTATCCCAGCTCTGTATATTGCCAAGTATACTTCTATACCAGACACATGGCAAAATCAAGCAACAATAACTTTCTCCCTCGTGTCTTAGTAATTATACTTCAAAGACTCTGAAGCAAGAAGTTTATTAAGTTTTTATTTAAGTGCTCTTACAGGGCTCCTTCCCCCAAATATGAAAAATGCTTTTAATTCTATAGTACCCATTCACTCAACCCAAACTGGCCATCATTATTTGAAATTACTTTGGGATTTTTAGCCTTTCTACTTTGCAGGGAGGGTGCACGCACATTCACTCAGTTGAGCACTGAAGGTCAGCAGCATTGCAGTGGTCATGATGAACCATTATCCCCCTCCATGGGAAAGAGTCACCAAACACATAAGACTATTTTGCCTTAGAAAATAAGCATGGAAAATACCATGTGAAGGTAAAATATTTACATGAATATTGTCCATTACACTCCACCTAAGGTGAAGTATGCAAAGCCCAAGGCAAATTTGGATGTTCACACTCTAGTGAGTAAAATCATGAAGCTGCTTGGTTCCTGCCTTAACAAGAAAACTTAGGAGTTTCAACAGTTTTTCGAAGAACTTCATGTCTACTACTACCATTCTGTTTAAATCTTATCACTTGTCTGTTCTACTTTCTCTTCAGATTATAAGGGGTTCAAGGCTCAAAAAAGTCCCTTTAAAGGATATTTTATGTCTGGTCACATTTGCTACCCTTAGATGTTAAGATAGTCTTCTTGCCTGGTTTTATAATAAACCAGTCATCACACCTTTAGTCTGAAAATTTTCACCAGCAGCAACATATTTTTTTAAGGAGAACAGTAGTGTGGAAATGGAAAGGAACTGTGCCAGAAAGTTTGCTGCTTCTGGCTGTGCTTGTTTTAAAAGAACAGTGGAAAAAGAGTACAAATCATCTTTTTCCTTTATGTGTATTTTTGCGTACAATACACACCTACAATGCAAGTGACTGCACTTTCCTGTTCACAATGAAAAACTTAGAAATAATTGACTCCTCAATCTACTTCTCCATTATAGTGACAGAGAATTTAAACACCTCAAAATTTGCTTCTCAGATGTAAAACCAGTAACCAGTAATTAAGGTTGAGAAGTCTTGCTACTTTTTAACTAAGTTAAACTGACATACGCTATACACTATGTCCGGATATTTGGGGGCCATGAAGGTTAATCACGAAAATTTAGCCCATAGCCACTGTGGCAAAGCACTTCAGCTACTTCAGTCTAGGTTTAACTGTCTTGCCCCCAACCTAGTCACCCCTTATCTGAACACCTTTGTTGCTAAATGCCTATTAGAGAACAAAGTAATAGGTCTGAGGTATTTAGGATGATCTAAAGACTTATATTGATGTAATCTGTTTAAGATGATGTAAAGGTTTAGCATAGATTATACTTCTATATCTGAAAGCTTTAGGTTGGTTTATCTGCAAAAGCCCTTCCAGGACACAGTTTGGAGGGAATAGAGGCGTAAAGGGAAAAGGGAAACACTGGAAATGTCAAAGAGTAAAGAAGCAAAGGTGCATAT
This sequence comes from Motacilla alba alba, assembly GCF_015832195.1. NCBI lineage: Eukaryota > Metazoa > Chordata > Aves > Passeriformes > Motacillidae > Motacilla > Motacilla alba. The sequence goes on along the minus strand of NC_052017.1, from coordinate 88,904,584 downwards.
TTTGCCTCAAGCCATGCACTTGAAAGATTATATAAGCACAGATCTAGGAACACATGGTTAGTCTGGAATACTAGAAAGATGGCAGTCAATCTAGTTTATTAAATATCTCCCAAATGTGTTAATGGGGAAATTACTGTTGACATTATTTGGCAGCCACTAGATTTGTTATTTGGTAACCATTCAAGTTGTTTGGCCCTTTGAAAATGTAGAAATGAAATTTTACTGTCTAGGCTAAATGTATACACAAATTTTATATATTTAAATGAAAACCTATACAAAAGAGAACATTGAGGAGATTTAACAGCATTCATCACATTCCAATTTCCTATCAGCTCTGCTGTAGGATAGCTATCACTTACAATGGATGCTGAGAATTCCTAGAGTTACCTACAATTATATTATTCATTTATATAATTTCATATATAATATGTATTCTATATAATTTTATATAATTTTTAATGCTTATAGTTACATATAGATTATATTGTCATACATATGTACAAGGGAGGGAAAATCTAATTAAGATATTCAATCTTAATTGTCATTGTCCCTCACCTTTGAGACTTGAAGTAAAGAACCTTAAACTTGTTTTCCCTTTTCATCCATCTTGTCTCTCCAGAAAAAAAATTGTAGTTTTACTACTACTGATTTGTAAAGGTATACAACAATAGCTTTTATGCTTTGCATGTAATAAAATAAGATAGCATTTAAGGATTTAAGATTAGTTGGCATTTGAGTTTCTGTCTTGCTTCCAAAGCAATGTGAACTTTCTAGCCTATGTGCTAAAGACTGAAGTTCCACAAAGATAAAAATGGACAATGTTTCTTTAGCAGACAATTTGTCACCTAGCCTTTAAGTTTTACTAGCCCGGAGAGATATCCGACAACTAAATAGTGAAAGGAAAGTGAATGATTAGCTGGCAGACCTTCAGGCTACTGAAAGATAGTTTTAGTAGCCTGTCATGAAAATCTGTGGCCTCAGGCTGTGGGGCTACTTTTTATTTCCAAGCCTGTTATTGATTTTGGTATGAAGAAAATAATTTGGTGTTGTTGCTTAAGGTGTCACTGAGAAAGGAAAGAGAAAAGGGGAAAAAACCCAACCACATGTTTCATTTGCTAACAGTTTTTAGTTCAAATTTACCTTTTTATTACAACAGGGATCGAGCTGGTAGATGAAGGGCATTTACTACTTAAAGGTACTACCATCTTTATGAAACATGGCACACTAATCGAAAACACAAGTAAACTGAAAATTAAATTTAAAAGCCTATAATTTAGTATCTTCCTTGCCAGGAATGATGACTTTCATTTACGGAGGGAATCCAGTGCTGCTCAGGGTCAGTCTGATGTGTGCCATTTTCAGGCCTATCATGGAGGCTGATGGAGTTGATTAATTTCTTGGAACTCAGCTTTGTCTTCTCCAGCTCACTGAACAACTTCATTTCAGCTGATGAGTTCAAACAGGGGTCAGAGCAATCCTCGTTTCTGACAATCCCACAAAATGGGAATTAATTTTATGAGTTAGTACTATTGTGTTCAAAACTAAGCAGAAAACAGTCAGCTGACTTAACCTAAGGAGGGAAAGAAATATTCCATTTACAAAACCTACTAAGATATACTGAACTGTTTGAAAATACTAGAAAATATTTGCATTAGCCAGGGAAAATGATTAAACATCCCATAGAATCTAATGCCTGAAAATCTGTTTAAGATCCATGTCAGAGCAAACACTTAAATTGTAGCTGTTGCTCTTCATATTATTTTAAAAAGACATTCAGGGTAGATTAAAATGAGCTTGAGAGAACTGAAAGATGCACGGCAATGAGGAGAGCATACCTGCTTTAGAAGTAACAAGATTACAAATTCTAATTTTGTTTCAGTAACTGCTAAGATATAATAGAGCAATGCTCCTCTTGTAAGTAGTAATGGCATTTAACATTATGAATACTGATATTGTCTTCAGAAAGTGAGTATTTTACAATGCAATCTTCGACTCTTACATTCAAAGATGATTAATACAAGCAACATTTCTATACAAACGCAATTATGAAAAATTGTATACCAAAACCACCACTTGATCTGTTGTCATGTCTTTCAGATACTACTGAGAGTTATTTTAAAGATTTTTTTACCTATTATTTCCATAGAATGATCTAGAACTACTTGAATCTTACATGAGCAAAACTTGCATAATAGAATCATTTGCTAAGGATGCTAATGCTCTGGCATTTTTCTTCCCATGTTCTTCCCTGTTGTTTCTTCGTTGAAATATCTGACAGACCTGAAACTCTACCTAGACATATGGAAGTGGGTTTTCTCTTTAAGTTTGCTGGGGTCTGATTGAATATCAGTGATCAGGAACAAGGAGAGTACCATATTCAGCAGCAGCAATTGTGAGTTGTTTCAAACAGACAATTACATCTTCTTTATTTGATATAAAAAAGTTAAGCCACAGACTTCAAAATGGGATTACATTCAGGTTCTGTTATTATCTATTCATATATAATCTCAGTAGTGCAACAAGATAGAAGCTGTAGATTTATCTGTTTCATCTGATTTTAAATGTGAGAGCAGTGTTTGACTTGTATCTCCACCAGTTTATATGCAAATACTATGATCTTGTTCCTTTCTTCAGGGTACAAAACAACTCTGGTTGGATGTCATAAAGGAAAGTCAAATACAGTTAGATTACAAAGGTCACATTGTTACTTTGATGTTTTATTTTTCCTCCAAGTTGTAAAAGGATCTATTCCTTCCCTAACCTGGTGGTCCAGAAAACCTCAATATCCAAAAAAGCGTCAATCCAACATTTGTTCTCTAGAAGGCTAGAATCAGAAATGCTGTTTTGGATGAAAAAGCCATGGTAATAGACTCATCCTGCCAGGAAATGTCTATGGGATTTTTAACTCTTGTCTCTTTTCTCACCCCTTACTTTTCTGGGAGACAGGAGGATGAGTTAGAACTTTTGCTTATCTGTATGATCTGGTTTGATCTTTTAAATAGGATTGACTCCAGAAATTGCAGACTTTGGGTTCAAAATACAGAAACATTTTAGTGAAAGAAATATATGAAGTGTTTTCCAAGTTAACACTCTCAACTTCCATTGTTTTCTGTATCAAAAGATATGACAAATAAGTATCTCAGAGCCAGAAAACAAAATATTTCTTCTGCCACTTGTGAGTCCAACAGTTGTTGAAGCTCTGTGCTAGTGGAGCATATGGAGTTTAGGAGCTTTCATTCATCAGCTGATGTATGACACTAACTCAGGTAATCCTTTAAACCTCCTTGTCCAATGAAGCTGAGAGCTTGATGCAGATCTTATTATCAGCAGACATGGATGATATTTTTAATTTATAAATGTATTTACATTCTCAGATATTTCACTCAGAATAAATTATTCCATTGTAACTTGCAATGAAAAAAGCAAACTATGAATAACATTTTAAAATGTCACTATGACAATGAACCTTAGCTGCTTAGAATTGACTTTTTCTGAAAAACTTCTTTAAATAGAAATACTTATCATTTTGATAACAAGACAAAAGGGGGAAAAGAGTGAGGATGGCTTAGTTCCACTATAGAAGCCTTCAAGTGCTACAAATTACAGTTCATGGCCTACAAAAATTATGTCCTGAGCAAAAAAATGTGTTGTGCAGCTAATTTTTACTTTGAATTATGCATAAAATCTTTATCACCAAAGTTATCTTTTCCAGTGAAAAAAAAGAAAAGAATGCATTCAATAATTTTGAGCAAGGTATTGCTCATTTTTCTTCAAACCCCTCCTATTACTAAAGTAATAGGGCTTACTTCAGTAATCAAGTCTCTCATTTGTAACTGCAATTACTAGTTATCAGATTATACACAATAATGATTAAAAGATACACAGAACACTGAAAGTGCATGGGGAGAGTTATCTAATCCAATTCTGCAAATGGTATTCTTGGAAAGTGAAAATCTGTCTTTTTAGACTAATTTTCCTTATTGTTTCTTCTTCCAGCATGTGCAAAACTTTCAGACTGCCTCTGCTTTTCCGAGTCACAGGATGATAACTTATGTGTTGCTCACAACTATCCACCATGTATCTAACACCCACCTCAAAAAGTCTTATTATAATGTTTAACTTTTTTTTTTCATCAATAAGGAAGGAAGTTAGGCTTTTATGATTCTGTGCCATTTTAGTGCTGATGCTGTGACTTCTCCACATTTGGCATTTTCTGTACTAGAATGTAGTCAGACTGTGAGTGTCATAGATTAAAACAATTTCCAAATTCTTCATACCTTGAATACGAGGATTACAAGCAGTGTCACTTGTATTTTGACTACTGCAATCTACTTCAAACTCCTGGGCACTGTTTACATAATCTTCTGAGCAGTGCTGCTGACACATAAAATGATTTGTGGATATACATACCTCTACATGGTAATTTCTAAAATTAAAACTGATTACTCAATAAGAATTTACAGAAATTAGAATACAAGTATAATTTGAAAATGACAAGACATTAAAAATTATACAGGCTTTTGGGCTTTGTAGTGTAGAGGACTTTGAACTTACACCAATGTTAGGACACACTCTATCAGCTGTAGATCTGTGTCTTTTATTGGCACTGTAAAGTATGATTTCAAATTGATCTTTTGATAGCAGAATTTCATTCACAATTTTAGGATCAGAAAAGTGCAACTGCCTTTGTATCTATGTAGGCTGTAAATTGGAGTTGCAGCTTTTTCTGCAATAAAAATGAAATTATATGCTATACAAAATGAAATATAGGATGTAAAATGAGCATGACTATGTATTCAGATTTTACACAAATGCATTATGTTTATTTCAGATGCTGCTGTGTCTGCTTAACAAATTATAGAAAGGTTCTAGCAGTCTAATGGCCCAATAGACAAAAGTAGAAAGAGGAACTGAATGCTAAATGAATACATAACAGCAAACACTTCTGCATCACCACTTGCCATGTCTCTTTCTCATATAAAAATGGACAATACACATGGGAACTGTGTGCTATCCATTCAGAAGTCTTCAAATAGCATTCCTTAATTAATTCTCATAGGATACAGTTCTGAGAAGTAGAGGAACTAGTGTCTCTCATAGATGAGTTCTCTATTTAAAGGATAGGTTACATCAATGGGATGGCCAACTATTATGAATTGGGATTTTGCACTTATTTTGTCATCTTTAATCCAGTCTTTTGCAACCAAGATCTCACATCCACTGTGCTCCAATGTGCTCCATTTATGTCTGGAAAAGATAAAGCACAGATTGCAGCCATGGTGACACTTCCACCCATTCCTGGCAATTCACTGTTAATCTGACAATCTGACCTGAAGTGACCAGTTTTAGGAAGAATGAAATTTACTCATTATGCCCACTAAGTTTTAGGTTTCCTTGACTCTCTCAGTAGCTTCAACCCAGACATTCTTCCTGTATTGTTCTGAAAGGTCACTCATGGATTAATCTGCAATCTATGATAAACTGTCCATAACACTGAAGATGTTGAAAACTGAGACCTGGGACTTGAACTGCTGCTTAAAGTCAAGAAGAAGATTTGAAAGTCCGGAGAAAAATATTTAAATTTTCCAGATATGGGAGTACACTCATGTTCTGCAAAGTCGAGAGGTTGTAAGGACCCCAAAACATTCAAAGATTAATCCCAATCATAATTAATATGAAAAAATACAATACCTACCTTTAGGATACACGATCTGTCAACCAAATAAATTAGATTTATCCTGCAAAGAGCAGGTAACGTCATCCTTTATTGCATCTATATGGATAACTGAATGTGCAAAATGAATGATGAATAAATAAATGATATGAGGAGATAATTTGAAAAGAACTGATAAAAACTGGTTGTTTTTTTTAATCCCTTAATAATTTGCTCATTTCTTAATATTCATGTTTATTTCAACAAATACCAGACATAAAATTAAAGAAAAGAAAAATTGTAAATGGCAGGGCTATGATAATAAAAATGTGGTAAACAATCCAACATCAGGCCTATAATGGATTTATTAAAAAAAAAAAAAAGACAACAAATTATTTAGAATAGATGAGGTGACAGTGAACAATGAATGCTGAAATTATTACTTTGAATTGTTTTCAGTGGGGAATGTGCTGTGTTGGCTTTATATTCTAAAATACTGGTTACAGTTTGTAGTTTTATACAGTTACTGGACACACCTGCATCTTTCAGCATTTTTGTGGGCTTTTTTCTGCTTCATATCATCAGTAAATTGACATCAAGCCTGTGACAGAGCCCCAGCATATTTGGGGTTGAAAGAGACTTCTGGAGGTCTTCTGGTCTAATGTCTCTGCTCAGGCAGGGCTTCTAGAGCGGGTGCTGATGGCTGCTGAATATGTCCAAGGTAGGATGTTCCACAATCTCTCCATGCAACCATTGCCAGTATTTCCTGATGTTCACATGGGACATGCTGTGTTACAATTTGTGCCCATTGCCTCTTGTCCTGTCACTGGGCACCACTGAAAAGAGCCTGGCTCCATACTCTTTGCACCCTCTCTTCTGGTATTTACATGCATTAATGAAATTCCCAAGTGAACCTTCTCTTCTCCAGGCTAAATAGTTCCAGCTCTCTCATTATGTCCTTGTTCATAAGACGCTCCAGTCTCCTGATCATCTCAGTGTTCCTTTGTTGGATTGTCCCCAGAGTGTCCAGGTCTTTCTTGTTGCCCAGAACTGGACCCAACCCTCCAAGTGTTGCCTCACCAGTATTGAATAAGAAAGAAGCATCACCTCCCTTAGCCTGCTGGCAATACTGCTGTTAGTGCAGGACACTGTCTGCCTTTTTTTGCCACAAGGGCACATTGTCAAGTCATGTTCAACTTGGTGCTCACTCAGATCACCCAGGTCCTTTTATGCAAAGCTGCTTTCCAGCCAGTCAGACTCTGGCTTGTACTGTGCCTGGGATTTTTTCTCTTCTCATGCAGGCCTTGGCACTTCCCCATGTCAATTTCTTCAAGAAACATGCAGAAGACAGTGCCCACAAAACTCACATTCTAGCAAAATATATCAAGTACAAAACAAAAATTTTCATTTTCCTTCAGTTCCCACCCTTAACATGCATGAAGAAGAAAATGCATATCTAGTACACTGAGCACAACAGATACACAAAGGGGAGTAGTCAATACCTTTGCATATTTTGAATGTGCCTGATATTCCTTTGTTGACCAGTCTTCACAAAGGATTCAGGATATCTAGGAACCTTCATGTCCTTCCCCTAAAGAATCCAAACTCTGTCATTTACCATTGGATTTAGCCATGGCAGGCAAACCAACAAATCTTCAGCACCTACCACGTAGCTTGTCAGCTATTCAGCTCCCCACTCTGCATTTTGGGAATCCTTTTTTGAAGATGGTGCCTCCTATAATGGCAGACTTGAGTGCTTGAGTATGACTTACAATTCTACTGTACGTCCTGGGGCTTAATTCACAGGGTTTATACATATGGTCTTTCCACTTCCGTATTCACACAGAGAAATATTTATTTATATATCCATATTTAGGAATTTATATTCTAGATATTTAGCTATTTTCTGTAAAGATGCTCTACACTACAGGTGTGGGACATTACACACAGAGCTACACGGATATAAGACCTTAATTTTACAGTTGCATGTGCAGCTGTAAACTGATATTTATAAGGTACATCTAAGATTTTAGATTTGCATCTAAATAGCTATCTTCAGTTCTGTAAGGTTTTGGATATATCTGTTGGAGTGAAGAAAACACTGGCAACACACATACAGCTCAGAAAGGAAGTGCAAAATTAACGTGCATCCTACAGTGATGGACTTTCCTGCTACTTCAGCTCCTCTCGGAATAGCCAGGCCAGCAGGGACAGAAGCTCAAGTGACAGAACTGGAGAGTGGCAGCCAAAAGCTGGAAATTATCATTGGTGAAAAAAAGGCTGTATAGCTACACATACACCAGTGTCTTAAAGCACTGGGAAATATGACAACTGGTTCACTGTTTATCTCTTTTTTTGGCTGCATCTCTGATGTAATGATCAGTTGTTTAATTTACGTTTTTAAAACTCAATAAATGTGTGTTGTGCATACAAAAAAAAAAAAGGAAAAAAAAAGGAGAAGGGAAAGAACACCTCAGTTCCTTAGCACACACCTTTGTTAGCTATGTGCTGTGACACAGATCTTACTTTGCTCATAGACTTGAATTTTTTTTCTCAAAACTTCTTTTCATTATTAAATTGAACAAGCAGGAATTGCAAAGCTGAGCAGATGGTTTCAGGACACCCAAAGTAGCTTGCCTCTTGGACAGAAATATTATTAGGCCATGGAAAGTATTAATTAACAGTTATCATTTATGGGATTTCTCAGCAGCTGGCATTGAAAAGATCATTAGTCTTCTACATAATATTTTTAAAAATATGTTATTTTAAAGTTAAAATTTGTCAGTCTCCAGTGAAAACAAAATGGAAGTAGCTGTCATAAAAGGGTGAATAGTACCATTGGAAGTCTTCACTATAGCAATCCCAAAGCAAGGTATTGTGGTACAGACATTTATAGCCTGTGATCAGAGTTTTATCAGGGAAAAAAGACAACATTTTCCCCCCACATTAGTACACCTGTTTCAGAGCTGATCTAATTTTTCTGCAAAGTTAGGCTCTATCCCTTGGAAAAATGCATTTATGGAAGCTACAGTGCAAATCAGAGGTTGGGACACTGGGGGTGCATCCTTCTTCAGCTGCCCTCATGTACAGAACAAATCCATGGACTTTCACAACAGTTTTTTTATTTATTAGAATGAAGAAAAAAGGAAATCAATATTAATTTACTGTAATGTTTTAAAGAAAGAGTGGAAAAGCTATGTGTGCAGAGTGAGACATTTTTCCACTAGAGGAAAAAATATATTTTGAAAATTAAAGACTCATGGATGAATATTTAAGATACATAAACAGAAGCCTATAAAATCTGTAACAGTTGTTTCAGATAAGATTTGTAACAGCTACTTAGGATTTCACAAGTGTGATAAAGTCTTCTGACAGAAAAAAACATAATTCAATGAGTTAGCAAAATTCAACAAACTGACTAATCCATTTAGGTCACAATGATATTTTCAAGCACATAAACTTTCCTTGCATTCAGGGACAAATCAAACTACATTCATAAATACTGCTAGACTAATGAAGGGAGAGTGAAACAAAACCTGAAATTTATTAAGGTTGAAGTTGGTTAATGCTCTCTTTTGTTTTCCCTTGTGCTAGCATCTTTCAAAAGTAAAGACTGTGAAGAGAAAAGTCAGTAAGTGACTAGCATGGAGGAAGAGGGGAGAAATAAGTACTGATAGTGATTGAATTATGTTGATCACACCAGTAAAACAGCTACCAATGGCACAGGAAACCTGGGACTGTCAGCCTGGTACCATCTGGCAGCCAACATTGCCGTGCCTGACATCAAGGAGGCAATCTCAACTCCACCACTGAAAGGGGCTGTGAACTACGATCAGAGATAGAGCCCCATCAACAGACATCTATTTTCCTGCTTTGCCATAAACGTCAGTGCCCATAGACCCCTCAATTATTCAGTGTTCTGCTGAAGGTTAAAGGCTTAGAACTGATTTTATAAGGCAGTCTTGACACATATTGTTTCCCCTGACCACACACATGCACACATAGGCAGGATGCAGGCTGGGAACGCCACAGCGGATAAAGATCAGCAGTAATTCATTTGCAATAATTAGAGAAAAAATGAGCAGTGCTTAAGGTGAGGGAAAAGCGACAGAATTTGTTACTTTGGAAAAGATTTTTTGAAAGTAAAAGGCTAAACACATTCAGCAGGGGTTTTTTGTTGATGTTTTTCCCATTTTCAAAACCAACATTACAATTTTATGATGCACAAAATGGAAAACTTTCAAAAATGTCAGGTTTTGAAAAAGATTACTATGAATAATGTATTTCAATACAGCTTTGTCAAACTGTTCTATAGTACATACATTTGTAATTTCTTAACACTGAATTTACTGGGAAGTGACACTACTGTGCTCATGCTGTTCACACTTGTTTACAAATAGAGGCAGTCAGGCTTTGAGCTTCAAATTCAAGTGTCCAGATACTGACGTGACTTGCCTGAAAGCACTGGCAGGAAAAGTGTGCTGTGTTAAAAATTCATAAAGAACACTGCTTTTTATTTCAAGAGTAAGAGGAGCAAAAGGTTTTTGCAGTGCCCTGGGAAACAGAAAGTTCAAATATTGCAAAGTTGCAGGAGCAGATCAGAGCATGCTATTCACAGTTAAAGCCTACAAGGCAATTCTTTATAGTGTCTTGGGTGAGACAACTGAAGGAGAACTGAACCTAAGGAGCCAATTTGCTGAGTTTTGTTCGGTCTGTAAATTGAGTAGTTTATATTATAGAATCATGAACTGCAAGAGCTGCATATTGAACAGTGGAAAACTCTATTTGGATCTGAGTATTTCTAGGTTATGTAAACTTATGTTTCTGTAACTTGTCCGTAATGTGAAATAGACCCATGAAAGACTGCTACAACAGGCTAGATTTTTCAAAGTTCTGTCAACAATTATTGATTCCATAGCTGGCTACTTTTTCAGACACCTTTGTGGGAAGAAACTCTGTTCAGGCTCCAGGCTAGGAGACAGGTATGGGTTTGCTTTTTTGTTTTGTTTTTTTTCCTATTTAAAACAGTTTGTGGGCTCAAACTTCCCCTTCAGAAATGCATGCACTCACTGAGTTAGATCTAAGAGTCGACTACCTTAGGTGTAACATTTCTTTATCCTCCTGTTCTCTTTATCCTGAAGTCTATGCTGACTGCTAACAAAAATGCTATGCATCATGTATTTTAAGATATCTTTAAATGAATATTCAGCAAAACTGCCTTGTATTTTAGACAGTTTCTGAACCAGATCCTCCTAGGAGAGACAAACAACTAGAAACACTTGTCAAATATGTTATTTCATACATTTAATTAATATCTATCAAATGTCTGTCAGATGGCTGACTGAATTCTTTGAGGAAAAATTAGCAGAGTAAAACCTCAGTTTTTGACAGTAGTCAAATTATGCAAAGGGGGTCCACCTCAAGCCTATGCACACAAATACCTACACTTAGAAGTACCAAGACAGCAGCATTATGTGAAAAGCTGTCACACTTTTGGGAGGAGGGAAATCAGCATGCCTGTTTTTTCCAATGGAGGGAAATCAGCATGTACTAGCTGAAGAGCCAGCACTCAAAGGCACGCAACGAGGGAAGCAAGCAGGAGGAACCAAAGATCATTGTGCAGCTGAAGCCTCAAATCACAGGGGGGTCAAAGAAATGGAATAGGAAGGCTCCCATGACTAAAGTACTGGGTGGGTACAGGCCCCTTAGGAAGGGCAGGCTGGAAAGGAAAGGAGAGTGAGTTGTCCTTTATATGTAAAATTAGCAGGCCTTAGGATGGCAAGCCAGCCAAGATCTTATGGGTTAGAGGACAGACAAACATAGGTGATGTTGTTATCTGCTATAGGCTGCTTCAACAGGAAAAATAAGCAGATAAGTCCTTCTTACAACAGGAGGAAGTGCCTATTCATATGGATTTTTTTCCTTCATGGGACACTTTTAACTACCCTGATATCTCCTGGTAAGGCAGTACAGCAAGCCACAAGCAGCCCAGGGAATTTGTAGAGAGAGTGGCTGACAGCTTCCTGAGATGGGTCATCAGTGTTTGGAAAAGGGTAGATTCTCTTCTGAACATGATACCTACAAACAGTAAAGTCTTTGTGGGACATGGGAAGGTCAGGGAAAGCCTTGGCTCCCCTGATAAGGAGATGACGGAGTTCAGGATCCAGAGAAAAGGGAACAAGGCAGAAAGTAGGATCACAGCTTTGGATTTTAGTAGAGCAGATTTTGCCCTATTCAGGGATCTGCTTGTAAGAGTCCCACAGGGAACTAGAGGGGTCTAGGAGAGCTTGTTGTTTTTCAGGAATCAAGTTTGTCATATCCAAACTCATGAATGGCTTTCCCCCATGACAAGAATATCAAGCAAAGGTGGTAGGAGGCGCACATGGATGCACATGGATGCACATGGGTCTCTTGAATAAACTCAAATACCAAAAGGAAATATACGGAATGTGGAAGGAGAGTGAGGTAAATGCTGAGGACAAATGTAGTGACAATACATGCTGGAATGAGTATAGGAAAGCCAAAACTCATCTAGAGTTGGAATGTAAAGCCTCAGAGGTCTCCTCCAATCTGAAATATTAAGTGATTCTGCAATTCAGTGATTTTGTGAAATAATCATAAAGATGTCCAGTTCATCTTGGGTTTTGTTTGTGATTTTTACTTTTTTTTTTCTTAGGTTTGTTTAGTCTTCTTGTTCCTACTCTTCCTATTCTTGAGAGGAGGAGGCTCAGGAGGGACCTCACTGCTCTCTAAAATTCAGTGAAAAGAGGTTGTAGTGAGGTGGGGACCTGTCCCTTATACTGTGACTGCAGTGAGAGGACAAGAGACAATGGGCCTAAGTTGAGATAGGAGAATCAGATTAGATGTTGGAAAAAAATATTTCCATTGTGTTTAGGATTGGAATAGGTTGCCCAGGGAGGTGGTGCGATCTCAATGCTCAGAGAAGTGTTTAAGAAGTGTCTGGATCTGGCACTGGATTATATGGTTTAAGGGTTTAGGGCTACAGTGATGGGTGGGTGACTGGACTTCATGATCCTAAAGGTCTCTTCCAACCTTGATGATTCTATCAGTCCATCACATGTTACACTATGTGTTTCTGGGTCATCTAGAACAAATACCTTATCTACACACATAGGCAGTCCTAAAGCTTCCTACAGGTTTATCATGTACTAACAGGCAGAATACTTACTGCCTGGTGAATATCTGCATCCCAATCCTTTCCGAGTGAAATTAGTGGCATAGAGAGAATGTGAGAATCCTGTCATGAGGCATTTATGAAGAAGCTTACTATCATTCATGAGGAAGCTTCTAGGAAAGGATATTATGCTCTGATTTGTGAAGTTAATACCCAGTGGATCAGGCAAATGTACAAGACTTCAGAGCTCCATTCTTTCAATCTCAGAACCTTTAGTAAAAGGAACAGAACATCAACAACTTTCATGTCCTCTCTTCTGTGACAGAGCTGCTTGATATTCTCACTGGGCCTCTATAGCTGCTATTATATGTTATCTTGTCCTCTTTGGCTTTTTTCTCTTTTTTTACTTTTTCTTTTTTTTCTAGTTCATGAGGAAAGTAGTGTTTTTTTCCTCATCTTCTCTACCTAGAAAGAAAAAGGATTTTGAGATGGCAGAACTTTGGGATGAAGGGAACCTCCATGCCATTTCCCACGGATAACTTCAGATGATTAACAATTTTTTGTTTATTTGGAAAACCGGTCCATGGACTCAAATTATAATTGTGTCTTGATGTACTAAAGACTTTTAGGCGTATTTTGCGAATGCATCAGTATGATGAGACCGCCTGCCTTGTAAGCCCCAGAACAGAATGAACTTGATGCCTGTTTTTTCCAATGACATGGCATATGCAAACATCCTGATTGGAAAACTGAGCATGCTCTACTCAAAAAAAAAGGGTGACCACAAAACTTTCTCTTTATGCAAAGTGCTATGTCAATTAATTTTGCTTGGATGAGGAAGCAGTCCCCTGGGACCTCTTCTTATACACCACAACTCTGTAGCTCCCATGTAATACAGATTCCCACTTTCAGCAATAGATATGCAAGAATTTTTCTCATATCTTATTCTAGCCCTTTGTTTCTCACTGCCTAGACTTCTAGTCTCTGATTTCCACTCTCACCAAATCAAAAAAATCCACGGTTCCTGCAGCTCTGCTGCAGATGCATGCAGATATAGCTATGACTATGTGAAAGTTCTGAAGGTCATACATCACTTGAGTACAGGTTTAATGCCTAGCTCGGATTTTAATGATATCTTTAGTCACCGAAAACATTGTGAAAATTCTCCATGTTAGACACTTTAACAGAAAAAGTTCATCTTTTTAAAATTAGCATATGCACAAGTCAAAACTTTGTATTGAAAATGCTGCCACGGTAAAGTGTCAAATATCCTCCAGTGAATAAAAGGTAGGAAGATGCAATTACAAAAGAAATGCCTTCCACTTATTAAATAAACAAAATAGTGTAGAGTTAATGATTGACAAATCCAGGTCTATTATCTTTGAATTTTACTTATTTTAAATCTGGCCAGATTTTTCTACCAGGAAAAGACTTTATCAGGCTGTTACTAAAAGAAAACATTAAGCATGTGGTGCTCATATTCAGAAAATGCAAAAAAGTCTAGACAATTTATACTGCTGTATTAGTTTGTTCTTCCTCGTTTATAGAATACCATTAGACAGCCTAAAATAATGGTTTAATTATTAAGAAACAATGGGCAGACATAAGATTTATCATACTCTGTATCATCTAGCCAAAAAATCTGTCACTTCTCAAAAAGCTCCATACTTCACTATTTTGAAAAAAACCTACATCCTTTGTAAGAAGTCCCTGATGGATGAATTGCTTTGTGGTAGATTCCTAAAACAGAAGGGAATGTGAGAAATTGGATGATAGTTGCATCTAATAGGGATTATGGAAGACAATGTTTTTGTTGAATTTTCTTGTGTTTCATACTCTGCTACAAAACCAAATCACCTTCTTATATGAACTGTTATCACTAGTATTCTAGATAATGGCATCTTGTTGGACAGGGCAGTATTCTTTTCAGTGGTGGCTAGCAGCAGGGTCAGGGGCAAAAGACACAAACTGAGACACAGGATGTTCCATCTCAATCTGGGGAAAATGTTTCCTTACTGTGAGGCTGAGCACTGGAGCAGGCTGCTCAGAGAGGTTGTGGAGTCTCCTTCTCTGGAGACAGTCAAAACCCACTGGGATGTGATCCTGGGCAACCTGCTCCAGGTGAACCTGCTTTAGCAGAAGAGTTGGACTAGATATTCTACAGAGATCCCTTCCAGCACCAATGATGATACTGTGAGTGTGGGACTCTGGGATTGTGTTCTCCTCTTACTTGGCAACACAGGGATTTGATTGAAATTTGGATGTTCAGAATTCCAAAACTGGGAGTTTCCTTTTCCTTGAATTTTAAGGGGTCATTTTCAGACCTTTTCCTGGGATGAAGTTTTTAACCTTGAATAAATTACTCATTGCACATTTTCTGCTCAGTTTCAATATAATGCTATAATTTCTGAAACTATTAATCAAATTTCTTTGAACTCATTTATGCTTGAAAACAAACAAGACTCTTTTATTTAGATTTGTTGGTTCTATTTATTCCTCTAAAAGGTTTTGACATTTGAAATATTTTCCTTTTATCTTAATGATAGCAGTGAATTTTAGTAAAATTTTCATTTATGGCTTATTTAAATTCAGGACTGATTCTGGCTACCTTAGTATACACTTTAACTCTCTAGGAATAAGTTCATCCAGAATCATATCTGGTCTTGCTCCTTTTGCATATAATAATTTTTAATGATTTATAGATCCAATTATTTCTCTTTTCACTGTTTCAGAGCCGGATTTCCTATTTTCAACACCTTAAAATGTATTAAATCCCCTCTGAAAACAATTCCTCCCTTATAAAATCTTTATTTGTGTTCTTCCATTCTATAATCTTTTCTTTCAGAGTAGCATAGCAAGCAAATAGAATTACCTCCCCATACCTAGTTTCCATGTAATTTGATAATAGAGACAACAGATAATTTATAATCTAAGAGATTTCCCATTTCAAATGATTGCCAACTACAGCTCTTAGAGCATGTATTTATTGATCTCATCCTTCTCTTTCTAATACCCTTTATACTCATTACAAAAAGTCTGAAACATACTTTTATGCTTCAGATACTACTGCAATAGGACAAGAGACAATGGGCAGAAATTGGATTCAATTTCGTATTGCACCTGAACACAAGGAAGAACTTCTTGACTCAGAAAGTGACCATGCACTGGAACGGGTTGCACAGAGACATTGAGGACTTTCTCTCACTGGAGATGTTGCATCTGGATGCAATTCTGCGCAATGTGCTCTAGGACGACCCTACTTGAGCAGGGAGTTTGGACTAGATGACCCATTGTGGTCCCCCCTAACCTTACCCATTCTGTGATTCTGTGAAATTTATTTAACCTTGAATGTTTACCTTGTAGAATTAAATAAGAATTAATGTACTGAAGATCCATGTAGAATAGTCTGTTACAACTGGCTGTTCTCTTCTACAAAGATATTTGAATATAAAATGTTATTAAGAGTGAGTGAAATTAAGCTTCTAAAAGACAAGTTTCATCAAAGAGTGAAGAAGAACAGATCTAGTATTGTAGAATAATCCCCCAATGTCTTCAAGCCTTGTACTACTCACAGCTTGACTCTAGTTCTAGATACTAAAAACATTTGACAAATAAAGTTCAATCAATAAATGACTCCTGCGAGGACCACAGATATTTATTTCCCTTTTGGCTAAATGTTTTCTTTGTTATAATTGATCACATTTGGCACAACAATTGAGTCATTGGAAATAATCTTCTTATCTTCTTTGAATATTTTGCTTCACCAGACCGGTCACTCACTTTTTTTTTTTTTTTTTTTTTTTTTAACTACTTCTGACAGTTCTTGAGTGTTCACTAGCTTTTGAGGATGCTGATTCTAGCTTGAGTGCAGTGGGAAACATGGCAAAAATTAAATGTACCCGTCAGTATACAAAGTTAACAGATCTTCCTTTACACTCGAATGGTCTGAATTTTTTCAGGGTTTTATCTAGAATTACTGCTGTATAGAGAGAGGAAATGAATAATTATGGGTTTAGATTAATTGTTAGGACTACCTGAATGCTCTAAACTGACTAATATCTTCCCATTTCATTATGTTATAAATTGGTCATCAGATTGACTGCTTTAAGAAAAAGGAGCAAAGGAAGAGCTGGAACAAAAAGAAAAATACCTGCTCTTCATCTCTTTAAGAACTTGCAGGTAACTTCCTTTAGGAAGAATTTATCTTGCCTCTCAGGAGACCAATGCTTGTTCATTAGAGCCCCAACTGTGAATGTTTTGTCATAATGCCCCATCTCATATGAAGTGTTAACTAGGCCCTGGATTCCACCTTAAAATGAATCAGTTACAGATAGGAAAAAAACCAAACTAAAATAGTATATTACATTGCACAATTTCACCACCTGTCCAGTGAAACCACTTATCATGACTCCTCTCTGTCCACTTTGTAAAACAGCTCCAGGGTCGCAGATTACTGCCAATGAGTGGTCATTCTCCAGTGTTATCTAGCCATGTAATGAGTGTGAAGCTTCCTGAGGAAGACAAAGGTAACATTTGTGGGTTTTTAGTATAGTAGGGAAGAAACACATAAAATATTAAACCAGTTAGGAAACAATCAAGAAATGTCTCTTGCATTGCGCTTCCAGAGGCTTCCACCTCCAGACACCCCTCCCTGCCCCACTTCAATACAAAAAGAAAAGAAACAAACAACAGAAACTATGTGGTAGCTTTGCCTCCTACTGATAATGGGGTTTTCAACTTTCATCTTCTAATCCATCACACAGGAGTCTTCAATAAAAAAGCTTAGAGAAATACTGGTACATCAGATTGTTGCTACTGTTGCTAAAAGTTTTTAATCTATTTGTGGCAGAGATTGCCTTCCTAAGTAAGTTAACGAGGTGATTCTGTCACATCATCTTGCTGTTGATAAGTCTTGACACATTTCTTCTACACTGTTTGTAGCACAAAGTGTTTGTTTTTACAGTGCCTGTGTTGAGCTGAATGGTTAGAGGATACCACAACTCTACCAGAATCATCAGTTCCCTCATCTCCTTTAATGGTCAGATGAATTGTAAAACTCTCTAAATAGGCATCTTCTGCCTATGAGATTCAAATCGTGCTCTTTTTTCAATATAAGGATTCTTTCTCACCTTTTGTTTATTTCTGTGTCTCAATTCAAGAGATCCCTTTCTGTACTTTGCATGATAGAATAGCAAAAAATATCAAAATATCTTTGGTTTTTCTTTGGTCTTAGATTTCTCTCATTGAGTTTTGTGACTGTATTAGAATAAAAATTTTAGTACAAGCATTTTGCAATGTTTAGTTTTGCTCTGCCAATCACTGTATTGACACACATCTCTACTTCTTCTTCCTCAGTAATTCTTGGCAATTTGGGCATACATTTCTGATGTGTATAAAAGTTGTGAAAGCAGGTCCCAATAGTGATGCTGAAAACTAACATCTAACAATGACAGCTAATGTGACCACAAATCACTCCAAAGAACAGGTAGGGTATATTCTTATGAACCTTCAGATATCCAAGTTGCAGTTCATTGCTCGTATTTGGAAAGACCAAGACATCTGCAGCAAGAATTGGAGAATATTACTAGCTGTCTTATTAAGACAAAGTCCAAGATCACAGCTTTTTTGAACAAATTAGAAGAAACTCTGCTACAGATTGGGGGTCACACTAACAAAAGGAAAAAGGAACAGTATATAACTGCTGATGATAAAGCAATCTAAAGGCTATTTATCCCCAATCAATTTAATTTGAGGAAGCAGCAGGTGGGGTATTTTAAGTAAAGAGAAGAAAAAATTAATTCTATTGTATGATTCTTTACTAAGACTTCATTAGAATATCAGTCTCACTTCTGATTAGCTATGTTTAGAATAGTAATTTCAATGCAAAACCAGCCTACTCAGATGATAAGGGATTTTAGAGAGCAAATCTTAAAAGACAGACTAGTGAAACAAAAGTTGGGGCAGGATGTGATTATTTTCTATAAATATACTTATTTGATAAACACAATGAAAAGAAGGGACTGTCAAAACTAAATATGCTTGTATAAGATCAAAAGAATGTAAAAATTAGTTATGGATATATCTTCTCAGTTAATGAAAAGAACATTTCAAACCAGTAGAAATGAAGTTCTTGTGTAGTTTTTTTGAATTGTGGAGGCCTAGAACACACATAAACTAAAGATGAATTGTGAAAATATCTCCTAGAATCATTGTAGTCACCAAAATAAAAGCAAGCAATGGTTATATTGATATATTTCAAAACTACATATACACTAGTAATGTGAACTACACACATGTTTGATAATATTAAAAATATGTTTTTTATACACATACATGCATATATATATATTTACAAGCCTAATATTTGAAGTGTTATATATCCTCTACTTACAATAACTAAATATATTGCTTGTGCTTGTTTTGTTTGGCTGTGACAGTGTACTGAAGAAACATATTCGCTGAGCTGCAAAGATCTAGAAATTTCTCTTAAACTTTCAAGCACTCAACTAAAAAAATCCTTAAAGAATGGGATCAACTCAAAGATCAGGGTAAATTTTTCCTGTTCATTCCTAAAATTTCTCCAAGATTTGTTAAATTCCTATTGACTTATTCTAGGACACAGTCAATCTGAGCAACACAGCAGAGCTGTTTCAGCCCTTCAAATAGTTCATCCATGGAAATATTTAAGCACCCATAACATCTTTTCAGATGGTCCATCATCAGCTTCCTTCTGTATTAGAATATGATCATCTTTACCCTTCTCTTTCACTGTTTTCTCTCAATGTCCTTCCTTGTTACAGTCCATTGTGAATGAAAATTTAAGTGCATAGCTCCTTGTATTTTTTGTGTGTTTGATTGCTTATTTGTTTAATCAGAGCTATTTTACAGCTATTTGACAGAAAATGTGATTTTTAATTCCCTTACACCAATGGATGTTTATCATTTTTCAGTCATTCTAAATATGATTAAGATCAGGTCTGTTTTTCCTATTTACTTTTAATGTGAAACTACACAGCCTGAAAGAGTTTGGTTATGGCAGAAGCATGTACGCCCATTCAGCTAAGTTCTGCCACCACAAGTGTATGGCTGAAACAAAAGAAATTTCTCCGCAGACTACACAAGTGTACACGGAAATCTGGGAACATCAACCAACATGAGGGCCAGAGTGTGAAACTGAAACTGCCAGCCTGTCCAAGGCCATAAATGTCTGCTCAATGGCCAAAATATATCAAACTGTCAATATGCCAATGAGAATCAGAATAAATTGTTTCAGTGTGAGCTTCAGGGTCTCGTCCCCAAAAGCAAAAGTTGTCTTCAGTGAAGTTTAGCCCTGTCTGCACCAGTGTCAGTAAGCTGGGCAAGGACTCTTGAGGAGAAACCTCAACATCCATCTCAGATGCATTTAACTTGAGTGTTAAATTTTGTATGTTTCAGAGAGAAACTTCACTCTCCATCTTCAATAGATATTCATTCAGTTCAAAGATCTTCTAAGTCATCTGAATGACAATCATTTCCCATCAATCAGGTTTATTTCCTTATTATTTATGAAACTGTAATCCTCTTAATATCTTGTTGTTCAGAAAATCTTCTCTGGTAACAGGCGCAGAATGTTCAATTTTAAAACATTTGGAAAAGATACACGGCTATTAATGAAGAATGAGGAGAAATAAAAACTTACTATTTTACATTAAGCATACAAGAGCTGTTGCATAAAGATGAAACATGACAGCTCAGAGAAACTTTCCAGCAGTATCAGTTTTAGCATGAATGGACTTCATGGAATGGAATATCATGGACTTGCCTTGTAACAGTGAAGGTGTTGCTCACCACAGTGAAGAAATGAGGAACAAAAGGAAGAAGAAAACTTCCATGCAACAGAAGAGCTCATGCAACAAAAGAGAGGACAAGATGTAGCCAGTGATATGTACAGCTTCACAGATAACTGGTGGCTTGCTCTCTGTCTCAGAGAGCAAGTGAGAGGAGTGGTGAGTAGACAAAAAGAAGCCTTTTGATTTTCCTAATGTGATATATGAATGTTTTGCTGTTGCTCTGACCAGCAGCAAGGCAGACTGCCAATACTGCCTTCCTGAGTATATAGTTCTCCATTGAGCTATGGGAAATGGCTACCAAAAAAGTAAGAAGCTACCTGATCATGCTGTGTTTGGGCTGACTGAATGGTAACAGATACTAAACTGGGTCCTAAGAGAGCTTTAATATACTCTGAACCCAGCATATTTTGATATTAACCTCTCCATTATATTTGTCATTAAGGAAACTTGAAAATACCAGCTCACAAACTAAACAGAATAACTCTTCTCCATTCCAGACTTTTGCTACAATTAGAGTAATTTATTTTGGGGAACTGCCAGGAAAAGATAGAGTGGGGGTAGAATTCTGAAAGAAAAGCAGCAACAATTAGATCACTTCTGCCTCTCTTTACTGGGTGGGTCCTCTGAATGTCAGCCTCATTATTCTGGATGTCAATTCCAGGCAGCAGCTCCTAAATGCTGTTCCAAATGGTGGCCTAAATGGCAGTCCCTGTCGTACATTCTTTCTCCAGTAATAGTGGCAGGCTTTTGGGAACGTCTTTTAGTTCATAATAAATTTCAGGAGCGCTAGCTTGAGAACAATGTTTGAGGATTATGCCAACACAGACTGGCAGATAAATACTTCGAATACACAATTTCATTATCGCTTCTGAAAATTCATAGCCTGCAAGGCTTGTTTGCTGGTGGGGAAAAGCTCAGATTTTCTGAGGTAACAAGAATGACTTACATAAAATTTATATAATCTCAGCGTATCAAAAGCCCCACGTGGCTTTGTTCACTCTAGGCCCCTCACAAACATAGAAGAAAACATCTTCATTGTAGTTGCGTAAAAGAAAGAATCCTTCTGTGAGGTCAGCTGGGTTCCAAAACATGGACAAATTAAGTGAACAGACAACAAATCTGTAGCAGTGCCAGGAAATCGTGTTGTAATTCTCAGTCCACAGCCACAACCACAAGAGTATAATCTCCTTCTACGTTTCTGGTAGCAAAACGGGGAGGGGGAGGGGCACAAAGTCACTGACAGAGAACTTCCCTGTTTAACATGGATTTCATCATGCATGGAAGTAAACATTCCATTTTCTTATGTAGATTGTGGAAAACTGTTGAACTGAGCTTGCAACAAAACACTAATACAACATGTAAAGCTGGGCTGCTTGAACTTGGAGATCCAGGCTTCAGGCTGATTCAAAATGTGGACTGTTCCTTACTAGCAGATGTGTCTCAAGCACTAACAAGTTTTCCTGCATCTTATTTGCTTGGAGGGATAGCCAGTACCCTCAGCTGCTGGAGGCTGATCCATGGCTGTAAACTAACTTTTAATCTGATGAGAGGGCAAACCCTTCCTGAAGCTGTTCCTTCTGTTAGTCTAGTTAAAAGGTGGCTAAGCAGACACATTGTGTCATAGACACTTCACAGCTGCCAGAGCTGCTTCTTCAGTGCTCAATGGTGCCAAAATCCATCCAGTTACATCTCAGTCTTCATGTATGGCCATAGCAGAGGAGCTTGCAAGACGAAGGCAAAATACTCAATTGCATTTCTCCTGATCACAATATTCCTGGCAGGTTCAGGGCAGGTTTGCCATTGTTTGTCCAGGAGGAGTCCAAGTACATGGCTAGTTTTGCTCTCTTCAGATCACTGTTGCTTTCCTGGTCTGAAGTATTTTAATTAAATACATTTGAAAAAAGAAAACATCAAAGAGGGTACTTTCTTTGTGTTTACATTTTTATGAAGTCCAACTACCACAGAGGTCTAAATGACTCCACAGAGAAACACATGAGTTGAGCCACGTCCTCCAGTTTGCTTCAGTTGCTTCACTTGCCAAGGCAGATGCAAGCCCAAACCCCAACATTTTCACCCAGCATCACTATCCTAATGTCATGGTATAGCTAAAGGAAGGAGCCACACCAGGTTACTGCCCTGGTAGTGCTCTCCACCTCTTCTCCCATAAGCTACAGGGCGAAAAAGTGAGGTGGCTTTCCCTGTCCCTATCCTCCATACAGACAGAGATAAACACCAGTGAATGGATACATTAACAAGTTCCAACCCCTGCTCGAGGTCTCCCACATTTCTGCAGGGGTAGTCTACATTACCCCAAATGCTGGTGACAAAGTGGAGGACTCCTTGAAGTAAATTATTTCTTCGCTGTGGCTCAGAACATGGCTTCAGTGTTCTGTTCTGTGCAGCATTACATTTTCAGTGGTGCAATTTTATTTTAAGAGTTTTCTTGAGAAGCAGTGTTGAATGGAACATTTAAACTGGTATTTCATTATCCAGGGTCTCCATTAACTACACCCTTAAGCATATGCTGTGCTGTGGATGACTAATCTGTGTCTCCCTGCTAACAATAAGAAGCACCCTGAAGTCAGGAAACCTTCTGGTTGCTTTGGGCTCCGAGGGCAGGCTCCTTGAATGACTGAATGGCTCTGTGACTGGGTCATCTTTGTGTAATAAAGATGTAACTGTGCCCTTAAAGCCACAAAGAACAGGAAATAACTGAGTGGTGAATGTGGCAGTGGAGTTGCCTGCATCATCTAAATCTGGCTGTATCTGGCATTCCAGCAAAATGGCTTTGTTGTATAGGCTGCCAGAATGAAGCTGTGAATGAAGCTGCCAGAATGAAGCATCTTATTAAAAAAAAAAAAAGGAGAGCATTTTCATTCTGGGTGGACATTTATTTCTGGTTTGGCATTAGTCAACAGCTTAGCATTGGTAAAATGAAGGTATAGAGACAACCTGGTTTACTGAAGAAAGGAAGGAGTGAAGGAAGACCTGAGTTATCATCACTGACTCACCAGATAAAGGAAGTAGGAAGTGTTTATGGTCTAAAGTTCATGTGCACCTCCAGCTTCATTTCTACTCTTCCCATCAGCTCCTCCTTGGATCATGTGGTACCCCTGCAAATGAGGGACATTTTGTATTCTTTTGCACTTACTTAGGAATACAACTTCTCCCTACAGCCACAAAGTCTATGACTCTTTGCTTCTAGAAAATTCAATAATGAAAAGGACAAAAAATTGGTTAGCAGTGAGTCAAAGCAAATGCAAACACAAAGTAATACTCTTAAATATGTAATCACACAGTGTTTTGAAATCAAAACTTAGGTATTTTAGGGATTACTACAGCCATCAAAAGGAACAAAAAAGGTGTCCCATAAAGGGAGGAATAAATGTCCACATGTGTTTCAGTCATTTAAGCAACAGTCTCCTAAAACAAAAAGAAATTTTTTCAGAAGTTGAAATTTCAGTGAGTTCCAGATGACAATGAAATTTACCTGGAAGGTGCTGCTACACTAAAGGAAGTCAGCATGACTTATCAAATCTGGTGTGAGCATTGCTATGTTTAAGTGCCATTTCAAAAGATTCATTGGCTATGTAGGCTTTTACTATCAGCATATTTATTTCACCTCCTAAATGAAATCCAATTTGAGGCTATTAATATTAATGTGCTCAGATAATTCTGATGATGAATTAATAAAACACTTGGCCTCTCAATATGCTGTTTGCTCTTACCATTTAATGATGCTCTTAACTGGAAAAAGGAAGAGATAGAGCAGACTCCAGCAGGAGCCTGAAAATTAGAAACCACTTCATTGTTTTTAGCTTGCTGCTTTAATGACAATCAATGGCATTGATTTTAGACTAGAAAAGTATTTACTAAGTCTTTACCATGTGCTACAATCCCTATTTAGATTCCTTAAGCATAATCTGTACATAACACCTGCTTAAAGTACTTCAACTATTTGATGCACATAAAATAAAAAATATTCAATGCATTTTCTGTAATTTGATTTGACCCTATTTCTTATTGTAGTCATAAATATTGGCTTTTATGCAAAATAATTGTCTTGCCACTGAAAGCACATCTGTACTTTAGAAAAATGTGATTACATCAACAGTCTCATTCCTTTACAAGAGTAATTTCAGTTCACTGAACATTTTAGTACAGATAAGGCTAATTCAGCTACCTTATTAAGCTAGAATAGATTTCCGTTTGAAGAGCTGAATTCAGATGATATACATGATTCTTATATTAGTCAACACAGTTAGCACACCATAACAAAGGAAAAAAAATCTAAATAATAAAATATTTCCACAGACAAGTAATGTAAAAACATATGTGTAAACATATATACTGTCATATTCATAATTTATATCATTTTCATTATTGGTATAAGTGAATATGGAAAGCATTTAATTCTAAGCTCACATACAATTCATTATGGTTAAAATGCAAAACCTTAATGCTAGTAGTTTTTACTTTTTATCAAAGAAAGAATAAAAAATATATAATCATGTGATTTCCAACAATTATAATTTCATCTAAGATTTTGTACCTGGAAAGCCTAAGAGGTGGCTTGTAGAACTCATGCAATCTAAATTTCAAAGTGAAGCATATTTTAGAAATTCTAGAAGGATGGCAAGCCTGGAAGTGCATTCCCAACACACTTCATATTTAAGCCTGCAGTTTTAATTCCAGCAAAATTGTCTCTCTGAAATAGGTCAGATGATACAGACTCTTTTACCTTAACTGCATTGTAGGAGTATGAAAAAATGTTAGGAGACCAAGAAGTACTAACTGTAGCATATTATTGCTGAAATTTATATTATTAATAATTAAGTTTCTGAAACAAAAAAGCAGAACAAATTACTCCCAAGCTGTCTTCAAAGAGAAAACAAAGAGAAGAAATTTTCACTTGTTCTTCATTCAATTATAAAGAATTCAGTGTGGTAAAAGCTCTGTGTGAATCTAGAGAAAGTTTGCTGACATGGAGGAGAATAAAATTATTCTAATTGAGAATCAGATTTTTATTTTTATTTTTTATTATTTGTGGCAGTATAACAGCAAGTGGATTTAGGTGGTAAGGGATGGTGTCATAGAGTACCAGTTGTGTACCAGCTTTCTTTTGGTGCTGCTTCTTTTGAGCAGAACTGGAAGGAAAAGGTGTATAGAAAGGCTTATTGCAACCTATGCATCCTAAAATTTGCCCTCTGCTCCCATGTCTGAGTAAAAAACAGGCAATGCAGGTCAACAGGCACTGAATGGCCACACTAAAAGCCCAGCCAGGGGACTCCTCTTTTATTTAGTCGATTTCTATTTTCCCCTACATAGATGAGATGATTAATTTTTCTCAGAATTTCTAACATACAAAGACAGACCAAATATTAAGCTTCCTACATGTCTTTGGCCACTGTTCTGATGATCATGATCAGCTATCATGTGTGCTTGATTTTGTGCAGTTGAGATAGACCTGTCAAAATCAGAGTTGTTTGGTTATTGCCTGTGTTATTCAGAACTAACATCATAACATGCAAATCAGCTTGAATACATGATCAATGACTCTTAAATCCCCATCACTAATGTCAATTCTACTTGGAATATTTTCATGACCAGACTTTGTGTGAAAATTCTGACCTCTGAGAGAAAAGCTGTAGAAAAGTGGTTTGGGTTGGAACTGACCTTTAAATGTCACCCAGTCCAGCTTCCCTGAAGTGAGCAGGCACACCTCCATAGACCAGGTTGTTTGAATCCCTGTCCAGCCTGACCTTGAATTTTTTCTGGAACTGGAGCATCCACTACCTCTCTGGTCAACCTGTGCCAGTGTTTCACCACCCACCCCATGTAAATTCCTTAAATCTAATCTAACTCAGTGAGAGGAAACTGAACTCCTTTACTTTAAAGGTATTTCTCAGAGACCAATTGAAAAGGCTGCTTTATACTCTTCTTTCTACTATAAAATATTATATTTCTTAAAATCAGTTAATTTGGTGAAAGAGGGCTGATTTTAAAATATAAAAATGTATCTTAAAATGTCAGTAGTCTTTTAAAATACTATTCAATTATTGTAGCCTAAAAATTGTTTTATTTCATCTGCTATATATTTTCTTAAGTAGCTGCAGGGATGTTTCCTAATTAGATAACCTAGAACTAAACACTGGGAGTTTCTAAGTGTTAAGTATCTTTAACTTTTGATAAAGCAAGAGTAGAGAGTGCCTCAAAGGATAGGTCAGTGCTTATATAACATTGTGTGAGAATCAGTTTTTGTCTTGTTTTTCTAAGACATAATTTGATGTTTTACAATAGAAAAAAGTGTAAGCACATCCCAGCATATCACTTCTATCACTGGTGTGTATAAAACGCTTCCCCTATGCTTTTAAGGTGATGAAAAGGACAACTACCTTGTGTCTAAATCAGGAGAGCTTGATATGATGTCAAAGCCTTTGGCTAAACATAGATTGACTTAATTCTTTCAATAATGAACTTTGGTCCAGAGCATTTAACAACCACAAGAGGAGAAACCCAATATAAAAGAGAAAATCTCCTCATTGAGGTTATCTTGCCTCTGCTGCAGGCAAAACATAGAAATATTTTTTTTAATCGAGATTCTCTGCAGCAGCCCGTTCCAAATGCCAGTATCCATCACTGATGACTGGATCAATAGCTCTGTTTTGGCCCCAGTCTCCTACGAGAGATGGCATGCCATCAGTGACAGACAAATATCACAGTTAAGCAAAGTATCCAGCCAGACCTAGTAACATTTTTATTGATTTTTGTTGTGCAAATAATGTCTTTTTGGGCTGAATAAATGGCTTTGAGCCAAACAGTCATTGTTTATGATTCCAAAATGCAATAAAGGGACAGGAAATATATTATAGCCTATGTCTCAAGGCACACAACATAATCATCCTTTGGTGGTGAAAAACTATCCAGCTGAAACCATGAGTGCATATTTATCCATGCTTAAAGGTACCTGTAGGACTTGCAAATCTTACACAAAATGTCCTGTTAGGAAACAGATGGTATTGCCCTTTAACCTATTGAATAAGTACTAGAAAACCAAGCAAAAAAATAAGCACTATATTTCTTCAATCAATACAAAGAAAACACTTTATTATTTTCCCTTCAAATGAAATATCAAACTTGCCAAAATGGTATTAGGATACTATGAAAAAGGGACAAACCAGAAAGTACCTGGAGAGTTTTTCAAATGCTACAAAATTACATTGATAGTTGCCCAGCAACAATATTTTTTGGTTTTGTCTTTTAAAAAAAATATTTTTTTTTCCTAATATAGTTATTATTTAATAACTTTAGCTAACAATAAAACCAAAAAAGTCTCCTTATTGTTATATCTGCACATTAAATCGCAAATATTTTCTTCTGGGTAAATGTTTAACATATCCAGTGGATTTAATGAGAAATCTTGCTTAGTCCCAGCAAGTGTGCAGTGACCAGATTTTCTAGACATTCAGGTGTCATAAACAAACATTCTCTCTTAATGATATTGTCAAATCACCCATACAAATTATTAGCAGTGAAGATCTGAGAAAAGAACTATTCTCTTAACTGCCACACTCTATACAAGGAAATATTTTTAACAGGTTTATTGCTTCCAATTAGCTGGAAATAAGCTGTATTAGCTTGCATTATTTCAAGGCTGATAAAACTATTTTGCCCTCATTGTACAGCCCTGCTTTTTCATGGAAAAATATAAATAATTCAAACACCTTTCAGAAAAATTCAAGAATATTTATCCTCATCTCAGAAAAGTCCATTTATCTGTAGGAAAATGCTACAGTAATCAAATGCCACCTATATCCCATCTCTCTCCTACATCTTTGAATTTCAAGCTTTTATTAACTCTCTCATGACAGCCTTAAATATACTTTTTGAAGGTATTTGGAGTGCAAGACAAAAGCTGTTCTAAAGAAATTATACTCAAAATCAGGAGCTTTATTTCAAAAAAGTAATATTTCAAAAATAAAATTGCAAAAAAGGACAATGGAAGTCAACAGGAAATTCTAAAAGGAAATATTACTGTAATAGCTTATATTTGTTAATGGCCTTATTATGTCTACTGTAAAACAAAACTTCTGCTAAACTTCTCAAAAAGCCTATTGTGAAATTTTTATATTCTTCAACAGAAGTAAATATTCTCTTTGAATTTCAAAAATCATTGCGACAAACCTCCAATCATACATCTCCGCTGTATGCCTTTTTGAAGAGTTACTCAACTTTAATCACAATGTCATTGAATTTTTCCAAAGTTTTGGGGTGATTTAAGATTTTTCTTTTATTATTCTTTAAATTAAATTTCCCAAATTCTCAGGCCTGGAAACATTACACCTGAGATCAGAAATTTTATTTGAGAACACCTTCTGTGAGTCAGAATATCTCACAAGCCCAAAGTTATTTCCATGACTAAAGGTTCCTGATGGTAAGGTGTGAAAAAGCAAAATAGAGATAAAATGAGACTTTTGACATGTCACACATAGTGCAGGATAGTCATAGATTCGGCACCTCTTTTCTCCTTGTCCACCTCATCTGAATATGCAAAAAATCAGAGTAACCATTTTCTGAGGGATGACGGACTTGGCCTTTCATCCTTCACTGACTGCTGTTATTTTTTTGTACATGTTACAGATTCAAATCATGAGCAATATTTTATCTCATTTCTGAACCTAAAGGGAAATAAATTATCATTCTTCCATTTCCTAGGGTTTAATTTATTGGACAAAAACCCGTTGTTCTTTGAACACCTTCCGTCTGCAACAGGTATTCTGAAGCATGTGTGGCCCAAGTCTTCCTGAATCCACTGGTTTAGCCGTGGCAATTGATTTTTGCTTCTAGAAAGGGAATAATAAAACAGTAAGAAACACCTCTTGAGTGTAGTTAATCTGGTCTATTTTCAAATATCTCTCTGAGCAGGAGACAGTCCTCTGACGGTGTCTGTTCCTTTCTGTTAACCACAGTTGGGTAGCCCAGAATTACTGGCTTAGGCTTAGGTGTCTCTTCTATTTCTAAATAAACAAGTTCAGTGAAATGAATCCCAGCTTTGGTTATTCAGACCATTTCAGGCTGCCAATCCTGAGTGGATGATGTTCTCTGTGACCTTTAGGGCAGAGCTGAACAGGATTTCAGGCACATGGCTTTTTTATATTTTCAACTTCCATCCAGCATGAGAAGTCTGTTTAGTTATTTTTGAGTCTTGATTTAATTTTAAGCCAGAAAAGTGGTACCTAATGTTAGATATTTTGGTTTCAGGTGTTCAGATATTTTGTTGAATTTGGCCTAGACATCTGTTTGGGTTGAAATCAATAGAAGTAATTGGACCTGCATATTGTACTGAAAACATGTACTTGTCTTTCTTTTCTGAGCATAGAGGGTTTCAGGGCACTTTATTTTAAATTTTAAACTCAATGTAAATCAGAAATATTAAACCACGAGGTGTGAAGCTACCGGCACACACTTCAGTGCATGATCAGCCAGCTTACCCATTTGTTCTCTGGAGTAGGTAGCCCTGGTAAACTCAGCCCCATAGTGACTCATTCCTGAGCTGGAGGAGCAGGCCAACATAAAACCCAGGATGGGTATTAAGAGATCTGTAACTGCTCCTCCTGCAGACCTCAGGAACATATGTTCACATGCTTGACACAAACCGTCTGTGCCAATAAAACCCTGCCCATTGTCATGCTAAGGAAATTCAACCCTCCCTACAGACTAAGCCCTGTCTGTGTCAGCTGGCCAGGCACATCTTCTCCTGGGGGAGTTGAATCCCGCCAACTGAGAACATGGTTTCCAGAGGGCAAATAAATAGGCTGTAACAGGATAGCATGTGAAATCTTCCTGCAAAGACTGGTCACCTGGGTGTTATGAACTGTGATGTGAAGAAACTAGAATGAATGTTGTTAAGAGTATGAAATCATCGTCTTTGATGAGGCTAAAAATATTGGAATAAAAATGGTTTATTCATAATCTTCTTATTACAGATTCTGTTTTCTCTTTAGGTAAGAATGTACATCCATTGCTCTCATTTCAAGGGTACAATTTAGAGTGGAGTTTTTTTAATAACAATCACAGAAAGGTAGAAACAAACATGCTTTATTGTCTATTTTTTAAAGACAATGACAGCTGCAGCCAGACTGATCTCATCACCCCATCGGCAATATTTTTATAGCAGTTAGAGTAATGGTAAGACAGAGACTCTCACACTTGTATTTATCCAACTGTTTTCTTTTCTGTCCTTCTCTGGTGATATGTAATTTTCTGATCTGTTTTTCACATGAAATTTTCTATGCATAGTCTATCCATAGCTAAATCACTGGGAGTTTTCCTGACACTTGGAGGTGTGAATTATGGTCTTGCATTGAACTTTTCTTCTTCAACAGAGAGAAAGGCTGATGGGGAGAAAGGGTAGGCTTAGGTATGTGCAAACATGATGCCTGCTCAGTTGCATTTACCCAACACAGGCCTGGATATGGAGCATAAGATTTGCATGAGAAAGGCTTCCTGGAGGAAACAGCATGAGCCAGTGGACAGGCTCCTAACAAAGCTGTCCAGATGTCTTGTGATCTATCTCCAGTTTTCTCTACATTGTCATGTGATCTAGGGAAAGCTGCTTTCTAGTGAGTCTAAATTTCACAATCTGAATATAGAGGGACTCCTAACCTACAATGTGATATCAAATATTTCTGAAATGTCCATTTCCAGCGACTACAATGTCCACAAATCTAACTCACTAATAATAATAAGTTTGAGAAGGAACAAAGGGTCACCTATTACAGGTTTGGGAGGCAAATCTCCAGCTTGATGACCTTTTGTTTTCCCTTATCAGCAACATCTCTTTGCTTTTTCTATTTCACTGAATATACTTGATACAGGAATTTTTCTCATTACCACAAATATTAACAACAGGTTTTAAAACACTGTGCTAGGAAGAGGAGGAAAGTGAGATTTCTATGTCATGTACTGTGATTTTGTCTTCAGAACTTCTGAATAAGTTTGTCTTTGAAAACTACAACCAGACTTAGGCAATATTTCAGGCTTAACACACTGCAGCAATTTTTATTAAAAGGAACAATCTCTGTAAGACACCATGAACTGAAACACAGTAGCTCACAACTGCACCTCCTCTATTGTCTCTGTATTATAAGAAAGATGTGATTATAATATATGTAAGCATATGAAAACAATCATACTTACAGTGAATATCACAAACAAAGGGCATAAACCAGAAGAAGAGAAATTAAGTAGCAGCAGTATTAGTTATTAGTGCACAGCTTTTGGAAAGTGTCTGACCTACTAAGGTGCAGTAAGATCCACACCATTTAGTGTCTTCAGTGATACAACAGGTATAATAGATAAACTTTATGCTGGGCTGAATAAATCCAATAAGATCTACAGGTTCATAGCATGTAAACTGTATGGTTTCTCCAAGAATTAGGACATTTCAGGGACTTTTAAAGGTCAGTTGAGGAAGTCCTGAACTTTACAGGGAAACCATCTCAGTGACTTTGGTTTCTTCTGATGCTCAGGGAAAGAGACTTAATTAGAGCAGCAATACACGCACATTCTTGTGTATGAGGGAGAGTTCCATCTCCACACTTCTTAACTATTTAAGCCATGCTGAAGTACTCAGTCATTTGATCTCAGTATCATCTGGGGACCAGCTGTCCTGCCAGCTCTCCCACTCCCCATGTGGTCTCTGCACCCCATATGTTTCCGGCCCTTTTTCCCACATGCCTTGATCTCCCTGTATCTACCAGATAACCAGATTTCAGTATCCTTGCTTACCTTACAAGTTATATGGGCATGGTGCAAATGGTGGTTTCCACCTCCATTTTATCCTTAGCAGGTAGCTGGCCAAGCTTGGCACCAGTTTTCTGTGGTGTTACAGCAAAAGTAGCATTTTTTGGAAAGTTTCTGTGTTTTTTGATAAAATAAATCAAAAATGCAAAAGATGAAAAAAAATCAGAGGAAAGAGGATTTTTGATCATCCTGATAATATACTTATTGCTGGAAAGAGATCGGGGAAGATATGTTCTTTGAGGGCCAGTGATTCTTTCCAAAAATAGTCTGCTGACAGAGGAAGCTTGGTCACCAGACAGAGTCAGTTCTTTATCTCTTTCTCTCTTTCTTTTCTTCATCTTCAGTAATGTTGAAGTTTATGTAGGTGTTACAACCACTCTCTGCTGTTGGAGTCCAGTCTTCATTATAATCTTTATATTATAATATATAATTCAATATAGTATTGTATCTGATTCTGTTTGACTTTAGACACTCTATTCTACCATCCTTTTTCAAAGGCTTTATGATCATTTAAGATTTATCTAGTAATATAAACTGTGTTGTACTGTTTCCAAACACTTCTTGTACTCTGTTATGTTTTAAAAATTGCATTTTATGCATCCTATAATCTATCATAAGTATATATGTCTTCACTATGAGCCAAATTTAGAAAATCACTTTGAGTTGATTACACTTGAGGTAGAAACAAGGCTCATGCTACCTAGTTCCCTTCTGAGCTCTGAATAGCACATCTTGAGAGGTAGAAACAATAATGTTTTGCCAGGGTAACAATCCGTTGGCTTTTCAGCTGCATTTCTTAATGGAGAACAGCTATTCACATAATACTTTCAAAACTGCACATGACATTGCAAGTTATTTCTGCATAGTCTTTTTTACTTGCAGATAGGCATATTCACTCTTTATATCAATCTAATGTTAATGCATGACCACACTTTTCAACCTGGAATTTTGCCTTGAGCTGAGAAAGTTGTAGCAACCCTAGTAAAGCAGCCACCTTCATGAGTGAAATTCTTTTAAAAAATTGTTATTATAGCCAATATCTGAAAAATGTTTTTGGTACCATGTAACTCTACCATTCAGGATTGGATCCTGAGATAGTAAGGCATCAAGAAGATTCATTATTTCAAGCATGGCAGAGGTCCACTTACTTCAATGTACTGGTGCCTCTTTTCATATTGGGACTTGGACCCTCACATAAATAACTAAAGCAGACCCAGGCTAAAAATCTCAGAGTGAAACTGAGGGAGAGAAGTCTTGATCTCAGAGTTTTGCACAAATTTGATGAGGCTTTTGGGACATGAGGATAGTCAAGCATTGCCACAGGCTGTCAAGAGAGGCTGATCCATTTCCATCTATGGAGGATTTCAACACCAAAGTGGATAAAACCCTGGGAAACCTGGTCTGACCTTGTAGCAGGCCATGCTTTGATCAAAGGGTTGTACAGCAGACCTTACTAGCCCATTTACAACCTTAGAACAAATTATCCCTATGGCCTTATGAACATAAGGATAAAAAAATTCAAAAATCAAAACATTAAATTGCATTAATTTACTCGTGGTTTTAATTCTGACATACAATAATATTACCATAATTTTAAAAAATGTGTGAAAAGGAACCATGTATAAGATAGACTTAGTACATTTGGGTCCCAGCTGATGGTATTTTTTGCCTGATGGTTCTCTGTCATCTACCTTATGATTATTGCTAATAAGCATAATGTTTTCAAAAACACAAATCAGCTGGAAGGCATGATCAGTGTCTGTAGTCCCTGATGATGGCCATATCAGTATAACAAAGGAACACAATAATATGATGCTTACGTTATATTAGACATATGGAAACAAAAGTTGTCTAAAGGTATTTCAGCAGCATATAGCTGGATATGTATCTGAAGAGGTTTTCTAAATAGGTTTCTCTGACTGGGCTCCTTCACTTATGTAAATACTGAGAGGCAATGCTTGTTCATGTAGCAAAATACTTTCCTAGTTCCTTTGTTTCTTGGTTGTAACGTAAGTAAAATGGCAGAAAATATCATTTTTCAGAACAGAAAAGGACTTAAGCAATGAGAGGGACTTGAAAAAAATTTAAAAGCACTTTACAAAACTATTGCAATGATATTGTCATAGTAACCTATTCCTCCTGGACTGTGATTATAGGAATCAGGGAGCGAGCAAAGCAGTCGTGAGGATTTTTCTGGGTTATCTGGCTTTGAAAGGATCATGTTCAAACCCTGAAAAGATAAAAGAGAGACTATACAGAATGTAAGCTGGACCGTTAAACATTTCCATATGACAAACTCCTCTCCTGAGATCTGACCTGCCTGTAGATTCCCCAGTTTGCAGATCTAAAGGAACCAGGCCCACCCGTGCCTGCTCTAAAGAGAAGAAGCTGGGCCTGACTAGCTTTTGAAAACTACTTTAAAATTCTTGCCAGAAAATACCTCAATAAAAAGGAAGATATATCCATAAAGCATTCAAAAGAAAATCCCATGAACCAGGATTTTTAGAAAGTAACTCGTCTAAAAGTGATTGTAAAAACAATATCCCATGTAGGCATTTCTGAAAGAAATAGCTGCCCTCCACAGAAGACATTTCTTTTTCCTACAGATTATTGGTAAATTATGTCCTTGGGCAGCAATCCTGACATTTATGCGCATGCATAACTCCAAGCACATGGCTAGTTTCATAAACCACATTGGAACTATCTGCATTCCTAAAGTTAAACATATGTATAAGTATTTGCAGAATTGAGATCCGAAGTCCTAAATCGAAAATTTATCTGCCAGCAATAATTACGCTGATGAAGCAGAAAATTGGAGGCATGAGTGGGTGTTTCTCCTCTATACCTCCAGCATCTCCACAGATATTAGAACTTGATCTCACCTTCTCATGGTGACAAGGCCTTAGGTAAATCACAGGAAAATTTGGGTTTCCTCTGCCACTCAGGACACTCCTAGCTGCATGCCTACCTATAGCAGCTAGTGACAGAGCACACTTCCCAGCTGCCATTGCACATTGCAGCTGCCCAGGCCACCTGGTCATGCAGGTGATGTCAGGCAAATAATGTAGCTCAAGATGATTCCAGAAAGCTTGTGACATGTATGACAAGACCAGGTGGGATCTTCAGGCAGCCTAAAATCAGTCTGCTCTTCAAACAAAACAAATACCTAAATACCTATGGCAAAGCTGCAAGTATCTCTCTTACAGAAGAAATTATTGGTACTGCTAGACTGTACTTCTAAAGAGCAAATATTCAACGCAACACCATTCTAGGAACAAAGCTATCACACTGATAATTTTAATCAATTATCAAAGTACAATCAGGCACCCAGATTAATATTGAGTGAATAGTCACAAACAGATGTGAAATCCTTTCTAATATTAATATAAGTCAAGTTCAAATCCTCCCCTTAACTTCTGACACTCAAAATACATGGGTGCATACATCTTAGGAAAGCCTATCACTTAACCACTTAGAATCTATTTTTAGCAAATGAAGAACAGCTTCTCTGGAAAGTTTCCCATGTAGATTCTCTATAACTATTGTAAACCCTCTCAAAGCACTCATTTCTCATTACAAACTTCCTGTTAGTTAAAAATAATAACATTGTTAGTCATCTAGATCACCACATCTAGTGATTGAAAAAAGTCACTGGCTATTCCAATCAGCTGACATTTTTTGTAATTTTCATTACAAAAAATGGTCTTTTCTATATTTGGGAATGCTTGTGCTGCCTGGAAACCTAGTTACAGGTTGTCCTTTAGCTAAGCTTGATACATTACTGTCAGAAAGCCCAACTCAAAGACATATCTAGCTCAAGAAATTATTCTGTGTGTAGTAATCAATCTGAGGCTCTAAAAATCTTCTTTAGCTTACCATGTATAAATTGCATAACCAAAAAAATATCTCACTTTTGAATAATCTCCCAATTATGCTTAGCAGGAGAAATGGACTAGTTTCCTTTTTTGTACAACTTTCCTTGTTTTTCTCTATTTCTAATGCTATTTACCCCCCTCTCATAAGGGGTTGTCCTCAGCTAATCCATCTGCTTGTTCTTTGTCCCTCAGCTGTTTTTTGTGTGGGTACTCCTTGCCTGCAACTTCTCACATCTTTTTCCTTTTGATGGTCCCATTGTTCACATATGTATAAAGTCCTTATACATTGTGCCTGGCAATACCGTTAGAGTTTTCTAAAATATTTGTATCCTGTTGTTATTTAAAATACTTTAGTATGCTTAGATTTAACTAACCAATATTAATTACCAATTAATAGATATAATTTCTAATTGCACAGATCTCTGCTTTAGCTTCAGAGCCCATCTTACAAGAGGAGACTGAAATAACTTGGCAGAGAACCTGACAAAAATAAGGTGGTGAAGGGTTGTCTGTTGATGATGGTCAGGAGATCCTGGAAGTGCCTTTTAGCAGTGGAAATTTAGGCGGGAAATAAAGGCATGTAATTTTTAGGTGGACCTGATCAGTTTGTCCCGTTTTTGAAAGGAGCAATATGTTGTGATTTCTGCAGTGGCAGACAAGCAGGTGCGGTAACTCAGTTCAAGTTCTATAATCTTGTGTTCTCCTTCCATATGCTGATTGATGATTAAGTCACCCAAGGGAGGAGAGAATTAATAGTCCATGCAAATAGGAACTACTGCAGTGACCTGCCATTATGCACATCAAGCACTGAATACAGTTCTTCTGGATCCCTTTGTGACTAAACCGTTCACAACCTGCTCCTGCTTTTGTGAGGAGTCAATGAGCATTTAATGAGTAACTTCAGGCTCTGTAGCCTTAAACAGGAACTGCACTCTTCTTGTCAGGATTTGGGCCTGGATTTTCATTTCTATGCTATCAGCCCTAGAACTGAGACACTGTGTGACGATTTTGGAAGTATTATCTGTTGGGTCAAATTAGGATGACAGTTCAATATTTCTGAAAAGGGGAATCTTGAACAATCAAATAGGAAAACAGAATTCATCCTCTAGCTTTCAATTCTTAATATTGCAGTAGGAAACTGGAAAACACAGTACCCACTTTATACCTTACCAGCAGCTACTCAGTCAAAGCAGAATTCATAGCAGATAGAGACAAATCATCTGATGGCAGAGTTTAAAAGAAACCTGTTACTATGACAACAGATAGGGTCAGATAACAAAATGAACAGACACTTTTGATCTTCAAAAAATTCTTTTTCCTTTGCTCTCTCCTCTGTTATCTGGACCACTCCATCAAACACCTAGCAGATAACAGAGTTGAAAACTCAATCGACCTTCAAGGAAGACCAGACAAGTTGGAAAGTCTATGGAAAGGTTACTATTACAGTGGAAATGCTTATGATGATATTTTCTCTGTGTATGTGTATGTGCATGTGTATTTTACGAAAGTAACAGAGTACTGTTCAAAAGGCTCTACAAAAGCTTCTAACATTGCACTGTTGAGAATTTTTTATTTATTTAATGCCATTGAAAGAAAGAAAACAGAATATAATGTGATTCGAAATGATCTGCTATATAGGCATGTTGTACAGTTAACATGTTATGAATGTAAAGAAATATCTAAACACTTTCAAGTTTTGGAGAAGAATTTATTGTGCTTGCTGTAGTACCTAATGTTACTTTTCCCATGCTAGAGATATGCCTCAAACTAGAAATAGGCCTCTGAATATGAAGCCCTAAAAAATATTACCATGTCATATTTTAGTATCATTTTACAGTATTTCAAAGATTTATAAATTGATAGAAAACAGTGTGTTACACACTGACGAGTTGGGAAGAGAAACAAAGCATAATACCACCACTTTTACAGCTGAATTGACAAATCAGCAAAGAGATTTTTTAAAAAAAGACTGCAAAAATACACTAATTAAAGGAAAAATGCTTCCTCACCAGCTGAGATTACTGAAGAAGCAATCTTTCAGTGCAAAACTTTAAAAGTGTGTAGGGTATGGCACTTATATATAGTAGTCCTGCTGTCCTAAAGGGATGTCTCTGCTCAGGAACTGGGTTATGTAGATGAACCTGTTTTGGGCCAGGGTTTCAACTCCAAGTTCATTTTTCAGTCCTGTCCCATACAGTAGTGCCATGGAATGGTTCAGAGAGAAGGTTACAGTTCCAGAAATTGTGTTGATTTAAGCCAAGCACGAAAGATCTGCAGTATTGCATGTTGCGGGTCAGGTATCTCTCCTGATCCCTCTGGCCCATATTCATCCTTGGTGCACTTGTAGTATGTTATATTTACTATGTGCACCAGATGAAATGTTTATTCTGCACAAAAAGAAAAGTTGTGTGAAAATTTCACAGCCCTGATTTCTCTGACTTTCACACAAAACCAATTGATTCAACTACCAGTTAAATTTCCAGTCATCAAAAAAAAAAAAAAAAAAAAAAAAGACTTGGTGTTACAGAAATTACACTGCTGCTTTCAATGTTGTCAACAGTGAAAGATAACCGCTACCTTCACTTTAATGAAGCTGAACATTTGTTCTTTGTGCTTTCATCAAGAAGGATAAAATCTCTAATTGAGTAAAATCTATATTTAAATAATAGGAATTTCACTTGACAAGGCAAGACAATTTTTTTCATTTTAGATTTTTCATTTTAGATGATTCTACACTACCACCAAAAAAAAAGGCTCTGATTCCTGGATGAATAAGTCCTTACAATTCCACAGAATAATTTCACACTTCATAAATTGCATAATCTTTTGTTTCATTACTAAACTTTTGAAATAAATATATTCAAAATATTTTTCTATAACTACCAGAAAAGAAAACAAAAGTTTGTGTCGTCATTACATACAGTTGTGTTGACTTCAATTTTCAGCCAAACATAGATTTAAAATTTGGGACCTAAAAAGTTTCAGCTGTTTCTAATTCACTCTGTGATTGTGTCTTGATCATACCAATAAGTGTGGGAGTTTGTTTGGCTTTCGGTTTTAGCACCTTTTCTTGTCAAAATGAATATCTGTATTTTTATTTAGCTTAACTGACTGCAAATATCATGCCCATATAGCTTATGGCCACAGTTGTAATAGATAAGAAGAACAAAAAGTGCTGTGCAGCAAACATTATACAGTACTACTCAATTTCTGTAAAATAATCCACTACAGAAAACCCTTGCATGAAAATAGTAGGAAAAAAGCAGGAAATACACATGGCCCATGAATGATTACATGGCCTTACTATTACCTGATCTTTGAACTCTTTAAACCTGAAGGGACTCTTCTCAGTTAAATGGTGTCAAAAGCAAAAAGAAAAACCATTTGCATTCCTTCCAAAAGTATCATCCATAGTTTGAAGTAATGGGGAGGAAGAAAACAGGAAATTTTGCAAAGATAGTACTATCTTGCTAACATCTGTTTACCCCATAAAAGTATTGCCCTGTTGTCATATTGCAGATTAAAAAAGTCAGGTTGAGGCAGCTTTGAATTTTTGAATGGAAACACATTGTACGTGTCTCTCTCCTCACAACTAACACGTGTGATGACATGCAATAGCAGTCATAGCTTTAACATAGCAGATATTTAAAATATGGTTCTTTGTTTGCTTATTTTTTTGTAAATTTTTAATTCCAGTTTTCAAAACTTTCCTTGTAATTCCTTACAATTTCCTTGACAATTTGTAACTAAGACTGAGAGGCATTTCTTTTTTTCTAGAAGTGAAAATCCAGTATTTATATAATGACTTATGTTCAGGTAAGGTTTCAGCAAAAGCATTTCACATTGTCAACAATGGAAAAAAGGTTGTTTATCAAAGTCAAGTCTGACTCCTATATCAAGACTTTCATAAGACTCCTCATGCAGGCCTTGCAAAATTAATGGGCTTTATATTTTACTGCTGGAATATTTTACCTGGTATCTCCTGTAAACCAGACATCATTAGAAAACAAAAAAAGCCAAAGCAGCCAG
Organism: Motacilla alba alba; assembly: GCF_015832195.1. NCBI lineage: Eukaryota > Metazoa > Chordata > Aves > Passeriformes > Motacillidae > Motacilla > Motacilla alba. The sequence continues at coordinate 88,864,258 of NC_052017.1, read as the reverse complement.
ACTATAATGTAGTGTCAGCAAAAATGGAAATTCTTATTTATTTATTTCCTTAGCAGTTGCATAATACAGTTGAGTGGTTTTCCTATGCTGTTTCCTATGTTTTCCTATGTATGCTGTTTCCACTATTTCCTATGCTGGCCTGCTACCTCGTGGAAAGAGGAACTTACATTCAGGAAACCTGCAGCCTCTTCTATGGGCAGATTCAGCAGCCAGACTGTACCCTTTGAGGTGATTTTCTGAGACCTATAACCTTTCTGTTGGGTCCTACAGTGTTGGCAATGGAAAGATACTCAGAAACATGGTGGACCACATAGTCTCACCAGGGAAACTGCTGCATGGGAGAGACATGGAGCCAGCAGACATTTCCAGGAAATACAGTTTGATGAACTAATTTGGAGGTCAGTAATTGTCCTTTATCTGTTTAAAATGCATATAAAATGGGTTGTACCAGTATCTCAAAATTATAAGATGCATACCTGTAAAAAAAACCCAAAACCAACAAAAACCAGCAGACAACAATTCAAGTGTCCATATACATTCCAAATTATTCCTAAACATCAATGAGCTGGCACTGTACAGCAAGTGGGGATACTAATAAATGAATATTTACAGAAGAACTCAGGACAAGGGCTTGGGAGTCCATGTCTCATCTGCTCATATAGCAGGCAGCAGGATAGAAACGGCTGCTGGAAACTCTTCCTCCCTTCAGCCTAGCAGGTCCTCTCTTCAAGTCACTCAGCCTCTCTGTTGAGGGGACAGCAAGATCACCAATTTGTGACAATTACTGGCCTTTTGTCAGGTCACTTGAAGAGTTGCCAGTCACTTCCAGCTATTATTCACCTGATCTTGAGGTGAACCAGAACCAAAACAATCTGTCCTGGATAATTTTCAAAGGACATGTGCTGTATCTAAGGAAGAAAAAAGTATTATTGGAGAAAAAAAATATATGTGCTGCGTATTATGTACTTCATCAATGTATCTGTGTCTCAAGCTAGAAAAAGTCCAATCTCCTTTTTATCTCTATTCATATGGGAAAAGCAATTCTGATTTCACACAACAAATGTTTCCAGATAGTGAGTGTACTTGTAATGCTTGCTATTTTTTCCTTTAATATTATTCCATTTAAGAAAACCCTTAGGAGAAATGATTTTTAGATAATTTCACAAAGTTCTGATTGCAAAAAACCTGTAAAGGGCCACTGCTCAGCATCTATTCAACTTGTCTTTTTAACAAAATAAAAATGTGCAGGTGAGCATTGTACTGTATGTCAATAACTGGAAAAAAAAGTAGTTAAAGCAAGCTAAATAATTGCCCAACAGTACTTGTACTAATGACCATAAACTTCTACTATGTTAATTTTTCTCTGCACTTTTAATTACAGATCAATAATAGTTTGCAGTTGACATTTAAAAATGCTGAACTGCATGTAGGAACACAGACTGAATAAAAAAATACAATGTGGTACTGAATTTGCCAAATCAATAAACTTTGCCATTTAACAAAGAGTAGCATGTAAACAGTCACCAAAATTAGCAAGTGTAAAAGACTATGCTTCAAGTGCTTAATTATTTTTAATAGCAGTTTCAGTTCACTGACAAATTCCACTGCTGTGTAAACTACCCATTCCATTGTTTGTTTGCATCTCTTTCCATGGTTTGATCTTAGCTCAAGGACAGCTAAACAGCACCCACACTTTCTCTTTGGAAAATAAAGTTCTTAAAGATCAAATGGTGAATAACATAATTGCACAAGTTTTGTCTTGCCTTTCTTTACTTAGATAAATGATCTTTTTTTCCTTTCAAAATGCCTTATTGTGACAACTACATTTCATAAATAGGATCATGGCCTCAAACAGTAGTTACATATGAGGATATCAATACAATATCAATGATTCGGTTTGAAACAAAAGGCTAAAATCAATAAAATGCCATTTAATTTCCTACAGTTCCTATATGCTAAAAGAAGCTTAAAGGTTTTCTTTTTCGACATGCTGAACTCTTCAGACTGCTTTTTCTTAATTTACTTTTTTTGTCTTTTCTTTTTATTTCACTTTTGTTGTCCTTCTCTGAGATTTTTTTTCACTGCAGCAGTAGGCTGAATTTTCAGTAAACATTGTTTCTACCTGATTCTCATAGACACAAAAATATTTCTAACCATGTTGAATGTGTTTTTAAGTCAGGAGTATGGAAGGATACATAAGTAGGACTGAAACTAGTAAGTCAGTGATTCTGTATTGCTAATTTGTGCTTATTAAGTTCAAGTGCTCTTTTACTGTTTCAATTTTCAGGCCTGTGCTAGGATTTTTGAGTTGAGCATGGGTAGCTAAAGCTAAGGTTGCAATGGATCACCAGTTCATTAATATCTACAATATTATATAGAGCCTGTGACTCCTCCATATCAGTTCCAACCTAAATGATCATTGTAGTGACAGATGCTACAACAGAAATGTTCTTTTTTTGCTACTGTTTAAGATATGGCAGATATTCTGACACCAAAGCTGGATATAACATGGAAAATCCTGCACATGCAAAATGCTACATTGTCCAGAAAAAAAAAATAGTGTTGAATAGGGACACCAAAAAAATAAGATTCTGCAAGTGTCTTGTTTGTCCTGCATCCAGATTTGGAGGAAGAAAAAGATGCCAGGGGCAGGTGACTGGGACCTTTTGTCATCTTCCTGTACTCCAGCTCATCAACTAGAACAGTGACTAGTATTTTATTGCAAAGATCAAGTATCTGTACTTTTGGTATCAGGCTGGTATATCCTAGAGTAAAAAAAAAAAAAAAAAAAAAAAAAAAAAAAAAAAAAAAAAACACCATTTCAAGGAGGAAAAAAATGGGTTTTCCATTGGTAAAACATTTCAGCAGATTATTACCTACAAGCTCTAGCTGTTGTTTACTTCCAAGAACTCTCAATAGGAAATTTTCTCATTAAGACAGGTGTTGCATATTTTTAAATTTAGAACTCAATTTTCCAACTGTTATTGACATTGAAGAGCACTTAGTCTTGTAAGTGGTTCAGGCTAAGACCCCTTTAAATCAATAGATTTACTATTTCCTAGCTAGGTTGACATAGTGTCTACATAGTTCCTAGAGCTGACTTAGCAAAATGTGCTTAGGAGATTTTACACAAAAGTAACTCTTACAAAACACACTGAGTGAATAGACTTTCTCTCTAGGGAATTTTCCCTGTGTGATACCAGTGTTCTGCAGTGACACCACAGGGATATCTCTGACCCCAGCATCCAGCCTAAGAGTGGAAAGGAGAGAGAAATAATCTTGGAAAGGTGGAACTTAGAAGCGTTCATCAGATCTGCTTTCAGGACTTTGTACTGCTGTCACGCAGCATACTGCAATATCAGGCGGCCACAGCATTGAGAAAGTGTTGGTGGCCTGGTCTGCACAGCAGTAGATAGTGTTCCTAGGCATGCCTGTCCCAAGGTAAGCCTGTCCCAATGTCTGCTGAAGGACTCCCTAGCACAAGTACAGACTGGGTGGAGAATAGATTGAGAGAAGCCTGGAGGGAAAAGTACTTGGGAGTGTAGGTCAACAAGAAACTCAATAAGTCTCAGCACTGTACACCTGAATCCCAGAAAACCAAGTGTATCCTGGGCTGCATCAAAAGAAGTGTAGACAGAAGGGTGAGGGAGATGATGTTGCCCCTCTGCTCTGCCCCTGTGAAATCCTACCTGGAGTACTGCATCCAACTCTGGGGCACCAACGTAAGACATGAACTTGTTGTAAGGAGCTCAGAGGAGGGCCAGTAAATTGATCACAAGGCCTGAGAGAAACACCTCTCCTGTGAAGACAGAATGAGAGCATTGGGGCTGTTCAGCCTTGAAAAGAGAAGACTGGGCAGACCTTAGTGAGTACCTAAAGGGGGCCTACAGGAAGGCGGGAGAGGGACTTTTCACAAGGGCAGGCAGTAGAGGGATAAGGTGGAATGGCTTAGAAGCTGAAGGAGGGCATATTTAGATTAGATATTAGCAAAAATTTCTTTACTGTGAGAGTTGTAAGATACTGGAACAGGTTGCCAAGAGAAACCATAGGAGTCCCATCCCTGTAAGTTTTCAAGGCCAGGTTGGATGGAACTCTGAGCAATATGGTCTAGAGGAAGGTACTCTTGCCCATGATAGGGAGTTGCAACTAGATGTTCTTTAAGATCCCTTCCAAACCAAACCATTCTATGATTCTATGATTCAATGTGTTAGGATTGCCCAGAGGATACCAAGAGAGGTTCATTTCTAAACACAGCTAGAAAATTAAAGAAAAAAAACCAGAAACTAAAACAAAAAATCAGCAGACAGAGGAGTCTCTCAGTCCATTTCACCGTGGGCTCAAAAAACCTTGTGCTGGCAGAGAAGCACAGCATGAGAACAGAAACTCTAGTCAAGAACAGGAAGAAGAAAATTACAGCTTTGGATAGCCTAAGCTGCCATTGAAAGTAGAGTTATGAACTATGTTAGAATGACTCAGAGAGGGAATTCAAGCACCACCAATGTGTGCTGCAACAGGAAAATGGTTAGTTTTTTTTATATTGACCTTATTCCAATGCGTTTTTTCTTTTCATAATACCGTGACACTTGTGGTGCTCCGCTTTGCCCTGTGCTCTGTGCTCTTGGGCTGGTACCATATGCTATTTGACTACTACTGCAAATATCAAACTTCTGGTCACAGATGTCAGAATCTGGAGAGTTACTGTATCTCAGCTGAGATCACTGACAGTGCTAGTGTTCAAAACTTCAGCCATTCAGAAGTAATAGATGTTTTGAAGGGCTTCCTCAAATACTGATCAACAGAAGTAATATTTTTGTTGCCACGAACTAGAATTTCTGGGCACATAAGTTTCTTTCAAATGAGGAAGGTCTGTGAAAAATATTTTGAGCAATTTTGAGAAATACTGAGAAAGTACAAAAAACTTGCTGTTTGTTTTGCCACACTTGCCAGTGATCTCCAGTTTAAATTTGCCTGCCAACAACACAGTCAATATTAAACAATAACCACTGAGTTCAGTGAAAGCTTCTGGTTTGCTCTGATATAAGCATCAATATGAATACATAACTCTGTATACACAACAAGGCCTGATTGACCATGACAGTATCCAACATGCATTGCCAAGTTTCATCCATATCACTCATAAATTATGAGTGACCCCAATTTCAGCCACGCTAATCTGCTTTGCTAGTGCCTCCTTAGTTCTCCTTTTCCAATTCATCTTCACATGATAAAAGTAAACTAGAAAATACAGTTATTAAATACAGTTACTAAAAACATTCCAACATCATGTGAAAATTTTCTGTTCTTAAGTGAGTACTTTACAGCTGTATAAGAATTATCAACAGTGGAGTATTCAACAGAAAAGAAGTTTGCCAGAAAGGACAGCAGATAATGCAGACTCATCAGCTTTATCACAGCAGTCATGGTACAGAATGTTCATACTGGGTGTTGCAGGTCCTAAGATGCTGGAAAAATGCATTGGGCTTGTGGTGAAACTGCTGCAGTGAATGTCCAAATTCATTGTTCAAAATACATCAGTGTCCAAATACACCAAAGTAAGAAGAAATTTCTGGCTTACATGTAAGATTAAAAATTATTGGTTTTCATCTCTTTTGTGTGGAAGAACTCCTTCTCAAAGACTGGCAACACATTCTGCAACAAAATTTCCTTACAAACTGTCTTAATGATAGGCATGCTATTCTTCACTTTTTTTCTAGAATCCAAGCTAGAAAACAATCTGTTCTTGTTCTTCAAATTTGTTGGGTTTATACACAATCATCTAGGATCCTGTACACCCCTGGAGACCTGCAGACCTCATAAACCTTTGTACCAAATCAAACCTGAATCTCAGCCAAAAAAAGAGGAAGGTGATTTAAAGATCAGAGTACGCCATTATAGCAGTCTCTTTTGGCTTTCCCGAATAACAGAAGCCTGAGTTTTCTACTAAAGGCTTCCTGCATGAATTCCATATATTATAATCAGAACATGTCTTTTATACAGTCACCAACCTTTTAAAACTCCAAGTAATGCAGAAGCCATCACTAGAATCAACAAGTTATGTTAATAAAAAACAGTCCTCACCATTAAAAATTCTCACTTTATCTGAATTTTTTTCTCTTTACCCTCCAACTGAAAGACTGTCGTATTTTCTCAAGCTAGATGAAGGACCCTTCCATCTGAAATATTTTCAGCTACACATAAAATACAGAAATATAGTCACTCAACTTTTTATCAGATAAGCAAAACAGATTGACTTCTGCAGTCTGTCCCTTAATGCAGTTCTCTACATTAGGAATTATTACTATTGCATCCTTCTGAATCCTTTGAGGTGAAAGTAGCTCAGTTTGGCATTAGTGTATATTTTAGCAGGTCTGCTATAACACATATATTAATGGTTTGTTTACCTAAAATAATATAAACAAGGACTCTTCAGAACATAACTGTGGCAAAATTAATAGTGCTTTTCTTAATCTATGTTTGGGACTTGTAAAACACAAGATTAGTTAATATGCAGTATGAACAGTCTTGTCTTAATAAACTCATTTATACATTCAACTGAATGAGCAGTATTTTCTCACTTTAAGAATGTATTTCCAAAAGTTTTTGACTAATTTTATCAAACATTCAACTATGTTTATAAATATTTAAGTGATAATATTTAAGTTAAGTTTACAGTTATTAACTTTTTGATTCCTGGAATCAGAGCTATTTATTTTAAGGACTTTGTGAACTATACAAACAATGTGCATGACACTCCTTGAACCAACTTGTTTGGTGTGTAGAGCTTCAAAACAATACTAAGTGTGTTTTTTAAGACAGATCTCTTGCAAAAAAAAAAATTGCTACTTAGATTTAAAAACTCCAGAGTTGTTAAATTCCTAAACCTGACAGGTTCAAAAATTTTTTGAACCAATACTATGAAAGTACTGCGTGTTTCCATTACTATAAGCCCTGTGGCAGAGGAAAGATGTTTAAAAAGTTTATTAAGATGTCATCATATTTTTTAACTCTGAATCTCAAATGTCCATTAGCAAAACATTAGCTAACTAAAAATATACAACAACAGGAAATATTTTTTTTGAATGCAGGTGCCTGTGATTTTCTGTTAAAAAAAAACAAAACATATTGCTAGATGCAGATCAAATCAAAGTAAAATAACTTCAGCCAGAAATTAATTTACTCTAATTATCTTGGCAGTTACTTCAGATGTTGCAGATAAACCAAAATGAGCTACAGATGTAAAAGCAGGAGAAAAGACAAGAGATAGTCACTGTAACAGAGGGTGAAAGCATGGATTATAACAGTAAATTTCCAAAACCTGGAAAGAATGGCCTATCAGGAAAAAAAAAAAAAATTTGTTATGCCTACATCCCTGCTGATCTCTGAGTGGGACTGTCAAAGGAAACTCCTTCCTCAGCAAGGCAGGAATAGCTTTAAATCCTAGGATGCATCAGTTGCCTAACTTCCAGTCACAGCCCAAACACTGTATCCAGTGCATACCTCTGTCTGGGAGACCCTTGCTGAGCCTGGCTAGGCATCATGAAAAGTGGAAAAAGCTTACAACATTTTAAGGACCAACTATCTTTTTGTATGTTGAAGCTGTCAGGCTTCAACGAGAGTGTTTTTAGCTTTACTGTGATTAATTATTTACTCATTCCTCTCTAAAGGTTTTTCATGTTATGGGGTGACGAAATTTATTGGTAAAGTTTTTACATCCTGTGTTTCAAAGAGAGGACATACACTGTTTATCTATGTATGCAATGGCATACATAAACTTTCAGACTATTTCAGATTGCTGGATGCTCTTCAGATGCAGAGGTTCACCCAGTCCAGTTCCAACACAACTGGACACGCTGGAAATAGCAAAGGAGGCAGTTCTCCTATACAAGACAGAAATTGCAACTAAAACAATAGATTAAGCAAACGTAAGATTTTTCGAAATATCTATGCTAAAATGGAATTTCATGGTTTTTGAGAGGGTGTAGCCTATGCATCTAACAAGATAAAAAGTGAATATTTAAAAGGAATATTTCAATAAAGAATATTAATCTGTTCACACATAGTATAGTTATTGATTACATTTTTATATTAAACAGCTGTCATTTCTTTTTTTCTTCCATCTGAAAACAATATTGTTTTACTGTCCCGAATTCATAATATAGGTATGCTGTGTAAATGGAAGGCTGTTCTATTTCTATTAAAGATTAAAAGTATTCAATGATCAGAGGTGTTGCAGGAATATAATTCAATTTAAGACCAGTAATTTGTGTAAATAAATGTCTAATATGAAAGAATCACCACAAGTGAAATTCAAAAATGTTCAATTTTTCATGATACTTATCAAAAGAACAAAAGAGTTCATGCTCATTAAAAAAAGTTCTAAAAATAGTAAGGTTCAGTTCCTTCTATGGGTTCATATCAAGTTTTTATTTTCCATTTGAAAATTAGGATTGCACCATATACATGCTTTTTTAGTGCATGCATGAATTGAATTTAAACTTTTCTGTTAAATTATTAACCATGGTTTTAGTATGCTCTAAGGTGAGCAAATTAAGAAATCTTGGATTGTAGGAGCTGTAAAAAGTGCTTGTATCTAGGGAACTGGTGTTAAAATTGCCAGGTGTTATCCAGGAATAGATACTTAATATTTCCTTGCAACAAGAAATGTGTGCTTGGTTTTAACCCTAGGTTCTTTTGGCATTTGATTAGTTCACTGACTGATTAATGCTGGTAGATTACGTAGGCGATGTTTTTTTCACCAAATTGAGTTTAATTGAAACTGAGGGTGTTGCACAATAAACAGGAGATGCTTTACGGTTAAGCTCTATATTACTTCTGTATCTAAATATCAGTCTGTCATTAAAGTTTGGAAATATTTTTTCCCAAATGCTAAAGGAGCAGAAAGGATTACTTTTGATTGCTACAAACTGAACATGTGCAGTTTATACCAACCCATTCTAGATTTGTATTTCAACAAATTAGAGGTAAACATGTGATAAATTACTAACTTCCCAAAAAAGGGAAAACACAGTAAACAAATTACTGTAAACTCTCTTTAAGAGCAATAATGTCATGTTAAGGGCCGGAGTTCAGAATTTTGGGTTGGATTTGTTCGTTTTTTTTCCCAGAGAAGCACAATAGTTCAACATGGATTTAAATGTAATCATTCTGGAATGGATAAATTCTGAAGTTTTTCTGCCATGACAAAGACTCTTTCTGTACAATTTGTTATCTAACTACTCCAGACTATGCCTTCCTCAATGTACCAATGGCGTGACTTGAACATGCAGTGGGAGTCATTCAAGTCCCAGGCTGACAAAACAACATCCTCTTGACAGCAGTTTTGGTCAGTTTTGTCTACTGAGAAGTAAAGGCTTCTGGTAAAATGTTGGTCTCTAGTGTCCAAGCAAGTCTCATGCTTAATACTGTCAGCTTGTATAGATAAATATTTGTGATAATACAGATTGTTATTTTCTATATAATGGTATTTTTTCATAAGCTTCTATGTAAGAAGACAACTCAGAAAATATCTTCCATATGAATTTTAGTATTAGCTGAGTTTTTATCTATGGGAACAAAATTCAGCTTGATTAAGCTTAGATATGATTAGGCTTAGATGTGGCAAAGACACATATAGCTGATCTCCAGGCTGAATATCTGTTCCCCATGATGAGATTCTGATGGAGTTTTAGACAATTCAATTTTACATCTACGTTTGAGCTCTTTACTTTAGACTGCTTTTACCATCAATGGAGAAAAGTGCTCCTGAGAGGAAGTCCAGCTCTCCTATTTTAAATGCCTCTCTTAATGCCTCTGGAGATGCCTGTCTTCTTCCACTGGCCACAGAGAGCACACAGTGTGACTGCATCAGGACTAGACATCATGCCTATGAATGACAAATTGCAGCAGAGGTATCCATCCTCAGCGATAAAAGTAAACTTGTGTGATACTGAGTTTTCATCCCATTAGCAGCCCTTTTGTTCTTTGGCCATTGGGCCACAGAATGTTGTTAACTCATCTCCAGTTCCTTATTAAATAGAAGTGTTTTTCCTTTCTGAGAATTTCGTCATCTGTCCATAGAAGTTTTGTGCAGGATTATGAGAAGTTCTGGTTAAAACATCTGCCACCTCTCTCTTATATAAGAGGCTGCAGTGTGTGCATCTTTCTCCTATCAAACTTGGATGACTATGCCTTCACCTTCTGAAGTCCATGTGACGTCAGTACTTGTAGTTCAGTCCATATCAAACAAAATGAAGCAAAATGTCAAAGGTTCTCAACTGTAAATATGAGGTGGGGTAGTTGCAATCCCTTTACAGTAGATTACTTTTTCCTTTCTAGAAAGATCATTAATTTCTGCCAAATATTGTAGCCTCTGTTCCTACCTCTTGAACTTAACTCCAAAAGCAAGCGATATGTTGGGTTTTTGAAGGAGTCATTTGAAGCCTGACTAGTCATTTGTAAGTTGCAATATTTATGCAAGATTTTAGGCCCTCTAGACTGAGCCACTAGAAACTTTTTTAACTCATGATGATCTTCTATGACCATGTGAGTTAGTAGGGCTATTAACCAAGTCAAAATATATAAAAATACTAAAGAATATTATTTCAGCCATGGTATTTTAGAAGAAACTTTGCCTAATCTTTCTACTTGACTTAATAAATTGTTTAGTACTGACAATGCTTACAGAAATAATTGCCTTTATTTGTCTAACATTAAGTTCATACGAATGATAACATCAATAATAACTTTACTTGGAGAAAATAAAATAGGAAGAGTAATTATAAAACTCTACTTAATAAAAACTTAACTCCTTTGCCTTTAGCATTGACAATATAGCTTCGTAGAATGATTATAGTTTTTAAGGGAAAATAACTGACATGTTTGTCTCACTATCTTTGTTATTTAAATGATCATATATTATATAATTATCTTCAATGTAACCATCTTATCTTATGGAAGATCTGCGGGAAGGGAAAATAACTTAAATCTAATGACTTTTCTGGCACAATCAGTCCTTCATTCCCTATCCTATTATGTGAATGAGAGCTGATACAAATTTGAAAAGGGGAGCCTTGAAATGCATAAGAAACACTGCCTCAAATCACCTGAATGCCATAGAGTACGTAGACCTTTCCAGTCATCTGATACCCAGATCCTATTCCCAGAAACATATCTGTGCTAACACATCTGTGCTAAACACATATGTGCTAAACATCTAACTCATCTTGCCAATCTCTACCCAGGCTTTTTCAGAGGACCAGTTTGTTGTTGGGGTTTTTTTTCTTTTGCTTTCTTTGGGTGCATCTTCAAACTTATTCCCTCCTCCCACAGCTTTGCACTTCTGTCCCAGCTCTCTTTGTAGGTGCAATTTCATAGGAAAATGTTATCATATCACAAGACTCTCTTTGCCCTCCAGCTCAACTACTAGCTGAAACTTATTATGCTAGCAAATTTCACTACAAAGTCACTGGTGCTCTGAACCCAGTGATCAGTGAGCAGAGGGAAGGGGGAATCTTTGTGAGAAGGAGAGAAGCTAGCATGGGAGCAAGTGAAGAATCCTGAAAGCTGGAAACCCTCCAAGTCTCATCTCTCTAGATGATTGCTTTCTTGATAGCAAGACGTGAGCTTCTGCAAATAAGTTAAGCAATGTCATACACAACTGAGACTAAAGGATGGGTGATAGTTGCTCGCTCTGCCAGCCAGGCAATTTTGTGGCAGACAGGACCACTGGTGTTTGTATTGTATGGTACTTTGTGTGACACAGGACCCCCACGTTTTATTTTGGAAGAGCTCATGCTTTTATCTTGTTTAAAATGAAGAATTTACCGCAGTTCTATCAAAGCTTCTCTAAGAGAGCCAGTGGTTCCTCTGGGCAACCAGAAAAATGATCATTCTGCCCATCACATCTGCTGTAGCTAAGAAAAGAAACAGAAGCTGGGGAGCACTGCCAGAGACTGAGGACCAAGCCAGTATATATCCCAGCAGCTTTCCCCATTCCTTATGAAACAGAGCTGCCCTCAACCCCAGGCTCCAGTCAGTTTTTGATTTGCAAATCCTTCTCTTGGTGCCCCAAGTATTCACCCATTTACTCTCCCTAAGATTGGAAAGATTTGCATAGGCTATGCCTTCTCTCAGGTATTCTTGAATTCTTATCATCTGATGTTTACAATTTTGTGTAAATGGGCTGGAAGTATGGAAATTATCAATTAGCTAATGCCAAATACAGAATTGCAAAAAGCTCAACAAATAATTCATCTGCTCCTGGCCACAGATTTGGCAAGACTGTAAATTATTGCACTCTGGGGCTATATAGGCATAAGGAAGCGTACTGTTGTGAAATCTGAGTCATTCCTCAGCACAGAGAAGTGAATGTGCATCTACTTTGGGAAAATACAGATGACTGAGAATAAATGATGGATTGATTAAAAAGCATATGTTTCTGATGAAATTTGAAATACAGTGTCACAAGTTATACTACAGTCAGTGACTAATTGAAGCCCCTTCAGCAAATAAATATCTGTGTCATGTGTGAACCAGAAGAGACCTAGATTCCTCTGGCTTCAAACCTTGAAATTGAGTTGGCATCAAACTGTATCATGGTGTGGTGATTAGCCACACTGCAAGTAAGCTTGCAGCAATGTTTCTGTTTGAAGACAGATTCTCAAATCCCTCCAAAAGCCACACGCAGTGATGTCACTTGAGCACTGACAGGGTGGGTTTTTCTTGGGTCTTTCACATTTGAAGTCTAGGGTTCAAGTCCCACATTCTGGATGCACCCAAGGAATAGAAGATTGTTTAAGTAAAAACAGCAGGGGAGGATGAAAGGGGCTGACTGAGCAGAGGAGTCCACATGTCAGCAATAGGGAGCTGGTACAGTCTGAACTAGAAGTGTTTAAGAGCCCTCTCCAGCATGACGCACCCCATTCTGCAGGTTTACAAAAGGACACCTCATGACCTATTTCTACAATTCTTATGAAAAATCCCTTGGCAGGATATAAAACATGAAATATGACAATCTTTACAGCAGTCTTTTTCACTTTGAGGCCCTATTTTGTGCCGAACTTTGAAGGGAGGTGTTGCCTTCTCTGTGGAGCAGTCAGTATTAAAGCTGTATATAAAGGACTGAGATGAATTTTCAGATTTGTTTTTCAATGCAGCAGTGCTTTAAACAGCTAGTAAAAAAAAAAATCTGATTGAGAATTGCAACTATTGTGTTCAGGATGTTGTAATAGGATTCCTTTCTTCAAAACTTTTTGTAAGTACAGCCTGACAGCAATAGGACTGTGTGGCAGACCCTCAAAGGAGAGGTGATTGCTGTGTTTTGTAGCATGAGAACCACAGGAATGCAAAAAATGACAATTCAGAGTCTTTCATGTTTTTGCCATTATGGATTCTGTGAAGTTAATGTTAGCTGTTCAGAGTGTCTAACATTAGTCAAAGCTTCCTTTAAATAGCACATTAATGTAACTCTATTGTTTTCCATGTCTGTTGAATTTTAGCAAATTGTTCAGTTGCCCCAATATTATAAGTTTAAGGAAATCTAGCTGTCAATTCCTATTAAACTGGCCTTAGTTTTATATTGTTAATTCAGTTGTCTTTCACACTCTAGCTGCTAAATCTAAAGAACTCTTTACAAAGGCAGATTTATGATGGATGCCATCTGGCCTGATAGAAGGAAACAGATATTGATTTTTAATATTTTCTCCAAACTTGTTTACTCTAGGATAATACAGCAGCTGTGTGGCGGCTTGTCTCAGAGTGGAAAGGATTATTACCAGTGCCTTTTGATGAGATAAATTACCTAGAATGACTTGAATGGCTAAAGGGTATACTTTGATGTTATGTCGCTTCATTTACCCTTATGACTAAATGATTATTGATTTTATATTTTTAAGCTCTTGAAACGTGAAAATAAGTTGGTAGAGAAGCCTAGCTGTGTTAGTTTTATTAATTTATTTCTGCAGGGCATAATTCACTTTGGACCAGGTTGTGAAGGTTTTGGGTTCATGACCGACTCCAGATACAGTTGCAAAGAAATGGCTTATTTATATAGTCATTGCAAGTAGTTCCAAAATCAATACGGTCTGGGATTGGATGATTAAACTTAGTCCCTTTGTGGGATTCATTCCTGTAGCTACCTCTGAAATGATCTTGACTGAAGCAGATTCATGTGATCCAGTCTACAAATAGCAAGTTTGTTCAAGTTGAAATACTATTTTTTGCTCATCATTTTTTTTTATCTACTCTGTTCACTCAGTGACATTTTAACAACCAGAAAAAAACAGTTGATTGACTACTTCAATGAAATCACTAATCTGCATTCAAAGAGTTGCTTCCAAAGACTACTTAGATTTTCCATGGATAGATTTAACTACTGCTTTGATCAGTTAGTCCCAGTATGCAGTGGATTTAGGTCTCTGTACTTATGTAGGCAGCAGTAATCCAAGGTGTACACTAAACCTTTAAATAGTCTTCACAGTTCAAAACAGCTATTTGCCTTTCGTGTATAGCAGACACATACATATTTCTGTGAACTATTGCCTTTTCTATCATCAGTTAACATGTTGGTGCTATTTAATGTTTGCCTGAAATGTGACTGTCTTGTCAGTCTGTTGAAGTATTTTGTAGACACTGGAACAAGTGCAAAAATGTGCTCCAAAAAAAGTCTCTCCAGTTTCCCACAATGACTGTTTATATATGCACTTTGCTTGGTGCTTCTTGATACTTTAAACAGCAGTACTTTTAAGCTTAATTTCTTCTGGAAAGTTTCAGCAACCAACACACGGTCCTGTCTTATTTAGTCTCAAAAACTGGGATTCAGAATCCTGGCATTTCATTTATATAAACCACGAGTAAATTATAATGTTGCTAACACTATTTCAGCTGCCTAGAAGGAACTGAAGGCAATAATATATATATAAATGCCATAGCTCTTAAAAAGTTTATTACTTGAAAGAGTTAGCAGTACATGAACCTGCCCAGGACTGTCTAAACTGAAGAACAATATTTCACACTTTAACAGTACATATCTATCCATCTCCTGTACAGGCTGTTAACCATGTGCTTGTCTCTTGTTCAGATGTAACTAAATGTGAAGTTGTGTGGGTTTTTTTAAAATGCCTGTTTCACCTAAAACTGTGTGTTTCTAAAACACAAGGATCTTTCTCAATGTTACATTTAGGTAGAGAACATTACATACGTGTGTGTGTGTGTGTGTGTGTGTGTGCGTGTGTGCATGTATTGTCATTCAGGAATATTATTCCCCCAAAGGATCTTTCATTGTAATAAGCCTTGGCAGCATATTTTGCAGAGTTAAAAAAGGTGTAAAACACTTTTCCATACTTTAGCCACATGATATGTATAATTAATGTGTAGTAAATTATATTGCCCAGTTTAAGGCTTGTTTAAATGCATAGAATTTGAAGTCTAATGCAGGAATAAAATAACTTTTGGATCAGTGTAATGTAATATGTTGATCCATTTTACAGGGTGGTGGTGATTATTTAATTAATCACCTTTTGACAATTATTCACACTGGTCCAAATCAAGGTCTCCATTAAAACCAAAGAATAGCTTCATTACAAATGACCCATAAAAGTGTCAAGTGCTGGCAGTGAAGACAAGTAATTTCCTTTCCCTTTAAAACCATTAGATCGAATGATGGGGGTGGGGAAGGTGATGAAGTGCGTAATAGTGTGATTACAAAGAAAAGCTTAAACAGTAAATTTGACAGCCATGTTAGAGTGGCTAGAAGATAAGAGTTATAAACTGTTGGTTCTATACCTCCAAAATATTTTAATTTTACAAGAAGGCATGAATGATTGGGTTATATTTTTGAAAAACTTTTTAAATTGTCTTTTAGTGTTTATTTATAAATTGAGATTTAGAAATTATTTGACTCAAAGCTGTGGAGTTACAAAATAAACACTATCTTGCCTTCTGAATATTGCTTAAAATAGCAGTTAATTGAGAAAAAATTGCTTTTCAATGCAGCAAGTGTTCTCAAAGCCTGCTTATCTACAAAATCTTTTCTATATCTTATTGGTGAGGATAGCAGCAGGACCTTTATGTCAGTGTAATTATATTGGGCACTCTCTTTTACATCTGGAAAGTACAAGAACTACTGATTGATTTTGTGTAGAGATAAAGCTGCTCTCATCTTTGATTAAAGGTGGATTCTGCACCTTTTGCTGAAAGTCCTTGTGTTCTTACTATTCCAAAATATGCAAAACTCTTTTAATTTTCAACTTCTGACAAAAACTTGTCTATTTCTCTAATGACCACTGCAGTTTCCATACAAAAGGATTAATTTTTGAGCCTTTCAAATCCAGGTATCATATTGTAGTTTAATATTAAATCCTGCCAAATAGACATATACTGAAATTTTACAGGAATGTAGCTTCAGAAAGTAAAACTAGAATATTAGAGTGCCAATTTCAGAGGGCCTGAGCTAAAGGAAGTATTATTCACAAACTGCATTCTGAATTTGAACACACATTTAATAGTGGTTGTACACTTGGTTGTAATTTTGTTTGGTTGAACTTTATCCTGTGGAATAGAGTCTTGCTAAGAAATTCCATATACTGACCTTACCTCTTATGACCTGCCTTCAAATTGCGAGTTAACAGGTGGTGAAAAAAAAAAGGGAAAATAATGCTTTCACCTGAAAGTTCTGGGTACTCTTGCTAACACAGATTCCACTTACTACAGGAGGTGAATATATATTTACTAGTTTTTCAAAAGAGCAGCAAATATTGACCAGTTCCAGAGATGTATTTGTTAAGTCTACTTGTCATTCTTTCTTTGATCTTCATTTGTTTCAAAGTCTTGCACCTAAGGTTGGACTAGTTACTGTAAAAAAAAATCCCAAAAGTTCAAGTGCTGCTTCTAAAAACTAATGGCTATTGACGTTCATTAGGATTTCTGTGATGTTATCTAACCCTGTAAAGACATTTGCGGTATGCAGTTTACATTGTATCTGGTGATTGTATAATCATTATTGATTTTCCTTGTGTGTAGTACCTATGTCAAACAACCTAATATATTTAAATGGTGATTATTTCAGCAATATATCTATTATTAGATAAGATCAAAGGCGGTTAAGTGTGTAGCAGATAGTGTGATAAGATGATATAATGTGTGTTTGTGCCAGTGCCTGTGCCCTTTTGTTCATAAAACTGCAATTCATAGTCTTTAATGATTAACTCTCTGAAGCACATTGTGATTTCTATCCTGTAGTAGAATAAAGTATGACAGATGGATTAAAAGAAGCCCACTCTTTAGGCAAAAGTCCTAGGAGTTATGTAAATGTAATACAATTAGATGAATTGATTTTCAAAGACCATGGGAAATCACTCTCTATATTCTGTTCACTTCTTGTTTTCCTACCAGTACTTCTGAAGGAAACTAGAAATATATTTAGAAAGCTGCATGATTTCCCAAAGGATATAATCATCGTTAATCCCATGTGTATGGATTAACAGAGTAACTTGGTCCATAACAGCAAGTGATTTCTCAGGCTAATCTCATGAGTAGAATGGTTATTGTATTTTATTAGTGATCAAACACTTTTCTACTTGGACTGTAGCAGAAAAGCAGGAAATTCAATGCATTAATTTATTATCAAAAATTATATATTTTACTTGTGGAGTTTTTCTGCTTTTATTGATATCATTTAATTAAAATATGCTTCCAGTTAGTAAATGAAAGTTTTACTATACATTTAATGCAAATTTAAAAACTTTAAAAGTACACCCCCCCCAAAAAAAAGCAATATTCCTGTAATGCTGAGATGAAAGCAGAAACCCCAGGGTTTTGCTCTGTCATTTTACTGTAAATATTTTACCACATTCTGCATCACCCTAAAAAACAGATGATATATTTGAAAATATAGTAAGTGTGCATATAAAATGTAGTACCCTCAAAGGTGCAAATGTATTTTCTTAGCAAAACTTTATTAGGGTTTTTAGGTAGTTCTCAAAGGTAGGCCCCTGTGATGACACAACAGGCTTCATTTTCTGGGGCTCCATTTTCAGTTTTGCGGTGGTTCATGTGCAAGTACTAAGCCTCAAATCTGAGTTATTGCTCACAACTCACTGTGTTGTGTGCATGTGCCAGCTGTGTTGGTGTTAGACTGAGATCCTCTCTGCCACTCTTCATCACACAGTATGGAGATGCATGCTTTGGACACTAATTTCTACTAATGTCCACAAAATTACTCTTTGATTTCACCCTTTGCCTTCCCCATCCAACTGTAAGAATTGAAACCATTATGA
Source organism: Motacilla alba alba (assembly GCF_015832195.1). Lineage (NCBI taxonomy): Eukaryota > Metazoa > Chordata > Aves > Passeriformes > Motacillidae > Motacilla > Motacilla alba. Next base: position 88,845,986 of record NC_052017.1, on the reverse strand, counting down.
TCCTGACCTGTGTGTTCCACCAGCAAGTTACCAAACATTGACGTTAAATGCTGGAGCAAATCATGTTGATCTTTTCCAACTAATCTCAAGGAAAATCAGACACATGATTTAAACAATTAATATGATTTCATGCCATAGCCTGTGTAAATCTGCTTGAAGTAGGTGAGAAATGTCTCAGAAATTCCTCTCCCAGCCATTCTGACTGAAGGTGATCATTCTGATGACCAAATATCAAAGTGGTAACTCCAGCAGAGAGAATAGATTAGCAGTCAGAGCATTTATCTGTTCACCAATATATCTGGACTGTGAACAGGATGTTCACAGTGGTCTGCTCTGTTTTAGCCTATCCACAAGGATGAAGATGCCTAAAATCTTGTGGTACCACACTGGAGTGTGCTCCAGTGCAAGGTACTCACACACAGTGTCACTTTGCTGTAGTTTTCCACTGTTCTTGAATTCCCCTGATGCTCCACAATGACCCCCATCATTAGTAAAAATGACAGTCTTGATGATGGGTACTCTCCTCTCAGATTGGAGAACATTGCTTTCACTTGGTAAAGCTTCTTTGCATAATGGTGAATATCCTTTGTTAATTCCCTGTTGTGGAAAAACAGTCTTTTTTGTTGGAAAATATTCTTGTGTGACTGAACAGTAGAGATGAATGATAACTTCTTTATTTTAAAAATTTTCTCTAAGTCCTGGTTGTGCAAGTCTCACAATCAAAGCAATTGCAATCAAAGAATTGTGAGGAATAATTCTGTTGAGGCTGGTAGAATAGCAAATGTAGCTGTAAAGATATTTACCATATGCGAATGCCAAGGACAAATCTTAGACTGTAAAGATTATTCCTTCGTGTTTAACATTAAATAAAGATATTTTATTCAGTACAAAGTGTTGGAACACTTCAATAGTTATTGACCTGATATTACAAATTGACATAGCTATTCCTGTGCAAGCCATCCAGATAGGCTCAGTTGTAGGACTTGGACCTATGTAATCATCTCTGTTGCACATACAGATGCACCAACTGAACATTATGCTACTCTGTAATGTGTAAAGAAAGCAAACAGAAGTAGGAATTGGTGGTTTGAAGAAGAGGAAGGTACTAAGTTAAGCCATCTTCACAGAGAACATCCTTTCTTCCATGTACTCATGATTCAAGTCCGTCTTGGCGCTGTTCAGAGCTCTAAGTCAGCCTCACAAAACAATAGGTGGAAAAGCACAAGTGATTTGTTCTTAGGCATTTATTTCTCTGCAGAAAGTACAGGAATGTTGTTTTAGTTTGCACTTAAAAGCTTAACTGCATAGAAGTTTCCTCTTTATCCTCTGATATTTTACACTTGGAGCAACAATGCCATTATTTGTACAAGACTGTGGTTCAGCCTATTGCAGTCACTACAAAAAAATAAAGAAAAGCTCTACGATAGCCATGTCTGGAGTCTACACTTCCTTCTACTACAGTCAGAGTGTGGGAGAAGTCAGAGTAAGCAGCCAGGAGCGATGCTATAAGCAAGTTTGCAGGGGGTATCCTAGCTGTCAAGTTATTCTTCTACATTTCTGAGTGTGATCATTTAACTAAAATACTCATTTGTTTACTTTAAAGTGGTCTTTTCCGTGTGCAGGCAACCAAGTACCCAGACAGGAACAAACTTGCTCTTTATGTAAATACACATTTTAATAATGTTTTAAATGTATTTTTTCAGTTGATACAGTTCTTTCTCAAACTCCAGGCATATAAACATTCCAAATGAGTCTGTATTTACTGCCTGAAGCTTTAAAAATGTCTGTTAAACAAGCCCAAGTAAACTCCCCCCAAACCTTAAATCTTTTTATGCCAAATACTAAATCTCATGGCATAAGGATCCAGAGGCTAAAAGGGTGCCATGGGGTGAATTGCAGACGAAGCCTCTAATTCTGTGTGTCCTTGAATTTTATTGCACAATTTTTGTCATTCCTAAAGGGAGCAGAGAAGAAGCTGTGAGAAGCACATTGAGAGTTAGACTGTTATTATGTCTCTGCATCCCATAGAGCCGCTGCACCAGGGAGCTTTGTAGTGGTTGGTTACAGCAGCATAACTTCCACACATCAGAGCTTTGGGCTGCAGGGAAACAATTGCCCCCCCTCCACCCCCCCTTTTTCAAATTGTCATTGTTTTTCTCCTTTGCTAAGTCCATTCAGTCAGACTTTTGAGTGGGATGCAGGAGAGCTGGAATGACGTTCCACTCATCCATTACCACAGCGCTTATGGACTTGTTCTTGGAAGAATTACACCCTCCAAGGTGTCACTAGGACCAGGAAAACCTTAGAGTACATTTCTGTAGGGTAGGATGCCATCTTTGGTCTTATATTTTGTGCTACCTTTGAATGTGTGATGGGCAGTTTCCCCTCTCTCCTCCTCTCAGCTCCCAGCTGCGTGACAAAGCCCGAGGCAGACACCCAGCTAGACACAGCCTTGTGCTAGGGTGTGTGAACCCTTGGGAAAAGTTCACTTCCAGATACATGATCCAAGAGAGATGTGTAATTTCTTCTGTTGTCTGCAGCTAATTATACTCTGGCCAAGAATTTACCCCATATCCCAATCTTTTCCTTTTTAACAGGCCATCTAGCTAATGTGCCTCCTGGCCTCTCCCAGACTCCCCTTCACTTCACAGCTATTGAGCATGTCTGCAAAATTTTGGTGGAGGAGAAAACTCTCTATCCCAAGAAAAGATAGAGAAAACACCCACTGTTCCCTTTTTCTCCTCTTTGACTCTGGGACAAAATTAAGCCTTTCAAAATATTCCATCCAAACCTGTGGTACTTTAATGGGAGAGAAAATTGGAAGGATTGTTGTTTTCACCTTTAAAAATCAAAAGGCTGGTAGGAAAGGTATTCCCTGCAGATGTCTGCCATGAGAGACCCATATGAAGGCCTCTGCATGGTGGAATACAGAGCAGAGACAGGGCTCTCCCTTGTTGGAATGGATCATCCTCAGATCTACTATTCCAGAGGCATCCCATTGCCCTATTTAAGCTTCATCAAGGGATGTTAGGGGGGAGTACCCAGTCTGCTCTAGATCCAGGCTCTACTGTACTGTACTTAAATTAAATCCACTTGCTGTAAGCCCTTCTACATTTGTTTCAAAAAAAAGTCTATCTTTTCATGTGCTAAACATGGAGTAGAAGATATTTTACTGAAATTTCAAAAAAATAAAAAAGAAACAGACTGTATTTTAGGTTATAGTCATTACTTATACAAAATAAATGATCAAAACTAAGTAACAAACACATCTCTCTTTTGAGATTTCTATGCATAAAGAAATTGGGTTATCTACAAACACATTATGGGTTTGAAATGTGTTACTGCATTCTAAATACTTGAATTAAAACAATTTGGTTTGAATTGTACTATTATAGCAGATTCAAAATCCTTTTATCAGAGCTTCTTTTTTCCCCCTTCTTTCTTTTTTCAGTGTTATTAAAGGTTTGCAAGCTTTGTTATTCGAATTAGATAAACACTATGGTAACTAGAAAAGCCAGCATGTTTTAGAAGTCTGCAGTTCTGAGTGTTTTCCAAAGAGACAAGGTAGTATCTGTATCCTAATATTCTCTCAATGCATGAAATATAATAAGAGGGAACTATTTCAATAATATTCCTTTAAAACTACAAGACATAAAAATCCTGACAGAGTGAAGATGTTGCTTGAGGCACACCTTCAGGATGGAGGTCAGTCCTTATGCAAAAGTATCACAGAGTGGAGGAATCTTGGTTTTTTGAGGAATGGAACACAACTTTTTTCAAGTAAATCCTAAACGCTAAAGCAAAATATTTCACTCACATGTTTGTGAAGATTCTACCTGTTGTTTTTTTGTGGACAGGTGGTTTAAACAGCCATGTGAGAAGAATAACATATGTCTTTGCTATTCAAATGAAACAGGAAGTCAGTACTAAAACGTTCATGATTGAAGCTTACTAAGGAAAGATGGCCAAATTTCAAAAACCTTGAAGTTTCAGTTTACAGCTCTGGATATAAGCGTGAAGACTTCTGAACTGTACAAATGTTTTGAATGTGAAAAAGATGGACGGACATCTTGTGAGAATTGCCTGTTTCATTTCAGAATATGTGTCCTTCAGACTTTTCTTATTTCCTTTTTTGAATCAGAGCCATGTGCATGAGGACATATGGCATTGTGCACTTGCTAATGGTCACAGATCCATCAGAAGGTGTGTCATAACCATAGCAAAAAGTTCAAATACAAAAAAAAAATAGTTTTCAAGGTGCACTAACATCCCGATTGTACTAGCTTACTTTAATTAGCATTTATCTTAGACACATTACCTTAAAATAAATCACTTTTTTGACTGTTGTGAGGTTAAACATCGCTGAATTTTTAATTTCACTTTAGTTTATTTACACCGCACATTTTTGCTACAGAAATTACAGATTCAGAGTTTTGGTGTGTTCACAGCAAATTGTCTGACTCTAGAAGAATTAACTACAAATTTTAGAAAGTTACTCAGTGTTTCTCTACCTCAAATTCCTTTCCATAAGCTAAAATACTATGTGTTATGGATAGACCCTTTCATCCATAGGCAGCAAAAAGGCTTCTGCAGAAGTGGCAAATATAACTAGTCTGAGTTTGCAAGTAGGTCAATGGGTCTGCAAACATATGAAATTATTTACTCCACATTACAGATTAAATGTGAGTCAGTAGAAGAATGAGAGCCTACTATTCTTTTCTGGGAGTCTTTGATCAGCATGTGTTTTAACATTTTAGTGACTTATTTTATAAATAGCATTTAGGATGAAAAGTTTTCAAACATTTTACATATTTAAGATGCTTAGGACATGACTTCTGCAGGTACTTAGTAAAATGCACAGCTTTGTAGCTTTACTTCTAATTTTTGTCTGCTCTTTTGAGTTAAGAGAAGTCAAGTACAAATCTAAAAGACAAAAACACAATTAATGTATACCACTGACACCTTAATTTAAGTAATCTTTTTCAGCCTGGCAAAAGGGCAGCAAGGCAAATGTGTCTAAACATGGACCATTTTGGATGATTTCCATCATCCTACTTGGTCCTCAATTGTTGCTCCAGAAGTGTATGGGTCTTCTATGGGTCTCATGTCATATCTGACATCCCTGCAAAGGATTTCCATATATATCTGGACTCTGTTTAGGCACCTGAGTCACTTCCAGAAACCCTAGGGCAAAAACACAGAGAATATTCCAGGACAGCATTAAGCTGCCCATCCTCTTCTTGCAATCACCAGCTCTGGTCAAAGCACCATTTTGAGCATTTGAGGTTATTTCCTGACAGACAAGATGTTTCTTTGTTATGCTGCCTTGTTTGAATCCAGAAGCAGGATTCCTCATTACATCCCCTCTTCAGAAATTGTATTTTTGATCTCTGAATATAATTTTTCCCTAAATATCAAAAATCATGTTTGCATGAGTCTTTCAGGGCATGGAAATGTTAGCTTTCCTTTTTGTGTTTTGGCATTAGGCATAAATGTGATGGAAGTAATTTCATCTGAAGGATTCTTTAAATTAAAGCACAGTCCCGTTGGGCTATTACTCAATTACCAGTTAGGCAGGATACTTGGAATATTATGAAAAAGAAAATAAATCCTGAAAAATAGAAACTGTAGAATTGCCAAGAATTAATGCAAGAAGGCAAAACTCTGTTTGGAAGAAAACCAGATTCTATAGGTGGACAGTGTTATGATGGTGAAACAATTGCTGATGGAAAATTTATTACCTGGATGTTATAAAGCATCCGTTAAAGCTAGACATTTTCAAACCATTACCTCTAGAAAATATTCCTTTTTTAAAAGACCTTATGAAACAACACCTTAGATTATTACAGCTGTTTTTCTAGGAATTTGGAAATGTTCCCCAAAATGGACATGTTGCTATTTCCATATTTTAGAAAAATAAACAGGAAGACCATAGTGATTACAGGTCCTCTAACCTGACACTGGCCGAAGACCAATAAACATGATATTATTTAAAAAGAATTAGGAAGAGTAATATAACTGATCCAACTGAATATGGATTTACAGAAACTTGCTTTATATATTTTTCCATAAGACATATTTAAAAAAGAAAGAAAAAGAAAAAGAAAACAACAACAAAAGCAAGCAATTAACCAATCAAAAAAAAAAACCCTAAACAGAAACACACAGATACCATACAGAAACAACAACAATGTGGTGGAGGAGAATTTCAAGCAGTATAGGGAAGGATTGGTTTTTTTCTTGACCAAATGCTACATATCCCAATGAAGAAGTCAAATTAATAATGAAGCCTGAGTAACTTCCATTAAACAAAGAAAAAATCTAACTGTCCAGCAAAAATATGAAATGGGAAATATTATTGATCAGTTCTTATTCCTTCCCACTTAGTCTTTCTATCAATAATTGAAACTATTGATAAATTCAGTGATTGATAAAGGATAGGAAATTAATCTGAACAGAAGAAGAGCCTCAGATTATTGGGCATGTGGATAAACATGAAATATTGGAGAGAAGATTATTTTGTGACAGGTAATGATGCCTGACAAACCTGTAAAACGTTTTCGAAGGAATCAAAGCTTACACAAACAAAAATTTAGTTGATTCATTTTTCTCAAATATCCAAAAGAACTTCAGAAAAACTAATTTTTTAAGACTTTTTAATGGTAGGTTCTTAAGAATTTTCCTCAAACTTTAAATGATCTAGTGAAAAATCGTGTTTGGGATTGATGCCATTAGCAAGAAATATCAACTAGAAATGAATGCATAAATAACTCCAAAGCACAGAGTGACACCCACAAAAATATACTTTGTGACACTTATACTGCCACATACTGTCAACTTTCAGGATTTTTCCACCAGTTCAGCTGAAAGGGTTAAACATAAAAGTACAGCTTTTTCAATTAAAACTGCTCAGGCAACAGCTAAGATGGAATTTTGGAGACCTGTGAAATCTACATGTTAGTCTATGACGACACAATCTCTCAGTGGGTGAGACATAATTCCTCAAGGCTGAAATTAGATATCATTTAACAGAGGTGTAAGGAAAAAAAAGACATTATAATGGCAACATCAGTACTACTAACTTAATATAAATATTACAATATAAATGTCATATAATGAGAAAAAATATTTTTCTGTGGCTGAAACATAACTGTCGGGGAACAGGTCAAAATGAGATATCACTAAAATATGCTCAGAAACAACAATATAATATGTTTTGAAGTTAGTGGTATCTGAATGTCAGATGAAGCATTCATTTTTGTTTCTGCACAACTTTACGTCTCTCTCCTTTACTTTCTTCTTTCTCTTTCCATATCTGTAGAAAGAAAATAATCTATTATTTTATGAAAAGATTAATAGTAGAGTTTATTCAACAAGGTTAGAGAGTGTAGATTTCATTTAGCTTACTCATCATCCATTGACACTAGAGAAGGTTGAAACCTGCTGAATTATGTAACATTAGGTTTTGTGAGCACAAGGCCTTAAGAAGCGAAACTATTACTCATTCTAAAATATTCCATACTCATAAATTAACCAGTGATCATTTATAGTCTCACTTTTGTGTAAGCATTGCAAGAATGTTTACAAAATTAATTTAATGTCAGTAATAGAATTACTGTATTATAAACCAGTTAATAAAGAAACATATAATTTAAAGGCTTTACTTGAGGATATTCTTTATTTTATAATAATTGAACACATAATAATTATACAAAAATTCTTTTTAAGGGTAAGCATATTTAGTATTGGGTTTTTTCTTCAGGAGGGTGTTTGATATGTCCCTTGTTCATGTTGAATATAGCTGCATAGGAGAACACCTGACAAATTATAAATGCTGGGGTTTGCAGGGACAATAGTTCAGTATGCTGTTCAAACAGCCTGAGGCACTAACTGGACACCATTAGTCTTTATCAAGCTCAGTATCCTTTGTTGCAACTGCTGCCTAAAAAGATGTGACAGTCTTTGTCATGGTACGGAATGGTGGATGAGGTACATAGCAAATTAGTGGAGGAAGTCAGTGCCAGACTAAAGGTGCAAGAGACTGATAGTATTAAACTTTGTAATTCTTTTTGTCTGTAATGTCCCTACAGAGGTTATTCTACTCACCTCCCCGATATTCCAAGTCCAGCAGCTTTTAAGTCAAGACATGTAGTTTCCCAAACTTTTCCAAGATTCCAGGACTTTTTCAAGTGAGCTTTCATATCCAAAGAAATATTGTTTAATCTTTTGACTTCCATGCATATTTTCCAAAAGCATCCCTTCTCACTAAGACTTTGGTTGTCCGCCACAGCAGAGTGCCCCAAGACATCATACATATCTGGCCCAGAACAATTGATTCATTCCAAAAAACAAAAAGGACCAATTAAAGACCCCCTGACTTTCTTCACTTGTTTGTTCAAGAAAAAGTCTTGGCCAGACAATATTTCACCCTTCCCCTCTAGAAGCCTGTGCTTATACTTGTTTTCTGCCATTTGTTGTATGAGCTGGGTGAGCTCTGCCCACAGCCAGACAGGAGAAGTCAGCTGCATGGGTACCCTGCTCTGCACCACACACTGAGAGATTCAACACTGCAAACACACTGGGGCAATGCTGCCCAATTTACTCAGCAGCAATACAATTCACACATAATGAATGTACTGAAATTTCTATGCAGCTACATTATTTTCACCCCTCTTGTCTCCAGTTTAGAGAGAAGCCACATGGCAAGGTTCCACTGACTTCTGCTTTCACCATCATAAAGTCTTCTGCCCTTACAGGGGCTAGGGCAGACACAGATTAGAAAACCCCATTTCCTATTTAAACGCTCTATTTCCAGCAATCTCCTGGCAATTTGTTGGTTTGACCTTTGCACATATTTTTGCAGACTGAAGATGGGAGGAGGTAGGTCTGAGACAGGTGTAGAGAGACTGACTTATAAAGAGATGCGTTCAGAGAGGAAATAGACTTAACTGCTAATTTTCAAATATCTTAATTTTTTGTAAAAGTAGAGAAATGGGCTTTAAAAAAAAATAAATTATTTGGGTGGTAGCTGGATTACACTTTTAATGGGAGATAATCACATGTTTCTTAATCCTCAGTTTTGTAAAGAGTTTTGCATATAAATAAATGTACCCGCTATTATTACAAGCTTCCAGACCATATTTTGGAAATCACTGAACAATGAAGTCTCACACAAATAAGCATGGAGCAAAAAGAGATTATAAGGGGAGCAAGACGAAGGACAGGGTTAAGCCCAGCTCTGGCACCATTAGGGCAAGAGTACTATCTGCAAGGCGCAGAGTGAATGAAAGAGGGTGGGCTCAGTACCCTCAGCCACCTCTATAAACTCATCCTGGCCAGCTCCTCCAGTCCAAGAACCAAAGGCTCATAACTGAAGAATCAAGCCATGGCTTTGCTTGTACAAATTACATCCAGAGAATTGCGTACACACACACATGAGTTTCATAATATGCCTACTAGCAGATCTAGATCTGTTCCAGGTTAAAAACACATGCTAATGTATTATTCCTCGGAAGTGATTTCCTTAGCTGTCTTAGAGAAATGGGACCTGAAGGGCAGAGCAGATGGGAGTTCCCCTGCTGGAAAATATGCCCCTTTCCAGGTGTGCACATGAACTAGCGGAAGGGCAACTTCAGCTTATGAATATGCTGCGCTCCAGGCATCTGCTGGGGTTACTAGCACTAGCTCTTTCAGATCTGCTTCCAATACCCCGGGTAGTACTTAAAGAGTAAAGAGAATATTCCAATCAGCTGCTACAGACAGCCACAAACAGTATTTTTTGCAGCCAGAAGAATTTTAAGACAGTTAGTTCTGCCAGGTTAAATTAAAGAAGGCATGTCATCAGTAGAAAGCAGTGCTTTGTATAGGTATGATATGGTATAAACTCCCCACAGCATAACAGGGCTGGCTGTAAACATGGTGAAGTAGGCAGTTCCTGGAGGCAGCAAGTAGTCCTGGGCATTCTGTCTACTTTCCCCTTTCATGGTGAGCCTGTACTGCAGAGGGATGGCATTTCATATGCAAGCAAGGCATTCCCTGCCATAGAAGCAGTTTGCCCAAAGAAGACAACACATTTGGGCAGGAGCAAAACACAAAACAAAACTCAACACAAAAATAAAAAATAAAAAAAAAAACCCCCCCCACACACAAAAACCCAAAAAACAAAAAACAACAACAACAACAACCAACAACAAAATCCAACCAAAAAAAAAACCCATCACACAACCACAACTACCTTAACTCTCCAGGGTTTTCCTCTTGGCTCTTCATTTAATTCTGCTCTTTCCCCCTCTCCATCTCACTTTCACTGCAAGCATTCCCATCCTCCTCCTGGCCCTCGCATCCCAAAAAAATTCAGTTCTCTCTGCAGTCAATGAGAATCTCTGAGCCAACTTCTAGCCAAATGAGACTTTTCCATCTTGCCTTCGTGGATACTTTTAACTAAGCTCTACTAACTGGACACTAATTCTCTCCCTGTTTGGACTCATAATATGGCAATACTATTTTGCTATCCTTAATCTTACCCTGAGACTGCTTTTCTGTGTAGCCAGCGCTTGACTGCTGTCACCACGAACCTTAAGGGAATGGTGTTGTGAAAAAGGCCGGGATCCACAGACCATCACCTCCTCCTGTTAAGTTCTCCTGGAAACACAAGCTTCCATGAATATATGCAAGATTTGATACAAGGCTTGGACATTACAAGGCTGATGTTGTGACTGAAGCAGATTTTTTGCTACATCTCTTTGATCAGTTGTCCTTGATGCCATATGTGACTGAGTGAAGTAAAACACCTGGGACAAGAAGGAGAAGGTTTGCATATAAATGCAATGGACTTTTCATTTGCCACATTTTGTTGTAGGGGGAGAATGACTGCACTGATTGGGCATTCAAAAATTCTTATTCAAACATATTCAGTAATCAGGTGGCTTTGGATAGCACAATCCAAGTGGTCTGCCCAGCTTGGTCATCACATTTCCTGGCAAAGACATTCTGGCTGTCACAAATTATGGTAAGTTATTATCTGTCTTTTCCAGGGATGAAAATATTCACCCTAGACAAGGCATAACATATGATATGATAAACTGTGCAGTTATGAAAGTTTATTATCCCTTGCTATTAATAAGTGGGGTGGGCAAAATCCCTTCTATCAGAACATCCGCCTCTGAAATACAAAGTAACCACAACACATGATCTGTCAAAAACTATCATGATGATAAACAATAGGGTGAGCTCCAAAATAAATAAATAAACAGTGCCAAAGAAGTTATTTGCATTTTTTTCTCTCTCCCCAACCAGTGCTTGAAAAATGTCCTCATTCAATGTGCTTGCTCATCCACGCAGCTGCCAGCTGTGCCTCCTTCCTTCAGTAGTAGTCACATGTTAAATGGTTTTTAATACTGAGTCCGTACTGCTGCAGAGACCAAAACTATGCAGTACGGCTCTCTCCAGCCTCTGAGAATTTGTGTGGAATTGTGATTTCAGTGCTGCAACAAAAATCTGACATTCGGTGGAAAACTGTGGCATGCAGGAAACCAAAACAGACAGAGTACAACCAAAAATGTCCAGACACTAAGAGACATCTCCAGCAACCCTCGTGTAATTAACATAAATCTGAGCTGCCAAAAGTACTAACAGCACTTGAAGCAGCTTTGAAATCCCAAATGTATGACTTCTAAATTTAGAGCTCTGTTCTTACTATATTCTGTTATGCACATGTTTAGATTTCTGTTGATTGTTTGCAGAAGAAAAGGAATATAAAGGTTACTTATTTAGAGTGAAACCATGGCCTACAACTGCAACTCAGTGTTGAGGGATGAAGAAGAACTGCCCTACCCCTGCAGGAATTTAGAGTGGCATCATGATTCACAGCAAGCTCAGAACTGAGGCAGCTGCTGTGTCCTTAGATGTGTTTGCCAGCACAGGCAGGCCACCCCATGCCCTGTGCTCTGCCTCTTGCAGATGCTAAAAGAAATGGTAGATCTGCACAGCTGCTGCACTCTCCAAGTGTGACATCCTGGCTATAACTGTGTGGATGGCACAGATAGGGGGGAGAAAATTAGAGCGCAGTATGGCGAAACTGAAGATGATTGCAACAGGCACTGAGTAGAAATGCAAACTTCAAAGATGGAGGAGGAAGGTAAGGAGAAACATGGATTCTTTTTCTTTTTCAGGACTATCACCATTCCATACCTGGTACTCAATAGACAGATGGGTATTTCACACCCCCTTTAACATGTCAAAGACAGCTATATTTGGCTACAATTTCATTATTTAGCACCACCTAATTATCTGTAATGTCTAAATTTTTGATCTGTGTATTTATTGCAGGGCTTCTACTTCAGCCACCTCCCTTGGACATTTTTCCTATGGGCTTCTAAGCCATGTCTGTGCCATTACATAGCTGAGAGAACAATATCTGCTATTTTTTTTTTCAGGTGTATTATTTATTTATATCCTGTATGGAAAGAGATAAATAAAATATCATTGTTTTTAGCTACTTTCTAATATGTAAAACTTTTGTATTTCCTGTTTCTGGATTTAGGTACATCTTAATGAAAGTGAAACTACTTTAATGTGTGCTTTTACATGTGCTTCTGTAATGATGAGACCATTTTACTTCATTATTATAAAGCTTTTATGCCATTATGAACCTGGAGGGTTTTTTTTTTTTTCACTTCGTTATTCCCTTGTAGTTCTATTAACTCAATGAAAACCATTTTGATGGGAAAATGTGATAGCAATTATTTATCGGTCTATATCATTAAGTTTCTCATTTTTTCTCCATTTCTTGTGGCAATTCTGCAAGAAATGCCTCCTTTTCCCAGGAACCTGAAAACTATGTTTTCTAAAGTTTGAGGTCTCTTTATAACAATACATCTTCTTTTCCTTGTAAGTAATTTTACCAGTAGTCTAAAGAGGTAGAGTGTGTACTCAGTGGTGTACACAAACACTATGGACAGATTGCGTGATTCTAATGGATACCATCTCAGTAGTGGATGGGATAATCTCTAGGTAAGGTATTAGGTTGCTGTTAATGTAACCATGAAGGCAGAGGATGATAACATGATAATCCTAGTAGATATCCTCAAGTGTTGAAACCAGTTTTATGGTATCCTCCACACAATAATGTAAGCAAAAAGGGTCAGATAAGTAACACATTTTTAACTGTTTGTGTATTGGTCAGTGGAGCCTAGATAATAAAAACAGCAGCTAGAGATGGTCTTGCCTGAGAAGAAATATTCTGTGTTTAGTACTGGAAATAAGGTAAGGTAGTGATTATGAGTAAAACAGCTTTTCAAACTTCCAGTCTCTTCGATAGGCATAAAATGGGGGGGAAAATGCACAGACAGTGTCTTCACATCAAAGATGTTCTTAGTTGTTTCTGAAAGGTCAGAATGGAAGGCAAATGTTATGCATAAAGCATCTACATAGAAGAAAAAAGAAGTGAAAGAAAAATCTATGGGCCAGTCTGTAGAATCCACAACACAAAACTTATTCATGGTAGATAACAGCTTGTACTGTTCTTTAACATCTGTCCTTAATGTGTAACAAAGTTAAAATTTTTAATAGGGATGACTTCATCCTGGAAGAAGCTTGCTCATCATCTCATACATCAAAAATTTTCCAGCATTTCTAAAAATAATAAATGTTAATATCTTTTTTGCAGAAACTCCTGAGATCAAAAAAGATAACTGTTTTGGATCTCATTTAAATTAACTAAGAGTTAAATATTAACATAAAACAAACTGTTTCTAGGTATAAATGTCATGATCTGATTGTATTTACCTTGTGCAGAGTGAGTTTATTTGCTTATATACGTGTAAAAATATATATATTTATACATACACACATACATACATACATACATATAGCTTTTGTTGGCTAGTTTTTTGTATATTTCGCAATGAAACAGTCATTGCAACCACATATTTAAAGTGATAGGTATTTTCAAAATATGAGACCTGTCAAAAAATAAAATCTTAGATACACACAAGGCTGGTTCACAAGTAAAACAGATTTTACGGAGCAAGAAGATATCCTAGTTAAAAGAATATTGAAAACAAACTAGAATATAAAATATTAATATAAAACTATAGTAAATAACAAAGCATTATAAAACACAAGTTAAAATATACTCAACCTGAAGAAAGGACTGCATGTCCAAAAGCTTGTCTGTTTTTTCCAGTTGCATCTATGAATTTAGTAAAAACACCTCCTTTCCTTGCAGAATTTGCACTAAATGTACCTTCAGAAACCATGACTACCGCAATACAAATTAACAAAAAGAATTTAAATGTAGAGGACCAAGAAAATCTCTAGGTTATGCATGCTTATTCTAGATTGCAAACTGTAGCTAGGCATGTATTTTCCATAGAAATTTTGGGGGGTGTCATTTTAACAAAACACTACAGCAATCACATTCAGTAAAGTGACAGGGACTGAGTTTATCACCTTCAGAGGATGGCACAAGGAAATACGTGCTAAGATGGTATCATTTTAAACTAACATGGTGTATGAAAATATTTTACAGGCAAAAGATGTATAGAAACTAATAATAATTTTGAGCAACCACCGTTATGTTTTGTAAATACATGAAAAATGGGGAAATTTCAAGTTATTAAAACATTTACAATTGTATTAATATAATTCTGATGGAAAATCACTCAACTTCATTTAACTAAAAGATTTTGAATTTAGGATTCTATTTACAGATTAGCTTGGGTAAAAAAAAGTGACCAAACAACCATTTTTGTCAAGACTACAAGTCTAATCAATGTGTGCTAGCATAATAAATCTGGATTTGTCCAAAATGCAGGACACTTTAAAATTGACAGAGACGACACAGATCAGGTTGAAGTTAGCTCACCGAAAGATCTCAGACTAGACATTCCTGTTCTTTAGGGAATTTCTTTTAGCCATATTATTTTATACATGTGGCAGTCATCTAAAAGATGGTATAAAAATATTTGTAAATAAATATTGCAGATAACTCAAAGATTAGTGTGATAGATAACCAAGAGGATCATCAAGAATGATCCTAATAATCTGCTTAAAATGCCATCCTCCCACCCGCAATTTATTTGTTAATATTAAAATGTTACCAAGTAATATACTCAGGAATAAAGATTCAAAATCGTGCCTACACACTAAGCAGTTCTGCTTTAGAAAACTACGGCAAAAGGATCAATTTAAAGATACTGTGGGTTAACCACTTCCACTACCAGTGCAAGTGTATGGAAAAAAATAAAAATGGACTTGACATGATCCACAGTCTTATAAAACAAGAATAATTGAGGGGAAGCAGAGAGGTGGTCTTGTCTCCACACACTGCCTTAGCTGTCAAACACTGGCTGTGAGACTAGTGTAAACAGGACTCTAAGCCAAAAATCTCAGCTGCCAGGTTCCTCCACACAGACTGTGGGTAGAGATAGCCTGTGACAGGGGCCACCCAACACAAAGCTGAGCTGCACTCCTGCGGGTCATCTCACACCAGCCTCTGACCAGGCAGAGATTTAATGAGATTTTGCTTTCCTCATAGTGATAGTGTGAGGAGCATTGGTGGAGAAATCCCCTCCAGTCAGTGGTGCCATGGTCTTCACCTTTCCTGCGAAATGCAGCTTAGCATCCCTAAAAACTGCAAAGTTTAAACCTAAATAGCTTGCTTGGTAGAGGAAATTTATTAGAGGAATCTGAGCCATGTCTGGCATTGACAGTTTGGGTCCTGGAGAGAGCACAGCCGGGAGCCACCGCGCCTGGACTCCGTTAGCTGTAGTGCTTTCAGCACTGCTCCCAGTCTAATGCAGCTTTATTGCTTCCTGTAGCTGAGCTAATTTGTTCAGAGGTAGCATGTGTATCTCTGCACGGCACTGCACCATGTCATGTGCATATACCTTTAACGGGCTGTAATGCTTGGGATGTCAGGCTAAGATGATCTAATAATCCTTTCTGGCCCTAAACCGCATGAAACCATCATCAGTCACTTCCATTAATCTTCCATGAAGGAAAATAAGACACCTGAACATAGCAAGACAGTGAGATACAGCAGTAAAAATGTTGAAAATGTTTCTCAACTTCACCCTGCTCTCTCTCTCTAATTCTGCCATAAATTACTGGCCCATACAGACACTGAGGTACTCTCAGGCTGCTGCAGAAGACTTCCATTTGCACTTGCTACCAAGGTCAAGGCAATTAGCACATTTTGATTGGAGAATAAGAAAGAGATGGTGGTACACAAAAAAGTACAGCATGGTTATCAAAGCGCCTGCACGGTAGCACAAGGATTTTTTGGCACAGGCACACCATGTTAGACAATGATGGCCGTGCAGCCCTTACTATTTTCATTAGCCTGAAAGAGAAACAAACAGTCTGGGATTAACTCTCTCTGCTTTCATGTGTTGCGTAAAACGCAATGAGCAAATTGCAATCTGGAAATGGGTAAAAAGCTTTGGATCAAAAAAATTCTGATGGATCTTGGCCAGTTTGTGCAGAAGTTACCATAACAGGGTCTCATTGCTCCATACACAGGAAACAAACAGCTGGAGGGCCTAAGCATTCACATGATGAGGGTTTGAGAGAACCAAGCCTGGGAGATGTGCTGATTTTCTCTTCTGGCATGTGAAAAGGTTTATTTTGGACAGCATCTGTTTTACTTTTTATTCTCCGTTCATTTAAAAAGGGAGTGACTAGGTCAGATGGACCCCCTGGAAGGAGCAGAGATTCCTCCTTTCCCTGGAGTGCAGATGAGCATGCTTGAGGACTGAGTGGGAGGAGGAGGATAGGAGGAGCTCCCAGGCTTCTTCAGGGTCTACTGGGGAGAAGAGAGGAGACTGAGAGCCCTAGTGAGGAGATGGAAGCCTGCTGTTCAGGAGAGGTTCATGAAAGGAACCGGGAACATATGCCCAGCCAGGCTCCCTTGGTGATAGAAAAAAACTTTCTAGGGATCAGAGGGGACTGCACAGAGCTTGCTGCAACCAAAAAAAGTTAATAAATTGACTGAAACCAAACCTGGAAACAAGTACCCACCTAACACCACACAGGGGGAGAAGAATGAAGCTGTTTACAAACTTTTCTTCTTTTATATATATATATATATATATATATGTGTGTGTGTGTGTGTGTGTATTTAGTCCTCATAGAGAGAGAAACTGTTTATTTATAAAATTAAATGTTCTCATTTCTATTCTATACAAATTGTCTTTGTGCATTTAAAAGACCCTTTGGTCTCTTCAGGCTGCAGGAAAGAAAAAAGGTCTAGATCATCATCAAAGCTTTGTCTGTCTTCTCACAAGATGTGGAGCCCAAAGTGACCCACCCTAGTCTTGCTCCTCAGCACTAGAGATACGTGAATGATAGAAACACTGTGAAACAGTTATTGACTTTCATCTGTGACATTAAACAACTCCTAAAATGTATATAAAATATTGGGGAAAATATATTACTCAACATCTTAATAATTCTTCATTTGGTTTCAATGGGTAAAATAGGGAGAAAAATGGATATTGGTTCATTGGTAGTTCAGGAAAAGAAAAACAAGCAAAAAAGGAAAGTGTTTCTTTATGATTAAATTGAAAACTATTTTTTGTTTTATAGTTTCATGAAACCTTATAAAAGTGATGCAACCTAAAATATTTTATGTGGCTTCAAAAACCTTTTAAAACTGTTTTTCTCAAAAAAATTGAAAGGAAATTTCAAAATGGAATGTTATTTCAAATTAAATAGTTGAAATGCTTGACTTAAAATAATGAAAAAGGAAATATTTGATTCTTTTAAAAAATTATGAGGTTCTTTTCAGAGTGAAGCACTCAACAAAATTAACACAATTTTGCAAAATCTTTTGATATATCTCTGCTTCCGTTGGGAAAAAAAAAAAAAAAGAAAAAAAAGCCAGTTGAAATTTTTAACAAACAAGCAAACATTAAGAGCCAAAAGACATGTAAGCACTAAACATTTTCTGGCCCTACAGACCAGAAGTGCTCCCAAAGAGTTTGTTTAGTCATAACCAGAAAAGCCTACCAGAAACCCAGATCTGTTAAGAATAAAATTGGAAACAGATATGTCATGAATGGTTTTTGTTGCCTTTTATTATTTCGCATTTTCTTTTGCATTCCTTCTCTTCTCCTTTCGCCCAGTCCTTCTTAGATGCCTGTGTACCAGACACTCCAGGACAAAACATCCTGTGATCTCCACACGAGTATCTCCCCAGAGTAATTATGGGTCAAAGTCTGTGCTGGCAGATATTCTCTCCCTACTTGTAAATTTGATTGTGTTAGCTGGGGATCTCACCTGATCACTTCAGGTACAATGATTTTAAAGGTTTGTTTTACAGAGACCCTCAACATATTTTGGCAGTTTTTATTCCGTAGATTTTCATGGGCATGACAAAAGTTTCCTCTTTGGAATTTAGAGAGGAAACAAAGCCAGAGTCATTATCACTAGTGGATTTCAATTATTAAAGAAATATAATTATTTTGAGGGCAAGGTGAAGAACATGCAACAATGCAACACTCCCGTTGCAGACTAAGGACTCTCCTGAACAGGAGAAAGATCTGAGAGGCTAAACAGGAGAGGAGAACTTGTGGCCTTAGAAAAAACAGAGCCTACAGGGTATTTTCACAGGTATTTTCACACATTCACAGAGGTCCCAGAAATGTACAAGCCCATCAAACCATTCTGGAGGAAGAGTGCCTTTAGCTAAGGCTGACCTGAAATGCTGAGCTGTATGTCCTGCTGCTGTGCCATGCAGATACCCCATCTTCAACTGTCAGCTGCATTTATTAGTTTTGGTATCACACCTCAGGAAGAAAGCTACTTTGCTTTTGAATCTACACAGGCTCCCAAAGTACCAGGTAAGCACAATTCTAGGTCACAGGGAAAAATCCTGTGTGAGCGTGTCAACATGGGTTAGGTTTGTGCTGTCCCTGTTTAGTAATGCTGGATGAATATGGATCACAGCAGGTACCAGGATGCTGGAAAACAAAGCAGGTTAAATCAGTTTGATGTCCCTAAGATTAAATGTATCTGTTCTGTTTCTTATTGACTCAGTCTTCTGGTGCTGATGAATTCATATGGGGCACTTCTGTTTTTTCTAGTGTTTCTCTGGAGGACAAATCTTCCTTTTTGTTAAATCAATGTTATCTTCCTCTTTTTTATTTTTAATATGAAAACCAGAATTCGCTGGAAAGCTCTCTCACGCTTCTTCTTTTCTTCCCTCCCTTTCCCTCCTTCTCTTCCTCTGTCTCTCCTTCTCTTTCTCATTTTGACTTTTTGAAGGCTTTTTAACATCATAGGAATACCAAGTTTGGTCTTGTTAATTTTAGTTTTTTCCTGGAGGAGGTCTGGAAAGTCTTGTGTTCTGGGTGTTCTGGCACTGCAGTAGAAAGAATGAGGATCTTGAACAAAGACTTTCTTTGCCCAAAATTGAAATTAGTTGCTGAAGTTGCTAACAAAAGCAGAGGCAGATGAACAAAATTATTCTAGACACTGAAAAGTTTGTACGATGACAGATTGAAGAGATAGAAACTGATTAGAGAAAAAAAAAAACAGGTAATTTTTGTTCAGAAGAACAATCAGACTTATAAAAGCAATAAAAATTAGGTACAAATAACAGTAGCACAATTAATATGTACAAATAATAGTAGCACAATTAATATGTCACTGTGGAAATCAGTGTTGCACCTTTATAAGGAATACTTTGCTCTGTTGGATAAGGTACCATCACAAAGGTGAAGTGGGTTTTGAAAATTATCCTAAGTTTCTCAGCTCTTGCCACACTGAAAACAGCAAGAATTCATGAGTAGATAGACCTGTTGATAAGAAAGTCCATGTCTATTTACTGAGCCTAGCTATTTCATGAGATTTACAGGACGAACTTTGTAATCTTTTGTGAAAGTCCAAATAAATCATGTCTTCCAAGCTTCTTGTATTCACTCTCTTGTTATCACACCCAATAATTAATGTGAACAAAGAATGTGAATATCTTACAGAGGCACAGATTTCTTTTACAGAAGCCATGGTGATCTGTCTCCATCATATTATTTTCAGCTAGCTCTTTTATAATTCTGTTTTTAATTAGCATTTTGACCAATTTTCTTGGTGCTAAAGTAATGATTCTCAGCCCTGGATTTCCCAGAATAACCTTTACAGTAAAATACCATTTGCAACATAGCTGTTTTCTGAGAGAGCAACTATTTGAAACAACTTTGAAAATGTCTTTGAGGCCCAGAAGTCCTCTTGAAGCAATGCCAAAATCCTCCCTAAAATCAAGGCCAAGCTGCTGGTGCAGCTTCTTCAGACAGATCTTAACCACAGGAATTTACCCCTGGTAGTATTTTGTTTCTGACCTGCCATCATGCCAGCTGATTCAAGCAGCAGTCCTTTGGTCCCCTGTATGTGCCCATGCCCATCAGACCAGTGTCCATGACCACAATCCCAACACAACATTTGGGTCTACGCAGTGGAGGAAGTGCCCTCCATTGTGCCACCCACTGGCTTGAGCCCTTGGGCATCCCGACTGGATGGTGATCATCACAGTTAGCTTCATACTGCCACAAGAAATCAATTTGGTCAAATGGAAATGAAGCGGGTGTGAGCTGAGACAGATTTTGTCCTGATAAGCTTACCTGGAATCCCTCTTGCTGGTCCAGAGAGTACACATTCCTGATTTGTAAAGTGTGCAATGTACAAACCAGTGTTTGTATATTGGTTTTGAGTTTTATCTCAAAATTTGATGTGAATTTAACATTTTATATACAGTTGCTATATACAGGGAATGCTCTAATGCTTGAAACTATTTGTTATTATATATTTTTTATTTGATAGAAACTTTTGATATGTTAGTCTGACAAAATCTAAAACTTCCATATCACATGGAATGACTTGAACAATAGAAAAGGAATGTTTAATTGTGGAACTAAATAAAACCATAATGTTTAAAGTATAGAATTTTCAAGTGTATGAAACAAAGCAACAATCTACCTTCTTCAAGTTGTAGATGTCCCATCACTGTTAGTGCTTAAGGCCGGGTTAGATGGGGATTTGAGCAAACTGGTTTAGTGGAAGGTGTCCCTCACTATGGCAGAGGGCTCGGAACTACGTGATCTCTAAAGTCCCTTTCAACCCAACAATTTTATGATTCTCTTGGTGTGTAATCCAACCTTTGGTCCTTCAGCTGAATTTCCTCTCCTGTTGCCCCCAGGCATGTTTTAAAGAGCCTAGAAAGATCAAGTGATCAACTCCAAAATACACAAAATAAATAATTTTAGTGAGTTTTGCCATAAATATCAATAATTGAATATGAAAAATGTAATAAAAATTAAAAATAAATGCTGTGTAAAGGAAGAAATTCTTAAACCATTTTTTAATAAAAGCAATTAAGAGAACAGACTTACTGCTGATGTTTTCATGTACTTTAATGAATTTTCTTCTCCTACCAGGATAAATGATGAGGAAGTCAGGTCTGAGTGTAATTGCCGTGAAAATGTTTACTTGATGATATCCTAAAGTTAATAAGTAGTTAGCACCCCCGTCCTCCTTTGGTAGAAAGAGTGAAACTATACCCATGCAAATGAGAAGTCTTTTTGGCTCTTTGAGATGCACCAGCAAACTGCCAGCCAGAGTAATAACACCAGATGCACGCACAGTAGATTTGGGAGAAGTTTTTTAATTTGCTTCGTCTCATGACTCATTCTGTGTAAAGTTTCACATTGTGGGTATGCTCAGTGGTCACCTGTTTTAGTCCTGCTGTGCACTTGGTCCTGCCTCCTGGCTGGAAAAGTCAATTGCTTCCACAGCCTTTCACCTCTTAACATTTCCTTTGATTCTTCCGTGCCTGTCATCATTTTTATGACCTAATGGAAAGTCTTCCGTTGGAAAACATAGTTTATATTTCTGAACTTACAACAGATCTGTACAAGTCTGTTAGAAATAATACCTCCTCACTGGTATTTTGTATATATGTGTCTTATTTACCGTGAAGGTTGGGAGCTGTTCTTTTAGCTGTGCATTTGTGCTGCACCCGGAAGTATGGAGTCTCTTGACCTCGTACATAATACAAAAGACTAATCTTGAATATTGATAAAAACATTATTTACTTCTTTAAAAAAAATAATTTCACTGAGCTTTCCTATGAATGTTATTGTGAGACTGAAAACTAAGCAGCAACCATGGCTTACATGTTCCTGTGACCAAAACACTAAGCAGTGCTTTTAAAAAAAAGTAAATCTGGTAAACAGTAAATCTGGTACGTGGCCAACTAAAGTGGAAAAGGGAGGAAGCAAAAGACTAGTAAAAGACTAGTTCTGAGTAAAAGTCACAGATCAGTTTCAAGTGTTCATGGGCTAACAATTATTTTAATCAACCTTTAGGCAACATCTCTTACTTTAAAAGAGCCAAAAGAGACTATCTCATTAATCAGGTAAAACCAGAACAAGTAAATAAAAAAAGAGCACAGCGTATTAAATGTACTGCTTCTTCCTTCAGTTGCATATTTAAACCAAGCACATTTACAGGGAAAAAATTCCTTTAAATCCTGTACTTTTGACAAGGATTAGAATTAATGTTTCTTCCCCTTATACATAATTTTTAATCAAGTTCATGGAAATATTTTTAGTGGATGGAGCTCATAAATCTGATAAGGTTCATAAATTCAACTGGAGCACAAGAAGTGTTAGAAACAAAACAAAAAAATTAAAAAGACATTAACTGATTTGCAAATGCACATATTGTATTAACTGTGTTTGGGAAAATCCAAAGACCTATTATACATTCTTAAAAGAACAGTGCTGAACAATTTATTAAAACTGCCTATTTGCAGAATTAAGAGTCGTTAGTTCATAAGGAAATCTCGCCAACCTCTAGTGAAGGATATTTGACATGTCTGATTATTGACTGGAGTTCAAACAACAAGAAGCAGCTCATAAAGCTCTTCCGGTGAGATTACTCCCTTTGAAGGTCACAAAGGCAAGTCCACCATTGCCAAGTCATGATGCATCTGGCACAACATTACTTTCTAGAAAATCTCAACTAAGTGATGGTAAAGGAGTGGATGCAGGGGAAGGAAACCATGAGAGAAAGGGGAAACTTTTGGGTTACTTTTGTTTTGAGCTCCAACAGCTTTAAAGAACTCAAAGACCAGAACACTATAACCAAGAAGATCCCAGGACAGAATTATTTGAGAAAATGCGTCATAATGGAAACTGCTGGTTAATTATTTGGGGTTTTTTCTTCCCATCCTTATCACTTCCTATCTTTCATGTTCATGGACTACACCAAATGGACCCCAGATGAAAAAATCTGATGGTATATTTGCATGCAAAATAGAATTTAAACTTTGTGTACCTCTCGTGTTTAAAGTTATGACATCCCATAATTCACAACAAAATTCAATGTCCATGTTCAAAAGTGCAGAAGAGGCACAACCTTCAAACACTTCACTAATTCACAATTGGGGAACATCCAAGCAAAGAAAAAAGGATCATTTCACTATTTCCCTTTAGTGATACATTAAAAGGTCATGTGTTATGAGGCTGCGCTGCGTAAAGCCAAATTCACTGCCTCTTAAAAAGCATGAAGAGATTTGTTCTTTTACATTTCTGGAACCTGCATTTTAAAAATAAAATGTCTTTTTGAAAGCTGAAGAAAAGCTCTTGATTAGTTTGTACTGGCATTAGTTTAACATAGATATTTTAGAAGACCTCAGTCAAGATTTCTTTTTCCACAACTGTCTTGCTACAAGCAAAACAATGCAATCTCCCCAAACCTTCCCTAGAGTGAAGATTCAGCCTATACATAGCATTTTAGCTACAAGATCCCACTCTTGTGCTGAGCATAGCCAAACACACAACAAAGTCAACAGCTCATGTCATTCTTAAAGTCATTTTGATATCAGACGGAATGAAAGAATAACTTTTTTGTGAATTTTCATTCTTCCCCCCTTGTGATGGAAATGGGTCAGATATATGAAAGAAAATGTGTACATGGTTAGACTTCTGACTGATAAAATCGTGACCAGCCTTTCTGAGACAAAAGTAACTTAAAATCTGCACAGTTCTAGGTTGAAAAGCTAGAGGCCAGATGGTCTGTTTGCCTTTCCTTTACGTGATGTAAGGGAAGGCTGTAAACTTGGTTCAACTGGCAGTCTACTCCAGTATTGCTACAAAGCCAAGAAAAGCAGTGAGACCACATGAAGAAGTGTAAATAGCATTTTTTTCTAGAATTAGAAATAGCAATTTGGGGGTTTTTTTCTTGTTTCAATATTCAAAACAATATTTTGGGGGGGTTGTTTTTTAACATTTATATGTATGGACTAATGCTATGAAGACTATTCCCCCCTAGATTCAAAGATTATAACTCAGTGTAAAGTTTGAAAGCAAAGAATAAAGAAAAAAAATTGAAGTTATTCCTTAATTAAATGCAAGGAACACTGGGAGTTCAATATTGACTTAAAGGAAATATCAATTTAAATTTTATGAAAATAAAAACTTCAATTGCCCTTGACTCTGCTCATTAATTGAAAAAAAAATCAAAATTACCATAAATCTACCTGTGTGTTTGTGAATTATGCATTAGTTTAAAATAGATTTTCTTTTAATACATCATGGTATTGCTAAGTACATGAAGATGTAATACTTTTCCCGACTGTGATGACAGGTTTTCTGTCCTTTTTTTCTGTCTACTTTTGGAAATGCTCTATCAACCTCAAAATGCTTTAACATACAATGGGGATAATTGATTGTTCTGAGAAAGGAAACTACCTAGTTTAAAAGGATACAAAGGGGTCTCATTGTTCAGGAAGGCTATTTAAAGAAAAGAGTAAGACTTTCTGGTTTGGCAGTGTGGGTAGGCTTGATCTAGAAATGTGTTTGGTCTACAAAGGAAGGACGCAAGTAGACGTGTACACGCATGGAGGTGAACGCACTTGTGAATGAACGAGAGAAAAGCACAAAGCAGGTGAGCAGGTGCTCTCTAGTGTTAAAAGCGGTGATCAAACAGATTATGGCAACAAGACAGGGAAAGGCAGACTGACTCGAAAATTGCTGAAAACAGCTTTAACTCTGGCACAAGTATGAGGGAGAGCCAGTAGAAAAACTCCATTTACACACAACTACTCTGGGTGAAGCACACCCAGGAGCCTGCCTACCAGAGTGCCCAAACCTACTTGTTGACTATCCCTGTGCCAAATAATCCATTTCAACATGAGCCCTTGAAATAAAGCGACTGCCCGGTTAAACCGTCCCACTTTTCCCGTACTCAGTCCACCGCCCGCTTCGCGAGCGCGCCAGGCGCTGAAGGCGCGGAGCCTCCCGCTAGCGCTGGAGCAGCCTTCCCGAGCCGCGCTGGCCCAGCAGGAAACGCCGAGGCAAAGACGTGGCACTGCCTGCCTACCTCCCGGGGGGGATGGAGCATGGGGGATGGGGACGCTCCTTCCCCCGGCAGCAGGCAGCCCAAGGGGGGCCTCCTCGCCCGAGCCTGTGCGCCCGAGCCGGCTCTTCACCGGCCCGCCGGCCCTTCCCGCAGCTCCGGAGGGCACCCGCCTTCGTTCCCTCCCTCCCTCCCTCCCTCCCGCCGGTGGAGGGACGCTGTCCGGCTCAGCCCGGCACGGACACACGGACCGAGGTGCCGCAAGAAGCGGCCGCGGCTCCGCGCAGGCGGCGGCCGCCGGGCCGGGCGGGTCCGCGGCGCTCCGCTGGGCAGCGGCGGGAGCTCCGCGCCCCTCCTGCCCTCACTGCCTGGATTGCTCGCGGCTCGTTCAAAAACTAAATAGTGTGACTCCTTTTCTTTTCTTTTCTTTTCTTTTCTTTTCTTTTCTTTTCTTTTCTTTTCTTTTCTTTTCTTTTCTTTTCTTTTCTTTTCTTTTCTTTTCTTTTCTTTTCTTTTCTTTTCTTTTCTTTTCTTTTTTCTTTTCCTTTCTTTTCTTTTCTTTTTTCTTTTCTTTTCCTATCTTTTCCTTTTTTTTTTTTTTAACTTCTTTCTTTGTCCCTTTCCCCCTAGAATGATGAACTATCCCACCTGTGGATCATACACTTGTTTTCTCCCTGAGAAACGCTGTCTGCCTTTCAGGTGAAAATAGCAGGCTCCAGGAAAGCTTTTGAGGTCTTTAATCTTACATCTTTATACCTGCAGATACATATTTGCTTATATTTCCCTAGGCGAAAAATTACTAACAATCTTAATAACAGTGTGACATAAGGGAAGGAACTTTCCTAAGCCTCAGATCTGTTTTTTACAAATCCGCTTTAGCTTGGTTTTTGGATTTATTTATTTATTTCTATATTTTTAAGCATTCCCCCAATAACTCCTCAAAAGGAGGAAGGTAAATCCTGGAAAAGACGTTATTAATGCAAATTGTCCGAGCCGCAGAAGCTCTGGGGATTTTTAATTTTTTTTTTTTTTTTTTAATAAGAAGCTGCAGACAAGGGGTGTGTTTCATATGGGTCAAATTCTTACGCTTTTCGTGTTATACAGAATCGTCTAAATTCTCGGCACTATCCTGGGGAGACCCTTCTTGCATTGTATGTTAAAAATGAAGTGCACTATTACACTTTTTCCGAACTGGAAATTTGAAAAAAAAAATTAAAAAAAGGAAGAAAAAGATTGGTCTAAGGGGAAAACAAGTGACCATAACTCACGCGAACAGTCCACTTTTAGTACAGGTATTAAGGGAGGAAGTTAGATAACAGTGTTAATAAAAGTAATGACCGAAATACTAAAAGAAATTTCAGGGAAGGATCTTCCATGAACAATTCCGCTGCAAGTGCTCGGGAGTGCTGGAGAATCCACTGCCACAGCGCCCCCTCCCACACGCGGCTTGAACTAACGATTTCATCCCGAAGACGGCCAAAGAAAAGTTCTTTCTTTTCCTTTTTCGCTCGCCGTTTTCACCGCTCTTCGCTTTACCCCTGTGAACAGCTCCACGAAGGGCTCGCCCAGCTCACCCCGTCTCCCCGCGTTCGCGCAGGTCGCTCCCGCAAAGCACCTCGCTCAGAAAGAGCCCTGTAAACTGGGCTCCTTTTACTAGAAAACCGGACAACTCCGCTCGCACAGTATGCGTGTGTCATTTGTTATTTTTAAATACAATAGTCTATTATTTAACGTCGTTGTCTCCGGGAGATGGTGGCGGTCCCCCATTTCATGAGAGAAAGGAGAAAGCATTCCCAGACCATTGTGTGGTTATGTCACAGGAAACTGTTTCAGCTGCGCATTGTGTTACATCTTCAAACCCCACCAAGTTCCACTTCTCTTTGCTTGAAAAGTTGCTGTGACCGGTGTCACGACAATTGGGCAATTGGCATTGTGCGGGTGACAGGCGTGTGCGCCTCTCCGGGCCGCAGGGAGCCCTCCCGGGGAGGGAAACCTCTCCTTCACCCCAACGAGGCTTGTGTTTTTCTGTTTTTTCTTCTTCTTTCACTTGTGTAAAGCCGGGGGGAGCGGGGTCCGGAGTGAATGGCCCCCGGGCAGACGCCCGAATGCCGGGCAGAGGCAGCAGGAGCCCCATCCCCACAGACGGGGCTTTCAACTTCACCCGCCCGAAAACTTCAGCCTCTGTCACTGGTGCAAGGAGATGTAGCTAATAAATGACAAAACGCAAAACCTGTCTCCCAGGACAGCAATGAGCGATAGCAGGGGGTGGTGGGGGAGCTCTCGTCTACCTTCTCAGCTCTGCTGGAAGAAACTGAATTAAAGAAGACAAGGCGAGGTCGCAGTTTAAAATCTGGAAAGGTAAACGCTGACCTAATGAATAGATTATTAAAATAAAAAACACAGCGAGTAAAGTCTTAATGTCTCTGTGTAGGCATGTTAATTTGCCACAGTTATTACCAATAAAAAGTGCATGTAATGCTATTCTGGTGTTTAACAGCGCAAGTTAGACGGCTTTGTATTAGTAACGGGTAGTACTGTGGGAAAATTAGATTTCGGCGGTGGAGCCAGGCAAATGAAAAACCTCTTCCCTGCGAAAGGCATTCAAATCAAACAGAGATAACTCCGAGAAGAAGTTAAATACAGACACTGATCGCTGTTTAGAAACGTTATTGAAACAGTTTTCTGGTTTGTGTACTGCAAAGCCTTCGCCAGCTATATTTAAATGACCCCACCAGCTATTAGTCCTCCACATTGTGCAGAGTCAAATTAGTGGTGTACTTGTAATAAAATGCATACCGGCTCCTTGCAGTGGCTAAATCCATTCCTTTCTGAAGCCATACAAAAATTATGCAAATCAAATCAACGCAAGAACTTGTCTTTGAAATGATAATATTTTACTCCATTAATCTCTGATTGCGAAATTAACCCTGTTTCTGTATATGAAACAATATTTTTGGACTGCACAGACTAAAACATCAGAAATATAATCTGTTGCTTTATGTGTCTGGAGGAAGGGGAACAATGTTCCTGATTTAAACATTCCTCACACCAAAATCACAAAAATTTATTCTCGTAGACGAAAGGCATGCAGATGGAGGCAAAAGCAGCACCTACATTTTACACGGATGGCCACGTAGACCTAACGTGTGTAGCACATGTCTATGCGTGTAGATACGTATGGAGATTTGTATCTCTCGTGTGTGCGTGTGTGTCTGTGCGTATCTACACACACTCCGCGCTGAATTACATCAGTTCTCTTGGGATCGTGGTATTTATTTAAGTACTCTTCCCAGGTCATAACTGTAACACTCACTTAATAGCATTAATCCCCTGTTATAATGTAAACACAACGGCCATTGTATTCCCAATCTGTATTGTTCCACTAATTATTAAAGAGGAAGAACTAAAAGCAATCAATTCGCGAAGATAAACACCACTTCTGGAAAAAGAACAGCTTCCCAAATAAAAATGCAGAGAGTATAGCACATTTTGCAAGGCATGCAGGTTGGCTTAGAGAGATTCATGTATGACTTTATAATGTTATAATTAATTTTGCATTCTCGGCTCTCCAGCTGCTGCTCCTTTCAGAAGCAGAGCTCATATACTTAGAAATCGGTCTGCGGAACACGGCAATTGACTATTCAGAGGTAGTCGCATGATATCGATTATTCCATAGAAATACTGAAATATGAATATGTTTTATATAAAGCCCTTGCTTTTAGAGTTTCTAATTTTATTTAATATATGCGCATTCATCACCAAGCAGGGAAGCAAATGTCTTTTCTGTAATCTGTTGCACTGAGTTTACCAGTTGTTTATCACTCTCTTATCAGGAAGTCGGGAGTTAATGACAAGAAATACCTGTTGGTGTTAACCTCCTCCCCCTCACCTGCTTTTTTAAGGATTGCCTCTTTTACAGGCCAGCTGATAGATCTGGATAGGAATTAATCCGGTATGTCTGGTGGCCAGATCTCTGCTGCTGCTTGTAGCGGCAGGGGTAAACTGGTATGTGGGTTTCACAGAAAAGGAGCAGAGTAAAGGAGAGAAATAAAAACTGAGACAGAAAAAGAAATCTCGGATTCCTCCAGACACTTTACACATCCCGAGGTTTGACCGTGGTTCCAGCACGGCATTTTCCCCGCTGTGTGCGCCAAGCTATTGAAACGGCTTCTCCAAGTGTATTTTTTTTTTTATCAGCTGCATGTTTAATTGATTAACAATAGGCTGCTCTGCACACCCGCAATTTTTCAGCTACTGCCATCTCCCCTCCTGCCGGTGGCCAACCGATTCCCCGGCGTCGTCTCCATCCTACCTGACTGAAATAACTTGAGATACTTCGTGAAGAACTCGGCCATAAATGTCAAGCAACTTCATTTGTTTAAATACGCACTCATATATGTTGAAAATAAAACACAGTTTCATTAACTTTTTTCTTTTATTATTTTTTTTTTTTTTGTTTTCCCGAGCACCTAAACAACATTAATGAGGCCGTTCCGGGCTGGTAACTTGCTGAAGGTTGCACGTGAAGGGCTTGTGGAAAGCGCGGTGGCTTCCAGACCTGCGGCTCCATCCCTACCTGCCGAACCGACCCTCATCCTGCTCCGCACGGACAGCGGCGGAGTTGCGGGGCGCAGGTGCGGACCAGGATGTGCGGAGAGGCCTAGCACGCCTCGGCCCCCTGCAGCGGCTTGGTGGGACGGGCAGGGCCCAGCGCCGTGCCCCGGGGCTGTCGGACTGGAGGAGTGCCGGGGGAGGGGACCCCCGGCTCCACCGCGGGGTATGGAGACACCGACACAGGGGACCGCGGGCACCGCGACTCGTCCCGGGAGGCAAAGGGCAGAGCTTATGTGTGGGCAGCTCGCCACCGGCTTCTGAAGGGACCTTCTGGACTAACCATTAAAGAAATGTGCGTGCACACAGACGTGTGTATTTAAGCTTGCACTGAGAAGACAAGAGCGGTGCCACCCCCTCGTCCTCCTGCGCCCGGGCCGGAGCAGCGCTGGCGCTGGCTGGAAGCTGAAAGTGTCCAGGGCCGAAGGGAGAGGGCAGAAGAAATTAATTGCATAGATACTGTATTCCATGAGAGTTATCTGATCTGCCAAAAGGAGGAAGGGGTGGGGGGAGAATGCAGATAGCCCCCCAGAAGGAGACACCCAGGCCTCTTGCCCACGCATCAGCGAAGGAATAGAACTGAAAGAAAGATGGGGGGCTTTTCTTTCCTTCGTGCGCAAACGCGCTGCATGACAAGATCGTCACTGTTTGTGGTAACTTATAAAACTGTAAAGTTCACGCTGCCAGGGTCAGTGCGATCCTGGATCCGCTGATTTGAGCTCCTCTCCCTACCATATAGGGCAGTACTTTTACCGAGTGCTCGCTCTCCCCTTGCGCGCTGCCCGGCTCCGCGCTCCCTGCCCTGCGCGCACACAGGCGTGCGAGCGCGCACATCTCACACGTGTGTGCGCTCCTGCAGCGCTCCGGAGAGTGCGTGCGGGAGGAGATGCAGATATCTCTTGTACACATTCTTCTCTGTTGCCCCCGCGGATATAGGAAGAGGGAGAGAGGCTGTGTAATGGAGAGCGTGCGGAAGAGTATTCATGGCTCCTCGAGTCCGGAGAGGAGCTGACGAACAGTATCATCGTCTGGCTTCGGCAGCGTGCTCCCAGTCGGAGAGGCTGCCTTGCATTACAAAGCCTGCCTTCGCTGCCTGCCTGCCTTCCCCGCCTGCCTGCCTGCCGGCCGCGGGAGGAGACGGAGCCGGGGCCGGAGCGGGAGGGGGCGGGCCCGCCGGGCTATGCAGATGAGCGGCGGTGATGGACAGCTCTGTTTTCCAATGTCCCTCAGAAACTCGAGTGCTGCTTCCCTCAACTCTTCACTCCAGACTCTATACTTCCCCCAAAATACAGGCTCGCAGGCGCTGGGGGAGCTGGCTGGCTGACTGGGAGAACTCCATATGCAGCAGCCACTTTTCTGATTTCGGGGTCTCGCTTCTCTCTCGCCCCCCCCTTCTGTTTCCTTCCCTTTCTCTTTCTTTTTTTTTTTATTAACCCTCTGTACTTCCATTTCTCCCAGATGCCTCTCCCCTCCCGGATAGATTTCTGACCTTTCCTACTAATTTTCCATTTGGAGGGTTCTTTTTGTTTTTTTTTTTTTTTTTTTTTCCTCCTGCTTGTTTTTATTCTGATCGGGTGCGCATGGGGGGGAGCCTATAACAATTCTGATTCTCTACATAACTGCACAGAGCCAACCGGGGGGGCGGGGGGGGGGGGGGGGGGGGGAAGAGAGAGAGAGAGAGGGAGAGAGAGAGAAGGAGGGAGGGAGGGAGAAAGAGGGAGGGCGGGAGGGAGGGAGCGGGAGGGCGGGCGGGAGAGAGGGAGAGCAGGAAAGCAGCGCCAGGAGCAGCGGCAGCAGCAGGGCCGGTCACCCTCGCCCCCTCCCTGCTCCTGTGCACGCCAGTGCAAGCCATGTCCTATCCTCAGGGTTACCTCTACCAGCCCCCC
This sequence comes from Motacilla alba alba, assembly GCF_015832195.1. Lineage (NCBI taxonomy): Eukaryota > Metazoa > Chordata > Aves > Passeriformes > Motacillidae > Motacilla > Motacilla alba. The sequence goes on along the minus strand of NC_052017.1, from coordinate 88,814,133 downwards.
GGCTCGCTGGCTCTGTACTCCTGTCCGGCGTACGGGGCGTCGGCGCTGGCGGCCCCCAGGAGCGAGGAGCTGGCCAGGTCTTCGTCGGGATCGGCGTTCAGCCCTTACCCGGGATCGGCAGCTTTCACCGCCCAGGCGGCGGCCACAGGCTTCACCAGCCCGCTCCAGTACTCCACAGACCCCGCCACGGGATTCCCCTCCTATATGGTAACTACCGAAGAGAAACCCTCTCCTTCTTCATTAGCATCCGCATTCTCATCCTCATCATCTTCAGCCTTTCTCCTCACACACTCACCATCAGCCCCCCGACACCACGCCGCACAAGCGGGCGCCCCGCACCGCCGCCGCCTCCGCGCTGCGGCCGCCGGCCGCGCATCGCTCCGCGCCGCCCCGCAGCCCGGCCGGGGACGAGCGGAGCGGAGCGGAACGGAGCAGAGCGGCGGGCCGGGGCCGGGGCCGGGGCTGGGGCCGCTTCGCGTCCCAGCCAAGCGCCGTGCCGGCCTGGGTTCCGGACTCTCGGCGCGGTCTGAGGAGCCGGGAGGGCGCTTTGGTTGAGGAAATACGGATGGTCTCGGCCAGTTGGGTTGGGTTGGATGCTTTCCTTCTCCCCCCGTTCCCGTGTCTGTTTGTCCCAGGCTTTTCTTTTTATTTATTTATTTTTAATATGTAGTTTTTTCTTTTCGCAGTGATAGCACAAGGGAGGGGTTATTTTCCTTCTTCTTTTTTTTTTTTCCCCCCCTAATTTTTCTTCTCTCTCTCTTTTAAGTCGGTGTTTAGAGGCGCTGGGGGCTTTATTCCCGTGTGGTTTTATTTACTTTCAGTGTGTTTTGTGCTAATGGTTTAACTGGATTTTGGGAATGAAAAGGAGCATCTGTTTGCGATCTGTGAGCTTCGCTTAAGCCCAAAATGGTCGTAGTGGCCGCAGTTTCGGATTTCACTTTCTTCTTATTAGTTTAAGGAGCAGTAGCAATTGCGTGTTGTGTGTGTTCTGTGCATAAAGTATATAAATAAAACCATAAACTATATAAATAAACTGCACGTCTAGATGGTTATATAGTTTTATAAACACGCATGCACACAGAGAGTCAGACACATATCTAGTCCGTACACACAAAGACCTGTGCTCGGAATTTGAGGCTGGAGCCGCTGTCGATATCCTAGGAGAGGATGGCAGCGGGGCAGTTCTCTCTCCCTGCAAAGTGACAGGGAAACTACTTGCTTTCCGTCTGTTCATAATACAGTGCATAAATTGTCGTGCAGTCTTTATTCGAGGTGGTATAAAAGATCTGAGGGTCTCTCTTGTTTTTCCTGTTGAGAAGCAGTAGGCGAGTGGCTGGAAGTTGCAGCGAGGTTGTGAACTGTGCGGGATATTGGGCGATGTTGAGCCTATGACTCTCCGATCTGCGGGGATACAGAGACGTGCTGAAAGTTAGCGAGTTTCTTAGGGATATCTTTAACTTTTCTTGCATTATGCAGACTTAAATAAGCGCAATTTAAACGTTAAAGAGCGAATTAAAATGCTAATTACATCGCATTTGAACAATTCGAAACGGTGCATATCTTCTGATTTGCAAATTGGATTTGCAATGCATTAGTGCAGTGAATTGCTAAGTGGCGGCTTTGTTGTATTTTCTATAGCAAAAAAGGAAACATCTTTTGAACCTTTGAGAGAAATGTTGATATCAAGACGCTACCTGTAGGGCCTTTAAAATGTCTACGCGGTTCAAAAATTATATTGGGAAATATTCAATTACAAGGAGCTGAAATTAGTCAGAAAGATTAAAACATCGCCAATATTAAGCGCGTGTGCCTGTGTCTGTGTGCTGGGCGGAGGAAGGAGGGGGGGAATTGTAACTTAATGGCCTTTGGGTGCTGCTACTCCCCCTCATAGAATATGGATACAAGACACCATCCCGGGGAAATACAAATATAACCGCCGATCTCGCCTTGACAACCCACTAATGGCTATCAGCAATAACAAATTGCCAACCCCACCGTTTTGTTCTGTCCAGGGCTCCCCTTACGACGCCCATACGACGGGGATGACCGGAGCCATCAGCTACCACCCGTACGGCAGCCCTGCCTACCCCTACCAGCTCAACGACCCCGCGTACAGGAAAAACGCCACCCGCGACGCCACGGCCACGCTGAAGGCCTGGCTGCAGGAGCACCGCAAGAACCCCTACCCCACCAAGGGCGAGAAGATCATGCTGGCCATCATCACCAAGATGACCCTCACCCAGGTCTCCACCTGGTTCGCCAACGCCCGCCGGAGGCTCAAGAAGGAGAACAAGATGACCTGGGCCCCGCGGAACAAGAGCGAGGACGAGGACGACGACGAAGGCGATGGGACGAGGAGTAAGGAGGAGAGTCCCGAGAAGATGCCCGAGAGCAACGAAACCTCCGCGGAGGACGAAGGTAGGCGTGGGGTGCCTGCGGCCCCGGCGGGGTAGCTCCATCCCGCCCCGTCGAGTCCCCCGGGACCGGGGCAGCGGGATAGGAGCGGGGGCGCGGCATTTAACAAAAGCGACCCCCAAACCTGTCCCGTCTCGTCGCCTCCGGCTGCTCCGGTCGCTTGTCGCCGATCAGTTCCTGTGGCCGAGGCGGGCGGGGGGGGGGGGGCTGGCCACGCCGCGAGGGGCTAGGCAAGGAGGTGCGGGGGGCGCGGCGGAGGAGCCAGCCCGTGGGGATGGATGCTCCTCGGAGCGGGAAAAGGCCGGGATGGCTTGAGCCCGCCTGGCCGCAGCGGTGGCGCGGTGGTGGCTGGGCTCGCTTCTCTCCCGCTCTGTTTTGCCGCCCCTCCTTACTGCCTCTCTGTGCCCGGCGGGCCTCCGCAGGGATCAGCTTGCAAGTCGACTCGCTGACGGACCACTCCTGCTCCGCCGAATCGGACGGCGAGAAGCTGCCCTGCCGAGCGGGAGACCCCCTCTGCGAGTCGGGCTCGGAGTGCAAAGACAAGTACGAGGACATCGAGGAGGAGGAGGAAGAGGACGACGACGACGAGGAGGACATCGAGGAGGATGACGGCGGCGGCGGGGAGCGCGACCCGCCGGCCAAGCCCGCCACCTCCTCGCCGCTGGCGGCCGTGGAGGCCCCGCTCCTCGGCCACCCGCACGCCGACGCCGCCCGCAGCGCTAGCAAGGCAGCGCTGGGGCCCCGAGCCTCCCCCGGCCCCCCGACGCCGGCCAGCAAGCCCAAGCTCTGGTCTCTGGCCGAAATCGCCACCTCGGACCTCAAGAGTCAGACCTTGGGCCAAGGCTGCCAGCCTGCGCCGCTCTCCTCGGCCACCCCCGCCTCCGCCCCGCACAGCGCTGCCTACTCGCCCTCCTCCCTCCTGGGGAGGCATATTTATTACACCTCACCTTTTTATAGCAATTATACAAACTATGGGAACTTTAACGCTCTGCAGAGCCAGGGAATCCTGAGATACAACTCCGCAGCAGTGGCTTCGAACGAGGGACTAAGTCAGACTGTCCTAAATGCCAGCTCTGTCCACAAACAGAGCAGTGACTCTTTGAAAACGATCACTAACCAGCTAGAACAACATTACAGGCCCTCTAGCTATGACTCTAAGAAAGGTAGGTGACTTGTTTCTGCCGCTTTCTTCCCTCTTCTCCCTCGTCCTCTTTCCCCGACCCGTAGACGTCCCCTACACGCTGTAAATACTGAAACCTTCTCTGGAATAAACAGCGAGCTCGGTGCCCCCGCTGCCAGAGTGAAGACGGGCACTCATATGACCTGGGGATTAAACCCGGCGTGTCGCCGTCGTATCGGTACCTGCCCCTAAGAATCTCGAGAGGAAATGTGAAAGACGACTTTTAGATCAGTCTCACAGGCTGCAGATGCAGCTTCGAAAAGTAGGGGTTTTTTTAAAAAAAGGAAAACTACACACAAAGCTATCCGGAGAGCATTGGTGTCATTGCCTGTAATTTTTTTTTTCCTGACAAACTGGTTTGGCTCTCTTTGTTTCCAGTATTCTCACGGGGTTTTTTTCAGCTTTGGGTTCAGATAATTGCTGACCTTGGACGTGAAATTACGTGGAGCGTGACATTTTTTGTAACTGGTTGCTTCTTGGTTTGTTTGGGTTTTGGGTTTTTTTTTCCGAAAAAGTTTTGCACTGATATGGTTGTCATCTTATTCTACAAAATTACTCGAGATAGGGGCAAATATAAAATATTGGCTAGTCTTTTAAACGACCCAGCTACGAATTGTGCACCAGTGAGGGTTGGGACCTACACAGACTGTATAATCTAGTTAGCTGGCTGTGTCCTGTGACTAACTGACGGTTATATTTTGACAGATCCCACTGAAGTCTGCACAGTAGGAGTACAACCATACCTATAGAAGTGCAATCACACAGCAATGCAAGTAAGTGAGAACATTTTCTATTACACTGATCATTTGGCATCAGGTCTGAGACGTGCTGCACAGTTCTAGACTCGCTTAACGTTAATTTCTTGCTTCATTACTTGAGAGTTTGGTCACAAAGTAAAATATTATTTTTTCTGCTGTTTTCGGAAACCTCATGTGACTACATTTATTTCTCGTGTTTGTCTTAATTTTCAAGCCAGGTTAGACAGTTCCCTCACTTTGCATACTCTTCGTTTGTGTAAGGCAGAGCCGTAGGGACTACTTAAAAGTTACGGAAAGAAATCTTCAGGAAAAAAAAACCAAACCTTTGAAGGCATTGTTATTTAAAAACAGAGTGCTTGTGCTCACGTGGCAGTGCTAAAATTGAGTGGGGCTTCACCCAGTGACTGCGTATTTAAAATAAAAAGGGACAACTGTAAGAAACTGACGTGAATCTTAAGCAAGGTAATCTGTGACTTGGCTTTTGCCTAGCTAGCAAAGGCACTCTGAATACTTCCACTATTTAGAGCTAAAAAAACAACAACAAAATCACCTTGCCGATATTTATCAACTAACTTTCATTTTTGTTAGAAGAAATTAGACGAGTAAGAATTTTGCTTTACTTCCTTTCCCGCCCACCCCGTTTAATGGTGTTAGAGTTTAATTGAAGGATTTTTGGATGATCTGGTTTTTTCCTTGGTCCACAGGTAGGTGTCACAATTGCTTTGAAAAAAGTCAGCAAGCCATCATCTCTCCCCGAGCTAATATATATAACAAATCTCTAAATCCGGATCACATCTGGTGCCACTGTATAAAAGAAGACCACAGAGCACTATTAAATCTTCAGAATCTAATTATTAAACCAGAATTTTGTTGGACATATGTGAGTTTGCTGGTATAGTATAGTTTCCCAATGTATGTGTGACTTTTGAAAACAGATCTGTTTTTCTCAGGATATCTTGAATTGATCACTTCATTGCCACGGTATCTATTCGATAGGTGTGATAGGATTTATTGTAAAATTTATTTGTAAAAGATGTATACAGTAGAGATAATAAAGATGTGATTGGAGAACTTGAGTCCTTACAAAGTGGAAACAAATTTGATATTTATTTTTGTAACGATATAAAGCTTCTAGTAATTTATGCAAGTTGTATTGCAATGAAATCTGAACTTTTTGTAAATAAATTTTGCCTGGTTTTTATTTGAAACGTTGCTGGTTATACAATCTTTGGTTGTTTAACAAGAATTCTTTACTAATTTATATCTCTAATTGTAAATAAAAACAGACTAGTCTGCAACAACGTTGTGTTTTTCATTCATTTCCCTCAAAATACTAATTTATTATTTGGAAAAGGAGGAAATTTGTAATTTCACCAGTAGAGCTAAGATCATAAAATGAGAAAGCAATTTAAACATGTTGCAAATATATACTTTGCATAAATTAATTCCTTCTGGCTTGTTCCGTTATACTTAAGCTTTAAATACACTCATACGTACAAATACGTATTTGTATATATACATGAATATGCATAGAAAGGGTGATGGGAATATATGCATGTTTCTTATAAACTATTTATACTGGGTGTGAAGTAGCTCTTTATTTATCATTCTTTAAATTCACTATTCTAGGGGGAAAAAAAATTATCAACCATGGCTTACTTCTAATTACTTATTTTTGGCTTCTGGCTAAAATATGCAAAGGAAAAAAAAAGATTAAAAGTCAATACCTGTTTGGGGTTTTTTAAATGGTTTTCCCTCTTTATATCGGTAAACCATACCTTTACAGTTACACTGGAAATCCGCTTTGATTTGAATCATAAAATTAGCCGACTCATCATTTTAATTTTTAGAAAAATAATGGGAATCCTCATATAATATAATTCCAGAAAAGAAACGAACAATCATTTATTTTCCCCAAAAGATAAATTGAGTGAATATAACTTACGGTTATAAAACAAGAATAATAGCTTCTTAGATTGCCCTTTAATCAATCATACACTTATTTTTCAAGAGGCTCATCTATTTTATTCCATGATTAATAATGTTCCAGCGTGAGAGCATTATTAGATCCCAGCAGGGGAGATCCTGAATGCTTTTAGCTGCTTTGGAATGGTCAGTTGGGGTTCATTATGGTCTGATATTGAACAATTTATAAAATCTTGTCTAAACATCTGCCAGCTCAGATAGGCTGATGTGTCTGAAGATGGGAAATTGCTGGACCAGTTGATATTGACAAACGGATCTCTCTCCAGTGGCTTTTTGTTCAGTGAAAATTAGTGGCCTCTTGCTCAGGTCTTGTTAGAAAGGGCATTTGAAAGTGATCTTAGATACTTCAGGCATCAGCCTTGGGAAGGTTAACTGGATAAAGAGCCCTTCTAGTCTGGAGTCCGGAAATATGTTGTGGTTATATTAAATAGGGGGAAAGGAAGCTGTTTTTCTTGAATGCATATACACAATTCCCATGATCCATATTCCCTTGCACACCCCCCTCAACCCTCTTTGTAATTTATCCCCATAAAGACATCTAACTGACTGAGAAAATGCGTGTGTGTTTTTCAGCTGAAAGGGCAGAAATTAATAACGTTATCCTGGAATACTCTGGCTTCTGTCTAGCTAAATCTAATGCAGTGAAGATCTTTGCAGCTGGAGGCCTACTCATACTCTTATGCTGTTTCTGGAATGATGCTTCTTTGCTCCTGTAACATCCTCTTTTTCATCGAGGTAGAATGCAATTGTATCTGCATGTAGTGTGTAGCACAATTAGCCAAACAGCTAAGAAGTAATTAATTTTTTCCCCTCCAGTTTAGCATATGATGTAGATTGCAAATATTTACTATAATCATTCTCGACCGTCTTTACTGTGCAGTCCAGGGAGGTTTTATGGATGGATTTTTGTGTCAGGGGAAATACCTGAACTTTCTTGCCCCCACTCTTGCTCCTACTCCATGAGCCCCCACCACCCATGTTATATGTCCCAGCTCTCTGTTGGACACAAAGTGTACATTTCAATTGGTAAAAACCAAAAGCTGTGGCAGAGATTAAAAAAAGACTGACGACATTCCTTTGATGTTTATACGCCCAAAGACTTATAAAAGATTTCCATAATTTACCCACCCTTGCTAGTATTTAGACCTGGATTTCTTTCTGGAAAGAAAAGTAGAAAGACTTGGAAAACTCGCTTTCAAGTGTTCACTATGTATGTAAAACCCAATGGACTTCTCTCATCCTCTGAGAAATTCACAAACGGTTCATGGATGCAGATGGGCGCCACTGAAATGATTTGGCATATGAATTTATTTTTTTAAACAAGAAACTAATGGGCGAGAACTGCATATTCAACATCATTTGAGATTTAGTAATCAAAATTGAAAGCAGGAGGAAAGTGTAGCCTTGCTAGATTGTTGGCAAAAACAATGTGATTATTTCAGTGTAGCAAGAAAGAGGGATGAACGATAAAATACATCACTCTGTGTATGGTTTTATTTCGTAACGATGCTAATGAGCCCACTGGGATTAAAATCTCACACCCCTTTCTATATTTACTCCCTCTTCTCCCCACCCCCCGCCCCTTGTTTCTGTGCTCATTTCGGAGCGGGGAAAGGCAAACCCTTCCCTCTTCGGGGCCAGAGGTTTCATTAGAGCTGATTTATTGAAATTCGGGCTTTAATCTCAGGTGGGATCCCGGAGGAATTGGCGCTGTCGTCAAATAGGAAGAGGGTCGCTTTCCACTTTACACTTCCTGGGCTGCTTTTTTCCTCGCTCCCTGCAAATGTCAACATTTGTTCTCAATAAGAGAGTTATTGTTTCAGGAAAGCTGCTCACCAACTGCCTTTAGGAGCAGGAAAAAAAAGCGTCGCCCACCTTTGTTTGGCTGGAGGCTGGGGGAAGGGATGGGGACGGAGGTACCACGCAGCTCAGGACAGCAGCGGGCGGACAGACAGACACGGGAATTGCTGCTGCTGCGCACCAGCTCGTGGCTAGAAGGAAACGGGCCCGGCTAAGGGGAAAGTTAATGGAAAGCTCCATGGGCATCTGCGTTTCTCTCCCCGCTTCATTGACGTATTTGCCCCGGACTTGCCCAGCCCCATAATAGAGAGGCAGGCTGCAGGGAAAAAAAAAAAAAAAAGTATCAAAAGTATCAAAACCCACCAACACTAGAACGAAAAGGACAAAAGGATTGCCCTCACGGTTTTCTAACCGCGGAGATGGACTTCAGGTTTTGGGGAGGGATGGAAGGGTGATCTTCCAGGTGAAGAAAGATGTAAGGTTGGCTGTCTGATTCCGCCATACCTGGCGGCAGCCGCCTCCCTAACGGGCCATCCATCATCTCCCGACCCGGCGGGGCCCCAGCCCCGAGGCGAGGAGCGGGAGTGGCCCGGGACCAGCCCGGAGCGGAGCGAAGCAGCTCGGCCCGACCCGCTTCCCGCCGCTCCGTGGTGACCTCTCCGTGTCCATCCTCACGGGAAAAAAAAACCAAAACCAACCAACCAAACAAACAAACAAAAAACCCCAAACAAAAACCAAACAAAAACCCAAAAAACACAACCCTGTCACCACTGAAAGTTTCTGGCTCTGTCACATGTTACATCTCACTTGAAGGCAGTTCAGACTCAGTGCTCGTCTGAGAGACTGTAGCAGGAATGTAATCAATACCGGGAGGGTTTTATTGCCTATTGACTTTTGAAACAAACAAACCACCCCTCCCCCCAAACCCACCCTACCCCCACAAAACAAACAAACAAACAAACCCCCCAAAAAACAAAGGCCACCCCAGACAGGATTTATATAAGAGTCGGTTTTTGCCTTCTGCATTCAGACGTATCTCGGGTACTTAGGCAAGTTTCCCACGATCCAGGTAGCCGAAAAGAGCATTTCCATTGTAGGAACTGAATACTGATGGAAAAAAAAAAACTGTTATTAGAGTAATACTCCACATTAAGTGATGTGAGGTTCATCCCTTTGTTTTTAATCCAGTAACTAATAACTTAGGTATGTTTCCAGCTTCTAAAGAAATAAAAGCGAGGGGGAGAAAAAAAAGTTAAAAACAAAGGGATCCATAGTGCATAGTCAAAGCACCCATGCATCTAATCCCTGATTATTACTCGGCGTGTCTGAAGCAGAGTATTTATTGAAAGTACAGCGGGAAAGCGCGGTCCGTGGGACGCGCTGGCACACAGGTAGCTCGGAGCTGCATGCAGCGACCTGGAGGCAGGCGGGCTCTGGGGGAGTGCTTTACCTGTGAGCGTCCTGCCCGAAGTGACAGCCCCGCTGCCGCAGCCTGGACCCGTGCCCCCCCTCCCGAGCCGTGACTCATGCAATAATATCACCATTGCACATCCAATCCCGACCGAGCCGGCTGCATTTTTCCCTGAGCAAAAAGTAAGGGACAGAGGGACGTGGCCACTAGGACTCGGGGGTGGCCTCCGTTAACCTGGATCCTTTTGGGATTTAAGGACTGAAAGGAAAGGGCGGGGGGTGTCACCCCGGCCCAGCCGCTCTCGAAAAGGCAGGAACGCACGCAGGCAGAAATAGTCACTTCTCCACTCCGTCTTGTGTCATCCGTGACGAGGGATTTCAAAATACTCCCGAATATTTGTGCAGAGGACAAAAAAAACCCCCCTCCTATTTCATGGCTGCTCTGTGGGTACTGTTGTTGCTCGGACTCTTAAAGAATGCCTAGGAAGTGAAATAAAAATAAGTATGTGCATTTTTATAGGGAGATAAATTGACAATTTATTGTGTATAACTTCTGATCAATTATTAATCGTTAGTGTCAACAACAGGGTTATAATTACCTTCAGTTATTTAAAGGGATATTTATTTTTTCTTCTCTCTGATCTGGTAATTAGTTAATGCTCTGGAGTAATGAATTCAAAGCTGATTTGATAATGATTGAGACAGGGCTTTTTCCCTCTCTTTTGGCAGCCCCCTCCTCGCACGGAGGGGGAGGGGAGGAGAAGGAGGTGTCTCCCCCCGTTTGCAAAGAGTCCATGTAAAGGCAAATCACTGCGCGTTTCACTTTTCAGACCATAAATAACGATTCTGGGAGTAAAAAGGCGAAATGACAAACAAATAGAGCGCAGCTGGGATGAATAAGGCCGATCAAAGTTAGCGGGGGCCGACGCTTCTCTCAGCTGCCGCAGGTCTGAGTCCCATAAAGGTGCCAGCAACTCTTACCTCTCTCCCCGAGATCAAGGGAGAGGGCGAGCAGGACATTTTAACCCTCTGACATCTTCCCGCGAGCGGAGGAGGGGAGAGAGGGAAAGGGAAGAAAGGAAACTGCATATTTCTTGTTTGGGGGAATTAATGCCTCCACCATTGCTCTAGGGAAGGGGTTTCACCTGGAGCCCGAGAAGCTCCCGCCCAGCCCGCGGAGGATGCACGGGGGACAGAGGGGGAGAAGCGCAGTGCGGGGCTGGCTCAGCTCCTCGCAGCGGCAGAGGCGCAGCCCGGTGCGTGTAAATGATCCCCAGCCCGGCTCAGCCCTAAGGATGGGGAAGCAAGAACTAATTTTTTTTTTCCCCTCCTCCTTGAGGGAGCTCGGCAGAGCTTCATGATGAAGAAAAGCAGCAAAAGAGCAGCCCGCAGGAACCGTGGCTGCCGCCTTGCCCTGTGTCTTGGGGCGTGGGTAACCCCCTCCTCCCCGGGCCTGGGACTCGGCAGCCCGGGGGAGGTAACTACGGAAAACTCCCCTTCCTCCCCTCTCCCCAGAGGCGTGTGGCGCTGAGCCGAGGTACAAGCTCCATTGTTGCCTCCCTCCCCTCTTTCCTAGACCTCTACTTAATTTAGCGTCAGGCGAGGTCTCGGAGCCAAAAGGGGGGTTTTTATTTTTTTGTTGTTGTTGTTTTGGTTATTTTTAAATTTATTTTTTTTTTAGCCCTCGTTTTACGGCAGCTCTGAGCGAGATGGAATAAGTGTATATGATATTATATGTAACAGTTATACGTTTATATAAGAAAATGTTTTCCCAGTGCAACAAAACTGCACTGGGAATTGCAGTGCAAAATGCAAGTTTTAAAATTAATTCATCCTGACAGGTTTGACATCGCCCGGCTCCCTTTTTCCTGCAACTACGTCCGCAAATGAATGCCGCTTCCAGAGTGTATGTTTTAATTTGTCACATCAAGGCAATAAAAGGGAGCGATATATACTTAAGCCAGTTAACATTGTAATAACAGGTTTAAAGGAGCAATTAAATGGTAGTGAGTCGCATGTCTGACTTTCTATAGGCATTACCACATCAATGGTACCTTTTAGGCTGACTATAACTTAGCATGATTGTCTCAATTAGTTTAGCTACATGATAGTTATTGTGAACTCTTTGTGAGTAATCAATGTTACGCAAGCTTATGGGAAGAAGGCTTTAATAGGGGTGAGCCGCAGCTAAATAACACGGACCTCCTATTTTAAAGAAACACCTTTCTTTCTCTGTGGCTCTGTTTCTCGCTCTCTCCCTCTCCTCTTTATTTCTTTCCTCCAAGCCCCAAGAAAGAAACGGTAATTTATAGACTTATAAATCTGTTTCCGAGATCGGTGTAGCTGAACGTAGATTTACAGGCAAAAAGCAGCTTCTGCCGCGGTTGATCAACGAAAAAGCCCAGCGCGGATGGCCAGGCACCCCCGCTTCGCCTCTCCTTGGCTCTAGTGGCGCATGTCGTGGCTGTTCGCTGTCACGATAAAGCCCCGAGCCACAGAGAACCTTGAGGGATGCTCACCTCACATGGTTGGTGTGTGCAGAACTCTTGCGGGCGCCTGAGCTTCCCCTTGCTGAGAGCGGAGCCAGTCCGAGCGGAGCGCTGCGGGGACAGACACGCGTGTGCGTGTAAAACAGAAACGGGTGTGAAGGCGAGGGGCGGAGGGAGGAATGGCTGTAAAGCGGGGTTATAAACACGATTTAATGCAGACAGAAGGGTCCTGCCGGAGCAACGGGCCGCTTGGTAACTTGTAATTCTCCACTTGCAGACGCTCTTGCTAAATACTGAGCCACGGGTGGCTAAAATACAGAGGGCTGGAAATTGTGTGGGAGCTGCTTGAACTGCTTCAAAACACTAACAAGTATGTACTGTTTTGTGTCACGGGGAAAAAAAAAAAGAGCAAGAGAGCGTGTACCATGGAAATTAAATAAAAAAAATGCAGGGATATTTCTGTTGGTGAAGTTATTCTCATTAGTCCTAAAAATGTCTCGCCATTAGACAAGGCTGGAGTTAGCCTCAATCGCAAGATTTCAGATCTGCAAGGGGTTTTTTTCCTTTTCTTTTTTTTTTTTTTTTTTTTTTTTTTGCATGCACATTACATTTCTGTCATGCTTTGCAGAAGAACACGATATCCCCAAAGAACCCAAAGAAGAAAAAAAATACCCTGACAGCAACCATTAGTTAAGAGTGCAATGAATAAACCCCTTGCACAAGAGTATCAGGACTAATTAAGATTCTGTTTAGCAGCCCTGGATGGAATGTTAATGTAGCTTTGACTAACTGGGAATAAGCAGGGGGAAAAACTGCATTTTAAGAGGAATGCTGGGGTGATAACATCTCTCACTTCTTCTGTCCAAGGTCTGCCCAAGCCTGTTACAAAGTCATTATCTCAAATTACTCCTGTACTTCATTTTTAGAGGGTTTGGGCAAGATCCCCTGGCGTTGAAGCGCTGCCTAGAGCCTCACAAAGCCAATACTCTCTAAGGGGATAAAGGCTGAATCAACCCACTATCTCTACCTTCGAGAGTTTGCTGGTACCAGTTTCTTGGACAAATACAGCCAGGATTCTGGAGGCAGATTAGGATCTATTGCTGGCGTCTCCTCACAAATCCCTAAAGGGTTTTTGACCCTTTGAAGTTTCGTCTATTTTGCTTACACAGAAGTTTACATGATTAAGTCAGGATTTGACAAGGCTCAACAAGGCAAATTTAGTCACCTCGGAACACTCAACACCAAAAAAAAGAGTAAAATATCCAGTTGTCCTGCTACTCGTTTAGTTCCAGAAATACTAGCATACTGTTGTATTTAGAGTGATTAATTTAATACAATAGAAAAATATCTACAAGACTGCTTCAGCAGGGAAGGGTAAAAAAATCCCCCTACCCCGCATTATTATTATTATTATTATTGTTATTATTATTATTAATTATTTTATTTTAATAATTTTTCAGACTTTTATATAGCGTTCCCCCCTCTTCATTCCTAATGATCATTAATGCAGCTGTGTTTATCAGAGAATGGATAAAACTTCCTGAAGTCCTTTCCAGCCTTTTTAACATTTCCAGCCTGTGTTTGCTTCCCCTTGTCCAGACAGTTACATTTTTTTCGTCGTCGAACAACAAGCCCTTCCCTCTGAAGTAAACTTTTGCAAACGCTTTACTTGTAAAAAGCAGCGTTGCATAATGCAAATTTTTTCCTGGAATGAGCGGGCCGGGAACTGACAGCGTAAACAGGAGAGGAGGAGCAGAGCTCCTTCTCATGGACTAGTTACCTATTTAAAGAAGTCTCCTGCAGTCAGAGTGGGAGTGCTGCAGCCAGGGACTGCGGTTGCATCTGGCCCACCCTACTTCTATGGCCTCTTGTGGAACACAAACTGTCTCTTTCTCTCTTTCAGTCTTCCTTTCTCTCCCTTTCCCACCAGAGGGAAGATCACTCTGCTAAGGAATTACTCCTGCAGTTATTATCAGTGAAGGAAGGAATTATCTGTTCAATTCATCCCACCTCTGAAATAACAGTAAGAGTAATAGCAATAATAATAATAATAATAATAATAATAATAATAATAATACCTGGCAGGCTGGATCAGTGAGTAGCAGGGACAGCAAGGGCAATCAGGCGAGCTGCAGATTTTTCTTCCTCAATTGATTTATAATTGATGAATGGATTTTCTCGTGCAGCTGCAGTGTGGTTAAAATCCATTGAAGAGGTAGGTGTTCTGGAAGGTGTAATTTTGTACGGGAGACAGTTAGGAGTAACTGGGTGCATTTATCAGCGGGAGATCTGAGTGAGCAACATGATTACATTGCTGTTAGTGGCTAGGATTCAACTTTCCATAGGCCTCCAGCACCTGCAGTCTTGTAGGTGACTCACAGGGAGATGGTTCCTGCCGGCTGCCAGCCACATGCTGCATCAGGGCATTGATCTGGCACAGACCTACCCACTGCTTTTGGCCAGGAATGCTTTGCCCTCCTCCCAACAAGCCATTCACTGGTGCTGTGATGGTGGAAATTGGTCAGGCATGGTTTTGCAAGAGAAGGGGGAACAATGTCTTGCAGCATTTCTCTCACACATTTTAAGGAAGTGGAAGGGATTTTCATATTTCTTAATATGAACTGTTTTCCTACTGCAGGTATGATGTTTCCCCCTGCCTGTAGGGATGTACCTGGTATTTAGTGCATTTGCAGTGTCTCTTAAAGAAACAGAGCTTTAATGTGGGTATCAAGAGATATGCAAAGCTGTTATCAAGCCTCTGGATCATGGGTGTTTACCATAGATCTCAATAAACTTTAGGACCCATTTTTTTTCCCATATGTTCTGGATTCACATTGTAAACCATGTGGGCGTCAGTGTAGGACCTTATTTTTTGTTGCTCTTTGCAAAAAAAAAAACAACCAACCAAAAAAAAAAAAAAAAAACCCCAGAATACTATCATCATAAAGGACAGGCCTCCAGGGCATCAGGACCTTCCTTTGCTGCTTGTAAATGGGCTTAAGGATATGTTCAAGAAGGAGACAAGGTGTAAATGGGATAGAAAGGTCTTACTTGGCTTCTTATCTTTGAGAACACTTGGCTTCAGGACTGTATTTTTTTTACCTTAAACTCACCCAGGAAATAAGGTGCTGTCTTCCCTTTGGTCTAGAAAGGCTTCAGCCTTACCAGAGGTGATTATGCCTAACCAAGTTTGGCATCCTGACCCCAGAAAGGTGACCCCTTGTCCTTGAAGGGCTCAGCTGGTATACCCTCTCCAAGCAGGCCTCAAACCCTAGCCCCTTGCTGGAACTGGTCACCGTTGCCTTTTCCAGCATGGAATGGGGTTGCTCCTGCTGGTGAGAGCACAGCGCAAACCCAGTGTAAGTAAAACCTCTGAAGTAGGGGCAGAAAATGTGACTTGGGCTCACGGCCATGCAGCCATGTCTCTGCTCTGCCTCTCCCTCTACGGAGCTGTGCCTTGTTTGCACAGCCCCATCAGCAGAGGGGGAGAGAGCAAGCCCCCTCCCACCCCTTCCCCCTACCTTACCTCTCTGAGAGAGGGGGCACAGGGATTTCCCTGGAGAGGCGGGCTCCAGCATATGGACATTATCTTCCCTGAGCTTGGAGTTGTGTGTGCCTGTGACGGGAGCAGATTTAAGCCACGTTTTGCCACTTTTTGTGTTTTGTATGGGATATCTGCACACGGGCGAGGTGGCTTCGTGTTCAGGGAGAGGGCTGCTCCTGGGCAGCTGCTGAAATGCAGGTGAGGCCCAGTCCCACTGGTGGGGTTGTAAGGGGGAGTGTGAGGGGAAAGCTGTGGGATTTAATGCCTGTCTTTCTCTTCCTTCTTTCTCTTCTGCTGCATGAGAATAATCTTATTCTCAGCACATGTTTCTCCTGGGAAAAAACAACTCACTCCAAACCCACTCCAAAATCTCCAGTGCTGTGTTTAGATCTGTTTCCTTCTACAGATGATGAGACTTTTTTTTTTTTTTTTGGGGGTGGGGGGGGGGAGGGGGGAAGGGTGTTTCATTTGTCTTCTGATTTTTAAACTTCTCTCATACTAAATTTGACACTCTAAGTATGGAAGAGAGGTATTAATTTATAAAATCATGAAATGTGGAATACTTATCTCATTACTCAGTTCCACAATCTGGGGCTTAGAAGTGAAAAAAACTCCCCAACAAAATGAATATGAGATTTCCCTTAAAACACTAAAATCTCGCTTGACATTAAAATATTATTATTGTCAGCAAAGCAACTGCATAATTACATTTCTGTTTCTCTGTTAATTGATATTAATGTCTGTAAGCTAGATCTTCTCTCTTCATCAGCCCACACAGTTTTTAAAATATTCTTGTTAGAGCTGCAAAATGTGCTTGTAGAGGAATAAAAATATAACTTATTTGAATTGTTTTCATAGTAAATAATTTGAATTGCAGAATATTATTGGTGAACATGTAAGAACACATCATTTATCTTTCCTATCTGAACATGGAAAGTTTGCCATATCAAACAAATTTTTTTAATTGTTTTTTACAAGTTACAAAGAACATATAGTAGAATTGTCCTAACCACCATTGTGCAAAGCCCCTTCTGAATTACAAACACACATAATTTTACTTCAGCTAACTTCTATGAGAGGTAAATACTCAAGAATTAGTATTAAAAGGAAATTTTTGTTATCTGTAATAGAAAGAATGAAATTACAATCCTGCAATTGAAATAATAGGAAAAAAGTTTTAATAATAATAAACAATATTTATATAATAATAATATAAAATATAATAAACAGAAGAAAAAAATAATAAACAGAAGAAACTACTCAGTTAAAAGCACATTTTTGGGGATGTTTTAGAGGACTAGAAACAATAAAAGTGTCCATGGAAATGTGGTCCATAATATCCTTGAAAAATCCCTGCAGCTGAGTCCAATTTCTATTATTGTATCCAGTCCTAAAAAACCTGCTAAAGTTGAACAATTCATCCTTAAGTTACTTTAATGTAGCATGCATGTAATATTATTTTTATTAGTGGATTAGGATTAGGTTTGTGATTCTGAAGATAATAAGTCGCAGCGTAAATCCATAGTAAACTTGTTTTCAAGCTAATGCAGGGATTGGACAACAGATAAATCTCCATTTTGTCTCTCATTTTTTTTTCTTTCTTTTATTCTAATCCCTTCCATAATGCCTAGGAGTATTAAATATGAATGCATTAGGTGCTTGTGTGACTCAGTGGATAATACAACTTCGGTCTTCTTCTTCCATTATCTCAGCGTCATTAGAATATTATAATAAGAGTATATATTGGATAGACTGTAAAAAATCATATGTGTGAAGCAGTCACTTTTAAATATGTGAAATCACTCATCAATCAATATGGGAAAACAGTTTCTAATATTGTTTAATTATGAATTAGCTAGTTTTACATTTAAGGATAGTAGAAGAGTATGGCAGTTCTAAAATTCAAAATCTAAAATGCACGATTGAATACAAGCCTAAAATTAAAACAGAAAATACCACTTTTCCGGTGGAAAGTTGATACCATGGATATTTACCTTTATACAGAATGAAGAGAAGTCCAGTGAAATAAACCCTGTGTGGTCATAGAAATAATTATATCATTGTAAAACATATGGATAAGAGGATAAAAGTAAGCTCCCACAGCCACTATTTATGTGAAATTCACACTACCAACTGCTTGCACTGAAAGAATAAAAAAAGTTAAGTGAGTGTTTTTTTAGTTGTCTATTTTTTGGTACTGTAATACATAGGATTCCCTGAATTGGGTCGTGCAGTGGCCAAATTCCAGCTACCTCTGGAACTCAAGACTGGGATGATCATGCCTCCAAGGCACAATGGGCGTGTGACAAGGAAGGCAATTATCTAGATCCGGGAGTGTTCTGGGTTTTTCTGGAAGAAATCTGCTGTAGTGCAGTCTTCCATCTCCATCTCTTATTGTTAATAGCTTCTTTCTCAGTCTGTGATTGCAGACACAGCTGGTTAGTACATCACAGAGCAGGTCAGACAATTGCACTTGATGTGTGGGGGTCATATGTAAGACTCATATATACGAGAGAAGGAGGTGGGTGGGGAGAGAAAGAGAGAGAGAAAGAAATCACTCCTTGCAAATGTGTGAGGCACAAGCATTGTTAAAGGGCAATATGTTGGGAATAAAATGGTGTGAAATATGTCAGATCTGATATTTCCTTACGTATGCTATCTCCACGTTTTCAAAAAGAGATAAAAATGAGTTAGGCTGTAGCTGACTCTTACCTCCCATCATCCTCAGTAAGAACCCGGTGCTTTGTGTATATGCAGCATCAACTGAACTGAATGACTGATACATGGGGTAGTGTCAGACATGAGGATCTGGGACTGTTGGGAGCTTATCCTGACTGCTTTCTTTTTACCTCATCTGTCAAAGCCATCAGATATTTCTGGAACAGCATCTACCAGTGGCAGAGGTAGACTTGTTCCTTGTTAGACAGTCTTATTCATCACAGCAATTATTTGATGTGGGGAGTAAAGAAGGGCAATTTTTTTGGCCTTCCTTTACTTTCCCTCTGAGTGTTCTCTACACCCTCAAGAGAAATGTAGTTTGTTTATATGCAGGAGAGTGCAGGGGGAAACCAGTTTCACCAAAATTGGAGTTTTATAATGTTCAGCCAGGATTTGTCTATTTGCTGAGATAGAGTTATCAACTTGTAACGTAACATTGGCAATGCCCAAGTTAAAGGAAAACTATATATTTGTAAATTTTTTTTACACTGAAAATGTGACATTACATTACTGTAGCTCTACATGCTTACAAGTTAAACATATTAATCTCTTCAAATATGCTAATAATCCATGAATCAATACAGAAGGATCTACAAGTTGACTTTAAGGGAATACAATTGCCTTTATCTAAGAATGTAAACACATTTAGAGGTATAATAGATAAACCATAATGAGATTAGGCTTTCCATCAATTCATTTAAGATTTGTGCTTACAACTTTTGTTATACTCTGTAAGGTTCTCCTACATGAATCCTGTGTAAGGAAAGAAAAAAGTGAAGATAAAAAAATTAGGATATTCTTTATCCAACTATTTAGGCTTTATTAATGTATAAAGAGAATGTAATAGAATGTAATGTAGAAAGAGAATGGGATAGATTTTATAGTAATTTGAGAAAAAGTTCCTCTAAATAAGGCAGTTTTTATTCTTTGTTCCTAAACTGTCAATAAGTCAGGCTTTGCATTGGTAAGTAACTATGTGCAGCAGGATTTCAAGAAGTCCATTCAATATATGACTTTGAAGAGGAACTTGGAGCATGGTAAGATGTTCAAGTAATTTCCATCTCAGAACTCAAATGCATTTACATTTTTACATGAGTATAAAGCATACTTTCGTTGAAAATAGTCACTCGTGTTACTCAAAAGAGACTGGTGAATTTGTTCAGGTATTTTGGCCTGATGAGTTTTATGTGAATTTAACAAGAGAAACAGATCATGGATTTGATGTGATAACATGTAAATGCAGGTAAACAGAAAAAACTTTGAAATGCATGCAAAATAAAAATGCTAGCAGATTGTTAAAAATAGTGTTCAACGAATGCCTATATGTATATATATGCTGCAGATGGAGCTAAATGTAAGTTATCCTATTTGAAGATGGATAACATTTTCTTATATAAGATTCCGATGTGGTTCTTATTGTTGTAATCCTTCAGACAAGAATTTTTTGTGACTGATGTCAGCTTCTCAATGCATGTCTTGCTTTTATATAACAAGAAAGCTTCAACAAAACAGTTTAACTGTTTCCAGGAATGATAGGGAGAAATTGTTTGGTTTGCTAATGTCAAAAATCTGCGTGACCTTACTGAATAAATTGCTTTACAGTAAATGATCTAAGTTTAAGAAGGAGGTATCTTGAGGCCAAAAGGAGGTGCATTTTTTTCTTCCCCCATAAAAATACACACCTATTTGGCAGAGTTCTCATTGGGTATACTTGATATAATAGCTTAGAGTTCAGTTATTTAGTTATTGTAGATTTTATCTGTAGTGTGTATGTTCAAGGCTAGCAATCTCCGAGCAGAGCTAAGCATGTCATTCCTTATAATTGTTTCTCTTCTGTGCCTCAGTAACTCTAGAAGTGAGGGCAAGAAAACTGTCTCTTTTTCTGCTCTTATTCTTCCTTCATTGCCATCCATATCAGTTCAGGGCAGTCTGAAGAAGGACAGATTAATCAGCCTTGAATCAAAGTCTGAGTGGGGAGCAGAGCTGGGACAGGGCCAGATGTCTGCAGGACATGGGATCTGAAGGAGGAGGCAACTGGCTCTAGAAGAGGTCATAGACAAGGTCAAGCAGTAGAAACAATAACAAATAGGAAGGGAGGTAAGAACAGCTTGTCCAGAGGAAAAGACAGAAGTGGAAAATGTCAGGTTAGAAAAGACTATGAAATGTCTATGGCCACCAAAACACATCATCTTTCAGGACCTGGGCTAGGACCCAGGATTTCTCTTTTTCAGAGTTTCTCTTCTACTTACTAAATAACTGGGGTGTCACTGGCAGTGCACATATCTTATTCCCTATATCTGTGGGACCAAAATCACTGCTGATTATTCCCTTGTTTCAGGAGAACAACTTCTGCTGGATTTCAGATTCCAGTGCTGTAGTCCGTAATGTGAGAATTGGAAACAATTCATATGATTAACATTTTTGTCAGACTGAGAAACAAAGAAGTGATTATCTTTTTTCTTCCCCAGGCCTTGCATCATCTCACTTGATTGTCTGCTGAATAGACAGGTCTCCCAGAATGAGGCACTGTTTCAAAAACCAGCCTTCACTAGTGGATTTCCTAACTTTTGAATGTTTGGCCTTGTAACCCCAATGTTTTGTTTAAACTTGATTCTTGAATCAAGCAGCAAGCACTAGAACAAAATGACACAAGTGGCTTTTTGTCACTCATCCATACAATGATTGTTTAAATGCATGTATGTCTGTGTGTGCGAATGTACATATATATGTGCTTTATATGTGTGTACATATATATACACATACACAGAGGTATGTGTTCTCTCTCTTCATATATCTTTTTTGCAGGTTGAAGATGAAAAAAAGTGTAGCAGGGAATTACATAATCCTATAAGCAGTTGTGTTGGTGAAGTAATTTACCTGATTTGAGTGCCAAATCCA
This sequence comes from Motacilla alba alba, assembly GCF_015832195.1. NCBI lineage: Eukaryota > Metazoa > Chordata > Aves > Passeriformes > Motacillidae > Motacilla > Motacilla alba. The sequence continues at coordinate 88,792,935 of NC_052017.1, read as the reverse complement.
GCATGAGAATTTGTGACGTTGATGTTATTCAGATGTGAGATTTTCTAGGACTGCAACTACAGGCTGTAGTTATTTGGAGACTTTCTGTTTCTTCCAACTGTTAGTGTTGCAATACGCTGTAACTAACTGATTGCAGCAAGGCTCCATGCTAAATTTACACATAGAGAATTCAATATCCATCCAAGAATGTATGCACATAGCTAGTGTCATTGCAGGCATCGAGTAATTTGTAAGTTTAAAGTTACTGATTTACATTAATATTTGTAGGATTTGCGCCTTGGTTAATTTGTTGTCTTCCTAAATGGGAAAGGGATATGGACAAGTCAGGGCTAAACTGACAAATGTGTCAGTCTTGCCAAAGCATTCATAGTGTATCTAATTCTTTTCTTGAGCCAGTTGGTCAGTCATTCAGCTATTCTTTCCACCAAAAAATTAGTCCTAGAAAGGAAAACAAGCCTAAGAACAAGCAGCAGAAAGGGTATGTGTTAGAGGAGAATTTATTTTTGTCTTGCTTCTTTTCAGCTGCTCCAGAGAAATAAGACTTGACATAATGTATATGAACTAACAAACATCTAGCACTTGTTGAGATCCAAGAAGGGAATGTGAAAGTAGGGAATCATAATGAAGTAAAATTTTATGGAACTTGCAGTTCACAACTATGCTGATCAGTAGTCACACTGGCACAAATTCAGATCTCTGTTTTTCATGTATGTATACATACATTCCTGTTTCTCCTTGTGTTTTACACAAATGTTGAAATACATGTGCACAAACATATATTCTCTAGCATCATGGGGGTTGATTCTCATGCAAATTACCAGCACATTTTTACCTCAGATGCTGTGTTTCAGAACGTTCACTAATTTTTGATTAGTATTTCTAATACCAAAAGAATTATATCAAAGCATTTTTTTCAATAGTCAGCCAACAGGGCTAAAGAAGTCTATTATATCATATGAATGCCATCAATCTCAATAATTTATGTATCAGATCAGGAGAGCACCACTGTCTAAAAATTATGCCAGTTTTAGGAAGGAAATTGAAACGTGCTTGAACAGGCCTGAGCCTGGCAGGCTGTGAATTTACAGTTAAAAACCTCTTAATGTAATATGCTCCTGTCTTGCCAATAGCCAAGTGTTGGATTTTTTTTTTTTTTTTTTTTTTTACACTGTATAATAAGGTTTCATATGTTTTTAAAAAGGGTTGTCTGGGTACAGGAAACATTGAGATAATATGCAAGAAAAATTTAAGGATAGTTTATCTGACCTGTCGGGTGCCTGATTGTGTCACATGGGCCAGTGACCTCCGACTACTCCTGCTTGGAGATGTCTTTCTTTCTACTGAAGTCTTAGGAAAACAGCAGTCTGAGATTGAGCAAAACCCCTGCTCCTGAAAGAAGGCACTAAGCAGGCACTATTGTATTTTGTAGCATTAATAACAAATGCAAAAGGACACAGAGCTCTAAAATATGCAGGAATTCACAGCAGAAATTTGGAGGATTTCTTCAAGATGCCCAAGGATGATCATTTGGTCTGACTAAGGTTCAGGGGTAAATACAGTTTTCCCTTCCCAAGTCTAAGGAGCTTGTGCCTGACAAGAAGAACTGGGGCCCACCTCTGGGAAGGCAAGCATCCAAAACCTGCTCCATCAGAGGGATGGGGCGGTTAGGACTGCATCATTTGCAGCAGTGTTGTTCTCAGTTTCACTTTCACAGTCCCAAGTGTATTCCTTTAAAAATCCCTTGTCTCAGGCAGATATTTATTTTGCCTTATTAAAAAAAAAATGGAAAATTATTAAATAATGGATAATGTCTCATAAGCATCCACTATACATTTTGCTTAAATACCTCTAGATTTTAGAGGTTTCTCTTTATAGACATTATTAGTGTTTTAAACATTGGGTTTTCAAAGATCCTAGCACGTATTGTGGATGTTTAGGTTATGTTGTAATGATATCCACTGAAGGCAAAAAATGAAAAATAACAGGAGCTGAACAATGCATACAAAAATTCAAATACTGTTAGGACGTTTCTTATATTTCATCAGAATATTGGAAGCCTTGAGAAATGCAAAAAGGAAAAAGCAAGACCAATCAGATACAATATTTCGTACTTTTCCCCTGGAATTTGTTGACATTATTATTTTTTAATTCTTTATTACAGTCTGCTTTGTTACTGATACAATTGAGTTCTTCACTATTTCAGGTTAAGCAGTAAACCCCTACCAAACCTGAGACGTAACATGCAGTAGCTAAATGTGACCCTTTAGACTTCTATCAACTCGTTAAAGTCAAGTGGCTTGTGCCAGTTCACAGACCTTACTAAAAGATCACTGGAATTGTCAGAAAATCTCTTTTTTATTTAATTGAGATGTGGATGAAATTGTAAGTGGAGGTATTTTTTTATATTTAAAAAGGCCTGATTAAGAGAATTCGAGTTGTGACTTTTCAAAGCCTTTCTTGGCTCTAGAATGGGAAGTGGCTAATGCTGTAAGCATTTCAACTGTTCAGGAGGATAATACAGTCAATCAAATTAACCCTTTTTACTTGTCAATGACATATAAAGATGTTTATATATGCTATTATTTGTTGAGATTGCTTGTTAAATAGCTTTGCTAGTGCCTTTAAACAATAATCTGAACAAACGTGACTATTCAATATATTATTTTATAGAATGAAATTCCTGTCAGAACCATGTGACTGGATACCAAAGTGACTTGAAAGCATTTTGGTGTTTTAGTTGAACTCAGTTTACCCTGGGGTTTTTTTGGTTGTTGCTTGCTTTTTTGCTTTTTGCTTTATTTTTCTTCTCTTTTTTTCTTTTTCTTTTCTTTCCTGCAAAAGAATAGCAAGTCTGGTTTGATCATTTGACAAAAAATACTTAGTTCGTGGCTTACATTATGAAATGATTATAACTGTAGCTAAGAGGGAGGATGAATTCACACAAAGTGAATATTTCTTGTTAGGCAAATCTGGAATATAGATCAACTGTAAGTACCAAATGATGAAAGTAAATCTGGAATATCTTACGTCTCCTCTAGTAAAACATAAGCAGATGCAAAATGTCCAACATAATACTTTTGGTTACTTTTTGATGCCCATTGTTATACCTAAACTACCGACATTTGGATGAGTTTCCTGTATATTGAGAATTTTATATTGTGCAGCTTCACAGTTTTGTTCTGAAGAACTTTATTTAACGTACTGCCACTCTGGAATAACCCTCTGAGCTTTATTTACAATAGAACATTAAAAGGGTCCTGACAGCAGAAAAATTCACTTAGCTTATTTACTTATTTTAGGCATTTGTATGTACTTGGTTGAAGGTAGATATCAAAATAAATCAGCTAATTTGTGCCTTGGTTCAGTGTGTTTAAGGAGGCCTGTAATACTGTTAATAGCACTAAGAAATAGAACTGCCTAAGAATTTTTTCCACAATTTAAACTTTTGGATAAGTTTGCTCCCTAGCTAAATCTCATAGAGAGAGTTGCCTTCTTTTCAGGACAATCATATTTCAGTAAATCCACACAGGGATATTAGTCGTAGTTCATTTAATCACCAAATCCTAACAACTAAGTATTCACTTCATTAAAGACACTAAAAAATTCTGGCCAGCTGTTTCCTGCCACTTGGCTGAGGACAAGGTGGAGAAAGACAAGCAATTCAATCCTCGGTAACTCTCAGTTGTGTTCAGTATAATTCTGCCACATAATTATACTTTCATAATTTTATTCCTTAACTAGAATCTGAATCCAAAGGGGGTTCTCTGACTTATGGGCTTAAATTCTGACATGTTTAAATTCATGTTGTACACACAAAAATTTCCACAGATTTTAGTAATCAACTTAGACAAATGTTTTGTTTTGTCAACAGTGTTTTCTCCTTTTTTTTTTCAATAACTTTAAATTAAAGTAGTCAGATTGAAGAGGGAGGTATAATTAACATACTATCTGTATATAAAAATGATGGATTAGTTACTTGCTCTGTTCCTGGAAAACTGTTTCCTGTTCTGGTTCATACACAAAATTCTGGAGCATTAAGAACTCTTTGTCAAAGATCAAGATGACTGCCTTATGGTGGTTTTAAAGCTGCTAGCAATTTTTATGCACTGAATGTAAAAACAAATACTGATTACACCTGAAGAGTGGCTTTAAAAATATCCATTTGATTGTATGAACAATCAGGCCTGTTGCCCATGAAACTAAGTGCTAAGATACCAAATAATAAATCAATATTCTAGGGCCAAAATCTAAACTGACATAGATCAGTGAAGTTATACTGATTTCTGCTAAGCTGTGCTTATTTTTATACATCTGGGTCTGGCGATAGGGTGCTGCAAAATTGACAAAGTTATCCAATTTGATCATAATTCAAGAGAACTCTGCCTGGAAACTGAATTTAGCATTTTGTACAGCCCACAGAGAAGATTAGGTATGCCAGGACAGGATCAAAACCTATCCACCAGCCCAGGAAACACTGAGCAGGGCTGTGTGAAATCCTGCCCATCCCTGGGGTGCAAGCAGCCCAGCCCAGGCATTTGTGGCCACTTGGGCACTGCATATTTGTGTCCTCTCTCCAGTATGAGACTGCTACTGATTTTCTTTGGAAGAATAAGCAGGATACAGTCTTTTAAATAAAAGAAATCATCTGCTTACAGCCTAACAGCTGCAGAGCCAGCAAATTTTTGCAAATTTCCTTCTCTCTGCTGTGTGGCTCCTGTCCCAGTTCAGTGTCCTCAAGCCCTTGAACCAGGGGAGTGGGAAGTACTGAGCTGTAGACTGTATTCCTACTGCATAGGCTAATTAATGGGGAAAAGTGCATTAATTTTGCCTTGCCGTGGGGTTTTAGAATCGAAGCACAGCTTCTCATGATGCTGCCGGCAGCTTGATTTTATTAGCGCTTCCTGGACATACTCTGTGGGCTGTGATCTGAGTCAGGCAGCCCAGCCAGTAGGGACTCATTCAAGGGGCAAGAAATGCTAAGCATTTTCTACAGAATTCCTCAGGGGAGTCAGGACTAATTTGGGATTCCTGCCAGGTTAGTAAGCAAGGTGCCCAGGTCCTCATCCTAGCTTGAACTAGAGCAAATCTGAACAGTGTAAAGTTCACATTGCCTTCAGGGCCAGGCACCAGCCAAGGAAAAATTTGGGTACTAATTTTGTACTTAAATGTAGCCTAAAATCCATTCAGGTGTTGTGTTCCTAATGGGCTTGCTTCTTTAAACACTTCACCTCAAGAGGTCTTCAGCATGTACTTATAAATTAGGCATAAAGCCTAAATGTTGCCTTTGAAAAAGGATACTTTACTCAACTTCATGAGCGTGGCCAGCTAGAGCTTTAGGTAAGAATCTTCAAAGGTAATGTACTGATTTCCTCCTGACATACTTTGTGAGTTTTGAGGTCTCATCTACTCTTTAGCTTTCTATTTATAATTCCTGGGGGTGCTTTACTCTTGATTATAGGGGTTTGAGAAGGGTTTTCTATTTTTCAAACAATATTCAAATTTATTTTGTTTTTCACTGTTACATGATGGAGACAGAAATTGTAACCCAATGCTTTTGAAGAAATTTGTTAATAAGTCTAGCAAAGAGGGAAAGTAGGTAGGCAGCACAAACAGTAGTCTGAAACTACGGCAGAGACTTTTGTTTCTCTATTGCAGTTCCTGAGCTTCTACTTACCTACTTGCAGCAAAGATGAGCATCACAGGGAAGTGCAATAGTATTTACTCAAGGTTTCTCTTTTTTCTTCAAATCTCATTGTTACGCTGTAGTTTTTCCTGTTGCTGCTGTTCATCTAATCAGTAGTTTCATCTGAATGGGCTTTCATGCCCTGAAGAGATATGAGGGCTTACAAGGATCAGATGGTATAAGAATATAAAGGTAGGAGACTTGCTGACTGCATAGATGAGGCAGAAAACTGCAAAACTGTCACCTGCATTTTGCTAAAGCCTGGATGTTCTCAGAACAGAACACTGCCTTACTTTCCCAACAGGACAGATAAAAATGCAGAAATTTTGAATATGTCTTTCCTTTTAGTATCTTTTTGCTTCTCTGAAGAGAGCTTCTCAAGCAACATGAATGGAAATGATTGAAAGGGAAAAAAAAAAAAAAAAAGCTAGTTTTGCTGCTGGATCCCTGAAGGCATTGAGGGAGGTTTAACAGCCTTTAGTCAGATGCTGAATTTTTTGTACAATGTGAATGGGATAGTTAGTCTCCTTAGCCTGACTCTAACCACAGCCACTGAGCAGATCAAAAAAGCTGTCCTGGAGCACGTAAAAGAGAAAAGAGTCTTTTATCTTGTGCAGGTACGTGCTCTGCTGAGCACTCTGTCAGGTCTGTGACAGTCAACAGCAAATAAAGAACTGCAAACCAGAGCACAAGTTGTCATTATCGACTGAGCCATTCCTTCCAAAAACAGATGGAGAGAGATGCCACTCCTCATTTTACAAAATGCATATTGAGACAGTAAGTGGTTCCGGTGAAACTTCCAGAAACTCTTTGCTAAATTTATGACCTCTGACTAAGCATTATGTCTTGCCAAGGAGAGACAGCTTTTGGTGTGCACAGCAGGACTGTGGAAGTCTAGGAAGCTCCATTTCAGAAAGTTCAGATCCCCACAGATTTTTGTTCTACATTTGATATCTGACTGGCAGACATTAAAATCGGTGATAATCACCCTGATCTGCTTCTATAGTTGCTAGCGAGAAAAACTGGGTCTCTAGAGCCTCAGCTAAAAGCTGGAGGACTTAAGTGCAGTTTCCTAGATGTGCAGGGAAGCATCGAAGGCACGTATGTTGTATTACAGAGCTGAGTTCTAGTCACACCCTCAAAAGATGCAAGCACAGACCAAGTTATGTAACCTCTCCAGGCCACTTCTGTCCTGGGCTGCAGGGGTCTCTGAGGTAGTTCAACTTCCCTTCTCATTTGTTCCACGGTTTCTGGGAGGATTTCCACCTAGAATAAGGTTTCCAGGAACAAAGATACAGATGTCGTTAAAATCAGCAACTGGTTGATATACCCAGGCTGCATAAGACCTGACAGATGTCAGATATAGAAACTATCAGAATAACAGAGAGATATCAGAGGCCTTGAAAAGGTTAGCAAAATTAAAGAAAAAGAATAGGAGTTATAAAGATATAAGTTATAAAGATATAAGATAAAATGTTTGTATTTTCATGATTAATTTATTAGAATAAAGAAAGTTTTGCTTTTCTGAGTTCACTTTCTTTTAATATTCCTTTGAATATGGCTTCAATATCAAAGTGGAAGGAAAAAAACACACCAAAATATCTCACCCCAGTTATTTTTTATGTGTGTGAAACTTGAATCACTCACAGTTTATCCTTCCAATTGAAGGAAGGCAGTCCTGTTCAGTTGATGGGTGAGTCAAACTCAGTGGGTGCAACTAAAGCTTGTAGAGGCCTGTGAAGGATAACTACTTTTTACCATGCTTGTCACCATGCCACTCATTATCTGCATGGAATGATCTATTGCTACTGCTGTTGCTGACAAAATCTGCTTTTTTTTTCTCCCCACATGCTTATCCTGCCCAACAGCATCTGCTTTTGTTCAAAGAGGCCTATATCTTCCCTCACCTTGATGATCCGTTGCTGTATCTTTCTGGCAAAGAACTCAAAAGATTTTGCCAGAAGGTTGCACTCAATCAATCCTGCCTTTAGGGTGTCCTAGAAGCGCTTTCTTGGATCACCATTGCTTCCTCTTTCCACACTCCAGTTCCCTTCATAGGAGGTGCTTGAACATATGTACATCATTGATTCAAGCCATATGTCCAGCCCATTACACCTGGGCTTTCCATGTGGATATGCTGCAGGAATTTATCACTGGTCAGTTTAGTGTAGCATCTGACTCAGAGTAAGACACATAGGTGCCTCTGGTGGAACTTCTCCAGCTGGCAGATGTGCTTTCTATACTATATCAAAATCCTGCCTCTGTTTCGCACAACAGCTTTTTACAACTCTAGTCTGTATTTCTAGTCTGATCTGACGCTGATTCCATATTCACTTAGTAAACCCAGCAGAAATGTTTCCTATTTCTAAGAATGCAGGAAACCACCTCTCCAAGAACATTGACATAATCATTTAACACAATTTGAATGCAGGTGAACCCACATGCGGCAAACAACTCCATCTCACTGTGTTTAGTGGAGGGGGCAGTGTATTCTTCTCCATGTTATCAAATTATCTAAGTTTTTCTCAAATTTATGATTAGTATGATTTTTTCTTGTTTGTCTTGGAAGTAGTACATTTGTTCATTAAGAAGATCTGAAGTCTTTGGCTGATGTGAGCCACCTCTGTGCAATGATGTGCATACCAGCATTCTTGTGTGCTCTACTTGGTGGCTTCTGTTTGGTGTGCAGTATTCCTGCTGCTCCAATAGTGAGTCCTGATATTTAGGCTGAGGTTGCATTTGTTTTACCTGACTCAGAATAAAATAACATTTTCTCAATTACATGCCTCAAGGAAAACAGAGAACAACAGTCCGTTTTATATCCAGATTTACAAAAACAAAGTAAGAGACTTTCAGGGAGGGTCTGAATGGCATATGGTCTAAATAGAAAAATAAAGGCAGAAGGAAGAGGAAGGAAAGAAGGGGAGAATTAGTTCAAAGAGATGGATGTGGGTGGTATAAATGGACAATGAACACAAGGGGGAGGAAGTTGAGGTTAAAAAATAAAGAAAAAAGCCTCTCAACATGGTCCTTAGGAAAGAGGTGAATGAAATTACACCACAACAGTCGAAGCACTGCTTAAGCAAGAAGTTGCACTTAAAACACACTTAAATAAAATTAAAGGGAGCTTCAGTTCTGGAGGGACTGGTGGTAACAGCCTTTCAGAAATATTCTCCCAAAGAAAATATTTAAGTACTGAGCATAAAAGATTTACAAAAAGGTAGGTTAAATCATGATGTGAAACAACAGCAGAGTAACATATAGTTTGGCTTTTTTCCTAAAATTAGGAGCTCAATTACATATGTATACCTTAAGACCAAAGACTCTACAGTGCTAAGCCTCTGTTGTATTCATCTCTGTGTTGCCAATTTTTCATATTTATTAGCAGAATGCCAGATTCATCACTGAATTAATTCAGCTTCACATCTGTGTATCTAATAGAATTTGATCAATGAATCTGGAGGAAGAAATGCATCAGTTGGTTGTGGTTTTTATTCTTAACTATTTGAGGTTTTTTATTTCCACATTGGTGCAACTTTCAAGAACTTCTTGAACTTCTGTGGAGTTTGGACTACAGCTATGCTAAAGAACAGCTGATATAATAACTCTTTACATGCATTGCCTTACCAACAAATATTCAAGAATGCCTTAATGACAAAGGCAAAGCATTTGGCTTGGTCTCTTTTGTTTTAAATAATAAACAAGACAACATCATGTTATGAAGAATCAAATTGAAGATTTGGGATAAGTAATTATAATAACCAACAGGAGTTCCAGGGTTTTTTTGAAGCAATATTGTTCTTGGATTACAAAACACTGATAGAGGTCTCAGTGCTGTAAGCCACATGAAGAAAGGAAACCCAAAATTAAGAATGATAATTACAAATCAGAGACATTTTTTCTGCATCTTTCTTTCATCAAAAAATTCCAACCTAGCCATTTAAAAGACATGGAATAGTGTTATCAGATTTTTTTCCCATAGGAAATGTTTGCACAGGAGAAGTAGAAACTAAGAACACCCAAGTACAATATTTGAGCATGCAACACCATATCACAACCACTTTAAGGAAGCTGATGACTGCTTTCTACAGCATTCTGATTTTAGAATAGTTCAATTCCACAATAATCTTGTCTTTTATAACCAAAGAAAGGAAAAAAAAAATCAAAAACTTTTTCTCTTGAAATTTGTAAGTATTTCTTGCAGATGTTCAAGTGTTCAAAGAATAATTTGAATCTGTAATCTGAATCTACTGGAGGAAGTTTAAAGTATGTTGACCAAACTGTTCCATATTGCAGAAATCATGTTCTTATGATTAAGAAGGATCAAACAAAATAATAATCCAAAGTGACCAAACCATGTCTCCTAAAAAAAATAATTCTAAGTCCATATACAAACATACCATATTACCAAATATACCATATCTAAGTCTATATACGTATACCACATATATAAATTTTATGGATAAAATAAAAATATTTGTAAGAAGGTGAGATTGCATTGATTGCAGTTTGAGTTCAGATGCAGTGACAAAGAAGTAGGTTCCTTAGTATGGATTTAGGAGCCTAACTTTAGGCATCTACATTTACAAGTAATACCTTTTGATAGGAGGTGTTGTACAAGCTTATAGAGATATCTGTGAGGAGATATGTCTGAAGGGAAGGCATTCTTGTTTTGATTAGTGGAAAACATAATAACCACATCAAAATTTTCTCAGACTGAATGCCATAAAGTGTACATTAGGCATGGAGATATAAGACCAGTTGCTACAATCATTTTAATTTTGGGAAAAGAGCAGAGTAGTTGGTAAGGTGATTTGAGTAAATTTTCAACAGATGAGAGTTTGATTATTTTGGAATTAGAATCTTGGGGTACCAGCTGTAGTTCTTTGGTTTTTTGGTGAATTTTTTTGTTTGTTTGTTTGATTGTTTTTTTTTTTTTTTTTGAGGAGCTAATGAATTATGTCCTATTAATTTTTAACTTCTGATTTTCTATGTATTAAACAACAAAAAGCTCACTCATAATTACGCAATTGAGTAACACAGCAGAAAGGTATGAATAGCAGAGAAATAACTCAAGATATTACAAATCAATTTCCTAAAATCCCTTAATACCTTTGAATGTATAAAGTGAACTGTATCTAAAGTAAAACCTTTCCATGAAAATTGCACAGGATGCAAAATTTCCATGCAATATCCAAAAAAGTCCATGTTGCCTTTTCTCGCAGTAGGGAAATGAAACTTACTGTTAAAATTTAAACAAATCTATTAATTATATACTACTTCATTCCTCTTGGTTCAATGGCATTTAAGTGGAATTTCATGAAAATTTAAGGACTCCTGTGCTTAACACAAGGAATAGTTGGAGAATCATAGAATCATAGCATCAATCTTATACTTGGGTTGGAAGGGACCTTGAAGACCGCCTAGTTTCAACCACCCTGCCATGGGCAGGGACAGTTTCACTACCAGGTTGCTCAAAGCTCCATCCAGCCTGGACTCAGCCTGACCTCAACCTGGCCCCAAATACTTTTAGGGGTATAAGCAACCTGTTCCAGTGCTTCACTACTCTCTGATCATCATTTCTCCTATCATCTGATCTAAATCTACCCTCCCTCTTCCAGCCTCAGGTCCCTCCCCCTCGTCCTATCATTACATGGCTTTGTAAAAAGTTCCTCTCCTGTTTTCTTGTAGGTCCCCTTTAGGTACTGGAAAGCTGCTATAAGGTCTCCCTGGAGCCTTCTTTTCTCCAGGATGAATGGTCCCAAATCTTTCAGTTCCATTCCTCTCATGAAAATCATGGTCTTTCTCCAGACTCATTCTAACAGATCTCTTTCTTTCTTGGCTGAGAACCCCAGACCTGAGTGCAGCACTCCAGGTGGATTCTCATGAGGGTAGAGGGGAAGAATCACCTCCCTGGACCTACAGGTCACTCCTCTTTTGGTGCTGCCCAGGTCTGGGCTGTGGGCACACATTGCTTCTTCATGCCCTGCTTTTCATCCACTACAACCCCCAGTTCTCTTCTGCAGGACTCTGTTCCATGAGTTCTCCCAGTCTGTGCTCATGTCTGGTGTTGCCCCAACCCAGGTGCAGCCAGGTCCTTCTGGATGGCATCCCTTGCTTCTGTTGTCTACTCCTCCACTCAGCTTTGTGTCGTATTTACGTTTGCTGAGTGGAGGAGTCTCACTCTCTTGGTCTCACCCTCTGTGTCTTCAATAAAGGTACTAAAATGTACCAGTCCCAAGAACTCTCACCTCACTCTGATGGGTGAGGGACACCGCTTGTCACTGGCTTCTACCTGGAAATAGATCCATTGACCGCAACTCTCTGAGTGTGTCTATCCAGCCAATTTCTTATACACCGAATAGTCTATGCTTCAAATCCATGTCTTTCAAATTTGAAGAGAACTATGTCATGTGGGACCATGTTGAAGGTCTAACAGAACTGTGGGTGGTCTTCATTTATTGACTGTTGCAGTCACTCCATCATAAAAGGCCACCAGAATAATTTAGGTTACTGTCACCTCTACTTATTTCAGTTTGACTGTTTTTAGAGGAATCTAATACCAATTCTGAGGCTTTTAAAAATCTACTTTGTCTTAAAAATATTTTTTCTTAATTCTAAGACTGCATTGAAATTCTAGGTTAATATTTCATCTTTAATGGCTTATACATGAAAGTCTGATGTTATTCTGTCTGATTAAGAGGAACCATATGTTTTAAAATTAAAAAGCAGAAAAGCATTGGTGTTTATACCTTTCTTTTCAGAACAAGCATGATATCTCACTCACACTTCTTTTTTGGAAATGTATGTATGTATATATTTATCACAGTTACTTAGTGCTTTGTTTTAACTGAGAACTGGTTTGCTTTACTCAGATGGGCAGCTTTGTTTTTTGGCAAAGCAGCAGGATAATATCAAGTTCAGACAAAACACTGGAAGCTAAATTAGGTAACATGGTTTGCTTTACCACTTGGGAAACTTTATGTAATGGGCAATTTTACTGCAAGTGGATTCTACCAGAAAAGTGTGGGATTTGGTTGCTTTTTTTTCTTTTTTTGTTTTGTTTTGTTGGTTTGTGTTTTTGGTTTTTTTTGGTTTTTGTTGTTGTTGTTGTTGTTGTTTTGTTTTTATTGGGTTTTTTTGGTTGGTTGTTTGGTTGGTTGGGTTTTTTTTGGCTCACTATGGCTGATAGCATTTTCTTGGGTATTTACTTTCCAGGAAGGAAAGGTGGCACCTTTCCTTCAAGAAGAGCTGACCAAGGCTGGGAGCTGCCCTTTTCCTGAAGTAGGACAACCTTGCCAGCTGGGCATTTGGAAGACAGCAAGGAGTTTGCCACAATTGGGAGAAGCAGGAAGCGCACAGAGCAAGGCCTTGCAGGAGGCACAAGACAAGCCTGCTAAAGGAGTCAGAGCACTACTTCTGCAGTTTTCCAAAGGCTACATTCTGGAGCTGAGTCTAGAGGACATCACTGATGTGCATATATGTAGGGGGTTTGTATGGATGTTCAAATCTATCTTGTCTTTGGCAGTTTGAATTTTACCTGTTTGAAAATTGTGGTTGCCATCTCTCCCGATGTAACCATTCCCTGTGTTTAAAGACAACAAATAAAAAATATGTGTAAATACAGGTCCTAATTTTATAAGGCCTTTTGGTCTCATATAGGTGCTTGTAGTTTTACCAGAAAGCTTCTAAAAATTCTAGTTGTGAAAATAATTTTTAAGTCCTGCTAGAAGCTTGCAACTGATGGAAGAGTAAAGGTTATGGTACTAAATTATAATGAAAATCCAAATGTATACATTCAAAGAGAAATATGCTTAGCATTTGCTGCCATTACTTTCAGCATTAGATTTTGGTATGAAAGCCTCGGATGCTTGCCAAGTTTTTATAGGCAACCTGTTGTTTGCAAACCGAAGAAATATCCCATTTCCTGACCTTTGCCATTTTTTTGTTCTCACACACAAAATATTTGATTCATGAGAGAAATTTTTAATATTCACTATTAGGCTTAGGTTCTTTTGCAGTTAATGTATGAGTTTTAATTTAATCTTCTTAATTTTTTCTTGGTGTTTTTCTTGAAAATGCGTTAAAGTGTAAGTCAGCTGACTTCCTTCATAGGTACTAAATAAGATAAAATTTTCCTCTTGTGCTATTTTCTGGTATTTTGTTATAAGTAACTGAATTTTGTGTTGCCATCAAATACTATAGTCAAACTAAACAACAATATTTTAAAGAGGAATTTACTCAGTACACACATACAAAAATGTGTTTCTAGTACACTACTCAGTGTTTTTAAAAGAAATTACTGATAAAATAGTAGTTTGTTCTGCTCCAAGTGTTCCTTCCTGCTGGTGATTTTGTTGCACATCACATTTGTTTATAATAAGGCTGCTGGAATAAAGGTTACTGTACCCTTTGCACAGTATCTACTCTTTGGGAGAACTGTAATACTTTAACTATGTTCTATGGTTTGTGATGTACACAAAAACAATAAAATGATTTAATAGCAGAGAGCTGTGATAGGTAACTTGTAACAACAACCTCATTACTTTCTGCATAAAAATTGCATCTAGCATAATTAAATAAACACATTTCCTGCTAAATTTGAATGTTTTGTCATGTAATAAAGGCCATTCCTTCACAGGTCAAATAAGTGGACTGATTTGATTTCCGAATGTTTCTTTTGGGTCTTTGTGCTTTCTCAGAAGGTTGTGACTATCTCTCTCAGATACAGACCCTGATACAGTAATCCATCCCTTTGTCACACCACAAGATGCAATCTCCACAGGATTTTGTGTGATGGTTTTGAATCTTGTATTAAATGCGGCTTGAGAGACCAGTGTTTCAACCATCAACTTGTCTGTGCCCCTGATGCAAAGTGCAGCATAAGGCTCTGGGTTTGACCTACAAGAAGCAGGGTAGAACACCAGTCTCTCTCTGTCCATGGCTTTGTATATTGGACTTGCTTTTTAACTTGGCCTACCTGCAGGTATTAGCGTTTGAGTCATGCTGAAAAGCTTAGCTTTTCCCACGGGGTTTTCTGCAGGATGGTGTGAGATTTCACTACAGTTCAGTGTTGGTCATTACTACATTTCTGTGCAAAGAAAGCATTTCTATTATGCATATTTCTTGGAGGAGTTCATTAGTATTAACCTACACTTTAGAATAGAAGTGTGCCATTTAAATAGACTTAAGTAAGTTGTGGAAGTACAAATAGGTCTAATTTATATTACTGATGCCTAGCACAGGAATTTTATGTCATTTTTTTCATATTTCACCATGTTGTTATTTCAAATAACTCATGGCAACGTCAAATGAAGAAAACACGGTGTATTTTTGCAAACTCTTACACAGGGGGAAAATGGCTCAAATAATATTTGATTTCAAAGAAGCCCAGTCAGCTGCATCAGAACCTCCTAACACCTCTCAATGATTATCCTTACCAAAAAAAGCAACTGGCCTCAAGCTGAGTTCTGGTTTTGTAAAGGATCCTGTCCTGGGAATACTTGTACTCACCTGTAGAACACATTTTTAAGCCTTTGGCCAAGTCCCAGTAAACACTCTGATTTCCATTGGGTTTTACAATGCAGTTTCCAAACACGCACTAGATTGTTTGTGATTCAGACTTTGACCAGAGTTAGACTGAATTATAAATAATTTAATCTCAGTTGATATATTTCCTTTAAGAACAGTCCTACTTAGTCTGATTGATCTGTTTCCTAGGAGTCCTGGAGCCTAAGTACAGTCATTGCAAAATCAGGCTTGTAAAAGCACGGCTAAGTTTTTCCTGTGTATTAACTCTCAAATGCCTCCTCCATCCTCATTGTTCAGACAGACGATTCTGTTCTTTATTGATGGAAATCATCCCTACTGGTATCAACTGACATTGTAAGAAAAATATTCACAATTATTAAAAAAAAATCAGATGGCAGTTTGAATTTGATGCACTTGTATCTGATATATTTGCTCTGAGTGGCTACCACTTTGAGCTAAGACTTACTCCTTTAAGTGTTCACTATAATTAGAGAAGAAATTAATTAAGGAAAGAAAGCTTACTTTTATTTTAACAGAGATAGAAAGAATCTAGCAAGATTAGATGATCCAATCAGAGTACAGAAACAAGATCTTGGGATGTGGGTGACTTCTCACTAACCCTCACTAGCAGAAAATTGGTTTTTGTGAGTATTCCATCAAGTATTCAGTCTCAACACCACTCATAAATCACATACATCAATACAGATGTCCACCTGGATGTACGAGATAGAAAACCAGTCAGTCATGGTTACCTCCTTGCAGATGGTTCACTCTTTGAGAGTGCTCTGAAAGTGGCAAGGTACAGGTGCCCTTCACCATGGAGAACAGTTCTGAGTAGTTTTTCAGATTGCGTAGCACCCCATTAAACTGACGGTTATGTGAGACAGTCAGGTCTGAAGTGCTCACACAAAGTTTTAGAATACTTAACTAAACATATTATCCCCTTTTTGAATGAAACACTGTTTACTAGTGTCTACTCACACTATTACTCTCTTAGGAGAAATAAATACCTGGATGAAAGCCAAGCAGTTTTAGTTTAGCCTGAGATCAGCAGAGCTGATGATCAAAGGAACAAGTGCAACTACATAATGCAAAAGATAGGAACGAGTTAAGGTTTTGCCTTTGTAGTCTGCTTTGCTTACATTTTGAGCATAGCTCCTGGAAAGTAATTCAGGTATCAAACTATTTCCCTCACTGTCCCCTCCTCATGTCCCCATGGTCCAGCAGACCCTCACAGGTATTTGTGCCTGATGCCAGTTTTAAATGACTGCAGGATTGCCTTTTTGCCTTGTTTTTTTTTTTTTTTTTTTTTTTTTTTTTACAGATTATGCAGCAAAAATAGAACTATCTTAAATTTCATTGTCAATTTTTATGATACTTTCAAAGTATGTTTATTCACAGAATGTGTGTAGAAAGGTTATAAAAACTTTAAAAATAATAGTAGATCCAATTAGCTCAGCGTTTAAAAATCAGGTAAAATAGCTAAAAATGTATAAACTTTTACATACATATATACAGTAAACACTTTTTTCAGTGCTGTATACAGCAAACACATTTTTCCATTCCAGAAATGGAAAAATGCTTGGTTTTCTGAGGTTTTGATTGAACAATTAATGCATCAAATACAAACATATCATGCTAATAAGCCAATGTCAATTTAGAAAAAACTTCTATGAGAAAACATTTCTTTTATTGCACTTAAACATTTTTATGGGAAGTTTAGAAATTAACATGTTCTTCCTTTTTTTAGGATTTCCAACCTTATCATGTTTCTTTGGAAAACTCTACTGCCAGAAATCCACATTTTTATTTCTACTGCATTATTATTCTATTTTGCCTACAAATATGAAAAGTGAAAAACATGGAATTATTTATATTCAGATCTCTATATTATTTTTCCTATTTTCTGCTGTGGAACTTTCTTCAGATCGGAAGAGTTGCTGATAGAGAAAGGAATATTAAAAATATACAATATTATATATATCTCCATGAAATTTGAAGGAAAAAGAGAAAAAATGGAACTATAGAAGTGAAATAGGAAAAAATACTCTCAAAAGAGTTTTTAAATAAACTTTATTATTTTTTGTGTTTTTGTAACAAGAAGAAATCTTTTCCAAAGAAAAGGAAAGGGTGCTTCACTTTCATCCAGTCATCTGGGAGTTCCTCCCTCAGTTGTGATTCCTGAATTTTTAGTAGCTTCCTTGTACTTATACCATTTTGCTACAAGGCATCCCACTTTTAACTACATTGCTTTTGGAAACATTGTCTTCTCTTTGAATCTTCCTCTTTTTAGCTCCCGGTTATTACTCTGCAAGTGATAGCAAATTGGCCACTTCTGCCAACTCTTCTCATCCCAAATATAGTTTCATCATATCTGCTATAGTTTTTTTTTTTTTTTTAAATTTTATTTTCTAAATCGAGGAAACTGTATTACTTCCTTAGTGATCCATAATTCTTGGCTGTTCTCACCCTGCTGTGAACCCTTCCCAATTCAATGATCTCCATGAAAAAGAGGGACAAGAAGGAGGGACCTTTTACTGTTCAAGATGTGAATCAGATATGTATTCCCTTAGTGACATAGTAATATATATATTTTCCTTCTTATAACTAATGGTTGATTTGCCTTTTTGATTGCCAGAGTGTGCCAAGTTGATATTTTCATAGATTTTTTCCACCATAATCCCAAAATCTCATACTTTAGTGACAGTGGTCAGCTCAGGGACCATATCTTTAAATTGAGAGGTAGGATTTATTTTATCATCAGCATCAGTCCAGATTTATCAGAAGTAAATTATTCTTGTTATTTATTATTATTATTATTATTATTATTATTATTATTATTATTATTATTATTATTATTATTATTATTATTATTATTATTATTATTGTCAAGGTCCTGAATCAGGGTGAGATTTTTTGGATGTTCTTAAGGATCGGCCATGATTTTATTATCCCTAGTAGCATAATCAGAAAATTTATCACCTGATTATCCTAATTCTACATGAAGAGAATGAACCTTAGGCTGACTATTCACGATTCCATCAAAAAAACCTCCTTCCATCATAAGAATTGACCATCTCTTCCTGCCCTCTGTTTCCAGCACAGCAATACAGTATTTATTCATGCATAACCCCTTTTATTCCATGACTACATAATTGTCTTGAAAATTTTTTGGATGTTCAGAGAACATATCTTTTTCTTCCAATATCTAAATTCTGTTACTGAACTCTTCAAAGAAGTGTCGCATGACTAATTTAACAGTTCTAATAAGAACTGAACAATTCTAATAATAACTGAAAAGGTAAAGGAATTGTCACCATGTTTGTGTAGAAGAAAATGTGATACTTCTCCAAGAAAGTTCAATGTGTTTACTGAAAAAAACTTGTTATATTTTTTTTAAAAGCTTCTCATCATGCTTATGTAGGCACTGCCTTAAATTTAGACTTTTGATTAGTCAGTTATGCTATCAGGTTGTTTCCTGTCCTTTATGAAAATTCTGTTTGTTCTACTTAAATATTAAATACTTTATTTCTGGTCAATTATTATCCCATGAGAAACCCTGTATAGAATAATGTTAGATCATTTTTTTTTCTGTAACAATTGAGGAAAGGAAATATGAATCTATATTGGACAGGGTTCCCTAGCAGGAACAAATAGAAGAAACTTAATCATAAAAATGGAAGTGTTATAAAAAAACAAGAAAAGTGCAAGCTGGAATCCTTAAGTGTTAGAGACAGCTGCATATAAGTAGTGGGGAGAAGACTAATGTTAAATAGAAGTTAAGTAAATACAGCCAAGTATATTTGAAATTATAACTGGAGATAGTTAAAGGATTTTCTCTAGGTCATCACTCATTGACAATTTCTAGAAGAAAATCATACTTTATTATAGTAACAGTAACATGAGAACTCACTTCATCCAACTTGACCATATCCAATTATGTTGTGCTTTCAGCATTCAGCTGTTTTCCTTTTTGCTTCACTTAAGACATAACATCTGGAGGGCCTCATTAAATGAAGGTTAGATAATCAACTAATGAACTATTTAATTAGGAATTCACCAGCGGGAAAAGTACTAAAGCTGTTATTTGTTTTTACTCACACTTATTAGCAAGAGAAAAGAAACCACAGAAGTACCTAGAATATTTTTCCATATTTGGAAAAAATGCTTTAAAACAAACCTGCCATAATGTTTCTAACTGAAGTAGGAGTTAAAAAAGCATTCTTTATAGGTATAATTTAAAATACTGTAATAGTGATGTAAAACAGTTTATTTAGCTTCTTTCTGATTTTAGATGATTTCGTCACTCTTTTATCCATCCTAAAAATTAAGAAAAAATAAAAGGCATTGCTTTTACAACTTATCTTTCTGCACTCTTTATACAGGCATCAGTAAGTAAAAGGCTTTCCTAGCTTTTTATACATGACTGGCAGACATTAAATATTCTTTGACAGCAACCCTTTAGTGCTGTCTAGTCATCCTGGACTGCTTTAGCATGTACTTCAATCATACTATCACCAGTCTAGTACAAAATACTCCTCTGTGTAAGGAAGGTATCTGTTTTGGTGAGAATGCTGAAAGAGGACCAGCGCTGGATGTCTTCTGAGATGACTACTGCTCAGTATCATCTGGGCTGAGACTCTCTTACCATGTTTCATTAGTGCTCTTTTAAAGCTGTCAGGATGGAATGATTTTCAGTCACTTTGTTGTGCAGCCGATTTAAAATCATGTCCCCAGAATATCATATTAATAGATTAAAAAGGCACAGTATTAATCTAATGCTCTCTCTTGTCTCTCTACCCATAATTTATTGTATGACTATCACAGTTATGGCAATTCTCCAAGACAAAGTGCTTATATTTTGTTCTCCGTGAAGCACTTCACTGACTGTTGCACTTACTGTTTCAGTGGGTTATTCTCTATGGAGCAGAATGGTCAACCAAACTGACTCTTAAATAATTAAATACCATATGAGCATTAATTTTGATTAGTTTTGTACTTTTGAGATGAACTTAATTATGTGAAGTAAATCTAAAAATTAGTTGGAAGACATAATTTTCCTAGGAAGTTCAAATGTGCTCCATGTACAGTGCTGAGTCTCAAGAAGGTCAAGAATGTTTTCATGTGAAACACCCTCAATTCACTTCAGGTTTTCTTTAATAGCTTATCTGGACAGATAAAGAAGCAAACCACTCTGTATGGAATAGGAATTTTTTTTCCTTCGCCAGTTATGATGGAGGAGATTCTGTGTTCACTTGTTTGTTGGTGTGTCTATCTAGCAACCACAAAAATATTTATTTTTGTCTTAAGTATCTCAACTAATCTCAGTAAATGTGTTTTATTTTCAGGTGTTTTGATTTGGTTCTGTTTTGTTGGTTTTTTTTTTTGTTTGGTTTTGTTTTTTCTTTAGCAAAGTAAAAATTCCTCATGAGTTTGTTCTGTAAAATTACTTTTCTAGGCTAAGACCCAGGGTACTTTAGCTAAGGAGTTCCCAACTTTCTCCAAAATGACCAACTTCTACACTGAGTTTTACGATTTTCTGAGAATGGTCTTTAAAAATGAGACACTCATGCATCCACAGAGTTTCATGGTTCCTTCCCAGCAACATGAACAATCCCAGGAACCTGGTATTTTAGAAGAAGGTATTTAACTTTTTACACTCTGGAACATTTCTTTGGAGTATTATGGGCAAACTGTGGAGGCTTGTTTTACGCATTCATATCTGAAGAGCAAAAACTCTATGAAACGAGTGTGCAGCCTATTTTCTGTCAGTGGCTGAAATCTGTTGGTATAGTGGTTGTATATATGTCAGCACAGTTTAGCTTAAATTTTTTGTGAAACAGAGACTGTGTATGTAGAAACAAATGTCGGTTGGCCTAAATGTTGAGGTTTTAATAATACCCTTCCCTGATCAAGCCATATTATTTCTTATATACTGGAGCATATTTATATATGCTTCCACTTTCCAGACTTATGAAGTACAGATTTCATGCTAAACTTGTTCACTGGTATCTTTCACGTTTAAGCCACCACTCTCAAAAGACATCAAGAAATCCACAGTTCTCATCTTTCAGTTTGCATTCCCAATGAGTACCCAAGAATTTACATCTCTCTGTGTTTGCGCTGTGCCTCCTCAGTAGAGAAGAACCAAAGCTTAATTCTTAAACAAAGGGAGAAATCAAAAGAGAACTTTATGATAATTATTGATTTGAACAAGTAATAAAAGTCAAGAAAGAGTCTTGGGAACAATTTACAAAAGTTATTAAAGTTACTAATAATTTTTCTGGAGTAGGAAGCTTGCCAGGAGATCTGAAAGGGCTTCAGAAAAGATAATTTTATAGTGACAAAAGAATTTTTTATGAGACTTTTTAAAATTTGAAACAGAATAATTCATATTTATGGGTGAAACTTGTGATATCTATTTCAAAATTCAAAGATTTAAATAGGCAGAGTTAAGGAAAAAATCAGTAAATTATTCTTAAAAAATTTTAAATAATCTTCCTCTCAGATTTTTATGTTTACTTAGATTGAAATATTAACTGTAGCATATAATTCCCCTTGTAACACAGACTGAAGAAGCAGTGTTTTTAGATAATTCAGGAACTATTTAAATCTCTAAGGTAAATGTGTATCCAGAAATTCTGTAAAAATTACAGTAAAGGATTAGATAAAACATGAATCAATACATTAGGAATAAATAGAACAAGGGCTATAACATATGAGGTGGGAATCATCAAAACATATCAGGAAAGGATCATAGAGTTGTTATAATAAGAATTCCAATCAATTAATGATCGATGACTTCTTTAAAGAAGTCATCAAGTATGTAAGTAGGAAAAGCCAGTTGACGTAGCCATTTGGTTTTCCAAAAGCATTTCTGTTTGGAGTTTCTTCTCCAAAAATTCTTGAACTGACTTGTGAGACAGGAGAAAGTCTTCTCACATGAAGAAAAAATTGGTACAAGAAAAATCATGTAGAAATAAATTTTACCAGTGGAAGCAGACCACTAATGAAGACTTACATGGATCTAGTGGAATGTGTCCCTGTGCTTGACAGGGGGCTTGGATCTAGTTGATCTTTAAGCTCTCTTCCAACCCAGGCTATTCTATGATTCTATGATATATGTGCTGTTTATCATCCCAATGAATGATTTAAGAAATGAGTAATAAGGTTAAAAAAATCACAGGCTTAGATAAGTTAATCAAGGTTCTAAAAATGAAAGAGATCTGCAAAGTACTGCAGAGGGACATCATGATGAAGCAAGAGCCACACATCAAATAGCAAATAAAATTTGTTAGATGTGTTTGAGGTGATGTGTGCTAGGGAACACTCCTCGTTTTGTAGTTCAATGAAAACTATGCTCAATGCTAGCTTAAAAAAAAAAAAAAATAATGAAATATGATGACGAGTGCTGCTCAAAATAAAAAAATGGTAATGTTCTGCTTAAATCCTCCATCTACATCATGAATATTGAATGTAGAATGGATATCTCAACTTTGAAAGGAGCACAGGATCTGTCAAAGTCAAAACAGGGACAATCAAGGGTATGGAATTGTTTCCATGCAAATAAGTATCTCATATAGATGGGATTTTTGCAAAGGAGATGTCATAGGAGAGATGTGACACAGGTCTGTATATTCATGATGGGAAGGTGAGAAGAGTACTTACCACCATCTTTTCTGTTACAATAATATTAAAGTCATCACTTGAAACAAGTCATTGGGAAGTTCCAAACAGGGAAGGCAGTTCTTCATATAATGTGTGGTTTGTTGTGGAGTTCCCTGCCAAAAGGAAGTTTTTAACATTAAAAATTTATTTGAGATAAAGAGTGATTGGAAAAAATACTGAAAGAAAATTTATAAATATGAAGATGCTCTTTCTGGCTCAGAAGTTTGAATTTTCACTGAGACATGCAGCTCTTCCAGGAGACACATTAGCATGAGATTTTCCTGTTTCCTACCTGTTCCAGGGGTGTATTTTGACAGGTGTTATCAGAGAAATTATTACAGGGATCTTTGGTTTGACAAGGTGTTTCTGTCCCAGTTTTTCCCCCTGTTCCTTTCCTTCTAGACTCAGGCTGCTCAGAAACCCATGGCTCAAAGCACACTATTCCTTGCAGACATCAGAAAAATTGCTGTAAGAGCTCAGGTATGAGATCTGTATTTATTCTGTGTTAAAGGGAAATGGTTGAGCCATGTGAAGTCTTGCTTGCCATAAGATTCCATGCATCAGCTGCTTGTTGAGTGAACTCAATATTTCTGCTGATTTTACTTTCCATTCACACTGTTAACATGAAGAGGAGGAGGTACAGGAAGACTGAGGACTCAGCACAAAGCCTGCTTTATGGGGAGCTGATGATAGGGAGACCCACACTGATGAGTGCAAGAAGAGAAATGCTACATCCAGTGCTGACTCCCCTTTGCATTGCATTGCTGAGACACAAACCAGGAGCGAATGCACAGCTCCAGCACGTAGGCAGTCATGAACAGTGAGTTACAGTGCACCTCTTCAGGCTGTCAGCATAATTCTTTGTGAGTTTCCTTGTGCAGCTTGCCTCTTATCCCTTATATCACTCATAGTGTT
Organism: Motacilla alba alba; assembly: GCF_015832195.1. Classification (NCBI taxonomy): domain Eukaryota; kingdom Metazoa; phylum Chordata; class Aves; order Passeriformes; family Motacillidae; genus Motacilla; species Motacilla alba. The sequence continues at coordinate 88,769,138 of NC_052017.1, read as the reverse complement.
GTAAAAGCAGTAAAGGAAGAGGGACAAGATTGGTGCGTGCTGCTGAAAGATACCCGCTGTATTTTTCTTTCTTCTCTGCTATAAAAAACCTGAATGAATGCACACAACAGCTTAAAACAGTAACAAGTTGGAAAATGAAGACAGATTCCTATTGCAGCATCTGAAGAGAGAAATGTGAGTGAGAGACCACAACTAGAGCAATTTCCTGTACTGACTAATGTGAAATGAAATATAATGGGCATGTTTGGAGATGCATCAGTTCGTGGAAAATATAAACAGAGGCAAAAAAAATAAAACCAAAGGGAGAGAAAGGCAGGTAGGATAGCTGCCAGTTTAATGTGCAGTTTACTGGGGAAATAACCTGGCTGAAGGTAAGGAAGGAAGGAAGAATTCTTCAAACAAAAGATTTTACAATATCTTCATGAGCTTTCTCCGTTGCCTGGAGCAAGAGCCCTCCAGGGCACTGTCAATTTCTAAAGGGAGCTTTTGGAAATCTCACTTCAAAAGTTAAAAAAAAGCTTCTTGGTAACTCCAAATCAGCTAAAACATGTTACAGAAGGAGGAAGATGTGCCAGTCCATAAGAAAGGCAAAGAATGAATGGGAAGTGTATTGAAATGATTTTTTTTTGTCAAGGAAGACACCAATAGGAAAAGAGAAGAGCTATTATTCACTTCCTTAGACAACAAATAGAGGTCCAAAAGATGGCAGAAAGCCAAGTTGTAGATTATTGTCCAGCTATGATCTCTGTCATGCTAAGTAAATTTATTTGATACAGCAATAATCACTTGATATACTAACTATGACAAAGCCTATTTTTGAGCAGCTAAAGATTAAAACATTCCTAGTCTGAACTGGGTATAATCAAGACATAAGTAGTTCTCCCTTTACTAGGCCAGACATAAGTTACATAGCCAGAGGGGTATCCCATTGGAAAAAGAAGCAGGATTGGTTTCTCTGGTGGCTATTCAGATCTTATCTGGAAATGGAAGGTGAGAGGTGAGACTGGAGAAGGTAGGCAAAATTGTCAAAGCTGTTCACCTGCCTTGTGGGTTGTGGGTTTTTTTAGGATGCAGATCTGTTTTGCACTCTTAATAGACCATTTTGGGCAGGAGTCTAGCAGGAATCTTTGTGATTGTCTGTAATATGTGAAAAATAGTTAATAAAATAGATCTATTTTTTTTCAAGTTTCTTCCCCCAGTTTAAACACGGATTAGAAATAAGGGCCAGGATCTGAAAGAATCAGAAAATGTGGGTGGCAACTTGAAGAATATTTAAATGATGGTGTGTTCTAGAAGAAGGAGGGTGGTTTGTACTTATTATTAAAATCCAATAATTTTGTAGCAAGAAAAAATGTCTACTATGTTTCTTAACCTGAAATACAATGGTATTGCATAATTTAAAGTCTTCAGAATTTACGTAAGTCCATCTCTTTTTGCATTACCTTCATATTTATCTTCCTTTCAGAACTTTGATGATAATATCAGCTTGTTGATAGAAAAACCAAAATAGATCCTTTCAGCAAACTGTTAAGAACTAAGTTAGTTGGTGTTCAGTCACCATAGAAGTCCACCCATGTGTGTCTGCATAGTAAGATCACACCTGGCAGACAGATCTGATTTTTTTTTTCTGAAGAATCCACATTCGATTTATTTGAAAACACAATTTTCATAAAATGAATTCTCTCCCAGCTTCCTGGTACCCTCATAATATATCAGTTTGTAAGCATCTCTCCAACTCATCTTTTACAGTTGTTTTTGACTGACAGTTTCCTTTTACGAGTGAAAGTTGATGAGCCAGTGGTATTCCTTGTACCTTTTGTTTGTCAAATGAGAGCCCTGAGCACAGGATCACAAAGGAAGGGAGGGAGCTGGGAAGCCAGTTGCAGACAGTTGCTTGCTATCATTCCAGATCACCTAGGTGTGGACTAGCTGCAGAAGGAAGATGTGCAATCATATTAGCACAGCACTGTGCCTGAAGGAATGATCCCTGCTGGATTGAAGTGCCTGCTCTGTCTGAAGATGTTTGGCTCCTTTTGTCTTGCAGCTCCCCCAACCTCTCTCGGGTAGAAGGCCTAGGGAGAGGAGAATGAAATGGCCATACTGGCTGAAGAAACTTTTTCCCCTTATCAGTTAGAAGACTAGCATTGTACCCCAAGAACTTTGGATGCCACAGTCACTGACTAAAATGAATGGCCATCTTTGAACCTTGAAGCAAAATCTTCCTCACTTTTTTTACCCCACAAATCTCAGGCAAAATCACCTAATCTCTATGCTTTGATTTCTGAAATCTCTAATAAATCTTGATGTTAGTGCTTATAATGCTGAACCTAAAATGATAATACTCCCTTATAACATTGATCTTAAAGATTAATATAAACTTCTTAATGACTGCTTACTATGTTGATTTTGTTAAGCTTGGGAAGATGAAAACAGTATGATCACAAATATGTTAATTTGAATGTAACTGTGCAGTATCTCAAAATTTATTTTCTGTCTCTGACAGAATAAAGTGTAATCTTGCTGCTACCATGCTTGCTAAAATTCCAAAAGAATGAAACAATTTTTTGAGAAAAAAAGAAAATACAGGAATAGTGAGAAAGCACAATCTGCAAAGTGAAACTTGTGAGTGAAATTTGCAATCAGAATTTTTGGTTTGTTCCTTTTCATTAATGAAATCTGCACTGATGTGTCCATATGCTGGTGAACTAAAGACATTTTTTGGTATCCAAACAGAAAAGGCCTCTTAAAGTGGTCACACTGCACTGTCTATGACAACCGCCTCCCATCCCTGTCCAGAGACAACTAAGGCCCATCGTTTAATGTTGATGACAACAAAAGCAGCCCATTTGAAAGGACCAGTTTGTTAATTTCCTTTTTTTTTTTTTTTTGCATCTCAGAAATTTTTTTCAAAGAATATAGTTATTTAAAGACATTCAACAGCAACTAAAAATTGTCATTCATTAACAATGGAAACTGTGTATCCATTCAATAATTTATATAGTTATTTATGATAATATCAGTAAAAGATGGTGTTTAAATTTTGACCAATTAATTAATTTTCCAGTCTTTTTGCTTTTCAGAGGAAGTGATTTCCATAGAATTCCCAACAGTCTGGCAGTGAGTGGCCTGCAATTTCTTTTTTACCTCTGTGTGTGCATATTATACCATGTTTAATTAATCTACTAACATTTTAAGCATAGTTGTTGACTTCTTATTATTCTTAATGAACAGAAGCATTAAATACTTCAGGTGATGCTGTGATTATTGCTTACAACATTTTACCACAATTTAAAAGTTTTTCACAACTCCAAATAAATATTTATCATTGCCGGTCATAAAAGAAAAAAATACTTTTATTTGAGCTATTAAAAATTTTGAAAGAGCTGTTTCTCTGTAGGTATTAAGCATCAAGTACTGTCCCTTTGGTGAAATAGGACTCCACACTACCTTTTGCCTTTATCTAGTGGCAAGTTGTTTCTCCTTGTACATTTGTTCATATAAAAGTAAGTACTTTGGGATTTAGCATCATGAAGGACAAGCAGATGTTTTATAACAAGTTCAAATTGTGCTAATAATTGACGAGAGCAGTGTTACTGTGATTCCTGGACAGTGTTTCTTAGTATCAACAACATGGCTAGATCCATGTATTCCCATTTCAGAATATGTGCACCTGTTTAGACTTGCCCTTTCCCAAAGAAACTTTGTCTTAAAATGCTAGGGGCTCTGCAAGGTGAAGGTAACTGTTTATAGGAGGAATTTTATGGCTTTTCACCCACACCCACACCGACCTCCTTTCAGCTACTGCTCTGCCAGATGAATTTAATTATTGCCATAAACTGTAAACACTACTGCATGACCATTTCCCCTTTAGCAAGATTGTGTGTGTGAAAAAAGTAAACAGATTGTATAACAAAGTGTTCTCTAGCTGTCAGCAAGGGCTTTGAAAATAAAACACTTCCCTCCCGACTCACAATTGGCTGACAGTCGGCACATAATGAATAATAGCTCCTGGGGACCAGCAGAAAGATGTGTGGGAAAACTTTAATTAAAAGCTTGTCAGTACAATTTTACCTGGGTGACATCACCTGACTGAAATCCTGCTGCCGGGCTTTGTTGTCTATAGGATCGCAGGTAGCGCACTTGTTTTGCTGACAGCAAACAATTCAAAAAGTACTTCAAAACACTGGGGGGAAGATGCTATGCTGCCAGTAAAATATAATCTATTTGTGGTGTTCTAATTTTCTAATTAGCAGCTGTAGAAGGCTCTTCGCCATTGTGGGAGGAGGGTGACAAACAGGTTTTTGTAGCTCGTTATCTCTGATGCCCTCTTGATTATGCATTTTCTTGACATTCCATTCCAGAAAATTGTGTTCCAAAATCAAATACATTTCCAAATGTAGACAGCTGGGCTTGAGCCAGAAGTACAGAGCTAGCATCAAATTCCCAGCTTGAAACTCTCTTATATATGTGAAATCAGAGCACCAAATCCAAACAGACTGGAAGTTCACTGAAGAGGACTTTTAGGCTGTGCAAAATTCCTAAGGAATAGGAACTTCATGCTGGCCCAACACAATAAATCATATAGTCCAAGGGAATAGTCACGGTAATGGGTTTGATTCTGCCCATCTCAAGCTGCTGGTAGCAATGAGGTGGCATACATGCTTTTGTATACTTGTTAATGTAAAGTGGGAATGGGAATTTGAAAGCCCAAACTTGGCCCTAAAATTGCAATTAGTAATATTCATGGAAAGAAACTTTCATCTAACACTGCTGAAATCATTAATGCTAGTAAAGCTTGGCTATTTTACAAGTAATTTGTAGTAATGGAGAGTAGTTTCTCATAACTTAATGCTAATTAATTCAGTTACATCATGATCTAGCTCAAGTCCTGAGCTGACTTTAATGCGAATAGGCTGGATTTGATCCAAAAGCCACTGAGGCCAAAGGGAGGCCTTTCCACTGATTTTGAGAGAAGCTGGTTTGGGTGTGTAGATGGATGGAATTTACTCACCTGACAGAGGAGAGACTCTCACTGAATTGTGTGTTTGCCTCTTATGAACATTTTCTCAATTTCCTTAATTTTATGCAATTACGATTGGCCAAATGTTGAGGAAAGTATTATATCTAATTAGTGGTGAACAAAAGTAAACAGGAGGTTTATTTTCTCATTACATTCTAAAATTAAATGCTATTCTTGGGCATGTATATGTGAGTAATAACACAAAGCAACTCCCATATAAGACTAAAGAGAAGGCTTCTAAAATCAAACATTTCTAGTGTGACCTTTCTGTGCCAAACACAGTCTGAAGATTGATAATTTTTTTTTTTTTTTTTTTTTTGGTAGAAGAGACTTGAGTTTAGGCCAGTGGGAAGGAAAACTGGAGCAATTAGCTAAGAATTTTCCTTTTTTCTTTGCTGCTCTGATATGCTGTGCAATAACTCCAAATTCTTTAGGAAGAGATATGCCCATCTGGGTATTGAAAGAAGAGCAGCTGCTTTCATACTCCGAAGGACAAAGAAGTGTTATGCTAAAATGTAAAATAGTTGTCATTTGCTTGTCAAAATGTCCATCACTTACTTGGTGACAAAAAAATCTTTCTAAATTTCAGTTACTAATGCCAGAGCTAGATTCATCAAGGCCCCTCAAGAAGGAGTTTTGCAGCAGCTGAGCATTAGGACTTTCAAGGGAGGCCTGGACTTGAAGTGCTGTGCATGAGTCAGGAGTTTCTGATTAGTCTAAATGATAGTTGGCATTTTGAGAAATTTCCCCAAAGTCCCCTTCTAGATGGGACTACAATCCATGGGGCCAGGCAGTACTCTAAAAGTGAGGTCGCTGAAAATTCATTGGCACCACAGTATTTCCCCTGTAATTTTTCTGTCTTGTGTAAATGCAAGAGTGAATGTGTAAGGAACGGTGTTTGGGAATGAGGGGAAGAAAAGATACATGGCAGATTAGGCATTCCTGCAAGGAGAGAGGTACTACAGCTTTATGTATTTGAGGGAGAAGCAAATGTAACTCACTGTTCAAGGCAGGGGAACTTTTTCCTGCTTCAGTCACTATTTAATCATGACATAAAAATCAAACAAAAAGTGAAAAAATTCAAACAGTAGCGTTAAAAAAAGTGCATTGCACTTCTTCCATGAAACAACTTCTCAGGAAATTCTGCATGCAAATGCATAACTCAAACCTAGTTTCCCATGAAGAGAAAACATAGAGTCAAGCGCACTTGTTGCGCTTTTAGAGTAGTACAGGCAAAGTCCCATTCATGTAGTTTAGGTTGTCCTCAAATATGTCCGGGCCATGTGTTGAAAAGGATGAAATTTTAAGCATGATTCTCAACCATTTATGTCATAATCCTCCCTGCCTTCTTTAGTACTGTTTGGTTGAATCATCTGAGGAAGCCATGGGTTTTTGGAATTAGCTGAAATGTAAACCAGAATTTTCTCACAGTGCACTATGAAATATTTCAGGTGGAGGCTCTTTCATTCATCTGTGTTTATTCTGGCTACCAGAATGTTTTCACTGTGTCGCTCTTGCCAGCCATTTATTCTTACATCATTATTCAAGAACTCAAGCTTCAGAAAAAAATGACCTTTGCTGGCTAACAGTAGTAAATCTGAGGATCAGGATAGAGCAATCTGGCAGGTGTGGAGACCAGGAAGAGCATATTGGCTGTGTCATGAAACCAGTTTTCTGATTTCTTTCTTCTTGTAGTCAAGAATCTTCTTCACACACTCCACAATAACTGTGATTCTCAGCAGGGTTCATGGGGAATGTAGTGGATATTTTTTTCCCTTCGAGCAGTCTTCCTTAGTGAACACATATATTAGTGATACAGTACAGGGATGGTTGCAGTCTTTCTTGTGCATGTAAATCTAATGTGATATACTACAGTTTTGCATAGATGTAGTGATGTAAGTGAACTGTCTGCTGTTGCTTTTAATAAGTAAATTCAGGGTCAGGTAAACCACTGGTCTATGAGAAGAGAGGGTTTCAGTTACTGGCACAGACTTCCTCTGTGATCTTGAACAAGTAATTTAGTCTGATTCATTAAACTGTAAAGTGATAAGTATTACATTACTACATTTTAAGCTATTAGCAACATTTTGGTGTGTAAGTGAAAAGAGTCTTTTAGCTCTTGTGTGTTTTTTCTGCTTTTTATGTTTTGTCTCTCTTTTTGGTGGGTTGGTTTTTTTGGGTGGCTGTTTTGGGGGGAGGGGGAGTTTTTTGGCATATAAGATGGTTCAGGAACAGAAACAAGCACGTGTCAAAGGGACCATTTGGATTTCTAGGCTTGGCAACAAGATAAGGTTGCATTGTGTGTACAGGCAGCCTGTTTGAAAATCCCACAACATAATGGAGGAAAGAGCCTTTGTCCTTTAGATTTTTAAGCTCAGAAGTCTCTTCCAAAAGAAAGCGGACTTAATAGGTTAAAATATACAGTCATCAATAAAATATTAAACCTGTCTCATGCTTGTTTTCTTAGTTGCTGGTTTGTAATTCTTATGCTTTCTTTATGTAGAGGATGTTTTTTTCCCTCCTCAATCCTGTATCTTCCATGAGGCCAAGGAAAAAGAACATGTCTTATTTTTTCCTTCCAGCCAGACTGCCTGCAAGCTTAAGTAGATAAGAAGCAGAATGCTTCTTTGGCATCTGAAAGACACAGGTCTGGAGTCCTCTGAAGAGGAGTGGCAAATCCTCCTTTGCATGTTGTGGGTAACCATTACCATGGAAAACAAAGTAGCAGTACTGTGTTTTTCATAATAAATTGTTCATGTCTTTCTGTTTGCAGAGGCAGTAGCAATGGTTGTTGTGTGTTGCTGGGAGTATGTATGATGGTTCAAGAACAGATGCTCCAAATGGGATCAGGCACACCAAGGGCAGCTGAGACTACTCAAGGAACCTTAACAGTGACAAACCTCATATTAGAGGGATCATAGTTCTATAGATGGATTGAATAACTAGGTAACTATGTAACTATGTAACTTACAGACTTTGAGGTCATCGACTACAATCAAAGTGGTCTTAATGACATCTGAGAAGTCTTCAGGTGGCAGCAAATTCATCCACAGATGAAGACATGACAGCCTCTTGTTTAAGTCCTGCTTTATGTACCTCAATCTTTCAAACTTTTTTTCTTTCTTTTTTGATCTATTCATAGGAAGGCTGTGAATTTCTTGTCAATGAGAACAAATATACTCCAAGTATTTCTCCAATCAAAATTTACAAGCTTACTTGTGTAGGTGGGAAATATGTCTTTCTGTTGACATTTAGTTATGCCTTGAAGGAGGGTTTCAGAGTTCTTTAAACCATGCCAGTTCTACAAGTTAGCAGATGATAGTTGTTTTCATCACCACGGGGTTGTTACAAAAGCTAGTAAGAAAAGTATAAGCAGACAGTTTTATTTATTATTTACATATTATCAAAGTGAAGGAAGCTTCCTCTAATTTAAGCGAGCTATGAAAAAACCTATAGAAAACCAGCTTTGCTCTTGCTATTTGATGAACTGTAATCTTTGATTGTACTTGATGATAAATTAGGTGGCTGATCTCAGTGTTCAGTCTGATTTACAAGAGATTCTTTTGAAGTGATAAATGCCTATCAGCCTGCAGTCTTACACTGTAGAACAGAAGGATCTGAACATACTTGACCAAACAGCACCGTGTTTTGTTTCTAATAGATAATTCAAATGATGCAACATACAGATATTTTAAATCAGTTGCAAGTAGTGAAACCACTGTGTTGGTACTTTATTTTCAGATTGACAAGTCTGAAAACAGAAGTTAACAGAAAGTCACAAGTCATTCTTGTGACAAGTGCGTGAAATCTAAAGAACAGATTCCATATGGTGTCATATTTCAAGTTGTATGTCAATGACTTCATCAGAATGTTATACCCTTCCAGTAGGAGAAATGATACCTTTGAAAACATGTGTGGCTGCATGTAAAAAGTAAGCTCTCCCTGTCTTTGCAGAGAGCCAAGACACTTTCTGCTGAACAGGCAGACAGAAGAGAAAGAACAGATGTAATTATCAATCATACACTGTCATTAGGCCAGCTCTCAGGATCTGCTGAAGAGCAAAGTACATACTGGTCAGTTACTGGTGCAGATTGTAGCTGTCTTCATTATAGATTTCTTGTCTGCTGGTTATACTCCAACATAGTGAAGGCAGGATTAATCTAAATGTCTGACAGTTTGAGCCTGAGGATGGCTGCCAAGTCCGTATGCATTTGTTGCCACTTGGACATCCTCTGCCAACAGCCCAAGTGGGATGGTCTGGTCCACAGAAATTACATGCACCCGTGTAAACCCTAATCAACATCCTGTCCAAATATGTCTGGCACCTCTTTCAGATCCATTCTATCTATCACCACAGAATGGTCACCTACCATGCAGAAATGAGGCTTCATACCGCTCTTCAAAGGAATCCAAATCTCCAGGTTCCCAAAGGAGTTTCCTAACACTGAGTTACACACAGCAAATATTTAGTTCATTGTTTCTCCCCCAAACTAGTTCTACCATGGAAAAAATATTTCCATCTATGCTCAAACACTGCAACATTGTGGATAATTATATATTGCTGAAGGTAAAGATGTACCTAAAAAGATGAAGCTTAAAGCACTTTTCTGCAGTAGAAAGTAGAAAAACCAGTGTTGGTATTTTAAGAGGTGCTTAAGTTAAGCATTTCTATTTATTTCCATTCTGGATGGCAGTGAGAGAAACTGCTAATTAGGACCATTGAGACTAATTAGATTACTGAGCTCTTTAAATGTATATTAACAAAAATAGAGATATTAATCCTTAAGCATGCAGTAATGAAACTGAATTTTATCATCTGTATTTGAAAATACAGTCTAGAATCCCTTGCTTGAAGTCACCTTTTCTCTCTGTTTCTGTATCTTTTGAATTCAGACGACTTCTTGTAGACACTGTAGTTCCTGAATACATTATTTCTTTTCATTTAGTTTTGTTTTAGTTGTGAGCAGCATTTTGAAGAATCATAGAATATGCTGAATTAGAAAATATCCACAAGGAGCCTCAAGTCCAACTCCTGGCCCTGCACAGGACTCCCCAAGGGTCACACCATGTGCCTGGGAGTGTAATCCAAAGTGTAAGCCAACCTCCTGGATGCACCTAAATCACAAAAAGAAGCAAATCTGCCTAACTTCAGTTGCTTCAAGAAAAATTTCAAAGAAACACACAATCAGATCCAAAAAGCTGCACCTACATCCCAAGATTTGTGGAGCAGTAGAAATAACAAACTATTACAGAATAGCTCTCTAAGATTAAAAAATAATAGGGGAAACATTTTTTTAAAGTTCCTCATCCTGAATGACTTCATGATGTCCTTGGAGAAAACCCTAAGTAACAGCTGAGAATATTGTTAAGGTTTAGTGGTCTATGGATGAAACATTTGTTTGTGCAACTTTGCATTGACATTTCATAAAAAAATATTACTTCATCTTGGGCTTTGTTCTTGCCCAGAAGTAAATGTGAGGGCCAAGTATTCTAACAAGTACACAGATACTTCTTCTCTTTGGAATTGTGAATGGACTTATTGCTAGACTGCTAGTTTCAAATTTATACTATCTGCTTAAATCTGTGATGGGTAACCAGTACAAAACAATATGCAAGTAACCAGTGAAAAAAATATCCATTGCATATCAAAATGCCACTTTTTTTCAGAGTGGGTTCATAGGTCAAAAGGGCCTAGATGATTACAAAAAGCTCTGAATTCTCCTTTTCAAGAAAAAAAAAAAAAGAATCTATTTGACAGTCCTTGAATTCAAAGCCTTAGAATCCAAAAGGGGAAAAAAAGATTTCAAACATATTTCTATGAGATCATGCATAAGCTACTGTCAGAATTGCATAGATGGTTAAAATATTTGCACAACAAAAAAGAAGCTCTGCTTAACTAGAGAACCTCTTCTGTGTTAGAAATAAGCAGTAAGGTAAGCTACTTCTATAACTCACTAACCAGAGCAAACCTTATTGCCAAAGGCCTAAATCTTATCTTGAGGGTTCTGCTTGAAGTATGTGAGGTTCTGACTTTCTTCTTTAACCACAAGGATAGTTTCAAAGTTTAAATCCTGATAAAAATGAATGGTGAACACTGGTTCTTGTTAGAACTCAATTCTTCCAGGGGACTCTTTATAACATAAACATATAATACTTCCAGGGCACTCTTTATAACTGAAACCAACAAAGATATCTAATGCAAATGAAATAGACAAGGCTCTTCATTTTATTTTAAATTGGCCTGACTTGCTTCATGGCATTCATTTCAGTGGTTTCCAAACCACAGCCTGAGAAGCTTCTTAAACTTATCATACAGGATTCTGTTCCAGTAAGGTTTTCAATCTGAGCTGAGAAAATTCAATATCAGTATCAAATGAAAATGCATTTCAGTAATTTATTGAGACCAAGGAAATTATCCCCAGCAAGAAAGAGTGATTGCCATTTAAAATGGGAATAAACCCAAGAATTCAGAAACAGGTTTCAATTGAATAATTTATTTTGTCTGTGGAAAGATCTACTATTTGAAAAGAAGTTATTTCCTTCATTTACTTGATTGCTTTTGTGAAGTCTCATTAAGCAGTTCCCAGTGATGCATATGGTAATACTGAGCAATGTCTCCTTAGACCTTTATCATAGTGTAATCCAGCCCTTCTGGCATATATTTTACATGTGTAATTTCTTCTAGGAAAACGTCTTATGGTGTATTGAAGAATGGGTGAAAACAAATATACTGAGTGCATTAACCTAGTAATATACAAATGTCAAAGATTAAGTTGGTTTTATAATCTTGTATGTATTATTGTATGTCATTCCCAATTGAGTTTGAAAACATTTCCTTTCAAAGGAAAAGAAAAAGAACAAAAAAAAAAAAAAAAGAAAAATAGTTGGAAATCAGATCATTGTCTGGTGTCCATTTAAGCAGCACGTGAAATATTCTATAATACTTTTACACCTAGGTTTAGATTTTCTCCCTTTTTAATATGTTTTTCTACATATTTCCTACTCCTATCTACTTTTGTAGTAATATGTCTCCTATTTTAGGAAAGCCAGAAATTTATGTAATGCAGTTTAGTTATACTGGCATTTAAGAAATTGCCTCTCAGGAATTTGCACCATGTCACAGATCTTTTAAATGGGATTTTAGGATTCTGATTGTGAAATAGTGCTACCCTTTAAAATGCAAACAAAAACTCAAACAAAAATGAAATTTTCTAATAAACCTCTGCCACTTTAAAGAAGCTATATGGGATCTTTTTTGCCTGAAAATCTAAACCAATCAAGACAATAAAGAATTGCTACATGTGTCAAATATTAAAATAGTGGGAGGCTGTTATATTGCAAATGCTATGGCCTAGATGTACATGTCAGTGTGAACGATTACTTACCCATGACTATTCTTCTTGACTTTCTACGTGCAAAACAGGGAACCCATTAAAATTTTTAAATTTCAAGAAGAAATAAATAAATAAATGTGAATGACCAGTAGCTGAATAAAGGAAGAAGAATGACTACAAAATCCACAGCTGTATTGACTTTTCCAAGAAGATATATCCTAGATATGCTCACTGTTTAGATTTCCAAGATTCTGTCTCTTTCTGCAATATACCCACGTTCTTCATGCACAAAATGCCATTCAACACGGTGAATGGGTGTACTGTCTCTTTCTCCATTTTGAAGTGTGATCAAAGCAAAAAAAAAAAAATTTGGGAATTTGGGAGCCATTGGAGTTTCTTAGATAGCCAACATTTAGATCTTAACTTTATCTCTGTACAAGAAGCAAACGTCACAGGTGATTTGATTATTTTAATTATTTTTTAATAATAGCTGTTCTTGCAAAAATCTAATTGTGGGTCATATAGGTTTAACAGAGACATTATTAAGTCTTGATAGTAGAGACTACGTGTAAAATGACGCAAATGCATTTCCAAGCATTTGTTATTTAATGTGTAATTTTTTGTTCTATTAACTGTGTCTCCTGTGATGATTTATAGTATACTTGATTTGGCACAGTGTTATTAAAATAATCTTATCCTTAAATAATATGAGTATGTATATTCTCAGTAAAATTGAGACCTCTGCATATTACTTTAGAAGTGTAGAGTAGCCTTAAAACAAGTTAAGCTTAAAAGAAATGATTTGCAATTTGGAACAATACATTCTACAATTATTTATTAAAACCAACAAAGCAACACCCTTTTTGATCTTAAAGAGAGAACAGAACAACTGTAAAGAGCATATTAAAAAGCCTCACAGACAAAGCTGTGGCTCCTGGTGGAGGCTGGAAAATGGTAGCTCAGCCAGACTTCTTGTATACTTCAGCAAAACAGAAAGCACACCAGGAAAAGTCAAAAGAGAAAAATTGGACCATGGATGCATTGAAGTGCAGAAGTTGGGTTTTCTGCTAGGGTTGAGTAACTGCTTTTTTATTTTTTTATTTGTGGTTCTGAACATGCAAAAAAAAGTTCTATGATGTGAATGAAAGAAAGAGTTGTATTTCACTATATGGTTCACTACTGGGTAAAGCAGCTAATGAACAGATTTTTCAAGAGGTGGACCCACAGAAAAATATCGTTGACAGATAACTGTTCCTCAGAAAGCTGGCTATAAATTATTTATTCAAAACAGTAACTGGAAGTCTTTCTTGTCAGATTTTTAAAAGGAGAGAAGTGTTTTCTTGAACTTTTGCCTGACTTTGGCTGCCAATATATTACTAGCACCTGGGAGAAGCCTCAGGCTCAAACAGTCAAAAACACATGAAGTTCCATTTTGATTTAATAAGGGTCCCCTTCCTGTAGTAGACTTTGTTGTACTACTTAATTTATTCTTCTATTAAAAAAAAAAAAAGAACAAACAAAAAATCTGTCTAAGTGTCCAAAGACACTTGAATGTAAGTTTAAAGTAAAAATTGCTCTCATTATAAGAAGTAGATCAGAATTGACTAGCTTTTCTAATTCTTGTTGTTTCATTCTCAGCAAATACTGTGAGTAAAGCAGAAAAAAATCCTGCATGTGTTAGGAAGAACCACATGTGTGAACGTCACTAGCAGAGACAGTTTGTATATCTTTCAGATTTGCAATGGATGCCACTATTATTCATGGCTACACATGAGATCCTGGAGAAGAAATGTCTATTTTCAGTGCAGAGAGGACATAAGGACGGATGTACTCTCTCTACTGTGCTGTATTCCTGACTTGAAGGAACAAAGAATTAAGGTAGTTCAGTCTTGACACCAACCCAGACCATGGCCTTTTGGTATTCCAGTGTGATGGTGTCATAATATTCTATGTACTGGTGGTTTACAAAAGTGTTTTTGGACTCACAGAAAAGAAGAATAATACAGCACATCTGTGGCATGAATGCATGGAAGAGCTCAGCCAGCTGAATGTCCCTGTATCTAAAACCACAGAAGTTTGCTAGAACATGTTTTTTATTACTTCCTTTGAGAACTTCAGGAAAGAGTTGAAGCAGAAGGAAATAAAAGGATAAATATGATCTCATTACTGTGATGCTTCTGACATAAGGTTTGATTTAATTTCCCATTTAATTATCTTTCTGGCTTCTGTTTTATGTGAATAATTTAATGCATATTCTCAAATCCTAAGAGTTCAAATTTGAAGGCAAAATTTCTGAAGATCTTGTTTTAAAATCTCTTGAACTTTTTGAACTGTTCTACTCATAAATGGCTCCTTTAAAATGTTTTGACTACTCCAAAAATCAGATAGTTGCTGTCTCACTAAATTTCAAATACACATTACAGTAAAAGAAATTGTGGCCATAAAATGTACTATCTTTGGCTTATTTTTCCAATATTATGTCAATAACTGTTTACTGATTTGGCCATTCTTTTCAATAATTCACAAGGGTATTTCAGCCAATCAGCCGAATGGAAACACTTATGTTCAGTGGGTTACAGCATCAGTGGTGGCTTGACTGGCCATTGACTTACATTTTCCAATGATATTCAAGTTACAAGCTACTGCAGGAAAACATAATTCTTAAAATCTGCAATTATGTATTTGAAATTTCAATTGTGCCAAAATATGTGACAATCACAGTGACAGTTCTCAGAATATATAACAACTGCACTTTCATTTTTGGTGGCCCATAGCTGAGAGATTGTAAAGGGCCTTTCCATTATAAAGTTTTAAGAGACTTTTATGTCATGTGACTATCACAAGCCTTTAAAGGAAGGAAAAAACACAATTTAATGCTATTGTAGGCAGCCATAAGTATCACAGTGAGGTTGCTATTAGAATGTAATTTTCCGTACTCTACTTCAGAATGCTAACAATTGAGTTACTGTTGGCCTTCATGCAGACCCAGCTGCATAAAAGGATGTTAAACATTTTCCTATCCATACAGATCAGCAATAAAATATCATCTGGGATGTATATATTCTCTTGCAGCAGGGAGGCAATATGTAATACAGCAGCTACTATGGATGTTTGGAAGGCAAGTATCTAATTTTCTTCCTATTTAGTACTTTGTATTCTACTGTTTGGAGTAAGAGGAAGTTGATTTCCAAGCATCTAGTACTGTAGATGGTGGTGGGAAGAAGAGGTCTAGGAGATAAGGTATTTTGCAGGCTGCACAGTCAAGTTTGAAGATTTTCTTGTGCTGCATGCAGGATCAACCACTAGCCTAGTACAAACCCCACATACCAGTCCAGTGTTGGCTATGTATTACTTGCAATATTAAACTTATTTAATATTAAATGAGGAGAGGAGAGGAGAGGAGAGGAGAGGAGAGGAGAGGAGAGGAGAGGAGAGGAGAGGAGAGGAGAGGAGAGGAGAGGAGAGGAGAGGAGAGGAGAGGAGAGGAGAGGAGAGGAGAGGAGAGGAGAGGAGAGGAGAGGAGAGGAGGATGCCCACATGATGACACTTGTGCTAACAGCAGGACATTTATTCTGAAAGGAGTAGTTCTATTGGTCGTATCTTCACTGCTTGCAAGAACAGCTTCACTGTTTCCTTGGGCTGGCTATGTGAATATATCCCGCTACACACTTCGGCTGAGCTGGTCAGCTCTTCACAACCCTTTGTCCATGAGGAAAAAACAGCAATAAGGTTTGCCAGTGAGTACAGTTCTGCATGTTGAAAGAAGCTGCACTGAAATACATTCACTTGAGATAAACCACTAATCTGTTTTGCCTTGTTTTTATTCATTAAAATGCCAATACAATAAGTTTGTGGAGTACTAGACTGGAAGACTTTTAAATCTTTAAAGTGTTTTGTGTTTTCTCTTGAACTTCCCAACCTGACATCTTGAAAGAATTTTGCAGAAACCTGCCATGGCTTATGCTGGATAAAGCAATTGCTTCCATACACTGAGTTAGTTCTACGTCTGAATGTCAGTAAAGGACAGTCATTCACATAACTGTGCCTATAGCATGTGTAAAACCTATGCTGCTGTTTTAAACAGCAGTTCATTGATGTAGGGGCATGATAAAGTGAATGCTCCAGTCACAAAACTATCCAAATTTTTTCTGCATCCCAATGCAGTTGTAGACAAACTCAAGAGCAGCAAAATTAAAAGTTCCAGGGATTTGATTTATTCATATGACCACCCAAGTAGGCCTGTTCTGCAGCATGCTTGCATGTAACAGTCTTAGCAATGACTGGTGTACCTGCCTGTTACACCCTTTTTTTACAGTTTCCAGCCTAGGGCCTCAGGTGTGGGTGTATTGGATAGTAACGATTAAACCTTTCATTATGTTGTTTCATTGTCAGATTTCTTTGCTTTCAGGAAGATCAGAAAAGACATGTAGCTTTCTCAAAATGAAGTGATTTCTCAGTTGGATTTCTCAGTAGTCACTGTAGCAATTTCTTGTTCAAAATAATAAATAATTTTTACTAATAGGTCTAGCAATAGAGATGAGCAATATAACCGGTAAATATTTTCAAATATTATTCAATCAAAAAAAAATAGGCTGAAATATTAAGACCTAAATCAGGCTCTGTGAAGACATTTCAAGCTGTTCTCTTAATAGTAGCATCACTCTTCAGTTGAATTGTGAGTCCATGAGGCCTTTACCTTCATGCTCTGTAGGCTAGTGTAAATCATAGCTTTATCCCATTCACGACTGACAGAGAGATGAAATAATATTCTTAGAATGGCATAAGTTAAGAAAATCAGAAAACCAAAGCAGGCTATCAATCCCACAGCAGTAACAGTTGTCCACAAAGCCTTCCAGGGAACCTTGCTGGATTGGTCAAAAGGGGTAGAAAGTCCGACATGGTTCTTCTGGCATACAGTCTTTTCAAGTATGGAGAGTCTCAGACTTGAGTGCTATGTAGCAGGGTCAAACTCTTTTGTTACAGGAAGGTTAAATATTATGCCTCCTGGATGTGGGTGGGAGCACCTCTTGAGCTAAACCCCTTCTGATTCCAGTGCTGAACCACTCTCTGGGTGAAAAACAGTTTCATGATATCTAACGTAAACTTTCCCTGACTCAGCTTCATGCTGCTTCCTCAAGTTCTGTCACTGATCACAAGAGTGAAGATTTTTGTGAGTCAGTTTTCCCTTCACAGCTTCTTGGCCATGGGTCATAAATCCATGTAGAAAACATGGTAGTCAGGAAGGAAACAGATTGGACATTATAACTGTGAAGAACTGTGAAAGACATTGATAATCACTAAAGAAAGACAACACAAGGTGAATATATCTCCTGAAAAGTCAATCTGAAAGACACATTCTGAAGAAAAGGAGAGAGAAAAGCTGTGTCACATCATCCTGCAGAGGAGCTCTTGGAGACCCTGCAGAAGGAAAGGAAACCCTGCAAGTAGGGCTAGAAGAACGATCCAGGAGCTATAGGCCTGTCAATCTAACCTCAGTGCTGGGGGAGGTCATGGAGCAGATCACCTTGAGCAGCAGCACCTGGCACACACAAGACAACCGGGGTATCAGGCCCAGCCAGAACGGACTTAGGAGAAGTAGATCATGCTTGAGTAACCTGATCTCCTTCCATCACAGGGTCACCCACTTTGGAGGTGAAGGAAAGGCTGTGACTATTCTTTATCTAGACTTTAGTAAAACCTTTGACACCACTTACCGCGGCTGGTGGGTTTCCCAGTTGGCCACAGGTCACAAGTGTTTTTCCCCAAGGCTCAGTAATGGGGCCAGGCCTGATATGGGGCTCAGTAATGGGGCCAGGCCATCAGTGATCTGGATGAGGGGATTGAGTGTTGATCTGCTGGTGGGCAGCAAGGCATTGCAGAGGGATCTGGACAGCCTGGATCCATGAGAAAAGGCCAATGGTTTGAGGTTCAACAAGACAAAGTGTCAGGTCCTGCCCTTGGGTCACATCAATTCTGTACAGTGCTACAAGCAAAGGACTGGGTGGGTGGAAAGCAGCCCAGCAGAAAAGGACCTGGGAATTCTGGTTGACAGCCAGATGAAAGTGAGCCAGTCATGTGCCCTGGTAGCTGAGAAGGCCAATAGCATCCTGGCCTGTCTCACTTTCCTGACCAGGAAAGTGGCCATCACCCTGTTCTCGGCACTGGTGAAACATGTACATGTGGTGCTTGGAGACATGGCTCAGTGGTGGACTTGACAGTGCTAGATTAACAACTGAACTTGATAACCTTGGAGGTCTTTTCCAACCAAAATGATTCTATGATGCTATCAATGCTGTGTTAGCTGTAGGACTTGTCTGGTAACTCTCTTCTCTTACCTTTTTGTATTCTGGGAATGGGAGTGCATCTCATGTAGTAGAAAAATCACTCTTGTGTCCGCCCAATTTGGTGACAGTATACGTGAGCTTTTACCAAATGGGTGAAGCACAGCCAAGCAACTGCACATTATAGTGTCTGAGGTTAGAGAAGTTCTCCACCTAAATTTATAGCAAGGGAGGGATTATACCTGCTATTCCTCAAGAAGGAGCACTCTTCAGTCTGTGTGCATGGGTGACCTTTGTCACCCTTCTATCTTGACTTTACTGAAAAGTAGTGACGAAGCACAGTGGAAAAGATTACCATCTGAGGGGCTGGCTTCAGATTTCATAGAAGTTCCCCTGCTGGGAATATAAATATATTCTCTGCTCTCTGTCAAGACTAATGAAATTCTGGTCTGCTTTCTGCTTGGTTCTCCTTTGCCTTCACCATCCAGTAAAGTGGGGCAACAGAGATACATCTGAAGCCATCATGAATGATATCTCATGTCTCTACTTAAAAAAAATGGTGCCATGACTACCAGCAGAGTAAATGACAGAGCCCTGTTTACACAAGGACCTATGTCTTGCACAGAATTTCAGATTTTATTTCCTTTTCTAAACATAGATGAATGAAGAAATTAATAAGAACTATTATGTACAACACAAAAAGATTCAGGCATCTGTGAAAATAAATTATTATAATCTTTGCTTTATAAGATCATAAAAATTTGTAGCTCTTCGAACTGAACCCACATATCAGTAGCTAACATGTCAAAGTATTCAAACATGGCATAGCCTTCTGGACAGTTTATGAGCTTCAGAGATTATGGGAGCGGAAGTAATATGAACTAAAAGGAGATACGCAATTTTTTCTTGCAGACTTACATTATATTCTCTGCCTTCCCCTCACCACTACACATTTTGAAACTTGTTAAACTGTCCCTGCTCCACAATATGCCCCTTGGAAGAAGCACTGGAGGCAGTAGACAGGCGTCTTTGCCTTTGGGCGGCACCTGAGACTGCTAGTTTCTCCAGAATATAGCCTCAGGTTGTGTCCCAGGTTTCCAGACCTTCACCAGTACTTCCATCTTTCCACAACTCTGGCACTGCGCAGCAGGTACACATACATAACTGGGATGAGCTAAACCTGAGGTAGACCACATTACCATGAAGGGAGCTGGCTTCAGGCAGCAGGGTAGGAGAGCTGGAGGGAATGTTACCTGAATGGCTGGCTATGCCTAGACTAATTCAGAGCTGTCTGATGTGGGTGTGTTTGTAGAATCATAGAATAGTTTGGGTTGGAAGGGACCTTTAAAGATCATCTACTTCCAACCCCCCAGCCATGTGCAGGGACATCTTCCTAAACTTGGTTGCTCAGGGCCCTATCCAACCTGACCTTGAACACTTCCAAGAACAGGGTGTTAACATCCTCTCTGGGCAACCTCTTCCAATGACTCATCGCCCTCAAAGTGAAAAATTTCATCCTTATAACTGATCTAAATCTACTCTCCTTCAGTTTAAAGCTACTTGTCCTATGACTACATGCCCTTGTAAAAAGCTCCTCTTTAACTCTCTTGTAAGCAGCCTTTTAGGTACTGGAAGACTGCTTCAAGATCTCTTTGAAGGCATGTCTTCCACAAACTGAACAGCCCCAACAGTCTCAGCCTTTTGTCATAGAAGAAGTGCTCCAGGCCGCCCTACTCTGGACTGGTACAACAGGCCCACGGTTTTCCTGTGCTGAGGACCTCAGAGCTGGACTCAATACTTAAAGAGGGCTCTCACAAGAGCAAAGAAGAGGAGAAAAATCACCTTTCTTAACCTGCTGTCCACACTTTTTTTGGTGCAGTCCAGGATGCTGTTGTCTTTCTGGAGTGCTAGTGCATGTTGAAAGGTCATGTTGAGTTTCCCATCCACTGTCAGCCCCAAGTATTTCTCTTCAGGGCTGCCCTCAGGCTGTTCCCAGGAAATAGCTGTGTAAGAGCAGATAGGGCTGAGTTTTCCCACTGCTTCTGTGCCATCCTTCCTGCCCCTCCTCACACTCTTAAAATTAAACTGTGCAAGGTGACAGACAGAAGTGTACCAGCCAGGAGAAAGTTGTATTCATTCTGGTTGGGTGCTACAGTTCAATGTAGCTGTGGAGGAGCTTTTTACATGGTTAGGGAAGGCTCTTACTCTCTCCTTCCACTTAGAAAGCCTCCATCACCTACCTCTGTAATGAAAACTCAAGCGTCAGGAGAGTGTGGTTGAGTCTACCACGTTCTGCAAGCCACTTGGCACCCCACAATGTGGATGCTGGCAGTTGAGCTGATAGCAGCTTCTAAGTTGACATAGTGAACACCACTTTGCTATGGTGACAACAAGACAAGAAAATTTGGATGGGTGCTCTCTGGTGTAGAATCAATGCTCCCCTTGTGAGTTTTAATACATTACAGGAAACAAGGCTTTGGGTGTTTTTGAAATTTTTCACTTTGGTGCTTAGATAAAGTATTCATGCACTTCAACTGGCACTTCCTAGAACTACTTTTCATTATACATTGCACCAAAATCTTTCTTGATAGAAAGCCCTTTCTTTCCAATTAAAAAAAAAAAAGGTTTTCTTTTGCAAAATTAATTAATGCTTAAGATGAATATATTATTTGTGTTGCCAATGATGGAACTTCTAGGAGGTCTTCATGCTAGACTTCTATAAATTTCTGGGTATTTTCTGACATTCCTTGGCCACTTTTGCTTTTTCATTAATCTTGATTTGTTTATCAATTCCCCTGAAGAGCACAACTCTCTTCCTAGAGGCAAAGTTATCACAGACTTGCATGATATATAGATAAGACAAATCTAGTGATGAATAATTTTTATATTTAAAAATTTATTTCTTCTAGAAATTGTTAAGGTATAGATAAAATAAAATGGGAATGTCCAAAGTAAAACTTTGTTTGAAAAAGAAAAAATCTCCCAGTGATAATTAATAAGAAATTTTAAATAATTTTAAACCCACCAATTTGCTTAGGCAGCCCAGAACCCAGAAAAATGCCAAGTGAGAAAATACAATTTAGTGAAACCTTTTACTCCTTCAGCATTAGTTCTGTATGTGATTGTTCTATGCACAATGCTATTAAAAGATCTTAACATCACTCGTAAACATAAGTTTTAGGACAGATAAACGTTAGTCACTTGAAATTTCTTTCCATTTAAGAAAGAAATTACATGAAATTGACATCGTAAGGCTGTCACAGTGAGCTCTCATGCATCAACAATTTTTACATAACTATATACTCAAGAATGCACTGAAACTGAGTAGTTGTTGCCACTGCGGCTGTCACACCAAATGTATCTTCTTACTGAAAACACTCAAAAATCAAACATCTGTGCTATCATTATACTACGTATACTGAGACTGCAGCAGTAGGTTGATCTTACATTCTGTTTAATCACAATTACCTGTGGTGGAGATGAGCCTTTTTTTTGGACACTCATTTTTATTTTAATTTTAATTCCTTCGGTATATTGCAGCAACAAAAATGAGTTTTTGGAGTGCCAAGTTGTATCAGAGTTCACCCACATTGAACTGTGGCTGTTTAGGTTTATGTGGTAGAATTACAGACACGGTGAACATGAGATAACACCTTGATTTGAAAATTCTACAACAAAAATCTATATTGTTGATGCCATGTGATATTTTGGAAATAAAATTACATTTCCAGTTGCATAGTAGAATAACATTGTCATCTAGTTCATTCTGAGGAATAAAGGAAAATAAAAAAAAATAGAAGAAGTATAATAACCAGTTATTCAGACTCCAGCTCAGGTAGAAATAACTTGCCAACATTCCCTACATGTTTAGGTATCATTTTTCTAGTTTTGAAATAGCTAAAGGCATTGCTTTATTAAATTTCCTTTTTAAAAATAAGCTATTAATTTTCAACCTGAACTATCTTACATATTTTATGTTCAGTTTGTTTTTATTTTATTCCCCTGGCTTTTGTTGGAACAAATAAACCCTACAAAGCTTTCTTCTTTTCTCTAATAACTTTTCATGTGACCATAACAAGGCACTTAATGTATACTGGAAAAAACCAAATAAACATCAAACCAAATAGAAATAAACATTAAAGAGCATTAAAGAGGTTTGTTTTTTTTCCTGAGAAATCTTGCTTTCAACTGCTCTCACGTTTCCCTCCTCTCTTAATTCTAAATAAAAGTTCCAAGATAGTTAATTGTCTGCACTTCTGCTAATGAATAATAGAGTGTGGAATAGTGTAGTTTACTAACTTACTTCCCCATTAAAAGCAAAGCAAACAAATGTTGCAAAGGGATGTTTGAAATAAACCATGAAAACCTATTAGTTTAGCATGCCACTGAGAAAAATGGCATAGTTCTATTTTAACCATTTCATAAAAAACTTCTTTGTGTCTAGCTAGTCTTTAAAAGTAATATTGATCTATACTCAGTCCTAAGTTTTGTTGGATGTTTTCTAAACAATAAGAAAGCAAGCTTATATAAACATTTAACTTTAAAGTATTATATGGAAGTAAGAAAATATTATTAAATGCTCATTATTTTGCCCCCACTGAATCCAGTGCCATATTATTTGTGTTGCTGAAGTTCCAGCTGAAGGTGTAAAATCAAGGGGACTGGATTTCCATTGAGGCTGTAGGTGTCTTTCTTACTTTGCTTGTGTTGCACTGGCCAGGGGACAGGTAAAAAATCCAAAAGACCTGGCTTACATATGTGGCTCTGCTACTGGTTTGTTGGGTTGCCCAGTTTCTCTTGATCTTTTCCTTTGTGAAGTGGGATAATAGCATTGAACTTCGTACTGTGTCCTGACTTCTGCAGATAAAAGTACAGAGATGATTGTGTCACATTTTGTTTGAGTTGTGGACTGTTTCATAGTGGCCCAATGCTGTTTCAATAATGCATGATGCTAAAGCAAGAAAGCTCTTGGAATGTGTTAACTATATGGGAAAGTGAGAAGGAACAAGGTGAGTGGAGGTTTTCATGGCATCAGATGGCTGTGTTTCATACCAGCCACAGCACTGTACAAAAGAGATGTGTGCTGAAAAGTAAGGATGAGTAATAATTTTTTTCTAGTTGAGATGGTGCCTTATAACACTGTGTGTTTTATTCTCTCCATCTCCATCCTCACAAACTTTTAGATTTTTTTCCCTTGGAACCATGGGGGAAAGGAATAAATAGAAGTATGAGAGGAGGAGAGAAAGCTGAAGTCATGAAATAAGGAAGGCTGTATTGTGAGTTAAGGAACGTGTGCAGAAAAGAATGATTGGTGGACTGAATGGAGGTGAATGAAAAATGGCACTTGATGGGACAGGTAAGGAAATGGAGAAAGGCAGCCAAGTAGGGGGTACTTGTCAGTGCAGCAGCATCAATATAGTGCTGATTCCCTACACAAGCCAAGGAAAGGAGAGCACTGAGTTAACAATGTCTGACAACCAATTGTCAGGCAAAAGTGAAAACCCTTGAAATCTCCTGGCAATAAAGTAAGAGGTGAAGATTTCTGTGAGATTAAATTTATAGAAGTGGGATGGTTTTTGTGCACGTTAGGAAAGTGTTTTTAAACTAGTGGACAGACAGATTTCATGCACACAAGGTAATACATTCATCACTATTCTCTGCTTTACTGGTGTAGCTTTTACATTTGTTAAAAGTCATTGACTGAGTTCAATACACTGTGTCAATGTTTCCAAATTCATAAGTTTTCCTTCTTTGGTAATGAAAGTATGCACAGTCAGTTCACACATGCAGTTTATGATAATTCGGTGATTAAGATGAATGTCAGAAAAGATAAATGCATCTGACTAACAGGTCTCTGGTCAGAACCCAATTTTGCAGAGTTTGCAAAGCATCTAGCTAAGTAATTTCACATACCAGACATGAGCCAGTAATACACTAGGACATTCTTCTTGTGATATTCATTGCATGGCAGTTTTGAGAAATTATTAATTTTTAAGGAGAAAGAGGAGATAGAAAAAACTGCATGTGTGCCCAATGACACACGCCTGTTTGTGCCTAATTCATTGGAAAAATTGCTCAAGAACTGTTCAGCCATGTTCGAATAGGCTGCCAAGGTCAATGGGCTCTTTCCAAAAGTGCTGGTTATGTGAGGTAAAAGTGCTTGGATGCAGCTTCAACTTCAGCATTTTTGGGTATTTACTTATTTTGTTTGGAAAGCAGATAATCTGACTGTTTTGGCAGTTCCATCTCTGAGCATTACTGATGGTATACTTTGGAAGGCTCTGACGGGGAGTTTGCTTTGACCAAGTGTCTAGAACCCAGAACTGTATTACAGGGCTGCATAGCACAGATCACCTGAGGGTGCCAAAAGTGTATTCAGACACCACAGATTCAGACACCACAGATTTTCAAGTTAAATTCTATTTTTATGATAGTGGTAATTCAGAGACAGAAACAAATCATGTAAGTGTATTAATTTCTTGTCCTATCATCATTATCTTGTATAATCCCAGAAGGCATCAAGAAAACGTGGAGGAGTTGATCCCAAATCTGAAGTGGTCAATATACATTTGCAATAAGGTGTTTTGAAAGCAAAGAGAGAGAACAGTGTCATGTACCTGCTGCTGCTGTTCTGTGAGCCTCTGGAAACAGTAACAAGGTAAGAAAATCTACCTGGTTATATACAGATTTTGTGCATACACATGTGAGGCTAGCTGAGTTGGATTAGAAGGTTGTAGTGAGTGGGAAAGCTGCTGAATGAAACCTGGTGACATCCAGCTTAATTGTCTGCTCTTCCAACAATTGCTTCTGCAACATGGTTTGGGTATGGCTTCTACCTGCTGCAGACAAAGAGAGGCTCCTTCAGCAGAGCCAAAAGAAGGTTAGAATTGAAAGAAATCCAGCATTTGGTTAAACTTTGAAGTTTAACATAGTTCAAGAAGAGAGAACAGAATGATCCTGCTCCTGTGAGAGTGAAAAGTAGATATAAAAATACTTTGTTTCCCATATTTCTCCTAATCATTAAGTTTGGAATAGGTAAATCATACATAAGCAAGGCTGCTTTAGGTGTGGTTTAGTTTCCAGCCTGGTGGTCAAAAATCACCTCCAGCAAGATTTACTGTCCTGACCTTTGGGACTTGCAATATCAATGCTTGGGTTAGCAGGAGTTTCCTTTGCCCACCACTTCTGGCTCCTTGAGACCTGGACCCAGAAAGGCTGATGTGCAACCCCACCTCCGTCCTTGGATGTTCTTGGAACTGGTTGATATTCCTTTGGCAGGAATATCCCTGAGGCTAAGCAGGGTGATGATACAAGTTCACCTAGTTTACTGGAATGTCACTTGTACCATCCAGTGCTTTTTGCATTGTAATTATTTCCTGGGGGTAATTGCATGCTTTTTTAGACTTTCTTTTGCGCTCCCATGCTCAGCTGAAAAACTGCCAGAGGGCATTGCTGAACTGTTCCCAAGGAGAACAGTAATGTCTACTAGTCACTCTGACATTATTGTCATTTATAAATTCCAAACAAAAGAAAATAAAGGGCTAGATGTTGCTAACCCAAATCCATGTGTTTGGGGTATGAAGCTGATCTTATGGTTGACAATTCTTTTCCCATTCATATTATATCTAAACTGGTCATGTGCTCTAGTGTGAAAATGCGGGCTACTTGCTGGTGCTATTCCACCAATGGATGTGTTGTGTGTGTATCAAAGTGGTATAAAAAAGTTGAGCATTGCTAGACATCCTTCTTTACATGTGTCAGCTGGAAAAGTTAACCAAAAAGAAAATTACATACTTTATGCTGCCAAATTCTATTTGGGGTACATCTGTTTCATCCAGAAGAGGATTGGGGTTCAAGGAAGGAATTTTGAATCACAATTCTTAGATGGTGCTGCTCTCTGGTGCTGAAGCTCAGTACCACCATTTCCTCCCACATGTCTTTAGCTGTAAAATAAATATTTTGGGAAACTCTTAGTAATCGACTCTTTTTGTTATCTATCAGGCCTAATGTATTCTGAAAAAAACAAAATTCAGTGTACCAAAATATTTCTCATCTTTAAAAAATTGTTTAATGAGAAAAAAATTGCAATACAAATACAGAACACTGAAATCTAATCTACCTTGAAGGGGTAAAAGACATTTTGCAACAGTGCATCTTACACACTCTTATGGTACATAATAGACCACAGCTAGATATGACATTTAAGTGTCAACTGAAAATATTGATTAATAGTAACTTTTCTAAGTGTTGTTTTCACATAATAAAGTGAAGACTTGTTTTTAGTTTCGAGAGATTATTAGCTCATCTATCTCCCTTCAATTAACATAAAATAACTTAGTAGCTTACTCTTTAATAAGAAGTACCTCAACTAACTTGGAGAGCAATTCTTTTACTGTTCCTAAAGAAATTAGAAGTATTTAGAGTAATCTGCTGACCTGGCTAAAAGGCTCCACACTTAAGGGTAGCTGCTACAAGAGAGTTAAACATGCAGAATCCTCCACAACACTGCAAAGCTTCACTGTTTTAGGTGTTATGAAACTTGTAGTTGTAAGCAACGGAGACTTCAGCTTAGTTGTGTGTTAGTAGTACAAGTTTACTGCCACATTTAGAAACCTCAATACAGCTACATTGTATAACTATAGTCATTCCGTTTCTCTTTTGCTTCTTGAGGGAAGTTATTTTAAACATTCCCCAGAGTTTGAAACTGTAACAGAATATTTTGTGTGGAAGAGTGTCTTTTCCTTTGAAAGAAGGGTCTTTAAACATGATTGAGGAAACTCAGTTTTCCATTCTGTTCAATTTGCAGTTTCATCCTGTTCAAGTTTTATACAGGAAATTGTCCTACGTTGATATGTTAATTGTACCTTAAGAGTTTGTAAAATCACCTGCAATCTCTATAAACTGAGCTTACAGTGAGATTTGTTTATGACTCTCCTGAAAATTAGTTAAACAGGAAGTTCCAGGGCAGTTAACATCTGCTTCTGTATTTGTATGGGAACAGAGAGGGGATGGGCTAAAAAGAAAGCACGGTTAATTAAAAAATAATTTTAAAAGCCAGGGTAAAAAGAGAGAGAATTTAGAGTGTCATAGAGGGAAATAATAGGAGAGGATTTTTTTCACTTTCAGGTGAGGCAGCCTCTCATCATTTATGGAACCCCTGAAATATATATATAGACATGTGGAAGCCTACCCATAAGCTTTTAGTGCCTGCTTGGAGCATAATGCTACCCCAAATGCTGCCACACTTGATTTAAAGACTGCAGACTCTGACAGAGATGGAGCAACCTATTCTGCAGGTAAGGAAAAACACTGAATTGAATGGCACTCAAGAACACACCCATGCACTTTGTTTAGCTGGGGCCTGGATTTTCCTCCTAACTTCAAAATGGCTGAGAACGATAGCCTTTTCTTTGATTTATGGTAGGCCAAAGCACACATTTCAGAGCTCTTGAGCAAAACTGAGGGCATTTTTAAGTTATACACTTTAATAAATAATGGAGAAGATAGCAGAATTAGAACTGTGTAGGACTGACTGAAAACAGTGGAAGAGGAACTACAGGTAAACCTAGCCACCCTTCTGATGTACTCTGTTTCAGAACAGTTTGTTCACTGTAGCCAAAATAGTACTATAATTTAAAGGCTGCCACATATGGAAGATGTTAGCAGTTTCCATTGCCTCGTTCCACTTGATAGACATACCCACTGAACCTACACAGAGTCTGTTCCAAAGTAGGTGATTTGTGAAAAGTTTTCATGCTTCTGGTTCTTATAAAAACTGCTACATAATCAGTGTATGACTTTCATTTTGTTTTTGCTTTTATAGCACAAGCATTTTATTTTAGAGAAAATCTGATTATAGCATTACTCTTCAGTCCTAATGTTAGTAGGTGGAGATCTCCTGATTAAAGTCTATTTAGTCATTAGTACTATCTGCATGACAAAATGAAAGCTTATTTCTAATACAGAGTATTTACATGATCTTTATCACTTGTAACTATTACTGAAAAATGATAAATTAGGCGTACACTTTCAAAATAACACCTGGAACAGACTACCTCTATAAACTTGTTTAACCTTTTATTTTTTAGTGACAGATTGGAATTTATTATGTTGAAAGTCTTGGAGCACCTGGTCTGTGATTTTATCAGAGTTATAAGAAATGCCTTGGAGGCGAGGGTGGGGGAATGGTTTGAGCAGGAACTGGGATTCTTTAAAAAGTGCCTTTTATCTCAAGAGCAAATTTAGTTGAAAACTCAAAGCGCCCTGGACTGCAATTCATTCTGACAAATCAGTTCTTAAGGTGTTACTTATATTGCAGTTAAATAATCCTAACATCCCTGCTGACTATCTGAGTTTAACCTCTCACCCTAGGAAATCTGATTAAGAGAGAAATGGAGATGGTGAAATACACCAAGTATTTGTTGCATTTCTATCCCCTGTGAAACAGTTATTGGCATAATACTTCCTACATCCAAAACACAATGATGTGAAATTAACAATAAATTTAAAATAATTTAAAATATTTAAATTTAAATAAATTTAAAATTATGTGGACAATTTAAAACAGTCTAATAGTGACTTATCCAGAACCTGCTTTTTAGGCAAATATATGATATGAGATTTGTAACTTTTTAGTTATCTCAGAATCAAACTGCAACACTTGCAGATGCAACGGAAGCATAATTTAACTCCTTCCTTCCTTCTTTGTCACCAGCACATAATGGTGCAAGTATCAAAGAGACTTTTTTTTGCTGTCAAGCTTTAAAAATGTCTAAGAGCTGATTTTTCTCAGATGTGCTGCCCAAACCATGGTTGGCCCCGATTCTGCATGGCCCTGGTTACAGCACTTTTGTCAGTGGGATTGCTGGTATCATCCCAGGACTGGCTCCTAGGAAGCCTGCCTGCCTGTTAAATGTCTCTGTTGCTCTTTGACTGGCTCATTAGTTGGACTTTCACAAAGCTAACTTTGAGTGATCATTTCCATTTGAAACTTTTTTTTGCTGTTAAGAACTGCCTGCCTTCAACTTTGGATTAAGGCTGTTATTAATGCAACTGTGGACACAGTATTTTTGTGCTAACTTAGATAGATATTAGGCTTGCTGCTTAGCATGTCTAAAATTAGGCTGGCATGAAAGTTCAGGAATGCAAATCAGCACTAAACCCAAGGTCAGTTTAAAAGGTTCAGATAACTCCATAAAGGAAAAAGAGGAAGAGTTGTATAATTTAAGAACACATTTTCATGCCTGTAAAAAAAAAAAAAAAAAGCACAATCTGGGTAGCAAAGATGGATTTTTGCTCTAGCTCAGATCAACTAATTTTGTTTTCTTTCCCATCTGTCCTCCATGTGAGTCTGTCCACATGAAAAATCCCGCTTGGTGAAGCCCCACAGGGATGGCATCCATATCACAGCAAACGCTGGGACTATTCATCACTTTGGTGCCTGGGATAATTTTACAATAACCTTGGCAGGCACACTTCTACGAAAGATGATTTTCAGCTGTAGGCCTGAAACCAGATTAGATCTTGTTCTTTAATCACCAGCATAGTCATATTCCCGATGCTCTTAAGTGAAGTTTCTTTGCGCTGTGCATTTCTTCATTTCAGCATTCCACTTTGGATGAATAAAGGGACTGTCTATAAACTCATCTGACACATTCCTGTATTAATCTTGGACAAAAACAAAAGGGATAAAATTCATGTGATATAATTAGTCAAAATGTAATTGAGTTGTGAGTAGAGTTTGTAAAATATTTAAAGTTTCTGCTCTTCATAAAAGGGATAAAGGATGGAAAGTATGGGGTTGGGGTAATCCCGGATAGAATAGATGAGTAACAATGAAGCTTTTAAAAGAAAGCTCACATATGTCTGTATGACAGTGAGATTTATGATTATCCAGAGTTGTTCACTTCAAAGTATCTTTAAGAATGATTATTGTAAAATAGAACAAGGCAGAGTAAATTTCATATTGGGAACGAAGAAAAATTATCACTGAAAATTGTCCACAAAAGCAGAGCAGAAAAACATGCTGAAGTCATTCAGATTTGCTCCTGGTTTAAGACTAGTGGCACACAGAGATTTCTAGAAGAGGAAAGTAAAGGTAAAAGCTCTTCCTTTATGTAATTTATCTTTACTTGGATTTGTAATAACATATTAAAAGTAATGGCCCAAAGTTCAGTGTTCCCTGAGGTTGGTGAAAGGCACTGATCAGGCTCTAATATCTGTCCATGTGAGTGCACTAGAAGCCCATTTCAGATTGGGTTTCTTTTTAAGTCACAGCCTTGAAAAAAAGTCTCTGCAATTTTCAAGAGACATTGAAACGTAAGTGTGAAAGATATGCAAACTAGAAACACAGATATTTTCCAAATAATTTTTTTGACTCTACAAAGTTTTCACTATGAAATCTATAATCATTAAAAACATGCTAAATGTCTGCTCATGTTTTGAAGTATTGATGAAATCACGGCTTATTCTTGTTGAATGTAGGTTGATTTATACGAGTGAAGACAAATGGCTCTCAGTAAGCAATCATCAAACTCAAAGTGAAACTCTAGAGTTTTGAACCCACATGACCTAAAGCAGAAACCAGTGTTCACACCAACCCTTGTAAGGCAAAATTGCTAAGTTTAGAATGAACATCAGCCATTCATCTGAATAGTCAGGGAAGAAAAATAGTTTCACAAGTACCAGCAAAACAAACTCATTGTTTTTAATTTATGAAATTTATTGCTGCATCATTTGGCACTTTCTCATCCTTTAAAATAATTATGTATAATAAAATGTTTTGTGAGAAATAAATATATACCAATGCCCATTTACCTAGGCAACAGGAGCAAAATTTTGAAGAGTGCAGGTGTGCTTACATTTTCTTACAGGAGTATATAAAAAAATATGATGGAATTCATATATTCCTTTCTATGGACATATGTGGTAACACAATTCTTAATTTCCATGCATAAATTCTGTGAGAAAGTTACTTCAAAACTAACCATGAAACCACATCTCCAGATACTGGAAACTTGGTGATGATCAATGATAAGTTTTATCTATTTGAAGTAGACTGGTCAAATAAAATCAATAGTACCTTTCAGAGGAACTAGAATTTTGCAAAGAGAGGTGTCTGTAGGTGTATCTGTACATATGTGTGTAGGGCTCATCATCCTGATAAAAGGTAGGATCAATTCTTACTTCTCTAGGCCAGCTGTGTTATACTGACAGGTCTTCTTTTAGAAGTCACTGTGTGCCTCTGTTCCCCCTCACCATTTCTCAGATGCTCCCATTTATCCTGTTGTTACTTCTACTATTTCAGAAAGCCCTTACTATCCAAAGCTGCATAACTGGTAGCTTTATATTTTCATTTTTTCCACCAGTGCCTAATTTCTATTGATGTTTCTTTTCCTTTTGTCTGAGAAAAGGCATGATTCATGATATCTATATAGCAACCTATACTGATGAGCTAATTTTGGCTCATAGTTTTTGTTTGTTTGGTTTTTTTTCATTTTTTTCCTGTTTTTTTTTTTTTTGTTTTTTTTTTTTTTTACAGGAAGGCTCTAACACATGTCACTTCACATAGCCAAAAGTTAGTCCTGTGTGAAATCACTGCAGGAAAGTAAATGGATTAAAACCAGACTGACTGAGTTTAAAATAGAACTGCTAAAAGGAATCGTCACCGTGTGCAGTCATTTACAAGGGAATGCAGAGATTATTTTACACTCTAGCCTTTGCAAGGGCTTGGAAGGATTATAGAATAACTTGTCTATGAATGTTTATACATTGTTCAGAAACAGGTGGAGCTATATCTATGAAGAGCTCATACAGGGAGCAGCCTAAACGTTTTGGTTAAATACATGTCAGATGAAACAAGTCACTTTATGACTGGAGGATAGGACTGGCAGGATCCTCTTAGTGAGTAAACTGAGTCACACTGTGCATTACCTGCACTCCTTCAGACAAGGATCTTACTCTTGGAGAAAGTTTTAGGACTGGCTGTGATTTATAAATTAGTTTCCAATGTTTAAGCTGTTATTTCCAGTTGAGCTGCTACCATTCCTACTGATTGGAGTGACAGGTGTAGGGAATTGTCTTTCTAGCCTGTGTGAACACTTGAGGAGATCCTGGAGTCACCATTTATGAACATTGCTGCTGTTTCTACACCTATTTTTTGAGAAACCAAAGCACTTTCTACATCGGACTGTGAGCCATGCTGTACCTTGACACTAGTGAGACAAGGACTCTGTAGACACTTCTCCTAACAAGTCATCCATTCATCACTTCTTTCTTTCTAACACCATTGTGCCAAAGTGTTATCACTTGCCACTCTGGTCAGTGTGTGCGGTCCAAAACCAGGAAGTGGAATAAAATTCATAAAACTGTAGACAGGTAACACATATCTTAGTAAAATTTGAGTGTGTATGGCCAGGGTCAAGGAGGAAGAAGGCACTTCTGTCTAGCTCTGGCAATACATCAGTATGGGATGTTGACTGAAGGAAAATGTTATTCAGTCTCCCAAGAATACTGCTAATTTTTCCAAGTGAGGAGAGTGCAAAAAAATTAGGAGAACTGCTTCTTTTGAAAACTGTATTAAAAGAAACCCAGGGCCTCTTCCCCTGGAACAAGATTTAGGAAAAATAGAAGTAAATATTTTGAATTTTATGTTATAAAATGTGGAATAAAAGGCACATTTTTACTAGTGACAATAACTAATTATAGGAGTTGCTTATCAAAGGCTGGATTTCCCACCACCTGAAATCTTTCAGCAAATACTGGATATGCTAGAGATTATCTCTTGTTCAGACAGAGGTTATAGGCAATGTTATGCAGAAAATCAGATTAGAAACTCATAATGGTCCCTTATGACCATAAAGGTACATGAAAGTCAGTGGCACAAATTTGCAACAGTCAGTGATTTGATTCAAGGCTGAAACTTCTAAATGCAGATTTCTGTTTTCCATTCTGAATGATGAATTGCTTAATGAGACAGGAGCTGAATTCTGGTTGCAGTTAGATTGATGCAATTCCGGTGACTTCAGTGGAGAGGCAGGATTTGATACAAGGACTTTTCAAACCTGTCTGTTTTGACAGAAGCATTATTGCCACTTAATCAAAAGCTTTTACTTTGAGGAGCTTGTTATCACCAGCATTTATTGTGGAGAGTGGGCATTTTCTTTTTATCTAGGGAGGAAATAAATGGAAATAAGCTTTTTAAAATTATAAACACATCTGACTGGTTTTACTGTGCCAAACACAAGACTCTCTTGTAAAAGGAAATAAATATATGTTTAAGTAACCAAAAATAAGTATCTGATTCCTAAAAATCAAGCCTAAATTCACTGGCTAAAGATCCTGGTAAGCTATGAGAAGTGCTTTGTTTGAGAAGGAGTTAGGATGACTCGCTCTCATTCTTTCAAGTTGCTATCCAACATACCAAGCATAATCCCACTACTTTACAGGTGGAGCCACATTGCAGCTAGTGACACAGACAGATGACATATTTATTAGCTTGTCAAAGCTTCCTCTGTTTATGGAAGACTCACCCAGCTAAACAAAACAGTCTGCTTCCCATTGGCTAATTGAGCTGGCCCCTGTTGAGAGCCTCAGCAAAGTGCTTGATGAGGCATAAAATGATGATTAATTAATTTACTGCTCAGTTGATCATCAAACTGAGAGGTTTATGATTCTCACAGCGGTCAACACTCTCTCTTCAATGTGCAACAGCATGAGCAGCCTTCACTCTGGCCTGCTGCTGCCTTTGCTATGACCTGAGATATGGTGGCTTAATTCAGGGGAAACGGGGAAAAATTAAGAGAAAAGTTTCAAAAGGATGTACACAGCAGCCTCTTTTAGAGAGGCTTGTGAGTGCCAGAATGTTTCTCACAAAGGGGCTTTTCATATCTCAGCATTAATAAAAGCTACTTTGCTGGAGTTGGTTGTGTGGTTGGTTGGTTGCTTTGCTTCAATGAATTAGATAAGAAACTCCCTAAAAGTAAGATTTTTCTCTGATTACATGACTAAAATTCAGAATTAGATTGAAGTTATGTAGAGGCTCTATAAAGGGCATAACTATTGCAGGTATAGGTGTGCTATAAGAGATCAAAATGCCAGTAGAAAAACTGAGTGGGGCTCTCTCTTTTTTATTCATAGAGAAGAATTTTAGTAATTTCAAACTCCTTAAAAAGAATTCTTAATATTTGTAGGTTTAACATGAGGCATTCTGTGTATTGTGGACAGCATATTTAAAAACATTATTCAAAACCCACATTTTTCCATTTGTATGCAGTTGCAGCTTGTGTGCACTCACTTGGTGAGTGCACATGTTTTTATGTGTAAACTGGAATATTTGCACTTAGGCTAATATTCTGACTAACTTTTCCCTGGATTGTTGATGCAGTATCCAGTTTATTCCTAATGTGAGGACAACTAAATTCTGCTTAGTTACAGTCATTTAATTCTAGAATAATGGCAGGTGAATCAATATACATATATGAAATTAATTTAATCCTGTGGAGAGGCATGGTATATACCAGCCATTTAGTTTGTTTTCACAAATGATGTAGGTGGTGGGATATGTATATTGGCATGTATATACCAATGCAGACACATTTAGAAGTTTCTTTTATCTCTGTCCTGCGACACTGTCCTAGGGTTGCCAGATGTACTGGAAGACCCCTGGAAATGTTTCCAAAATGTCCGAAGGCCTAAGCATTTCCCTGATTGGGGAATAAATTGTTTGTTAGCATAATGGTAAGAGAGGGTCAGTTTGCATATTAAACTTTCCACCAAGTATGTATAACTCATCCTTAGATAGTGTTCTGGCTGGGAAGAACCAAGACAGAAAATGAAGCTCTTTAATACAACTTCAGTCCTTTTATTTGTCTCAAAAGAACAATGAGAACAATAAGCAAGCACAAAGAGGAATTGAGTTAGTACAGTCACTACATCTTTTGTTTATGAGCTATGTTTCAGTAACTCAGCCTTTAGGAAGCTTCCTGTAGTTTAGATAAACCACTGGAAACAGCCTCTTTTTCTCAGAAAAGTAGTGTACAGAAACATTAGTTTTCACCTTTACACAGAATATGCTCTAGTGTAGGGCAAAAACTCAGAATGAAATAGAGCTACAAAGCCAGTAAATTCTGATAGATCAATTTGATGACAACAAGAAAAGGAAAGAAAAACAGTGAAAGATAAGATGAAACATCGTGTTCCAAGGACTTGTACCTTTGTCAAGGAATGGTAGAAGTTTCACTAAGCAATGTAAATTACAAGATTACAGAGGCTTATTCAAATAAAACAATTTTTTAAAGCAAAAAACATCATTTGGGAAAAGACATATTTAAAAATGCAGAGATGAGAAGTTACTTTCAAAATATTTATGATCAGAAATGGAAAAGTACTTAGTGTGAACATTTGTGACAATTTGACAGAGCAGGCTTATGCTGACTCTTGGGTAAATAAATGGTGTATATATTGCGGGTCTTTAGAAGCTGAAGGTCTTTTGCCCCTGAGAATGGGACTACTGATATTACATATATTGTATAAGAAGGAGCTCTGTCAGCAAATTTCAAAATCATTATCCAGTCAAAGAGATAGTTCTAGTCTTACCTGCTACTTTATGCTCATACTTCCAGATTTGCAAAGCACTGCTGAAGAGTTCTCATAAGAATGAGGTGGAACTTAGTAACTTGCCCAGAGAAGAATGTAGGCAACAGAAAAAGTAGACTTAACTCTGCCATGATGAGATATTTGTTGTTGGCTGGTTATGGTTCTTCTAGGCATCTTTTGTTCTACTTTATGTTGCTACTCTGAGTTAGAGTAACCACAGAATGGAAGCTCTACAGCTCTATCTGCGATGGACATTTTTTGCATAAAAACTTGTCCTCCTCTGATCTTTCTGATTTTTCCCCACTGTTCTATGTCCTATCATGATCTAAAATTCATCATTCTGTACCAATGTCTGCTTTCTCTCATACTTCTTTTTACGATCCCCTTTTGAGGCTCTGTATAAAGATGCATAGTGCTTCATTTTTTATAGCTTCATAAAATGTAATGGCAAAAAACCCATTAGCTAATCTGGTTGACTACCTTTGAAACATGGGCTGTAGAATTTCACCTGGTTATCCTTGCACTGAGCTGAATAATGTGTACTTGACTGAAGCGTATCTTCCAGATGGATATCTAGTTTTGATTTGAAGACATCAAAGGCCACTTCCCTGACAGTTTTGAAAACATCAAAGAGTACTAAGCTTATGGAAGATAAAAGAAAAATGAGCTAATTGCCTGGATGCTAAAGGGAAATTTACAGCAAATATTTTGGTCCTATTCTGGCTTTTAAAAATCTGGCTTTCTGGAAAGGCTACAAGCCATTATTACACACATATTTTAAAATGGCTTTCTTTTTTTTTTTTTTTTTTTTTTTTTGATTGAAGCCTCCCATGGAAGGAAAACTGCTCTTGAGGAAAAAAAGGGAAAACAATTCAAGAGCTCCCTTAGTTCAACATAATTCAACACTGGCAGCCTTCGTAAAGGACAGGCTGAAGCAGAAAAAAAAATATATGCATGAATTTGAGAAAAGAATATATCATACTCTTAGTTGAACTGTAAGATAAGAAGGGGAAGCGGAAGGGAAGAGGTGAAGTCATAATCCAGCCATCTCAAAGGATGTATAATGTGCCTTTAAAAACTGTTTTCTCTTCCCTTCTCATTCTGAAATAGCAAAATAAATGTTTATACAATTTCCTTCTAATAAGTGTTTTGTTTTCCCATTCTTTACATTTATTTAAATTTTTTAATGTAAATTTTACATTTTTTAATATATCACATGTTCTACTTTCCTACTAAAAGAAATGAATTATGCTAAGAATACCTTTCTGACCAATTTAATTAGTTAATAGTATTGTAGGTCAGATACTTTTCCATGTAGAAAGATTTAAATTATGTTTAAATTAAGCCTTTGCATCTTATTTTTGGCCTTTTTTGAGAGCATTCAGTTTTGTGCTTACAATTTTTTAAAATATTTTATGACTGCAGTGTCCATTAGAACTAACCACCTTCAATAGTAGTTGAACCATCACCAGTTAGTTGGGATGGGCACAAGGACCTAGCTTGTGCTAGGTATATCAAATTTCAAATATTTCCTAGCTTGGAAATATTTGACAAAAAATAATTTTGATAACAGATTGAATTAGACCATTGAAAGAATTAAAGAATTATCAATACTGTTGAAACCAGAATTAAGAATACTATAAAAATTATTTTTCACAGAGTGAAAATACGTGGCTCTTAAAACAGCATGAAACTCTTCTACCAACATGACTAAGAAGAGTGTAAGATGTTTCTTACACACTTATTTCATAGATTGGCCTTGATGAACTATTACTTACCGTAGCAGTTAAAAAATACATTAAAATAAAGATTTTTAATTGGTTTTGCACTGGAACATTTTACCTTCCCAGAATATGATCATTCTTCAACAAGGAAATACTCATGATACATTAATAGTCCATAGTTTACGATAATGATCTAGGGAGAGCTCACATTAATTACAAATAACCATTGTTAAATCACATTTTTCTGGCAGTAGGTTCAGCCACGGACTATGGACAGCTCCTGGGAGAACAAAGTCCCTCACAACCTTTCCCAGGCTATGTTCCTTTAACAAAGCCATGTGGGCATGACAAAACCTCAAAATTTTTATCAGACAGCTCTATCAATTGATAGATTTTCCATTAAATATCTGTTCTGGTACATCCTCCTGCCTTCCAAGTTTGCAATATTCAAAAGGCCGTTGTTGATGATAAGATCTAATCTGAAGAGCTATTTCCTGTCCACACACTTTTATCAAGGTGCAACCCATGCCTGTTGAGAAACACAAAGGATTTTGACTTATTTTGCTGAACCTGAGAATTTTTGATAAATAC
Organism: Motacilla alba alba; assembly: GCF_015832195.1. Taxonomy (NCBI): domain Eukaryota; kingdom Metazoa; phylum Chordata; class Aves; order Passeriformes; family Motacillidae; genus Motacilla; species Motacilla alba. The sequence continues at coordinate 88,730,593 of NC_052017.1, read as the reverse complement.
ACATGTGGATACAGGCATATGCACTCTCTTCCTATGCATGTGTAAATAGATTATAGCATAAATGTTGTTGTCTTGGATCTGTAATTAAGTCTTGTAATTGTAGTTAATGCTATTGAATCACTTTATAAACATGAAGTGCTACCATACCCTTTTGCATCCTTATCTTTTTGCATCCCTGGTGTCCATATGAATCATTCCAAATTGACTGCAGCCCAGTTTTTCTTTGCATGTTTCATCCATGTAGTAAGTAAAAGAGTGAACCTTGACATTGAACTTGGTAAAACAGTTCCTTCACAAATTAATATTAAAACCTGTTTTTTGCCAATACATTTTATGGTGATTGTTTAATCAGCCAAAACCCTCATTCACTGCAACATCCTCTTCAAATATAACATTTGGTGGGTTGAAAAAGGTCTTCCTCAGTCACTGAACCAAACTACTTATCCTGTAAGAAATTTAACCCATTATTAATTATTTTGTTAGAGCTGATACCAGAAGAAGTGACAGTGAAGAAAGGGTAGAAAAGACACGGCTCAGTCTGACTTAGGAAGCACTGTAATTAAATCCACAAGGACAGATCATTCATTCTGTTGGGTAGGAATGAGTAGGATGAGCAAAATGAGACGAGAAGTGAAATATATTATTACTATTATAAAGGACCATTCCTATGCCCTTCTAGAAAAAAAAAAACAAAAAACCAAAAAACATTTGGTACAGAAGTGATCCTGCATAGAGTTACCAAAAAAAAGGCTATTTCACATATATTCATGAACTGCACTATTAAACTTTCTGCACTCCTTTCTATTCCTGTATTAATACAGAACCTGTAAGAAATAATTACAGGAAACTAAAATCGAGGCATGCAAAGAGTGATGTAAAAATCTATTATTGAAGTAGATTTTAGATAATCAGCTGACATACCTAATTGCTCAAAGCATATCTACTGCACGGAGTTTTCCAATCTCCTTACTCCCTTTCAGTAAGATTACCAGGATAAGGATGACACCTGATGGGTACTACAAGACCACTTTCTAAATTTCTTCCCTATTTTTCATAAACAATACCATTCCATGAGCCAGGACTACATTTCAAAAGGCACAATGTGGTACAAAATTTTGTTTCAGAAGCTATAAAACCCAGATACATTATAGACAGATTATAGCAGTTTTTTCCAGCCAGGAAAGCACAGCTGGTTTAATAAATAAATGTTTTCTTAAACTGATGAGCACGTTGCTGGGACAGATCAAGACAGCTACCCTAACAATCCTTGAAAGAGTTTCATTATATGGTCCTGATGATCCATTTGCAATTTCAAGCAGATTTGATTGGGGTTTTTTTGCCTGTCATTTCATTAACTACCTGGTACCTATTTTTCCACCCCAGACCCCCTTCTTTTATTTTTCTTTCTTTTTCTTTTCCTTTTTCTTTTTCTTTTTCTTTTTCTTTTGCTTTTGCTTTTTGTAGGATGACAGTCTCATTTCCCCAACAGAAAATCACAAATCTTTGGTTTTTATACAAATATCTTATTCTTGCTGTTGTCAGTGTTTGAATACACCAAGATGCATTTATTGTCAGCAAAAGAAGAAAATACATATAATTATAAAATTAAGTTTCAGAAAATAATCAAATTTCCTCACACAACCAGAATACGAATTAGATATGTTTAGCTCTAAACCCCTCCTCCTCCATTACCTAGCATCAGATTGAAAACTTTTATTTTGAAGATAAATTTGTTCCTTGTAACTTAACATCCCCTCAAGTGTAAATTTTGGTGTGGATTTTTGGTTTTCTTTGTTTCACACTTTCTCCATTTATTTTAACAACTAAAATTATAATGAATGCGATTTTGTTACAGTCACTGTCTTTGGGAACCATCTTGGGAGGTGTTTATTAAGACCAGACATCCATATTTGTCACAAAATAAATAAATATAAAATCTAAATCAACAGCCATGAATTCAGTTAGATTGTCAAGTTTTTTTTTTTTTTTAAAAGGTTAAAAGATCAAAATATTACATTTAAGCTTAACACTTTTGTTTAATACATTTTTTCCCAACCACAAATACTTATATGCTTTCATTTTGCTTTTCCATGATCCTTTTAAATAGGTAAAACAAAAATCCTAAATAATCCTGGTTAAAATAAATCAGGTACCAAAATTCTTCTCAGCTTCAAATTAATTTTTATCTACATATATTTTGATTCTTGATCACCATAAGTTTCAAGAGAGTGGGTAGCAGTTGAGAGTTACAGCTTCAGGTAGCAGAGCTTGGCTATGCTCTGCTGTCAGAGGCATGGACACTTTCACAAAAGTAAGTCTTAAAAGACCTATCAAAGCCAATGAAATAAGAAAACAAATAACACTGTAAATTGAAAAGAATAAGTGTAGTGTTTAATGAGCACTTATAGACCAATAACCTGCAACTAATGTAACTATAGATTTTTGCTTTGGCTGTTCGTAGCTCTAAAAGGCAGTCATTTGAAGCTGTACAGAAAATAGGGTGAAGTGATGGCTAACAGAAATGCATTTTATTAAAAACTAAATTAAATAAGACTAAATTGGAAGTAGATGAAAAAATCTGCTTAGTTTAATGCACCCTTGACTGTTTGTATCATTCAGTCTTGATGGTCTTTTAGCATGTAACAATGTGAGGTCAAAATAACAGAGCATTTTTTTTGCCATTGCCAGCATTTCTACCAGAAACCATAATTTAGTTTGATACTTCTTACAAATAAGCTGTAAGCTAGAAATGTCCTTTAATGAGTAAGCACCTGACCTTCTAAAGCCATCCAATAACAAGGACTGTACATTGCAAATTGTACACTCCCTATGGGGGACTGAACTAAAAAAAAAAATATTTGTAATGGGTACCAGCTCATCAAGGATAGGGCATTTCCTGTTTTAAATAAGAGGTCTCTTTTAAAATAAATGGTCTCATGCCTTTTATACCAGAATGTAAATAAATTTTCAGCAGCTTGTTTTCTACCAGAGTTAAGGGGAGCTTAGAATCTCAAGATGTAGCCATAGGGAAGATCTACTAAACCACATAGGCCAAAGAGATTTTCTAAGATGATGTGAACTGCTGATCATAAACACAAGAAATGCGGCACATTTATGAGATCAAATTGCATTCTTTATATCTGTTAATGTAATAAACTTGATTCAAACATTGTAGGGCTGACTAAGTCTCCCTTATAAATTTGTGCAAACCACGAAGTAAAACCAGGCATCATCAGTATTACCAAGTATCTCAGTATCAGATACGATATAAGCGAATAAATACCTCAGTGTCAGATGTGATATAGGCAAATAAATACCTGGGGTAACAATGCAAGAGTACTCCGGCGATGGAGCCACATGTTGGAAAAAAAAATGTTATTTTTGATGCATTTTAGGTTTATTTCAGTGAACTTTATGTAAAATTTTAAGCAATAAAAGCCAAAACCTCAAGAAAGAGATTTTATACAATCAGCTATGTAAATGATTAAACCCAGATATTTTTAGGAGTGAGAACTCTTCTCATTATCTTTCTGTGCACATTTATTGCTCTGGAGAATGTCTGGGTGGGCCTGCCAGGTGTATATGGATGCCACACCAATAATCCTTCTACCTGCAGCGCTCTGGTATACATAGAAGGGCATGGTCTGGAGGGTGTTTTCCCACTGAATTTGCAAAACTGCGACATGGAAAGCTGCTTGAGTTTCTTAGATCATAAAAAGCTTGCCTTTGCTATGTGAAAGAGAAGTTAGGCCTCTCAGATGAGTTCAACAAAGCAGGAATGCAAGCATGTGTTGAATATGTAGAGTGCCTCAGCCTGCTCATGGGAAAATCAAGCTATGACTTAGCAGCAACAGAACAATTTATTTGACCACCTTGCTGTGGACTCCTGGGACTTGTGGTTTGGAATTTGCTCTCCTAATGAATAAAAAAAATAGAAATCCTTTCCCCTCCCTACTAACACTCTGAAACAGTCAAACAAAAAAAAGGAGTATAGGATAGGCAAAACACTGCTGGGAGTTCCCTTCTTATTTGTGCTACTCTAGGGATTTAGAGTTAAATATTAATCTGTGTTCATACAGCACATCAAGACACAGCAAAGAGCACATTTTCAATCCTCTCATCCCCTTGAGAATATGCAAAAATATTAGAAGATGTAGGATTTGGGTGCACCATTGCTCTGACAATGAGGTTTGTTGTCAGGCAGTTGTGACATCACTTTGGAGTAGTGATGGACAATGAACAGCTGACCAAGGCTCCTCAGGGACAGTGCTCAGAAAATCACAATCAAAGCCAGAATTCCTGGGGCGGGTTGCCACTGCAGCTGTGGTAGAAGAGGTGATCACCACTTTACCTCTCTCTGCTGTAATTACCATAGTTTGTTCACATTTTCTGAGGGTAAAGAATGAGACAGGATTTCAGAGGTTCTTAAAGAAGTTGACAACCCATGCCATGAAGAAGGAAAAGAAAATAACTGCTTCTGAAATTCCCATAAGGCTCTTGATCATTTCTTGGAATTTATCCGAGGAAACCAGAAATATATAAACTGTTTGCAAACTGCAGTAAATAATTCCATTTTAAAATATGTCAACATTTTAATAAAAGTATTATTTGTCTGGTTTTTTTTTTTCCCAGCACATAAAATAGACCTCTGCTTATCTGTGAAAACAATTCAGTAATTCTGAATTTGCACACTTTTAATTCAATCATGGCTTTCATCTTAGTGTTGCTTAGTAAAAATCCTGGGGAGGAGGGAGAAGAAAAAAACAAAATCTCTAAAAAATGGGCCATGCCTAGTACACTGATGCAAAAATTATGTATCAGAGTATAGTTTAAGCTATATAGCCATATGAACAAAAATAAATTGGAATTTTTTTAAAAAATTGAAAATTCAAAAAATTTTGAGAAAAAAAAGGGAAAAAATTAATTGAAATTAAAACAACCCCAAAGAAATGGTGGGTACACTGCTCCTTGTTCAGAGGGCAATGCACGAGATCTATAGGACTTTGGAGTTTGAGTTCAATTTAGCTGCCCCTGGAGCTGGGTAACTTCAAGCTCCAGGATACAGTGAAATTCAAGAAGTGCTGGATCAGGAATAAAACTCAAATGACTTCTTTCTCTATAAGTGTGTTGTCCAGTAGGTTAGAGTCAATAATTTTTCCCCCACCAGTTCCACTAATGTTGATTTGTCAGTGCAAACATAGCTTCCAACACAATGGCAGAACACTTACCCTCGCAAATCCTGTAAGTGAGTAATTACAGCTTTTGCTTTAGAAATCTGTATTGTAAGATGAAAAGTCTCTTAGGCAGAGACTGACAATCAAAACAGCAATGAGCTGACTTTTGTGTCCTACTGCATAGGAGGAGGTGACTGGTGCTTCTATATCTGTAAAACCTTGTGTGAATGAATTGTCTAACTAGCTTAAAGGTATAAGAAGATTCAGGGCAGTGATATTGGATGTATCAAACCCCGGAGAAGGATCCCACAGCTATTCATTGTTTGATATCCTGCATTACAGGTTCCTGGTTCAGTATCTAGTACAACCAACTTGTGATGCAGGAGAAGGTGGGCAGAAATGTTCATAAATAACTCCCCTCCTCAGAAACCAAATTCTGTCAAGGAGAGAAATAATTTCCTGAACCCACAAGAAAGGGGGAGAAAAGCTTATAAAAACTTATATAAATTTACTCAGGCCCTGAGACTGATCTTGTCCCCAAAGCATATTCTGAATTACTCTTTCCAAATCTGTTCAGCTATAATTTGGCCAGGTGCTACAAACTCCTCTCCTGCCTTGGTACCTGTAAGTAGGTTTATCTGCTCTTCAGATAAAATATCAGTGCCTGGGATCTTGTTCTTAGGCACCTATTTCTTAATTTTTAATCAGATAAGGCATTCAGGAAGCTGAACTTAAAAAATATTAGGCATTCCTGTTGTCATAAGACATGGAATACTAATAATTGTAGCCAAATGTGTCAGAGCAATTCATAAGGTGATGGAGCTTGGAATAGCTCCCAACAAAGCCACATCCAGTAGACATAACTAACTTCAAAAGCAGGAAGCTGGGAGAAATGTAATAAACTTTTGATGAAATTGGGGCTTTTTTTAATGCACAGACTATTTTCTTGGTTTATTTTCCTGCAGTGGAATCTAATTCAACAGTTACACACTGACAGAAGGAGATTTCAAGAAAAAAGAAAAAAACAAACAACTTTTAAAATTTTATACAAGAAGATATAAGTAAAACAGGCTCTCTGGAGAAATGCTTGCAGCACCAAGCCTGACAGAGTTTAAGAAACATTTGAAAAACACTCTCAGGCACATGGTGTGACTCTTGGGGATATCCTCTGCAAGGCCAGGAGCTGAACTCAGTGATACTTCTGGGTCCCTTCCAATTCAGCTTATTTTGTGATTCAATGTTCCTGTGGCACAGGGAAATTAAAACTCAAAGTGAGTTCAAAGTGCTGGGGGGTGGGAATGGAGGAGCAGTGGGAGGGGGAGCAGTGAGCTATGACAGTGACTACAGAGGGGAAACTGAAAGGAATCACAGGACTTCCACACAAGCTTCTCCATAAGGCTCCACGCAACAGGTGCTGTCCTGATCCCTCCTCAGCTGCCCTCCTTGGCAATATTAAGTCATCAGAGCTAAATCTGCCATCATAATGCCATTTCTATAAATGCAGATGTTGTAAGGGCATTAAATATAGGGTTTACCGGTATTTTAAACTTGACTTGAGGAAAACATTAAGCCGTGGTTTGTAAAGGCTTTGCTTTGTTTTAATGTAAACAGTGGAATTTTGCATACCTGTGAATGTACACCTGCTCACTTTTCTTCCACGTGCTCACGAAGGAGTTGATCCAACATCATCCTCACTGGATAAATTTTTCACAATGAATTTATTCACAATTCATCAATAATTTTACATTACTATTACCCAAAGTGTGAACTTAATATTCGGAATAATAAAAGGAACACTAAAATCTACTCAATATAAACTTTATTCTGATTCTTAGAATTCCAAAAGACTGTTTGGTTTCAGAAATCTGCCTTATTGCTTAATAATCAAAGTCAAAAATATCTTTCCACCACAGATTGGTGTTGTCAAAGCATCATTGCGCCATAAACCCTAAAAACCTTATTATGGCAAAGAATATGGGAAGGTATAGGAAAAAACAAACAAACAAAACAAACAAACAAAACAAACAAAAAATCCCCAAGCAAACAAACCTGCAACCCAGTAAGACCGGGGTGGAGAACACCCCAGTAGTGCTTCTCTGTCTTCTTTTCAGAAGAGATATCGACTTCAAACGCCTTCAAAGAATAGACTTAGTGTAATGCAATATATTTAGAAGAGAGGCACTTAGCCCAAACCAAACCACTCAGGACTTCATGGGTCAGTTCTGTCTTAAGTTCCACCAGGGAAGCAAAAGGTACAGATTTCAGAACTATATTCACCATTTGTATCTTCTTTTCAGAAAGAGAGACCAGCTACTTTATAATTTTAAACACTATTAAGGTGAAACTTCATAAAGAAATGCAATTAAAATAAGGATGTAGTTTACAGATTTCTCCAAAACAAGCTTTACTTATAGCCCTAACTGGAGAAGAGAAATTTTTATACCAGTGGCTCCTCTGCTTCTCTGATGCCACAATCTGGCAATCAATATTTTACTCTTCAAGATGGCCAGAAACATTTAATTTTTAAAGGATTTTTGAAGCATCTTTATGCTGTATAGGTATCTGTAGTGATATTTTGTAATACTTTGACTTTTTGAAATTGTTTTCAAAAAGAAGTTTTGTTTGTATACATGTATGTGTGTGTGTATGAATGTATTTTAAATTTTAAATAGCAGAAGCATAGTAAGATGTATTGTATCCTATGAATAAAATCCACATTCTGGTGCAAGCTAAGCCAACAAAATGCATTTCTATTGTGTATGCTACACAGTTATTATCAATTCATTTATTATTATTTTTGTAATCTGTGGTTTTTTTCCTTAGTCTTTCCTTAAAAAATGAAAATGTTGGTTTTTTTAACTTAGGATTATACAGAAAAAGATTGGTCATGCTTGTGATTCAGGGTTTATCCATAGGATATCCATAAATATCCTAATATTTAAATTTTCTTGTGTACAAAAAAATTAAAAATTTCTTGCTTATTTAAATATTTCTTGCTTGAATTGAGGATTTGACACCTTCCTAACAAGGGAGTTTCAGATTATTTTTTCTATAGATTCCCAGCAGAGAAAGACAAAGAGATTTGCTGTAAGAATTGACTGACACAGCTCATAGCAAGAATGAAGAGCAGGTAAAGAATTTCTCAAACATTTAAATAATCAGAGAAGCATTAATATGTAAAGCACCCTGCATCTATTGAAATTACTGTTTCAGTATACACTTTTAAAACATCACAAAAGCTTTTATGTGTCCTTTGTGCACAAATGTTTACACTTATGCCTGTGTGCACCTCTATGAGTGAACACGCATGGAAGGATAGTAACTGACACATCTGTTTGCTTCCTGCAAACACTTCAGAAAGTAAACCAAGAGTGTTTACTAATTCAAAAACTCTGCATGAGAACTGCTGAATATGGAGACTGGCTTCTTAATTGCAGTTATGCAGCATGACAGTCTGATTCTAACTTTTGCATATGCACAATTAACTAACAGCAGGATCATCCCATCCTTCAGCCAGTCTGGTCAGCTGCCCAGAGATGCTAAATCAGAGGGGTAGTGTGCCTGGAGCACTTTCCAACACAGTCTCTGTTACACTGGTTGTTAGCTACTCACATACAAGGGAGAGGATTAACAGCATTGTTTCTTCCACAGTAACAATCAAAACAACTTGGGACAGGGCTGGGTAACTATCCTGGCACATTGGGGTGGTTTGTGTCAGATATTCAATGTTGACAAAAAACAAACTTCATATCAATGAATAACAGGCCTAATAATCAGAAAACACAAGGAAATTGTTGGAGTGGTACAAAGGGATGATTATGGGACTGGAGAAGCAGCCTTAGGATGCATCACAAAAGCTTCTATAGACATTCTTGGAGGTTTTTTGTGGCAGACCAAAACCCATGACACAGTATTTGCAGCAAGACTGAGCAGAATTCAGTTTTACTAATAACTAATCTTGGAAATTATTCACAAGGTTATCATTGTGATTTTATTTTAGAAGTCTAGTAAAATATGTTCAGCTAATTGCTCAAGTAGACATTGGTTCTTATTAAGTGACAGAGTCAAAGAGAAGTAGACTAACCCATTTGTGAATTATGATGAGGCTTGCATCCAAAAGGCTTTGGAAGGGAATAATTATGAAACGTCTGTCATTTCATCATAGCAGTCTGTCTTCAATCAAAGTATGTTGTAAATAGAAGTGTTCAGAAATTATCAAAGGAAACAAAGTTTTGTCAAAAAATGCTACTTCATACAGTCTGAAGTCTTTCATTTAAAACATCTTGGGTTCAATGAGGTTTTAGCAAACTCAAGACAGAGTTCAAAGAGAACCCTGCCTGGATCCCTGCAGAGTCTGCCTGGGCTACGGACATTGGAAACAGCCACCACAGGTCAGATCAAAACTAAATTAAAAAAACTTCCAGTGAATTTGGAATCCCAGTTTTCAGCCAACTTTCCTTATGAGGTATTTTTACTGCTATTTAAAAAAGATATCTAGCAGCTACAGCTCAGGAGAGAGTTTTTATAGAATAGATTTTTATCTTCAAGAAGAGACACATAAATGATTCAAAATTAGAAGAATATGACTAAAATGCAAGTTGTTCTTCTGCTATAAAGAGTCTCTGAAAATAAAACAAATTAGCCTACAAGTGATGTTTAAAGAATGTATGCATTAAGTACATATATGTAAAAATAAATTTCCTAGTGTTTCAGATTCCTGCCTCACAGCATTTCATTTCCTATATTTGGTGAATTTTGAAAAAAAATTACATACTTAGTGCTCATGACCAAAATGTAAAGGGAAAACATAAGTTCCTGTACACATAAAGTATGAGTGAAGTGATTTTACATAACTATGTTCAGGGTAATTTTCTATTCAGGACATAAATGCATAAAATCTTAGAAGATCATTTTTCCATACTTTGGTGTCATTAGAATGGTTTCAGGTATCTCTTGGTACCACGAATAAAGTAGTTTAAGGTTGTAATATATAGGGACTATGTATACAACATACATAAGTATGGAAATTAAAGTATCTAAGTTAGTTGGTATATTTTCAGAAATACAGAGCACTTGGTGGTGGTAAAGCATTAAAATATGGTTAGAATACCATTACATTTGTCTTTTTCTTCACCAAAGTGACTAGCACACACATGAAGTATAAAGGATTTGTGTATCTTGTTGGAATGTTTCCTGCCTCAGATCATGCTGGCACAGCACATCACGCTAACATAGGAAGAGTCAGTAGACTAACTGAAGGGTACTCGCCCAGGCAAATATTTTAGCATTATCTTCTTGTGCCTAACACACCTAACACAACACTGTCTTTAAAGCTCATAGAAGTTTTCAAATAGTCTTTGAAATCTAGATTTTTTTTTCTGAGCCCTTCTGTCTGCACTAAAAATAAGAACAGTGGTGTGTTTCTTATCAACTTATTTGAAAGAAGAATCCTATTGAAAACTAAACTCATTTCAGTTACATGCTGAAATGACTGTGCTAAAGGGCCTTACTGTATAAATGGAGCACACAAGCCAAAAACAATACAAACGTTTAGCTGCTGGCTTTAGCCAGTCTCTTTCAGTGCAAATCATAATTGCTTTAGGACTTTCTGAATCCACTTTTGAATTCAAAGCTTCAGACAAATAATTGGATTTCCTGAAAACATGCTGAGCTATGTTGCTCTCCCTGTCTTGCTTCATGTCCTCAGGGCTCCAGTCTCTGCTTTATATCAAGCTGCACCTAGTAGGCTAATTGGAGGGATGGGTAGATCACTCTGCATTAACATGTCCATCTGTATTAAATAAAATCTCTTCAACAGTCTTTGTCATCTTCACCAGAATTATCACTTCAGAGCTGAAAAAACAGGAAATCAAGTAAAAGTGTCTGTGTAATTTACCAATGGCTCTGGTATCTTAGCCTTGTAGACCTATGATCTAAGCCAATTATATACTAGCTGACTTTTTTTTACAGTACTTTGACATTGTATACTCACTTCATGTGTCTCACTGACTGCAGGGCAGCTCTAAATATGCTCTGGGCTATCTGCCTAGACATTTCTTGCTCTAGGTAAAGTACAGTTGAAACACCATTTGAGTTTGATCTGTTAGGCTTGTAAATATGTAACATCAAAGATTAAGCCCTTCAGTTTCCCAGTATTGTGACAGGTGTACAACAGGTATCATATTAACAAATGAGGTGTGGCTTTTTTCATTGTTGTTGTTTAACATTAATAGCATATAATAAGCTGGTGACACTTTTTTCCCCACATTTGTAAAAAAATGAATAATCAATCTACAGTGGCTGCTGAGACAAAAAAACAAACAACAACAACAACAAACCAACCAAAAAAACCCCAACAAAACCAAGCCCAAAAAAACCCACCCTGCATGAATTGCTGATGATATGTCTGGGGTCAGGTTTGAACTAAGAGTTCTCCTGGCATAGCTGTGTTCAGATTCTGAAAATATTTGCACCTTCTTGCTGACCTTACAGTGTTGGAAAACACTAAACCCCAGTACTATATAAGGGTGGTTTGGATGGCTTAACTTAAGACATTCAAAGAAATGTCATAAGAATGCTGACAAACATTCTTGTCTTGTGTCTCACGGTTTGATGTACTGCTCGTTCCTTAACATGCCACTTGCAGCCCCATTTGCCACTGTTAGAATCTTTTTTTCTCTCCTTTCTGTTCTAAGTATCTCAGACAATGCAGTCACCTCGCCCGCCCTAGCCTTCACAGTAATCAGCTGTCTTCTGCAACCTCTGTCTATTAGCTTGATGACTATTTGCTTGGTGTTTGACTTGCTGTTCTGCTTCTTTGAGGGCTTCCTCTTTTCTTTTCTTTTCTTTTCTTTTCTTTTCTTTTCTTTTCTTTTCTTTTCTTTTCTTTTCTTTTCTTTTCTTTTCTTTTCTTTTCTAGTTGTTTATAAAGGTTTCTGTGTTCTTGGATTCTAACATATTGTACTTCCAAAATGGCAGGAGCCACTTTGCATAGCTGCAGCAGAAGAGTGTTCAATACTGCAAAAACAGTATACATTAAAATATTAATGTGCACGAGCATATGTACCTGAGCATCTTTTCCATTTTATTTCTCTTCTGGTCTCGGTCTGCAATAGTTTATGGTTGTTTTTGTTTCCTACAATTTATATTCCATGATATATCCTTAAAGTCTTACTGGATAAGTCCACAGGACTAGTGCCAGAGTTCTGTCTTCCATCAGTGGCTGGGAGGGGGAGCAGGGATACTGCCACCCGTGAGACAGTATGTATCAGCAAACCACAAGTCACTTCAGGGCTCACCCTCTCCCCTGCGCCAAATCTGAACACTACATAGTTTCCTTACTGACCCTTTTGAACTCCACAAATTAATTTTCTCCACCTTGAAAACTGACTATACTTTCTTAGTTTCTCTGTCATGTTTCTTAACCAGCTTTTATTTATGGAAAAACTTTATTTTGCTAAGGCTACTCAGTTTCCTTCACATCCCGTCTAATGTAGGACTTCCTCCTCTGAGAGAAGATCCTCAGCAAGCTGTGGATGTTTCTTACTCTTGGTTTGGCACAGCTGGGGCATTGTTACAATCTCTGCCAATTATGGATGGATCTTATTACTGAGGTTAAGTTTTAACCCACCCATTCTCACCATCATTTGAAGATGTGTAATAATTTTGACAAACCTTAATGGCCATTCCAGATGCCCATTTATTGTGGAGTGACCCACAAACTATCACATCACAAATGGTCACAAAAACATACTCACCATCTGTGATGATGTTTGAGTTTTGCATACAACTCCTGATATATAAAGCAGGAATTTAGTTATGCTTTGTGGTATAAAAGTTGGCCAAACGCGGAATTAAATCTGAATATTGAACAGATATAGCATTTTACATCTTTAAGAACTGATATATTTTTTTCAGGAACCAAATTGAATCTGATGAAGAAACCCTCTGTGAAAAAGGTAGCTTTAACCATTTGATCAGACTACAGTTTCACATGTAATTATTCCATTTTTGTACAGATAAGAGGTACTCTGATGAAACTGAGAAAAAATAAATCTGAATCTCAACACAGGATGGTAAGTTCACAGGATAAGGCCAGCAGAAAGGCATCTTAGGAGGGCTCTAGTCTCATCTCTTGCTCAAAGCAAGGTCAGCTGTGAGGTCAGGCTGGTTGGCTCAGTGCTTTAGCTGCTCTTACAAATCTTGAAATGCTCAAGGATTTGGCTTGCACAATCTTTGCTTGACTGAACCTCTCATGTTTCAACCTATGCCTTTGACTCTTATCCATCCATTGTGCATCACTGAGAAAGTCTGGCTTGGTCACCTCCAAAAGCTGCTCTTAAGTGGTGGAGATAAGAATAGTATTGAGTCCCCATAGAGCTGTCTACTCCCTGACTGAACAAATCCTATTGCCCCAGCCTCTCCTTAAAGGTTGAGTGCTCCAAATTCTGAGCATCTTGGTGGTTCCCATGCTGCACCTGAAGAGAAGTGAAGAGGAAAAGTAACTTAGCTAGGCTTACAGGCTGTAGTCCTGTTGCTGTGACCCAGGATGCAGACGGATAGATGTATAGATAGCAGCTCAGAATAGTGGAAGTGTTTGAGCTATGAATTCAAAGGCTTGTTCCTTCATGGCATGAGCACTTTAGGGCAGGGCAAATACTGCTTAGCTGTTTCAGAAACAACAATATGACCAGTTACTGTACCACTTGCAGTGGCTTTAAGTTCCAATCAGTAAAACTGTTTCAGTCTGTAAAGATCTCCAAGTCATTCTCTTTGACGATTGCCTTGTGCTAAAAGACATTCCCTGCGCAAACAAATGTTTGTGACTAACATCTAAAGGCTGAAGAAATAAAACATAACCTGACTTGAAAAGATGTGTGCTGAACTTTGACTAATGACAGCCTGGTTAATGTGGAATTCTCTTTAATAAAAGTGAATCAGTCATAAGGACTTTCCGTGCCCATTTTTCCTGGATCAGATTTTCTCCTCATGGGTTTTGTATTGAAAGAAAACAGGTAAAGACACTCTGCCAAATTTTATCTATAAGTCGATGTTGTTGTGAAACTAAAGTGACTTGACATACACAAAAGGTTTTCTGTGGCTGTTTATGATATGATCATCCCTCAAATGATGAGTGGACCATGCCAGTGGCAAATACTTAATTTGCATAATTGTTTATGGAAGTATTCAGTTTTACTCTGGAATTTGGCTGGGTTACAGCAAAAACTTACAGCCAAGACACTGCCTCTTGGACCTTGGATTATGTTTAAGTTTTCATTTTAAAAATTGCTTTTAGACCTCATACTTTGATGTTAAAGATGGAAATGCAAACATTTTCTTGACACTGTGAGCATGTCAGCCAGGTTGCAGTCAGGAAGAAACCCTCAAACCTCATGCTTGTGTTGAAACAAATCAAACTCAGTGACACTTAAGGAGGAGGCTGCTGGCTTTAGGGAAAAGACTGGATAGTCCTTATTGGAATGACTTGGAAGCCCACAGGGCTCTGCTCTTCTGCTTTCTCATGACCTTGTGTAAATTAGCGTTTTATGACTATTCTAGGGAGAGGGCATTTAACTGTTTTGTTAAGAAAGAAAGGGATGACTTTCTCCTAAATTTAAAAAAAAACATTGTTGGCTTTGCATCAGAATAAACATGTTGCAGATTCCAGATGCCTGCAGCCAGTTAGTATTTAAGCAATAAAATCCTTATAGACTTTTGGCATCAAGCCTTACAGTTTTTGTGGGAAAGGAAGAAATTGTATTGCTTTCCTTCTTGCTATTTCATTTATATCACAGAAATGGAATGTCTTTCACAGTTGAATGTATGTACTTCTGTAACTTTTAGATGCAAAGCCAAAAGGCCCCTGTGATTCCTAAATGTTCTGCAGCCAAGCTTCTCTCTAGACCCTTCCAAAACCTACTAGTACACTGTTCAGGCCAGAAACCAATGGATAGCTCTGCTTAAATCCCTCTGCCCTTACCTTAGAGAAAATATGACTGTACTGTTGAAGTAAGAAGGCGTTACCTTTGTTGTCCTAAGAGGAATGTATTTTCTAAATCTTTCTCTAAAGTCTTTGTAAAAATACTTTTTTTTCAATCTTATGTCTTTTGGATGCTGAATCTAGCCATAGTTGGCAACCATGAAGTATTTATTTTTGACAAGAGGCTAGAGAGAGGAATGTTAGAAAACATAGTTGGCTTGCAGGACACAGCCCATGTACCTGAAGGGAAAATCATTTAAAACCTGATTTAGCAGACAGTGCTTTAAATGGAGCAATAAACTTTCAACCTATTGTGTTTTTTCAAAAATGTAGGTGGGAGGTAACCTTGGCACATGCATGAAGCAATGGTTTTCAGTTCTTTAACCTCTCTGAAAAATATGTAACAAGTCACAGTCATTAGAAGATGAACCTAAACAAATTTAAGTTGGAAGTCTATTTTTTTTAATTAGGAAAGATAATTAATTGCTTGAGAAGCCCTCCTCAATACACATTTGTTCAGTTGCTCAGTTATACAAAGTTTCTAAAGGATGCTCCTGGAACCCTGGCCGCAGTTCAGTAATTACAGTGGTAGATTCAACTGAATAGAATCTCATAATCTAATAATAGGTGGGAAAATAAAATGGGCTTCCCCACCAGCAATCAGGTTAGAGACTGAACTCTAGATTTTGGAAGCAGGAATGCATTAGGCAATGCAATATTAGGAATGATTGAGGGGGAGGTGAAGGACTAAGGTGTAATTTATAAAACTGAAGATACTGCACAGATAGGCAAGAGTAGTCAGATCAACCCCTGCAGGGCACTGGCAGAGGTGGCATCACCCCACACACAGAATGCTGTTGGGTGGGAGTAAAGGGGAGCCCAGAAACTGGGACAGGGCATTCTGAGCAAGAGCAGAGGCTCCCTGCTAAGGAATTTGCAACTCTTAGATGCACAAAGCTATGTCCAATCTGCTCCATTGTTGGTTGTTAGCCATGTTTCAAGAAGGAAACAGTTTTGGGGACTCAGAGAGACCTCTCCCTATTGAGGTTTCTGTAGCTCTGTTATTCTGTGACCCAAACTGCATGAGCAGAGACAGAGAGATAACTGGGATTCTGAAAACATTGTGACATTTTAAAATCTTCAGAACTGTATTTGTCGTGGTTGTTGGGCGCTTTTAACAATGTTTTCCTTGTCACATTGCTAACTGTTTCCCTGTTAGCACAGGGTGCAAGGAAGCTTATGGAAGTCTAATTTGAGACATTGTGCTCCTTGCAGGGAAGAAACACACATACACACGTTAGCTTAGTCATGAGAACTTGTGATATCATATATTAAGTCTTCAGCAGAGGTCACAGATGAACTGTAAGATTTACTTTGCTTAACACATATGTTTTAATGCTACAGCTTAACTGGTCATCCCTGTCAGAATTAAATATTCAATAAACAACTCTTAACAGTATAGTTTTTCCTTAGTGTAGACTCTTAGCAGCACTGAGCAGAAAAAAAGTAAGGATTCAGCTGGTTGAATCTTCCTAACATCTGGTTATTTTTCAGAAGTAAATATGTATATATATTTAAGTTTAGCATACTTAATGTAATATAATAAATAGTAGATCAAGTGATTATGACAAGTATTTAAATAATTTTGTTAATGTGATCCATTTTTAAGAACTTGGATATTTTATTCTTGATTTCCTGAAAAAAAATTCTTAGCTTATTTGTGTTGCAATGAGAAAAGTACATGCATCTTTTAATGGATATGTTTTACACTCATCTTTGGTTTTCCTTGAGGCTTTTTGTAACTTATGTCAAACTAAGGTTTTACTGGAGATCTGAAATGAATCTTCAACATCCTAATCACTTTGGCACATATGCCAAAACACTTCGGCTGAATATTGGATAAATCAGAAGGTCCACCCTAGGAATGCGATTCACAAGCTGCAGGCACTACTACTTAATAGTCATGGAATTTATCTGAAGAAATGATCCCAAAATATCAGTAAGATACAGCACATAGGTTATTCTTCAGATTCTTTTGGTCAACAGGGTTACATCTATAGTGCTGGACTCTTTCCTACCGCAGGTGAGCCTTGGGTAATTAGGACATATAAGACTCTAACAGAGACAAAACTAGTGAACAACTTAGTTCCCAAGCTGAGGTCCTTCCTTTGTATGCAGCTTGAATAATAACAGCACAGAGATGCAAAAAGTACACAGCATCCTGTGTTCCAACAGTATTTCTCATGACTCATTAGACTGTACAAGACTTTATGTATCATTGCTATCCACGCACAAAGTAGTCTCACAATATGCAATTAAAATACAATATGTGAAAAAGGGTGCAGATATTTTCTTCTGTATTAAAGTGGAAACCACACTTGAAGAAACAGGGGAATTATTCCAGTTCAGACAGTTCACTGACTTTGTTATAGATAGAGTAACAAAGGTGCTAGCAGGAGTACAGAAAAATGTCTAACCAGATATTGGCAAGAAAAAAGTTTTAGTAGCTCTTCTCTCCCACCCCAGAGAAACAACAGGTAACAGCTATGACATACATGATTGCACTTTCAAGGTAAATCTGATATTAATTCCCTTAATCTCTATAGAGTAATGTGATAGTTCATGATAGACTGGAGGTATTTAAATATGTCTCTAAATTAATCACTTTCAGATTTCACTATCCTAACAAATCTCTTGAAAAATATTCCTGGTATTAGTCTTTTGACAAGCTAGGTAATGTTATTTAATTAAGAGTAACTTAGTTCAAAAAAGGTATATTTAGAGAGAAAGGAATTATTGGTCTGGAAGAGGTTTGCAAAAAAATTTTTCATTGTGATGGAATAGTTTCATTATATATAAGAAAATTTCAATTTATTTTACCTAAAGAAAATTGTATGCATCAAAGTTCAGTTGCTATAAAATGCAGTTTGCCTAATTGAAGTTATATGAGGTACAGAAATTAGCAATTCTATGTTTTGTACTCATGTTGTCATAATCTCAGTCTAGTGCACTGCTCTCTATACATGTGGCATTCATTGGCAGAATAGGATGGAAAAAAACATATGTTCACAACTAAGTGGAATTTGATCAGCTGGTGCCAAAGTTAAACTACATGCATGATTTTTAAATTGTGATTTTTCTCTCACAGTGAAATGCTGATGCAAAACACAACTCAATGAGTTAGGTAAGTCTGTTTTGTTTTTTCTTCCATTTAAAAAAACAAAACATCAACCACAAAAACACAAACAATCAAACAAGCAATCAAAAACCCAAAACAAAGAGTAAAACGAACAGCTCAGTAAAATAAGAAGAGGAAAAAATAATAGCTTTTTTCTGCTCAAGACATGATGTACCTTTATCTCCTATATGAAAGGCATTTCTGAATCATAGCATTATTCTGGGAGATAAAGACAAAGATGTTCTATAGGATGTGCTCAAGAGGGCTGGAGTCCGAGATGAGAGGATGAAAGCAATGCTACCATCCCAAGTTTTGTCTGCAAACTAAATTTTGGCTGTTTGAGATGCCACCAGTCACTGTTAAAAATATGATGGTATGCTCTTTTCTAGGCTCCTGAGACATGCTCCTGCTCATCACATGTGGTTCAGGATATGGGACACATACACAGGTGAGCTCAGAGCCTCCTGAATTTTTCAAAGGAGACCATTTCCAATCTCACTGTAAAGAAAAGTGATAAACAATGATTCAGTAATGACTACTCTATGGGTCTGAATGCCACTTCTAAAATGTTGATCTGGGGGACATTTCTGTTGGCTTATATACACCAGTGAGCTCTGCAAAATAATCCCTGTGGTTTTTCCTTCCTATAGGTTTTTCCAAGGGATTGGGAAATAAAGGAGGTGCTGATGTTCTTCAGAACATCATCCACAAGTGGCCCAGGCTGAGCACTACACATCATATGAGTCCTTCATAATACAATCTGTTCTCTTCCTTCTATGTACAATCAGTAGATATAATTTTATGATTGGAACAATGTTTTTTTAAAAAATATTCTTGTTTAGTATCTACTAAACACAAAGGAGACAGTAACATAAGGTCTTAAAAATTTTCTTTCAAGATTTCAGGCTCAGATGCCTCTGCATTCAGTTAATTTCTTTTCTTCACAACCATCAGGGCCAGAGACAGACTATTTTACCAGATATAAATAGAAAATTTGGATAGACACATGGCACCCTTAAATATATCATCAAGTCACAGACCTCATATGGGTGGGACAATTTTGAGCTTTGAAGTTAAAGAATTCCTAAAGGAATGGTAAGACAAAATCAATTATTTAAAGAAAAAAAACATGGCATAATGAAAGGAAAGGCCTCAGACCTTCATAACGACACCGAGAAGAAGACTTTGAGAAGACTTGAGATTTATTGATTCACCGCAGTAGATACATAGAATAAAAAGGAAGAACCTTTGAAGCTGAAGGGAGTTCCTTTAACCACAGATCTTGTTGAATGTTTTTATTATGAAGCAAAATATGTTAAAAGGAGAAAATATGTTGATGGCATATTGTGCTGTCAACATGATGAAGGATTGAACCGGTCTACAAGGAGAACTCAAATACCTTGAGACTGGAAGCAATGGAAATAGAAAGAAATAGTATTACAGAAAGTAACCTAATGCTTTAAGAGTAATAATATGAAGAATTTCTATAAACTTTTAATTCTGCAACAGGAAATAACAGAGGAAAAGAAATATATGAGTGCAAAAGTTGTTCACATTAATAACCTTCAATCATGAGGTATGCTTGCAAAAGGTTCCCTGCAGTGTATATTGAGAGGTTTCCTTCAGTCCATTTCCTCACTACCAAGCAAAAAAAATAATTCAGAGAGGCCTCTTAAACTCTGTGCCTTCTTCTGGATGGCCACATTCAACATAAAAAAGAAATAAAAGATTGACATTAAAACATATGGAGTCCCAATCAGGGAAATGTAACATAACAAAAGCCAAGATAAGCTCGATATGTGCAGTTTAAGAAAAGGAAGAGTTACAACTGTTATGCATGAACATGCAAGGGATGGAGATAAACAGTGGGAAAGGAGAAGAGTCAGGTAGAATAAAGGACGTTGTCCACAAAGGAGCAATGAGCATATAAACTGTCAAAGAACAAATATGTCTACAAACCAGAGAGAAGTTTTGTGCCAAAGAGGTTGGAAACAGTCCCTATCTAGCAGAATTGAGTAGCTAAACTTGTATTTAAATATAAGTTCATATGTATTTATATATGTATAAGTTTTTATATGTTAATATATTTTAAGATAAATTTTGTGTAAGTCTACACAAAATATTTTTACGTAAGGAGACAGAATTTGATAATGGGATAATGCCTATTTTTTTTCAGTTTTGGAGAATGTATTAATAGACTATATTGGCCAGTTAATAATATCAAAGTTTTAATTTTAATGTTTTCTAAAGTATATTAAAATTAAAATAAGTAAGGGAACCTACTTAAACCTTCGTCACAGGATATCATCTATATGCCATGGTTTTAGTTAGTAGAAATACAATTTTATGTGTTATTGTTTATATGGAGTAATGATTCCTAATACTGGAAGATAATAGGTCAAATTAATTGATATCGTATTTTTAAGAAGAATTCGTCCAAGGGATCACTGCATTTTTTACTAAGTGAGGGATTTTGTGAGGGATTTCAGTTCAGGAGCAGAAATAAACATCTTGGATGATCCTAAATAGTGAAGATAGTGATCATAAACACTTCTGAAACAAGATCCACCCACACCATTATCACACAGTTATAAAAGATTTTTGCTTAAATTAAAGGTGTGTATCACCTGTGCTAGTGATATTGATATATTGTAGAGGAGATTTATGCTTTTGAAGAAAACCCAGTCAGAATCAGCATATTAACATCAAGAGCACCTTAGGTTTAACAGGTAGTCCTATGGTACATCCCATGTCTCTTACACTCTGATTTATGTGGCTCAGGAAGGTCTTTGTTTTTTCCTAAAATAGGCTGCTGTAGGAGAAGTTACCAAGTATACCATTTCAACATCAACATCAGTGACTAAACTGAAGAACAAGAAAAGAAAGAAATTAAAGAATGCAAGAAAAGAGGAAATTAAAGGAGGAAAACTTCTTTCTCTCCAAGTGTAATTTTATTCAAATCAGTATCAACAATAATAACAGTAACTGCACACTGAAAGGAATTGGCAATAGCAATTTATAGTATGAGTAAGAAAATGTAATTGCTACTATTGACTTTGGACATTGCTGCGGTTCCAAGCAGTCTCTTTCAAATACAGGACACCTTTTAATTGAGTAAGTAAAAGCTCTCAGGTTTCTAGGGGATTTAAATTTAAATATGCAGGATGAATAGTTCCCTGATGTCATTCATCATCAATTTTCCCCACCTTTATTTGAGAGCAATGCCTGGCATGCCAGTGCATTTTGTGTCTTGCCATTTTTCCTTTACTTCCTACAACTTTTACTATTTTTTTCTTATCTGATTTCTCCTGTGCTTCTAAATTTTTAAGATGTGACAAAAAGCGCAGATGACTGAAAGTTGCAATGATTTGTTACTGGTGTATGACACCCACATTTTTTTGTGAAAATAACTTTAAAAAGTGGAAGATCTGTGCTGTCTGAAGTGACTAAAATCACTCCTATTTTACTCTGAATTCTATTGTTTCAGTGTCTTTTTCTGATGTTTGTGATATTGATATCTGAATTACTTCAGTGACCACCCCAAATTTTTGGAAAGCAGTATGACGAATTTTTGAAGCAGAACATCTGATAATAAAAATACCCTTACTCTCCAGTGTGAGCTCTGTAGTTTATACAACTTTTTGCACTGATTGGTAAAGTTTCATTTATATCTTCCAATTCCTCTCACCCACACTGCACTTGGCTGCTGCCCACCAGTGGTTCATTCTAGGGAATACATGAAAAAGAGAGAGCAAAACATTACAGCCGTGTTTATTACATTAACAGAAATAATATATGCCAAGGCTAAGATATGGTTAGCTACTTCTCTGTGTCAGAGAAAAAGAAGAAGGGGAATATTACACAATTATATACATCAGGGAGTTCTTAATACAATTTTCTATGCTGGTTGTTAATTTTGTTCCTGTACAGATAATTTAATTTACCACTATTAAGTATTTGCTCATGAATGTAAAATGCTTGCTTGCTATTTTTTTCTTTTCCGTATTTTTCACCTAACAATGATACACACATTTCAGTGGATTAGTGAGCTACTACCTTCCTTGTCTACCCTACTTGTTGCTTAAACGTTGGAAGTCATTGTACCTTTATATTTAGGCAAAAGTTTTATTACCAAGTAGACTAACAAACTTCCTAAACTTTACTAAATAGCTGATTTAGTAGTTTTGTGTATAATTATGCTAGTCAACCACCAACTAAATAATCTGGAAACTAAAACATTAAGTAATGAAAAGGCACATAAACTTTTTACTACACAAATGTATTGTCATATCAAAATAAAATCAATTTATATGTACAAAGAGAAAGAAATGAAATCTTCTTATATCTTTTCATTGTCTTGAGAGAAGTACAGAAAAAACAAATACCTACTGCTTTAAGACAGCCTGGCTCTCCACTGTGTTGCAATACAATTATTTACATCATTCCTTCTACAGAAGAAGTAGATTGGAGGCAGGCAGAAGGTATTTTATTTAAATGAAATCAGAAGTATTTTTCAGTTTGCTGTGGCTTTCTAGCAGGTGGTTCTTTCCAACTGCTGTTTTCATACTGAGAACTTTCTAGCATATGATGAAGATATATCATGTCTGGTTTGTTCCTTCTGTGACACATGGTGTGTAATATTTTCTTTTGGCTGGATTTTTATTTGTTTCAATTTGCTTTGGAAAGGTATCTGTGCCATGGTACTTGTCATTTCCAATGTAATTTAAAGGAAATGCATTAGGGAAGAATGATGATGGCACTTATGGTGGTCTGTACTTCTTATGGATGTCATTTGATTGACTAAAAAAAATGTTATGTACTGGTACATAATGTTATTTTAAAAACTGCTGGTACATCTATGACGAAACTTTGCATGGAAAAAGTTGCAGACTGAACTGAGGAAAAGTAAATGATGTATATTCTGCCAAAGGAAACTGTGTGAGATGACCTTTAAATGTACCTCACTACCCAAACCACTCAATGGATTCCATGATGCTCAAAGTGATTTTTCCCTTACTGATGACATTATTGGTATTTCATTTATTTAATTCATGAACTGACTTTTTTCAAACACCAGACCATCCTAGGCATTGAAGGGGAAGGTGAAGTTTGCATCATGAAAATACTATCTCCTCTGGGACCTGTGTTGTCTGAACATTTCTTGCTGCTGCAAGCAGATACCAAAAAGATATGGAGAAAAACTATGGTATTGATAAATGAGGGACTGAGACATGGAAGAGTGTTTTCCCATAACTATTTTGAATATGTCCTGCCAGGACGGGTGTAAATCCTTGTAATCCATTCAGCTTTCCTCCAGCACCTCTGTGAGGAAAGCTCCCACTCTCTCCTGCTGGTGAAGCTGACCACTCCAGATGATGAGAGTGGATGTCTTGCTCTTATGCACTGACAAGCAACAACCCTCTAACAAAACAGGAGAGCTGCCTCTGCTCAGAGAGAGGACCTAAGTCTGTGTGGCTCAAATATATGGCCTCTGCATCATGTGAGGGACCTTGCAGACATTTATTCCTAAATCCTCTATCAATTTAGTCCGGAATGGAAGGGTGGATGATAAACAGTGGGTACATCTCCCATGTATTTCCTGCAACATGTGTGAAGGAGAAACCTTTTGTTTTCTGAATTAAGTGCTGACTATTATGGACACAAATGTCTGTGCTTGTACAGGACTGTTTCATGAGCCAGAGAGGGCAAAGTTGGATTAACAGTTTAAATTCATTTACAGATGTCACCAGAGGGAAACTTGGCAAATAGTAGTACATTATTAATTGACTGGTGAAAGAGACCTGTATTATCTGAGAGGACACCTTAAATATATGCAATATCTGTGAAGAATGTCGACTCAGGATGACTCTTCACAGAATCTGGTGCTGGGTTCTCCAGGAGTTGGTTAGCTCCCAGCATTAAGTGTATAACTTAGAATTAGCATAGCTCTGGCAGAGCCCTGGAGGCCTTTGGGTTTTTATACAGCTTTAGATTAGGGCTGAATGATTCCTGAAATTTTCACTGCATCAAAATTAATATTTTATACTCTTGTGGGTGTTTTCTCTTAATTTGGTTGATGATTTTTTCCCCCACAACTGAAGTATTGTTTTCTATAAAAACATTTTTAACTTGAGGTAATTAAATTGTGGTTCACTGTCTGCTCCTGACATGGCACAGTGTCTAGTAAATGTTTTGTTCATTTTTTTTACAGAGTTTGCAGACATAATTTCTAATAGTGCCCTTTCCTGGATAACTTCAACATAGAGTATATACATTTCCTTGCCTGAGAAAATAATATATATATTTATAAGGATGTGACCAGATGACTTTTTCATTTCATGTGTCATAATATATTTATTTCTTGTATCTATATAACCTAAAATTTCCACATTATTAGCAGTATCTGCATTATTTATAATTTTCTTTTTGGCATTTGAATGCTTATTATGGTTTGGATGTTCCATTGCTTCTTCTACACATCTGTTATCTTTTCATTGTTTCTCTACAATATCAATTCTTTTGCAGGAACTTGCAGTCTCTTATGTGTTCACTTCAATATAGATATCCTGCTTCTGACATAAATCCAATAATTAATCTGTCAGGATTTTTGTTTTACCTCTCTATATAGTTCATATATACTCCCATTATGACTAGATTTTTCTCTCCAAAACAGTTGCAGCTCTCAAATTAATTCCTGCATTGATGTCCAATTTTTAATATGTTTAATTTCTGTTTAATATAGTATTCCAGTCAATGGACATGGTTTCTCTTGAACAGTTCCCATAAAAAAATCCTCTTCCTTAATGTTGTTGCTTATCTTTTTAGAGTAGGTGAAATATTCTTTCCCAAAATCCTCTTAATTCCAGACAATCTAATTTCTGTGGTGTCATTTCTCAATAGTATTTTTATTTCTCAATAAATACATTTTCTAAGTGTTGGAATGCTTTTGAAAAAAATTATTGATTGTGTCCATTTGCGAAGCTTGTGTTTATGTGGTGTGAGTATTTTAGTGGTCTTGTTTTCATTTTGATGCTCTTCAAAAGTTCACCATACCTTCTCTCTGTATGCAGCTTGAAGGCCAACCCCATGTTTTCTTTGCCTTCATTGTCATCAAATTTGCCACCTGGTCTTTATATTTAACTGGTTTAGTCTGCTTTTCCAGTTCTTCCAACTGTAAATTCAATTCTCTTGTGGTCAGCTTCTTGTTTTTGACTCTCTGAAGTCTTCTAAGGTCTGGTTTCAAATTGGGGATTTAATGGAAATAATTTCTTCACAGTTGCAGGCTTAATTCAGTAGCCATTCATAGTCTTCAAAAGTTTATTTTCCTGTTACTGTTTCCTGTAAAACAGCTATTGTCAGGATTTAGTGTGACATTGTCTGGTAAATATTCTGATTTCATGTTACCTGAAACAAAAACTCAGCAGGATCAGATCATTTTACAAATGACCACACATATTGTTTTTTTCTTTATTGTTTCACTTGTTTCCTTGAAGAGATTACATTCTTGCATCCTTTGTTTACATGTATTTCCGGAGACATGGGCTCTTTCAACAGTCTAGATTCTCCACGTACTTCCCCCTTTTCCCCCGATTTCTCAATTTCAGGACACTTTCTCTGTTCTAGTATCACATAGTGTTTCTGTGCTTGTTGTTCAACTCTTAAAATATTTTTGTACAATGAAACTGACTGTTTAATGGACAGCAGGAGCATTGCAAACATTTGCTGTAAGAAAAGGCAAGATCTGTGTTGCGCATTTCACTGTATCCACAGAAGATATGGGACTGGCCACAGTATTTCCCTGTGACACCCAGTGCTGCCGGGTGCAATAGCTACCTATTTTCTGTAGGAACACTCTGAACACTCCCATGCATTGTTTTGCAGGAGTATCCAGCCCTGCCAATAGATTCCAGGCTGCTGTGGCTCAAGAGGATGTCCATGGGTAGCACTGGATCTGTTCCACAAGGCCACACTGTTGAACCCCTGCTGTGACTTTACACTCCACACTGTGCTTCCAAACTCCTCTGAAATGCCAGTGTGCTGCCATGTTAGGGAGTTATGGACAGCAGACTGTGCCTTTTTCCAGCATTCATACACAGGTACTTCAGGTTCACCTGCCTCGCCCTGCCTTCTTCCTTGCTTCCTGACATTATTTCTAGAATAGTTTTTCCCATACTTCACTTGGTTTGAAGTGGTGGTCCGTTCATATCCCACCTCTGTTCACCTACTCCATGTGGGTGGGAGATGACAGACAGCTGCCCTAGCAATTAAAATGCCTTATGTGAGGATATGCAGGACAAGGGCCTTTTCTCTGCCAGAGGCATGAAAAAAAATTGTTTTATTTTTCATCCTGATCCAGGATGAGAACACCTCAATACAGTAGATTTCACAGGAGATGGAGATTCTGTCAGAGTTCTATCTGCCTCATTGCTGGTCTGGTTCAGCAGTGCTAAACCAGTGTCTCTGGATCTGATGCCCACCTGAAAGAACTAGAGGGAATACTGGAGTTATGACCTGCACACCCAGGTAAGGGGCAGCTGGATGTTTCTAATTACTTCCTGCTCTTTCAGTGGGCAAAATATTTCTTCACCATTCTTCCTTTCCTGTCCATTCCTCCTCTTTGTCCTTTCTCCTCATCCTTTTCTCTCTTTACTGCTCTCTTGCTGCCTGTGTGGACCTAAATTCCACATTGTTCTCTCTCTACATAATGGTGTGCTGACTTTGTCCACTAGAATGTTTTGTTGAATTTGTTTTCTGGAATTTAACACATTAAATTGACTAACAAAGAAATTCTTGCACAAGCTATGATGTAGAAGCTTTTATTTGGAAGCAAGGGTGAGAAGGAGGAATACTAATTACTCCCTTTAGCAGCAGTGAGTTGTTAAATCAACTTAAGCAGGAACCTTGGTAATACTGCATTTGAAGAAGCCTGTGTAGGACGACTATCACAACACTCTGTCATGACTGCAGTGTGGGATGATGAACAAATGGACAGTTTGCAAGGTCACCCTGCTCATGGCATCAATTGTATTGCAGCTGAGGGCACAGAGAAAGAACGGCATACTGTTATTGACCACAGTCTGTGTCCTACTGCCAGGGGACCTGCTCCCTTAATTCCAGAGAAAAAACACATGAGATTCAAGGAGCTTATGGCTGTTCCAAGGTGACTGATGCTGATTTAGTTCCTCTTTGCCAAAAGTCAGTGCCAGAGCTGTTTGTTGTAGTGACCAAGACACTGGGAAATAGCTGTGAAGGTGAAGTGTACATCTGGTCTCAGACGTGCATGAACCTCTGATTAGGCCAGTTTGTCACTATATCCTTCATCAACAGGGTGTTTCTTCCCCTTTAATAAGCTGCTGCATAAATGCCTAGAAATCAGCATCCTGCAGTACAATGGAGAAACTTAAATCCACTTGTGAGAAACAGTGGGGCTTTTCTTTTTGGGCTTCTGCAGTGGACTGGGTATTGAAAAAACACACACTTGATAACAAAGAGTGTTAGGTGTTTTGATTGCCTTTTGGATTGTCTTGGCTTTTAGGGCATGGAATTCCTCGAGTTAGACTGCTTCCTGATATAGGACAAAATATTTAGATCTTCAGAAAGTGTGTTTAGAGCAGATATTGTTCTTAGACATATTAGGATGTAACTATGGCAGAAGAGGTCAAGGGCAGCCTTTCAGCCACTTGCCAAATTTATGTAAGGCAATTCAGTGAACAAATCCCCAGAATCCAGAAGTTAGTCTGGCCCCACTCCTTGTACTAGATAAGTTTTATTTCTTTAACTTCAAAGTACCAGCAAAAAGATACCCATAAATATTGTCAAAATTTGATCATGATAAAAAATAATGCAGTTCTGTGAAAAAGAGAGCGGGGGTTATCAGCTCTGTGAAACCTGAACACATGATTGCAGTGCTCCACATGATTGAATCTGATATCCCAACACATGGCATGCAGTAACTGACAGAGATCATTATGGTTTAACCCCAGCCAGACACCAAGCCCCAGGCATCTGCCCACTCACTCCCACCAACAGGTTCGAGGAGAGAATCGGAAGGGCAAAAGCTAGAAAACTCATGGGCTGAGATAAAGGCAGGGAAAGCAAAACCAAAGCACACAACCAAAGCAAAACAGGGAATTGGTTCACTGCTTCCCATGGGCAGGCAGCTGTTCAGCCATCTCCAGGAGAGCACAGCCCCACCATCTGTAATAGTGGCTGAGGAAGACAAATGCCATCCCTCCAAATGTCCCCACCTTCCTCCTTTTCTCCGGCACTTTATATCCTGAGCATGGTGCCATGTGGTCTGCACTATCACTTTGGCCACTTGAGGTCACCTGTCCTAGCTGTGTCTCCTCCCAGCCTTTCATGGACCCCCAACTTCCTTGCCTGTGTCACCATATGAAAAGCAGAAAAGGCCGTGGCTCTGTGTAAGCTCTGCTCAGGAATAACAAAACCATCTCCAGATTATCAACCCTCTGTTCACCACAAATCCAAAACTTGGCCCCATACTAGACCCTGTGAAGAAAAATTAACTCTGCCCCATCCAAAACCATAATAAGCTTTATCACTATAAATGAAGCAATATCAAGGCAAAGTTTAGCAGACAGTAAAACAACTGGAGAAAAACTTGAGGATCAAGGTTTGTCAGTGTTGCCTTTTACCTGTTTAACAGCTGCTCTTTGTATTTGTTCCTCTAAAGATAGTTGGAGGGTCAGTTGAGGCTGGTTGACCCTCATCTCTGCTGCTTGCTCATTTTAACCTCAGTATTTTGAAACAATTTTTAAAATCTTGAGCAAGAACAATATAGAAAAAAAATCACTGTTAGAAGCAACCATCATCATTTACGATGAAGCAAAAAGAAAAAAAAAAGTTTAGGTTCAAAGTTTTACAGAATTCAATTTAAATTTGACCTCTTTAAGCCTTTACTTGATCAATTATACAGTCAGTCTACGAAAATTAGTAGGTTGTCCCTTTTTACTACCAACATTATATTACTCCATCTCTTCAAAATCGTGTTTCTTAGAGTCTCAAAAATAAAGAGTGTGAACTGAACAGCAGCTGTCAAATATATTTTAAAAAGTATGACCAGCCCTGTACTTCCTTAGAGTCCAGAAATGTCACTATCTACCTTGCATTTGCTGTCTTTTAGACTCAATTGAATGTAGATATGTCCTTGCCATAAAAAAACATTTGCACTCTGTTTTAAATACTGTTTCATGATAAGAAGGCAATTTTCAAAATTTTTACCATGCCTACAGACTTAAGGCAAAGGTAAGGCATTTACATCTTTGAGTAATTATCTGTTTCAAACTTTACAATCAGTGGCTTTAGCCTTACATCTGTCAGTTATCATCACTCACACAACTGATGCAGGGCATGGCTTTGCTTCTTCTGGAGAAATTACAGTGTTCCAAATGAATACTTCTAAAAGATTTTAGTGTATAAAAAGCTTCCCTTAAAACTTTTTTTTCATTATTTTTACATGCTTTTTTTGGATTTCTTTTTAAAAAAATTACATTTAATCACGTTGATATGGCTAAGTTATACTTGGTATATTTTAGGGCAGCCAACGGCTCTGTGAGAGGGTACACTGTGCTCCCCTTGCAGCATTGCCTCATTTCCTTCTGCTATAACTAACAGTGGCATCAAATATCTGGGCTTGTATTTTGTGCATGATTTTAAAAATCTTTGTCTTCCTTTGATTACAATTCTTCCATATGAGTTTCCCATAACTTTTTTTTTTTTTAATTGAACAGTGCATTATTCAGTAATTGCATGGAATTTGCGTAACTTTATGTTCCCTTTGCTGCATTATTTACTTTTGCATTAGCCACCTATGGAACATTAGTGTTTCATTTATCTCCTACTGCAAATAGTCTGGTGGAGACACATAAATCAAAAAACATCTGGTTATGGATAGACAAAATTTTAGTAACATCATCATAACCCAAGAGTAATGGGTTAATCTGACAGGGCAACTCTGTGTTATGATATACCCAAGTGTCTGGATTCCCCTAAGTGGATTAACTGCTAAAAAATGCAGTTTGGCAGAAACTGGAATGATCATGATTTACAGTCAAAACACGGAGTATTTATGGTTAAGAAAATAAGAAAGCAAAATATCTGAGATATATTTTTTTACTCTTTTTAATGGAATGTTGGGGTTTTTATGCTTCAAGACATCTTAATTATTTAAAATTTTCAATTGAAAGAGAAGGAACATCTAAAAGATTTTAAAATAATTTTCCAATTTGTCTGTGAGATCCTAACTGACTTTTAAACCTCTTCAAGTATAATTTCATTCTGATGGAAAACTATTTCTTTTTCAATTCTCCAACCAAAATATATGAAAACAGGCAATCAAAAATACGCAATTATTCAGTTGAGGTCCTCAGTTTCAGTTTTAATTTTTTAAAAACTGAATTTTGCTTATTCTTTCTGAACACACTCTGTGCAACAAGGAAATCTTATGCATGAATATATTACTGTATAACTGTTTATATTCACACAGCTGGTGCTCAGTCAAATTAGAAGAGATCAACCACGAACTGCAAATACTCTCTTATCTCCATTCCTATCACTTAGGCTGGTTTTGGAAATTTGATGCCAGTTGATTAAACAACCCAGATCTCTCCAGCCAGGTTTTGCTGTCTTTAATATACTGATTGTAATCTTTCTTGGTCACATCATCCTGTGCCTGATTCACAGGATGAAAAGCTCTCTTGTGTTACACAGTTCTCTTGAGTCTTTGGATTGGAAACACTTGACGTGATTACTACTGCCACTATTAGACAGCATTGTTTGTGAACAAAATATTTGTCAGACGCTCCCCTATTTCTGAATTTCTCATCCCTGATGGAAATGCAATCCCTTAGTTTCAAGGGAGTGTTATTAAAATTCAGATCATGGATAGCACCATCCTCACATTC
This sequence comes from Motacilla alba alba, assembly GCF_015832195.1. NCBI lineage: Eukaryota > Metazoa > Chordata > Aves > Passeriformes > Motacillidae > Motacilla > Motacilla alba. The sequence goes on along the minus strand of NC_052017.1, from coordinate 88,699,339 downwards.
AAATATATTTCTACCTTTCTTTTTGTATTCCAAAGTAAAAACAATAGCATTTATGCAGCATGTTTTTAAAGAGTGTACACTACTTTTAAGTAGTTCAGACTGTCCCTTCTAATCTTTGCATCCAGTTATTGAGAGAAATTTTACTCTTTCAGAGTGGAAAGAGCCTTTTCCCCAATATAGCAGGTTTTTTAGTAGTGTATGCTTTTGCATTGAAGTTTAGTCAGTCCTCCAACAACAGTGGCAGTGAAACCTCCTTTCACAGATTTTTGTCCCCTGTTACCCATCATGATTCTTTGAGATATCTCTAATACCTTCCTACCAAACCCTGCACTTGAACCCCAGGTATCTCTCCCTGATGAAAGCCACCAGCTGCAAATGGGCAGCATATGCCTTGCTGGTGCCAAACTGCAAGTGTAGTTTGCCAGACTGTATCTGCACCTGGGCTGCCAGGTGGCCAAAGAACAAATAAGGCTGAGCTCAAGATTCAGCCTTTTCTTCTACAAGACCTTCCCTTGAATCTTTCCCTCATGCTTAGTGACAGGTTTTCATGATACTTGTCCAAACACAGAATCTCTGAGATGTTTATCTCCTTCTCAGTGGGTAAAACAAATAATGGGGGAAGTCAGGTGGCTTATAACAAACATAAGTTTCACCTTCTTAAGAAATCAACATTAAAAAATATTTCTAGGCTTCACATCCTTTTTTTTCTATACATGAGTTATTTTTGGCTTCTCGATTTTCAGAGACCTGGTGTTTTTCTGCTGCTTATTAGCAGAACTACTCCAGAAAAAAGTTTTGTCATGCTGCTGCTTCTTTCCCTGCTTTATCTTCTTAGACCTTGACAAGCCTTAGTGATGTTTCATTTAGGGTCAGAATGAAATAGAAAAATCAAAAAGCAGTGTCATGTATACAAGTAACATACTGGAAGATGCCCTGAATTTCAGGCCCCATTCATCCTACTTTGTCTTGTAGTGCCTAGCAGCAGTGGAGCTCTGGCTGAATCTGTTTCCCCATGGTCCCTGTGTAAAAAACGCAGAAGCAACATTTAGGCAACTGAGCTTTCTTCACAATGACACAGAATTTTAAGGTCCCTGGTAGATATGGCTGCACCAAAGGCCATGTCTGACCTAGGGACCCATGGCGTTAACCTAACTCTCCTTCAACTTGGTCTGAATAAGTTTTACTAAAGTCAGGTGCTGTAGATCTACATCTTGTCTTTTTCACTAGTTAGGAACAGAGCACAGATCGATTCCTGCCAGTATCTTCTTGTGTGTACTTGATTTTATTTCCTTCCTAACATGAAAGGTTTCTCAAAATGTTGCCTGCGAAATAGCTCTCTGCTTTGAACGCAGTATATAGAGCATGATGAGTGAGATGGATCAACATGTGGAGAGATTTGGACTCCTCTTTGGTATCTGTTTCCATCTGTCAGAACTGGAAAATAGAAAGTAATGTGAATCAGTTCACATTTAACTATAATCTCCACTGTAAGGACTGCCAGAGATGTCTTTGGCACAATCTGCCTGGGCAGGTATCCAAGACTTCTCGTTGTATGTGTCTTGACTTAAGGAAGCCTCCAGGCACAAGAACCCCAAATGTTTTTGCTTAGAAATGAGTTCCAAAACATTTAACATTGATGTGATCCTGAATTTTGTAAATGTGTTCATTTTTTTTCCCTTTTGAACAGGGTTTTTTAATGCTTAAGCTTGATGATATCAAGGAAATTTTACTTGATGTGCATTGAAAAATGCTTAGAAATCCCGCTCTCTCTTCTCCTCCTTCTCTAACTCTTGCACAAGAAAAGACATTAATGAAAAGATCAGTTATAAAGCAGAAGATCGATGAAAAGACAACTTAAAGTGACCCTCAACTCAAACAAGAGCAACATCCCTTTTCCTCAGACTTATACTCCCAACACTTCACTCTGTTGCTGCTTGAAGGAGGAAAAAAAACACTGCAAGATAAAAAATAGATGTCAATTAACTACAAAGCACTCCTCTTATATTACAGATCTGCCTCACCTCTCCATTCTATGGCTAGTGAATGACTAATCAGGAGTCATTGAAGGTTTCTAGAATGATGAGGCCAAATAGGACTGAAAAGTTTGTTTCATTTCCTGAGTGTTTTGGTAGGATTCATTTGGTTTTAACATAGACCTTGCAAATTAGAACAGTGCTTCTGTAATGCAAATATTTCGTTAGAGCAAGGCACTGACACTTTACTATTAACAGAACAGGTAGAAAGACATACAAATATGTTGAAATACATTTATGATGGCTGAGGGAGGACTCTGCTGTTGAATATATATACCTACATAACCAGTGAGCACTGAATCTGAAGGGTACCTTGTGAAATCCATGTATTCCAGAGGCAATAACAATGTTCTTGTACATAAACACCACTATTTTCCTGTTAGGTACCTATTCTTGGCAAGACTGAAGGAAAAACATAAATTAAAACAAAACCACATAAACTTACTGAACCTCTGTTTCTTTCAAGTTTTAATTGTAATTTTTGGTTTGGGAATAATACACTGTGTGTTGTTTATGTCAATGTTAATGCTATCAAAAAGGCTGTAACAAGTGTTTCAGCTTGTTAGAAGTTCTACTTACCACAGAAACCTGGGAGAAAAGAACAGAGTTATAACTTCTGTTTTAAGAGAAGTTGAAGACACCCCTTTTTTATAATTTAAAATGCTCAAAATGTTCATCTACATTGCAAAATATTTGCTTGTCTGTGGTTTAGGAAAAGAGAAACCCGATATTAACTTTGCAAATTGTCATCTAGATCTTTAGAAGTTCTAAATGAATGTGGACAATTGTCCTTGCTAAAGCTTCACTAATTCACATCATTTGAGGAAAAATCCTCTGATGTACAATGCCACGTGCTACAGAAGTGACAACAAACTACAAGGATGGCATTCTAGTCCTATGACATTGCTGGGGTATTTTTTGTGCCATTCATGCAGTGCTCTTTTAAAGCTGGATAACTTTGGTTGAGAATATCCTCAGGCAATCTAAGGCTACTGTAACAAAGCCTATGCCATCCCATCTGATTGCTGGAGTATGACTAAGGAAAAGAGGAAAAGTGAGAAAATTTCAAAGTCCTTTCTTCATGAGAAGAGACCTTTGATAAAGGTCAAACAGTGCAGCCACACTTGCCTTAACTCTAACTCCAAATTAGTTCTGAGTCTGACTCAGCTACAGACACATGCTTTCATTTATACCTTCCCTGCAATCACACTATCTACCTAAACCCAGCTCAAGGCAACAGCTCATGAATAGGATAATTTGCTTTAAGATGTTAGTGTACACAATAGGAAAGCTCTCTATCACAAAGAAATTATTTCTTTTTCTACATAATGACTTAAAAAATTGCAAACATTAATTTCCGCCTTATTTTTTAGTAAATACATCAGTAAAGATAACCCACAGTTTTGAACCATTAATTTAAATTTTAATTTTGTTTCATGGCATAGAGAAATGCTTGAGATTTTTCAGCTTTTAAAAGAAAACATTTTTTCATTTTCTGTCTACTCTACCTTATCCTTCCTTATTGTGATTTTCCCCAACACTTCTAAAGATAAAGCTCCACATTAAATAAATGGTTACACTTATCAGTATGAAGTTTTATTTCCTCTGCTTCCAATATTAACATAGACAACATTAATTTAAGGGTAATATTACAAAATCTTAACTCTACCTGAAGTTAGAATCCAACTTGCCTCAGCTAAGTTCTCACTGTTTTACCACCACCTCCTCTGAACGTTGTTTTCCCACACATAACTAAAAAAACCCCCAAAAAAACCAAGTTTGGAAAAGTGGCTCCCCAGTTTCTTACAAAAAAAAAAGTAATTTTCCTACTGAAGAAAGTGCGCTGATACATCATTGAAGCATATTTTTAAACAGAGTTGAATGGGATAAAACTGGGGTTTAGTGTGAATTAAATTGCTTTTACTGTAGTCAGAGCCTAACTTTAGCTGAAATGTTTATCAAACCAATGAAACTGTTGGAATTACTTTTCTTTACCCCTTAGGATTAATGCAAAATCAATACATGAGATTACTGCATGATTAGCAATCTCACATGATGTATTCAAAGAGAAAGATTTTCACACAAGTTTCCCTGAATGTCTTGATGAAAGTGGGCTGTAGAGATAGAACATGCTCAGGAATATTTAATGAAGTATGGTTCAAATACTGGTGTCATTTAAAATTAGGAAGACAGAAGTGATCTAATGTATCTTTCTCATACACTCACTTCAGCTATGCTCCAACTGAAACAGATGTCTCTTCTTTGTAGGAGAGTAGAAGGTTAGGGCTTACTCTTGGCATGATTTAAACTGAAAATATTGTGCTTTGTAAGTGGAAAAAGAGGCTAGATTCAACCAAAGTATCTAAGATGAAGTCTCATATAATAAAAATAAAAATGAAAATATAATAGTTTTTAAGTGACTTGTGTTTCTTCAAGATCTATTTCAACATAAAGGGAAGTGTGTTTGTGTGTATGAGCGTATACGCGCATAAAATAGTTAAAATTCCAATTTTATTTTAAACATAGAATGCTTATTTATACTTCATTTATTATTTTGCACATCCTAAAGCCACTAAAACAAATGTGACCCTCGGCTGAAGGCAACAAAATTGCATGTCCATCCATAAAACACTGTTTTGCTTGGGGCAATACATCTTGAGCAAGTGTATAGCAAATCTCAATGCATTTTAATATTAAAAATTTAAGCTCAGAGAATGGTCTTATCCGGTTCCCAGGCCCCTTTTGTAGCCCTTTGGGGAACATCTTTGCTAATGTATTGAAAATAAGTAATTGGGAGGGAAGTATGTATATATATAATAATATACATTACTAAATGGATAAAATATCTCCAAATACAGCTATGTCATATTTCATACATGTGCCTGACAGCAAAGCAGCCTGTCACTGAAATGGAATCATGTATATTTAATCCTGTCAGAGTTGCCAAATCCTGCCTGACCAGTGCATCTTTCACTAAACTGCAAAATTCATAAGGAAGGGTGACTCCAGGGTCAATGTTTCCTCCTCCTGGCTCTTCTCCAGACCTAGGACACCATTCTCAAGGTAGTGAGTCACCCTCTTCTCCCCATGCATCCTAATTTTTGTTAAAATCAGTTACAAGTGGTGCTATGTAGCTCAGCCAGCTACATTCTGTGTCTGAAGGCATGATGTTTGTTTGTTGTTCTTTTCCCCCAACACACAGGTTGTGAATTGAAGGTATGCTGTAGACACAACCTATTGCAGCAGCAGGAGTGTGCAATAGCAGTAGTTGTATCCAGAACTGTAATCCCTAATTTCTAGAGGCCCCCAAGAACCTTATTATGCACTAGAAGTTTCCAAGTCACAGTTACTCTGAGCTATCAATCTTTTTATGACCTCCCTCTGATCATGCTCCAGGCAGACAAGAATTTAGTTTTGTTCCCAAGCCTTGCCAAAGCTGTATAAATATGTTAATTTCATGCTGACCTAACCACATCTCCATGCCTTCTGACCAGTTGGGAGACCATTTCATTAGCTAGAAAAGAAGCCATGTACACACAGCTTTGTCCAACATCTGGAATTACTGTTATGTATAATTGGTGAATAAGAGAACTCCTCTGTCCCACTCTCTTTTTGGATTTTCCCTCTATTCTAGGTGACAGCTTGAGCTGCTAGGTAGTGCCTTTGCAAGGAACTGTTCAGCATTTCTATATACTCAGCTCCCTTATTTGGCTCAGATAACACTACTGCATGCATAAAATCCTATTAAAACCACTTATGAACCTATCACTTCTTAAGATTCTTCTGTTAAGTAGCTCACAATTTTTTTACTTTTTCTTTCTAACAAAATAACACTTCTGTTTGATTAACCAACACAAGAAGCCCCAGAGTTTTGCAACTTTCACATCCTACCTTGAAACCCATAAATTCTTGCATGGTACTACATTTCAACATTATTATTTTTCTAGATTCCTTCTTCCCTCCCACCACCATGTCCATAAATTTTATGCCATACTTTTTCCTCGCCTGATTCGTGGAATGGCCTTGGATGAATGTCCCCTCCTTCCCTATTTTTTCTTTTAATTCAATTATAATTAACAAATAGTGCTGTCATCATATTGATGTTCAGCACACTGGGTCTTTGAGACTTGGCCTGCCCATACCACAGTTCCCTCCTATCTAATATTGACTTGTAATATGGTCACTTTTTGTCTAAAGGGAAAATAGAAGGATGATTTTTTCTTCCCCTCCTCCCTTTTTTTTTTTTTTTTTTTTTAATGAAAAAGGAGAAACCAACAGTTAAATATGGTATTGCACATATTTTGGACCAAACCCTGTTCACTTTATTCTCATTTGTATCTTCATTTACTTCTGACAGGTCCTTTCATGTTATTTGATGAGCAGTGTTTGAACCCTGTCAGTCACTACCTGGATTATTAGGTTAAGAATAGAAACAAATAATTATATTGCCATAAAGGTGTCTCTGCAGGGTTTCTTTAAGAAGCAGATTTCCTGATTAAAGCAACTCCTGGCTTCTTTTATTTTTGAAAGGCTTTAAGCAATCTGAAATGTTGCTTTGATTAACTCATGATAAGCAAGTACAAGCAGAAACGCTGCAGTACAGAGCTGCTTTTTATACTGTGGCTTTTTACAAAGGTTTAAATTACTAAGCCTAAATGAGCTTCTTAGAAAAGGAAGAATGCCTCTTGCTTGTCACAGCAACTGTCTTTTCTGCCTGCAGTAGGCAGGACATTGACCTCTACCTGAATAGCCTGAGGTAAGAGGAGTAGCCACTGGAAATTATTTATAACCTGACCAGCTCATTTAGTTTCATCCTCTGGGGCCCTCAGAGTTGAACTGACACAGCAATAATGGCCAGCGAACTTTTGATCCAATTAATTGTTAATGAGAGGTTTGATTAGCAAATAAAGGGCCTATTAGGTTAGCTGATTGTCTTTCTTTTGCAATACCAGAGGTCAACCTTTTTTTTTTTCACTGAAAGAAAAGTACACTGTGTACTCTGTGGTTAAATTAATCACATGCTCACAGGTGTTGAGTAAAGTTGATTCAGGAAAAAAGTCAGCTTAGACATCTGTCTGTAACCATGAGAATGCCACAGGTATTCCTCATTTTGTTTATGTTTTTTTGTTGTTGTTTTGTTGTTAATTCAACTGCCTCCACTTTTCTGTGTGTGCAAAATATTGCAGTAACCCAGCCTTCTTCTTGTCCTGCTTCCTCTAGACTCACCTTACAATTGTCTTTTATTTTAATTACACTGCCAGACTTCTCTGTCAGCTTCAAATTAATTAACTCTTCATATGTATTTAAAATCTCCCAGTATATATATGCAGAAATTATTCCAGTGATGCTCTAGTCCTGAAAATCTCCCTCTGAGTTATGACATGCTTCTCTAAAATTACAGTGACTAAAGAGAAACACAAGATTAAGGATAAAACCGAACTACAAATGACACCTATGTAAATGAACAGTATTTTGATCTGACTGCAGCCATGCTGGATTTATACTAGTATAAGTCTGTAAATCTGTCATTAACAAATTGATCCCTGTAGAGTAGTTTTTGTTATATGAATGTTAATCTTCTTTCATATTATCAATAAAGCTTGTAAACAGAATGTTGCTCACTGTCTCTTCCTCCCAGCCTTCATAATGCAGAGAAAGCCCTAATTAGGAGAACATTTAAGTTTGTTGTCAGGCTTTCAGATATTGAAAATTTGGAGATGTAGCTGTCTCTTTTGCAGGGTGTGATTGCATTCTTTAATTACATGACCACATTGTGTTTTTCTGTGATTCAGCTGATGGGATAGATGGATGAGTGGGTGGATGTGTGGATGGATGGATGGATGGATAGATGGCACCAAAAGCATCAAATCCTGTGTGGTTTTTTTCACCCTTGTTACTCATTGAAGGCTCATGAGCCTTCATTGAGTTTACTGGGTGTTATCCAAACTTTGCCCACATGAGAGAAATCGTAATTTTGTGATTATGTATCCTGGTCATCATCGTAGAGCAAAAGTACACAGCAAATGGATCAACAGAAAAAAAGCAATGCAGAATAGTGCAGTTATTTCTGTTGTGGTTGCTTGTTTTGCTAAGTTTCAATTTTGAGTGGTTTTTGATTTCTTTTTTTCTTTTATGGAAAAAGCTGATATGTAGAAACATTAATACCATAAGTGAAGGCTGACTCTTCTCACACACATGTTGTAATGCCACTCAAACATTGGTGTAGGGCCATGGATTGGAGCTTTGCTCTGGACTCTGCAGACTGAGGTTTGTAGCTCTCTCTCAGTTAGTGGAACTCCTAAGTGGATGCTCCGACTGGTCAGCAAAAGGCGACAGCAGGGAGCTGTGAAAAAGATTTTTGATGTTGATGGCAGCTTCAACAGCTTGGTAGTCCACCTGGACTACACTCATGCTCCTATTTTTGCTTGTCTGTAGGCATGCATATGGCCTGGTTTCTCTGTATGGGCTCACTGTTCTCTAGCTGCCTACTAACAGAGCACAGCTCATACCAATGTAAATGTGAGCACCCAGCAAATTTGCAAATCAGTGATCCATAAAATAAAGCATACATAATGAGCAACCACCTGCAAAAAGTTTGGCTGAAATTAGTAGACCAGCCTCATTAACAACCAGTATGACAAGAGGCAAGGTTTAATCCAGTTCTCTAAGACTGCTTTAACCACAAAACTTCCCGTAATCTTCTCTGATCCAGTAATTGGTCTGTATCACACAAAGGGGCGGTCAGGTAAGGCTCCTCATGCATGGAGAAAAAAAGCTTTTGCCTGGGTTTTTTGGGTTCACATATTTCACTCATAATTCATAGATCTTTATAATGAATTAAGACTTAGATCTTATGTCTGTTATTCGCTGAACTTAAACCTTTCAGACCACTGCACAAGCCTCTATCATATCTGACTACAATCAGCAGTAGTGAAGTTTCATCCTTTGCATAGAGACGTTCTCAGAGCTAAACGAGACCTACAGTTTGCCAAGGGCTTTCACAGAACTATTTTTGACCTTCAATATGCACCTGAGGCTCTGGGAGCTCTGATTCTTTCCCAGCATCTGGTGGGAATATTCTTAGTTCCCTGACCTAACCAGCCAGAGGTCTTCTGCATCCAACTTTGTCAGACTTAGCAAGACTTACTTTTTATTTCAGCATCCTTTACTGCAGTCCTAATCCTGCTTTTAGTACCTTACTTCCCTTCATCCCCTTCTTTCTGTTTGATCAGTGTCTGTCTCTACTGCTGATCACCCTGATTGCTCTTTTCAGCTATAAATGGAAAATATTATTTTTCTGAAGTTATATGTGAAGTTTTACCCTTGCACGTGCAGGCAAAACCACACAGGCATGGTGCAGCGGTAGACATGCACCCAATGGTTCAGAATTCTTACAGCCACAAGTAACTGAAAACAGCCTTTAATAATGAAAAGTAGGATAATGCTATCAGCTTGGTGTTTGATAGATACATATTTTCTCAGGGACATAAAATTCTGGTTATATGCATTCTGCATATCTGCCTTTGCACATGCCTCCAGTGAGTAAAAAAGGCAGGCCAATAGGTACAATCAGCATAGCGGCCTTGCAGTTTGGATGGCAATTAAAAAGAAAATTGCAGAAACTAATTTTGTTTCCAGTGAAACTAATGGCAAAATTTCACCACCTGATTTGGCTGGGTGGGAAAATGCTCTGTAAAAATTACTTACCATATATAAAGATAATAAAGACATATGTATTAAAAAGCATAATATGATCATGGGAATCCATTAGTAGTTGTGCAATAGCACAGGTATGGATAATTGAAAATATCTGAGTCTGAAAGATGCATTTCAAGACGAGTGTCAGTTGAAATGGAGAATCCAAGAAATTGAGAAAGGAAGTCTGTTTAAAACAGCAAGCTCCGAATAATTGCAAATTCTCATTACATGAAATGTGACATGGCCATCTGAGTTTATGAGGAGTTCAGTGGGATAAAAGGGAGTAAAGTATGCAGAGCAGACACAGTTGTGCTGTGTTTGGCCCACCTTCATCTCAAACCACTCCAGACCTGCTTTAAGGGATGTTTGGTAAGTGTTTTTGTATTGCTAAAACCAGAAGCCTGGAGGGCCTGGGAATCTGAAACCCTTATGAAGTCACATTACTGACACAGCACTTGCTGACAGCCTTCTGACGGAATCTGTGTCACAGACTTTCCACTTTAATCTCCGGGCTTCAGACCTCATTTAATGTCACTTCAAATTGAGTCTGTTTTGCACACACTCCTCCACCTGTCCTTTTTTATTTTGACCACTGTTCTTGAAAGTACCTAATAAACATCTGGTAATATAAAAAGCTAGTATGTAACAAGAATGAAAATTATTTTAAAAATAGAAGGGAATCACAATAGAAGGGAATTACAAAGTTATTTTGTTAACAGGATAAACAAAACTTGAATGACATAAAAATGTGGTTTTGTACTAATAAAAGAAGCATAGTTAGCTCTCTAGTTTTTGATTGGCATAATTCCTGTTATCTGCTTGTGCCTGTATATTGTATGGATACAAATCTCAAGGACTTTTTTTTCCTCCATAGAATAGCTTTATTCTTCTTCAAATCAGAGTGAGCAGTATTTTTAACTTTCTACCTCAGGCTTTGTGATAATTTTGACCATAAGCAAAAGGACCATTAAATTCCATATTCACTTCATAGGTCAATATAGCAGCTTCCTTGCATGTGGTATTATTTTTTAAGCCTATTATTTTTTTAAGCCTTAAAACCTAGGAAAAGTAACACAGAAGTCAGTGTGATTTATTCTGTTTAAATTACTGTTTTGTTAATAAAATTTGCTTCATATTTCCCTAGCCATCCTATAAAGTGATATAATCTCATAATCATATTGTCTAACTTATTTCCTTGTGTTGTTGAAATTGGCCACTTCTACTCTAGATGCCAAAGCTCTAACAGAGTCCAAAGAAACAAAATAGTTTGTCTGATTTTATTTTAAATTATCATTATGCTAATAGAAAAAAAATTAACCTGAGATTAGGGAATAATCCCATGACAAAACAAATTCAGTGGGTAAATGCTAAGGTGATTTATAGAAATCAATATTTGGAATATAGACATTTAGAAAAAAAAAAGAGACAGTTTCATTTATATAACAAATTCAACCTGATAATGGGTGATTTATGTTTGGACTCATTCCAGTAACTTCTCAACCCATGGGAGAGTTTCCAGCCTACTGAGAGGATGAAATGAGAGGGTTTATGAAGGGAAATTAAAGATATACTCTGTTATTTATGAGAAGAAGGATGGAAGGACCAGCACACTTTTCCTGTAGGAATTTAACTGTACAGGGTGTACACACCACACAATGTTCTTCCTCAGTCTTTCCAAAGCCACAGATGAGCAGATTCATAGACAATTGGAGACTTTATTACACTGATCACAGTGTGCAAATGACATGTTTTGGCTGTTATTGTGTATGGCTAAGCATGAGCTATAAGAGAATAGACTCCAGGCTGATACACAGTGACATATTTAGAATTTCAGTAACCTCTCAATGCCTTGATAGAAGGTGATTCTTTGGACTCTTTATGGATGAAATACATTCCCTCCTGATCTAACATAATAAAGCACTCTTGACTCGTTACTCTCTGAGATTTTTAGAAAGTCATGAATTGTATGGAGAAAAGGTTATTCACAAAGGCTAATACCCATACTCCCTCAGTGTAAGCAAAGAAGAATCCCTGAAGGAACCGTCAGAATTAAGTCCTAAGTTTAGATGTCCAAAACCACTTCCTTGAAAAACATCTGTATCTACTTCAACTGGAAAGTTTCCATGATGAAGAAAGACCCCACAAGGCTAATGTGTATTCTTGTGGATGACCCCCAAACACTGCACAAAAATAGTCCGACAGATAAAACAATTATTCCCAATGCTTTAAAGCTTTATTCTTCATATTCACAAAAAACGTTTTAGATATTGAAATTTCATGTTGATCATCCAGCCCTTTGATTCTTATGAAATTTAGTTCTGTGGACATGCTGACAAACCCAGACTCTTGTAAAATACAAAGATGCAACACATCTGAGACATGACTAAACACCTTTTCATCTTTCTGTGTTATCTTTTGTTGCTATAACATGAAATTTTGCACCCTGAAAAATTCTACTGCTCTCCAATTTATTGAATATGTACTTGATATTTCTCTCCTGTTGTGAGAAGAGATCCATATTCATATTTATTTTGCTCTAAATTAGCTACTCGCTTATTGACCCTAAATAGTTATCATCTCAGCTGGAAATATATTAGAGTTCTAGTTGCCAAACAAATATTCAGCAAAAGATGAATAAAAGCATATGGGGAGGAAAAACCCACAAAGTTTTCACTGCCAATATAATGGAAGGCATTCTGGCGGACAGCCATCTGCACCCGCTGAACAGAGGGATCCTGGGATGACATTGATCGATTTAACAGTAGGAAGGTATTAATGATATTCAGCACTGATGGCTGAGCCACTTCACACTCATTTGCATTTCCATTCATCATCTCAGCATTTATCATTATGAGGCGAATGCCAGAACTAATTAAAGTCTGGGCTAACAGGGTGACATGGGAGTCCAGCCGCTACTTATACTGAGGAAATATGGGAAACTTTCCAGCAGGAAGTAGACCAACCTTACACCAAACCCAATTAACTTAATTCCTAACTAAATCTTTTGAGGGTCCTTCATTTGAATAAACTAAAAAGCTGGGATTGAAGTTACACCATGTCTTTCTCTCCTTGTGCTCTAGTAGTTTCATGACTCAATAACATTCTCTGATGCAGACATTTAGGAGATGTCCTTAATGTGATTCCACTCCTCCTCAGTGATCTCCTCCCAGTTTTGTCATAGGAAGCTGAGATACTATTTCGGATTCTGCAATAAAAAATAAGTTTTATATCTAAATCCTAACATATTTTGATCCTGAAGAGACTTAAAAAATATTGTGACTATCCCAGTAAAAAAAGACACTTAAAAGCTGGAATACACAGAAATCTATTGTTTACGTAATAAAGCTAGTAAATTACCTCTTCAAAGAGAAATAAAATTTATTTTTATTTGTTTTCCAGCACAAAAATATGAAATATTTCTTCTCTGCAGGTGAAGACTTTCTTGGCATATTCTCACAAACTGTCCCATTACCTGCATTGAAGCAATGTGTGAGCAAAGTGACCAGCATATGTCTTGGAAAGTTTTGGTTTCAAGAATCTCCTCGCGGAGAGCTGGGAATAGTCATAAGGATATATTTTATTAAATTCCACTTATGTCAGGTCTCTAGAAATTTTAGGTTCCTTTGAAATTTCCAAACAGTAAAAAACAAATGTGATAGGAGAAAGGTATAGTAGCATAGAAAACTATAGAAAATCTTTGCAAGTAAATGATTATTTTTAAATTTTCTTTTTGTTTTCACATATAGGTAGAAAAGTAACCATTTCAAATGTGGATTTCAGTAAACATCTTTACTAATGGTTCTATATGCTGTTTTATATTTCAAATATTTTATTTTTCTTTCTACAAGCATAAAGAGACATTTGATCTAGGCTCTGAGTGACATGGTATCATTTCATTGCCCAAGGAATTTCTCTATTAGTAAAATAAATACATACTACCAGGTCAAAAATATCTACTTCCTATGTCCACAATGAAAACTCCTCAGTTTTCTGTCTCAGACACACTTAGGAGAAAACATGGCTTTTATTCTCTTTTGCAAAATTATTAATGGTTTCAAAAGAGATGCAACATCATTATCTGTCTAGTGGCATCCCTCCATACATATCTTCCATGCATATCCTCCATGCATATACATGAATATAAAAGAAAAGGCAATGCTTCTGTGGGAAAGGCTCTCTAATGATGCTTCAGAAGTCTTGAGAGATTCACAGATTAAAATCAAATTTTCATAAGTCCTTTTGAAATTTTATGAGAAAAGTAGTGAGCCTGTAGTCTTGGTGAATCTTGGTGAATCTCCTTCTAAGAGGAAACAGCCTTTAGTCATACCAAGTTTTTAGTGATTTCATTGCATAAGTTCCTCTAGAATGCATAAAAGTCAGACAGGCATGAATTGAACTGCTCAGGCTCTTTTTACCAGGCATTCATGAAAAATATAGGCATTTTATGCAAGCAGAATGAAGAAAGGCAGGAGATAATTTTCATTTTCTTTTCAGGCTGGCCAATTTTAATTTAGTCCTACTTTGTGGTAACAACTTTGTCCTCTTCCTGACATATATTTCTGAACCATTCACATGGTCAGGCAGTGTGTAGCCTGTAAAAAAGATCAATGAACAACGAAGGGTTAGATTATATTGACTTAATGTTGATTAGTTTACACTGAGTTGTCGGCTGCAAAAGATGTCAGAGCTTTTGTAGTTCATTAGCTCCCATCAATTGAACACTGGCTTAAATTAGTACATGAAGCTCTTCTTTTCTGTAATGTGATTTCTACTTGCATTTCATGCTTATTTTTCCTGTCTGTACTTCCATGTGATGGCTGTTACCACATATTTCTCCATGAGAGAAAAGGAAGAGAAAAAGCCTTAAAAAATCAGAATGATTGCCAGGTGAGCTCTTGCTCATTTCACGTCAGGAAGTTATACCACTTGCTATGATCAGTAAGATCTCTGACACCAGTTGTATCAGAAATGTTATTCACCTGCAACATGTCTTGTAATCATGCTGGGAAATGACATCTCATAATTAAAAAACATATGACTTTACTAAATGATACCCTTATGGTCACAAATTCAGTTGCAGCTTTTGGAATTTGTGATCATGGACCCAAACAAATTCAGATTCCATAAAAATATTTGTTGTTATCAAAAAAGTGTCAGAAATTTGGTTCTGAAACAGCTGTAATGGGTAGTGCTAACAATACCATTTTGTTATCTTTGAGGAGAGACAAAGAGCACAGGTTTGGAATCATGGAATGGCTGGGGTGGGAAGGGACCTCTGGACCAGCAGGTCCACCTACAGCCAGTTGTCCAGGACCATGTCCAGGAAGATTTTGAGTATCTCTAAGGATGGAGACTCTACAACCTCTGTGAGCAATCTGTACTGGTGCTCAGTCATCCTCAGCATAAAAAACTTTTTCCTCATGTTAAGGAATAAATAAGACAGAACAAGAACAGATTTTGATACTTATTTTTGTCAAGCAGCTGGATATTTTTAACATGCTGGCCAGCTGTCCAGCTGTGCTCTGTGGCGGATTCCTTCCACCACCATTACCAAGACTCTGAAATATGTTAGAAAAGGATGAAGGTTGCTGCCAGAAATAAAAAAAGTGCATTGCTCAAACCTGGTTTCAGCATAATTGATCCAAATTGGCAAAGGAATGACTGCTAAGAAGAGGAAGTAGGAAGTAAAATAAGGCAAAGATTAAAGTCTGCATTTGAAAGTAAAACTATTTATAGAAGAGATTTTAAATTTTGTATATGTGAGGTTTGATTCTTACCTTCAGTGTCATTAATTATCAGTTTGCAGAAAATAATTTTAGTCTGCTTGGGACACCTTTGCCAAATTGTTGTTGACTCCTTTTATTTGAGGTTCCTTGGAATATTTTGATTTAAACACAATTTAGTTTCACTATTAAACAAATGTCAATATTTTATTTATTAAAAATTATCTTCAAAATATTAACTTAAGATTATACAATGAAGACTTCTTATGTCACTAGATCTCTGTGATTTTGAGAATAATTCTCAAAAATAGTATTCTTTCAAAATCTCCATTATCTACAGTAAATTTTGACTTTCTGGAAGCCTTACTATTGCCAAGAAAAGAGTTACCATAGAAATACAGAATTGTAGTTCCATCTGTTGACTCTACACAAAGCATGTCATCATATAACCCTCTTTGGAAAGGTTTCTGAGTCTTTTGACCAAAACTCTGACAAGAAAACCACGCAAAAATGAATTACAATTAGGAAAAAAACCTTCTAATGTAGAAAAGGAAAAATACATAGAAATCTGGAGTGATTGTAATGACATCTCTTAAATCTTCTTTTCCACTACAATAATTTCAACTCGTCAAGAAACTTTCCACATTATTTATGTAGGAAAAGTCTTACTCTATGCACCTGCATCGCCTCATTACCATTCTTCTTGCTCTCTTCCACTCTGTTCTTCCAACTGTTGAGTTTGTGCGCCCATACATGATAAAACTGCATATAGATATAATGTAGGGTTGAAATTATTGCTTATTGTTACCCAGACAGGCAAAAAGACACCAATCACAAAAACAAAAACATATTGTCATCTAGAAGCCACCTTGATTTTAACTTCTTTCCTCAGTCATATGAATCAAGTAAGACAATGCAACATGAATTCTGGTCATCCTGAGAATGATGCGTAATAGTTAAATGGTACGTTATATTATATAAATTATTCTTATTCTACTCCTGCTTATACATGACAAATCAGTGAAGAACTATAATTTGGACATTTAAATCAAATTTGAAAAAAAAAAAGGAAAAAAACACCAGCATATCAGGGATATCATATTCATAAACTGGTTACAAATTTTGAAATTAGGATTAAACTTTAAAGAAAGCAGGAGTTTTTGTTTTCTTTTAACAGAAAGGATTACTGTTAATTCGGTTTTACTAGGCAGCAAAGGTGCAGTTTTTTGGTGATTCATGTCCCTTGTAAAGCACCTTTCAAGGTACCACCTTTAAATGTTCAACAAGCATCTGACACAACCAGAATAAAACTGGTGGTCTGTCTGATATTAATTACATTTGTGGCTGCTATATCAGTTAATGTCCAGATAAGCATATAGTGTCTTGTCTCCTAGAAAAACATAATGACTATGTTAGTGAATTTATTAAGAGGTTTTCAAACAAGTATTTAAATGCCCAAGTCCTGAGTTGCTTTTTCTAAAAGTTATTTAATTGTTACATGCAGCTATAGGAAATAGAAGTATAGATAAATACATTACTTTAGAGGATGCAATAAAACCCAAAAAACTCATATGACATATCATACTTGTTTCATTTATTTATTTTAATTTAAATCCTTGACCAATAAATTATAATTTAAAAAAAGTTTATTTTGTTAAAGGAGGTTTTTATACATCATAATCTAAATAAGACTTTTTATATCTCTTCTAAAATTAAGCTCATAGGACAAAGGACTGAGAAAGTTTGAGGCTTTTTTTACAGTAATTATGAAAATAATCAAATACACTAGCATGCCTGAGCTTCTCTACTTTGAACCCAGAGATAATTCATGAAGTGAATTTTTGTATGTGTTTTCAGGATCTGGCCATTTAAAAGGTTTCCATGGAGAAGTAATCAGAATTGTTCTGTATGATGATATTTATTATTCATGGTCCTACTCTAGCAGTAAAATAGCTAATAAAACAACCTGAGAGAAAGAAATACTGGAGCAGGCATTCTGCGACTCTCTTGTAATGGATAAAGACTTCAGATTCACTTGTGAAAGACTCTATTTCTCACTGTGTTCATGGTTATGCATTTACAGGAACACACAATAAAGATTATTTTTTATCTTATTTTCATGATCTTTTATAGCAAATAAACACTATAAAAGAAACATGTAATATCTGGAAAAAGGAAATATAGTCCAGTTCCAGTAAAAATAATCATAGCAATCAATAGCACTGTAAAACCAAACTAGCTAGTTTGTCTGAGAAGTGGTACATCTTCTCAGGATAGGAAGCTGAAAATACCTCTGTAAGATACTGCATTCAAGTACTTCTGCAGTCACTAACTGTAGAAAGATGAGGTAATAATAACAAAAAAGTCTATCCCCCGGAAAAAAAGGAAAAATTAAAAGAAAAAGAAAAAGGAAAAAGAAAAAGAAAAATAAAAAGAAAAAGAAGAAAAAAAAGAAAAAGAAAAAGAAAAAGAAAAAGAAAAAGAAAAAGAAAAAGAAAAAGAAAAAGGAAAAAGGAAAAAGAAAAAGGAAAAAGAAAAAGAAAAAGAAAAAGAAAAAGGAAAAAGGAAAAAGAAAAAGAAGAAAAAAAGAAAAAAAGAAAAAGAAAAAGAAAAAGAAAAAGAAAAAGAAAAAGAAAAAGAAAAAGAAAAAGGAAAAAGAAAAAGAAAAAGGAAAAAGAAAAAGAAAAAGAAAAAGAAAAAGAAAAAGAAAAAGAAAAAGAAAAAGAAAAAGAAAAAGAAAAAGAAAAAGAAAAAGAAAAAGAAAAAGAAAAAGAAGAAAAAAAGAAAAAAAAAGAAAAAGAAAAAGAAAAAAAAGAAAAAGAAAAAGAAAGAAAAAGAAAAAGAAAAAGAAAAAGAAAAAGAAAAAGAAAAAGAAAAAGAAAAAGAAAAAGAAAAAGAAAAAGAAAAAGAAAAAGAAAAAGAAAAAGAAAAAGAAAAAGAAAAAGAAAAAGAAAAAGAGAAGAAAGAGAAAGAGAAAGAAAGAGGGAAGGAAGAAGAGAAAAGAGGAAGAAAGGAAGAAAGGAAGAAAGGAAGAAAGAAAGAAAGAAAGAAAGAAAGAAAGAAAGAAAGAAAGAAAGAAAGAAAGAAAGAAAGAAAGAAAAAGAAAGAAAGAAAAAGAAAAGAAACTTCCAACAACTTGTTTTCCCTGGCTCCTTTTTTATGATAAGGGAACAGTTTTGTAAGCACTGTCAGCCTTTTGCCATATGTTCCAGGAAACTAGGGACCCTTGAAGAAGAAGAAGAAGAAGAAGAGGCTTTTGAATTATTGATCAATGATTAGCAAATGCAATCGAAATTGTAGACTTGACGTTGTGCAGGGATTCATAATTTATGAGTGGACAAAATAGTAGGTAGCAGAGGTAGTGGTAGGTGATTTCAGCCCCCATATTGATTACTTAAAACAACAGGAGGTAAGTGTAGTGTGACAGACAGAACAAAAACTGACAGCTCACTGCCTGTCCATCACTATGGACTGAGCATGAGGGAATAAAGCTTACTGTAGAAGCAAATACATTTCTATTGTGTCTCTTTGATCCTTATGCTGTTCCACTAGACCAAAGGACATATTTGTTTATAATTTATGTATTGCCCTACTATAAAAGATTGATAGCATCCTATTAGATACTGTAGTATCTAAATATCTGGATAGTTTGTACCTGTAACAGCTTGAGAAGCATTATTGGGGAACATTTGCATAGTCTCTCAGCAAAGGTAAAAGCCTGGGAATGGAAAGGAGATGAGGTGTGTCTGGCACCAGCCTAGAAGTCAGCTCTGTTTTCCACCCTTTGCTGTGGTCTGCCAGCTCTTCTTGGGCTGCTGTAATTCTTCCTTACAGATCAGCTCTTGAGAGCACTACCTCAGAAACAGACCCATCCTGTCAATAAAAAAGGAGCTTCCACCTGTAATTTTATGGGTTGGTGAAAGAGGAGCAAGTGGGGGAGGGGAGTTGTCCAGTCTCCAGCTCACAACTGCATGATCATTTCTGCACCTGAGTGAGCAATCTCTGTGTGTATCAACAGAAGTAAACTTCTTCTTTCATGAAGAGCTGAAAAAAGTCTATAACTGCACTGAGTGATTTGGTGACACCAGGGAGGGTTCTCGACTTTTTGTTGGCAACTGACAGAGTATATGGTCGAAATTATGCTGCTACAAAACCATTTCAAACACTCATGGCCTGCTTGCAGTCCTCTGGTGCTTCACAACAGGAAGGGGCAAGTGTGAACAGTTGTATTCTCTTTTCTACCCCCCCACTATTAGTAAAAAATCCCCCATAAAAGCGATTTGAACAACAAGTAGGCAAGAAACAGAAGAGCAGTTTCTAGCATTAGGACAGAAGCAAGTGAAAAACAGATGTCTGTGAGGAGCCAGGCTGATTTGGTTTTTATATTTTCCCACAGGAAACTGAGTATAAACAAAATGAAGTATCATAAGGATAATGTGAAATGATTTATAATTATTTCTGATAAAAACTGGATACCTAGAGTGGTATGAAAATCCTTCTGCCTGTCCTCTTGACTGATTACATTCTGCCCACCAGCCTGTATTTTCAAAGGGTACCACCTGCCTACTGCCCCTCTTAGGTCTCTACTCTGTTTTACATGTTCATGACCATCTTCTCCCTTTGTCAAGTCTACAACAATGGTTCCTCAGGTTTTCATTCAAAGTCCCTAAAAATGTGGGGGAAAATGCCCTAAATCATTACAGTGGTCATTTTACATTGTGCTAGACATCAAAGAAAGCATTACAGTGAAATAGAAGTTTACAGTAATTTTGGTGAGTTAGTGATTTTTTTCATGGGTCTTATTAAGTAAGTGAATTAAGAACAAAAAATTGACAGTAAGTAATTTAAGAGCAATACCTTTCCACAACTATTAGAAAGGTAAAGCTCAATTGAAATGTCATTTTATTGTAATGTGATTAGATATGAATTAATAACTGACAAGAAATGAATTTTTCAAAATTTTTCCTTCTCCCTATTCTTTGAGAAGTATCAATGAGAAGATCAGCTTCTTTGAATGTTTATGTTCGTACACTATTCAAAAGCAGCAACAAGACTTCCAATTTATGGGATGAACACAGGCAATTCTTTATGTCTACGTAATATCCCATATTTGTTCTCTGCATGTCTAAGGCTGGTTGAATGTTATTTTTACATGTCGCATGATGGAATGTCATAAATGAGCTACATTCTACTGGTTTTGTTTCCTGATTCACTGAGTGAAAGGTACATCTAACAGAAATGCCACCATGAGTGAGTTTAAGTGAACCTTAAGTATTATGACTATCAGGATGCATAACCGTGGAGTTCTCCTCTTGCCAAAAGTAGTTATGTGTATGTGTACTGACCAGAAACCAAATGGAGAGGAAGGTAGGAACTGGAAGACAGAATTCCTTTCTCCAGAAGTTGTGGCAGACCTACTGATTTGCTTGGTTTGCTCTGGTCGGGAGTGGAAAAAAATCATGAAGGTGCAGCAAGAAAATGAAAGAGGCAAAAGCAATTTTCTTCTGCCAGAAGAGTACCTCATCCTGAATGCAATAACAGCACAGACCCCATGGTACAAAGGAATCTCAGAAGAGGTGACCTTGTTTAAAGGAATGTCTATGTAATAGATGTCTGGAACTGGTTTTTATTTAAATATTTTAGCACAAAGTTGGCAGCAATAGAGGCAAGACCCTCTCACATTTATATATATTTCCCACACATTTTTAGGTGCATCACAGTAAGATGTGGTACCAACACTTTCAGAAGAGCTGGTCTGTCAGAGTGGTTTTCTGTGAAGCAGAAAAGACTAAGTGGCAGAAATACCACAGAATGACAGGCTCATCAAAAGGGTAATGCAGGAAGGGACCACAGTGGGCCATCTGGTCCAAACTCTGCTCAGGCAGAGTCATCCTAGAGCACATTGCACAGAATTGCATCCAGGTAATTCTTTAATAACTCCAATGAAAGAGATTCCACAGCCTCCCTGAGCCACAGATTCCAGTGTGTGCTCACCCACAAAGTTCTTCCTCATATTCAGGTGGAACTTCCTGTGCATCAGTTGCTTGTGGTAACTACTTTCAGAACAGAATCTCTTGAAATGAAAGAATGGAAGTATTTTACTTGTCCTTTCCTTTCATTCTTCCTTTTTTTTTCTCTTCCCCAAACTCATACCATTCCTGAAGTGTCTAAAAAAAAATTGGTATTCTAAAGGTAATGTGTGTGTTTATAAATTTGTGAATTTATATAACTTACATAAACACACTGACTATGTAAAGTCCTAGGAGATGTTTTTGAAAAGAATTTAGGTAGGGTAAAAAGAGTTAATCTCTGAAACACAGCCAATGTGCCTGTGAAAGTCCTGATGCTTAGAATGCATGATAACCTAAAGGTATACAGATGAAGGAACTGTCTAATTGTCAAGAAATTCTCTCACTCACTGTCTAAAAGGGAGAAAATTATTTTCACGTATACAAACTACTGTGATGTTTTCAGTTT
This sequence comes from Motacilla alba alba, assembly GCF_015832195.1. Taxonomy (NCBI): domain Eukaryota; kingdom Metazoa; phylum Chordata; class Aves; order Passeriformes; family Motacillidae; genus Motacilla; species Motacilla alba. The sequence goes on along the minus strand of NC_052017.1, from coordinate 88,677,408 downwards.
GGGGTGGGCCTGACGAGCACAGAATGAAAAAAAGGAGCAATCACTTTTCTTCACAAGTCAATAAAGGACTTTCACTTTCTTTAGGGAGAACCCAGATCACATATTTAGAAGAGTAGGACCAAGGATCTTGACAGAATCTGGTGATTTGCATAAAGCACATAAAGCATTTTAATGGGTTTGCAAGGGTTTTAATAAAAAGAGGATATCGTCAGCATTGTATGTTACTTAAAATTTCTGTTCAAGAAAATATTTAATTCATCTCTATATATTATTAAGAAGTCCTGTGTTTGTACAAATCAATTTTTTTTTCCTTGAGAATGAAGGAAAAAAAAATATATTTAAATCCTACCTGATGACTAGAAATCAGAACAGTAACTTTTTGACATCTGATCAGAAAAACATCTACTGAGGAAGTATTCCTAAAAGATTTACTTCATTTGATATATCACTTACTTATGTATAGTAATAAATTCCGATCATATAATATAAGTTGAGTGGAAGCAATGATTTTGAAATAGTTTATTATTTTGGACCAACACTATAATAAACCTGTACAGAAATTTTGACTGTGTTCGTAAGTCTGTTAGCCAGTAGAACAAAATATCTCGGAAAGAAGAAAGTATGGCTAAAAGGAGAAACTTTTGTTAAAAATAAGACTGTTCTTATTTGGGGGAAGCTTTCCAGCGTACCTAACATTAGAAAAATTATGCTTTTATTGAAGCAAGAGTCACAGTGACTTTAAAATTATTTCAGCCCTGAGAGATAGGATACTAAACCAGGTGATGTGCTCAAATCCCATATGATGTAAATACATTTCTTTATGTCTCCTGAGAGTACCTAGAATTTCAGACTCCTTTATTTTGACACTTTCATCCTTCCTGGCTATTCCTTTGTTTTCCAGTCTAGAAGTGAACCTTTTCCTTGAAAGCTGTGTTGAGATGCCCACATTTATATTGAAAGGCAGGCAGTTTAGCCTGTAATAAACATGAACCAGAAACAAACGAAGAGCTTGTTAAAACACATTGCATCAATCCCACTGTCCCAAACCTTGATAGTTTGAGAGTGAGGACTGAATAATCCTGCTGAAATCTTTGCTTCCTTTCATTAAGAGGGCTAAAACCTCTTCTATTCTGCACAGTACAAACTGCAAGAAAGAGTCTAAGCTCAAACACTTGAGAAACATCCCATTATTTCTGTGGCTGTTTTGAGATGGGGGCTATATAAAAAAACCTCCTTTTCTGTGAGAAGAAGTGAAGAAATAAGCATTTTATATTTTTCTTAATCATCTCAGTATAAATAATAGCAAAAGTTAAATGAAAAAGAGGGATGTAGAGAAGGAAAAAGGGGAATAAAACCAGAAAAGTAGTATTTCAATCACAGTTATGCATGTTTCATAAACTGAGCTTCAGAGGGAAAAAACCCAAAACAAAACAAATTGTTAGTGCTGTCCAGAATCTCAAATGGCAAAATTTCCTGGATAATATTGTTAGCAATGCTGATCTCTTTTCCACTGGGGATGAAAACAGGCATGACCCACCCTGGGGTAATTTTAACTAAAGGGCACCACTTGAGAATTCACTTAATAATCTCAGTCTCAAGTCCTTCAGCCAACACCAGTCACCTTGTAATGAGTATTCACTTCACAATAATCTCCCTTTTCCCGAAAAATGGTATAAATGGAATTACAACACAATTGCCTCCTTTTATCTGATGAATGTGAAGCAGCAATATTGTGTTAGCAGGCCTTTTTGGAAGATATATTGGACTTTAATAAAATTTGATCAATGCATTTAAGTCAAATTGAATTATATGTAAGTGGATAGGGTTGACATATGTTTCAATATCTGCGAGTGATACATTATTCTCCAGTGAGCATAAAATTTAATGAAATATAAATACCCATTAATCCTCATGTTTCAACCAATCAGTCACCGTTGCTCCTGCCTGCTGTTAGCAGAAGCAGGCCCAGAAAGTCATCTGTTTTATCTAAGCAGGAGCTCCAAACTGGAAAGACATCAGAAAGGTTGGGGAAGTGAGAAGGCACAGAATAGGGAAAATTGTGCCAGCACTTTTGTTGTTCCATGCTTTCCCAAATATAACAATGTAGTGCTCAATTCTCTCTTTTAATCAGAATCTAAATATGCAACTATTTGTTATCTTGAACATTTGAATTCTAAGATAAAACATATTCTTAAACATTTTGGCTTTGTTTTTCAGTAAAATCCTGTCACATTCCTATATTCCTTTTTTCAATAGTTGGCTTATTATGGCATATTTCACATGTTTTGCAAAGATAATCTGCAAGAGTAGTTAATTCAACAGATCAAGAACATCTTCTCCTGCAATTATCTCTAGTGCAGGCAACCCAGTCAATGTAAACTCTGACAACTGTACTACTGAAAGCTTGAGATGGTGTGCTGCAGTCTAAACAAAAAAGCTTGATGCTCAAATCCCACATTTTATAGAATATTTCGACTGGACTCTGGCCCACATGGATATTACATAGACGAAGCAAAAGACGAGAAGCGCTCTTTCTCCACGTGGTTCTAATGTCCTGTTTTATTGGCTGGAACACGACACACGTATGGAAGACCACCTAGGTGGAAAAAGAGGAAGTGGTCCAATCCCAGAGAACATTTATACCCGAGGGTAAGGGGGCAGGGATGGAGGGCCGCAGCCAATGGGAGCCCACTGAGGAGGGGCGAGGGAAGGGGTTACAAGGGCACGGACCACCAGGGGTGTGGGGCAGGGGAGTGAATGGAACATACCATATGAGGGAAAAAATCCATGTGACATAACATTTCAAATCACCCAGTGCAATACAACAACTAACTATTTAGTGCACTACAACATATTTCCACATATAAAGTTGTAATTTAAAATAATTTATAACTTTGTAAGAAAAAGACTTAAACAGAATGGTGCTAAGATGCATGGACTCAGAATTAAAAAAAAAATAAAAAATTCACATGGTCTTTAGTCTGACTTTCCAGCTGATAGTTTCATCAGTAAAATCAGAAAAATGAAACAAACATGCATACAAGCATAATTTTAGGTAAGCACCAAACCAATTGTTTCCCAGAATAATTATGTATTAGATTCAACAGAATTACATGTAAAGGGAATTTCAGAGTGACCGGTTTAATCTCAGGACTGTATATCTATCTGTAAACCTAGCTGCAAAAGCAGCCACCAAGACTTTTGACATAGACAACACCCACTTTTGGGCTCCCTTTTCTGCTTTGTGTATTTCAGGAAACTGCTCTAACCACCAGCTGTAAGATATCCAGCTGCAGGTCTCTCCTAGACTGTTCCAGTCCAACAGTCTGTGAATTGAACCCTCACTGGGACCCTAGCAAGAATTAAGAAAGCTATTGCTCTGTGTCAAGTATATGAGGACAAGAAAGCACACCTTGGGAAGCCTCAGATGTGGAAATATCTCCAGTGATACAGGATGATATGGCCTCCTATCCTACAGGCTGTGTGTGAGGGGAGGAGCTGTAGACTCCTTCGCTGTTTTCTGAATTTGGTGTGGACAGTACATTGCCACAACTCCTACTTTTTCTTTTGCAAAGAGCATGTGAACAAATCCAATAAATATGATGAAAAATACAGTAGACAATTGTTATGAATCAAAAGATCTCAGACTTGAGGAGTTAAGTCACAAAATTTGTCCAAATACTAATTTTATCAGTTACTATAGTGTTATCCTTTTTTAAATTATTGACTTGGTAGTAATTTACTTTTTGCTATTGCAGTATGCATTTCACCTAAAAAGAACCTGTCTTGCACAGACAGGTATAGTGCATTATTGCTTTGCATTGGTCTTGTAGTCAATGTATTGTTCTTTTAACTTTCTGGTATTAAGAGCCTTCTATCATGCAGAGATGACCATTCTTAGGCCATTTGCCCTTCCTCCCACTCTGAAAGCTGCACGGAACTGGAAAAATATGTCATTTGTGCAATGTTCCTCAGGAATGTTCCTGCCACGGGGAACCCTTAGAATGGCTTTGAAAAGATAATGTTCTACTAGAAAACCACAGAGCATTCAGAAGCCTGAAGATCAATTTGCCATCTTGCTAAAACTTGTTTCCTGTATATGATCTATAGTAGGGATGAAAAAGTGAAACAAGGCAATACTAAAAGGAATCAAGGATTGAGGCAAATAACACTGGAACTTCTAGTTTCCCATCCCATCTTAGATAAATGTAGCACATAATGTGGGAGGGAGAGCATTTTTCACAGCATGTGAGGATGAATATGTTGCATATTTTGCTGATAACATTTTGATATGTTGTCATGATAATTTTGGGAGACAAGATGGATGTGTTCAAATTTTAGTCCTTGTAGCAGAACATCCTGGAACATCACAGTACTTGAGTGACTGATATTTTCAGCAATTCAATTGTTTGAAAACTTTTTTAAAACCAATAAACTGATGTCCAAGAAATATTTGGCACCAGTTTGCATCGAACCACATGGATAAGTACTGGGGGAAACAAGGTGAAACAGAATTTCTCTGCAGCTACCCAATAGGAGTGATTACCTGTATGTCTTGCCAAGTTTGGAGCCCTCTCTCTTAGCTATTTGCATCCTACAGGGTCTAGATATCAAATGTCAAACTGGCTGTACATATAAGACAGCTGTTTTTAGAATTATGTAGTCAAACAATGATTGAGGATGACATGTTTCAAGCAAATATATTTCAAAATACAGCTGTAGATTAACTATAAGATTAACTAAGGACAAATTAACTCCTTTGGATGCTCTCAGTCTCTTCCAGTCCAAGATGGCTATGAGCTGAGGCCCACAGCTGGTTAAGTTTTCCCAAACTCACCAATGGTTTTGCACAGCCTTGAGCACTGGGTGCTCAGTTCAGCACAGCACAGCTTCAAACACAGCTGTGCCACAAAACGACCACCTGGCTGTATTTGTCATTGTCCTCCTTTTCCTTTGCTCATGAGACTGCACCTGACTGTAAGGTGACTACACTGGGTGGGTCTTGAACACCAATTTTTAATATAAGTTTGTCTCTTTCAGGCTTCTGCAATTTTAGCATTTTAAGACATGTATCCACTGTCTATTCTTTTTTCTAAGCAGGTTATACCTTACATTTGATTACAATCTTGATGAAATATCCCCAGAGAAATCTAGGCAAATCTGGGGTACAATTGCAAAGATTATATTATTTTGGTAAAGCCTTGATATGTGTAGGGTCATTGCAGTTTTTGTTTATAAATCAAAGCTTTTGAGGGTGGTGCACATAGATACATGCAGAGACTTATGATTGTTCCTTTTAAACATTTAACTCTCTGAGGTACAATATTGCAAAAGATAACCTGGATGTTGTCACGGAGACAATGCTGTGGTTAGTAAAAAACAGATTTCTGGGATGAATACTGACATTTGAATAATGCTATTCCTATCATTTTTGTGCCAGAGATCAGAAGAACCCCATTCAAAGTGTTTGCTACTGACTGTAGTGTAATTGTTAATATGTACTTTGTGATATGTCAGTGAAGCAGTGAAGCACATCTATGAAATTCTATGTTTTATATGAAAGTTATGCTGCAAATTCCTGCAGTGTGAAACAGTGCATATAAACAGAAGTTAGTTAAATGGTAATTTTTACTAGTAAAAAGCGATTATCAGAGGGATTGAAAGCTGTCTTAAGATGTGGTCTGCTTAACTGCAAAGCATGTTCAAGTTAAAACCAGCTCCACTTTAAGCTTTAACTCAGAAGTGGCCAAAGTTCTCTAATGAAGTATTAAAAACTATTATGCAATCAGTTTTCTGTTCCAAAAATTCTTTTGCATACTTAAAAAAATACTTGGAATGTCACTAGATTTTACTCTAGAAAGGGCAAAAAACTGCATCTGAAAGTATTCAGAGACATGCAAAAATGAGGATAATTTTAAGGAGAAATGAAACTTTCTAGGCAAGGCAATGGTCACCAAAGAGGTTTGAAAAATGAATTTCTAGCATGATGAGGAAATAAAATACAATAAGGAAAAATTAAATTACCATGGTAAACGAGATCAACACTCCCTAAAGACAATAAGTATTTTTCTACTGTTAAGGAAACACTTTAAATCAAAGCCAGAGAAAGAAAATGTACATAAACCAGAATATACATAAACCAGAATAATTGTAAGAACAATCTTATTAATTATAGAAAAGTTCTGAAAGGAAAATGAAGGTGACTTTTAAAACCAGTAGTGAGGGGGAAGATTTATCTGTTAAACTTAGATGCTTCTAAGCTGGAATTGGATTCATTTGCATTGTCTTCACACTAACAATTCTCCTACTATGGGAGATGTAGAGTCCCTATTTCATGATTTTTAAAAAATATTTGCTTGAAAAATATCTCTGTCGGCAGCACCCCAATGGTAGAACTCATGATAATGAAAGGCATATGGTATAGCTCGCTTCACCAATAACTATGGTATGTTATCTGGATAACAATACCCAAACGTTTGTCAGCAGTTCCTCCAGAGTTGTCTGACTTAGTGGCCCAGTGGATTTTCTCCTTCTCCAGAGAGAAAGAAAAATTGCAGTTGCAAACTAAGGCTCTAGTCAAAATTAAATTGCAAGATAAGTAGAAATCACTGGATAACTGCTAGCTGCAGTAGAACACAAATGGATTAAACATGCTTGTTTATACACTGTGAAAGACCTCTAAAAGTTAAATGAGTTTTGGGCAGATGGTTAAAATATGATGAGTAAGTGTCATTCCAAACATACAGAAAACATATTTTTCATCATTTCCTCACAGTTATAATGACTAATTTATTTAATTAAAAATTAGAATCACTACTATTTCCACTGTCAAAATAAACTCCATACTATCAGTTTGTGTAGCCTTTTACCAAAAATTTGCTCTACACACTGTGTTTAGATCTGGGAGGACTGTGCCCTACAGGTGGGACCACTGCCCTGCCTATACTAGTGTCACATCAGCTTCTGGCTCATTCTCTTCTGAAACAGTCCAACTCCTGTTGCTTACTGCGAATTTCATCTAGACACTGCCTACCAAGTAGATATAGTTGATAATCTCTTGCAAAATAGCGGGAATTCGCTGTGGAAAGGCTTGTTCTGTCAAAAGTGGTTTTCTCGTGCTGGGGTAAATTTTGGGGATGGGGAGTGTATGCATGTTTAAAATTGGAGAGCAAGTGCCATCACTGGCTTGAACAACCCCAGGGCCGTGGTCCTTTGTGAGGTGGGACTGTTCTCACGGATAACTGGTGTGTGAGGTGGGACTGTTCTCACGGATAACTGGTGTGACAGGAATCCATAGATGAGGGTGAAGCTGATGGACACTACAAGTGAGTTACAAATACAGAGTAAGCTTGACCCCAAGAAGATGAACTCCCTGATATTTAGGGTGCTTACTTGGGATGAAAGAAAATTAATTTCACAGCTCCAGACTACTTTAGAGACAGGAGTGCTTGATGGTTTGGATGTGGATATGTTGGCTATATGGTGGGATGGAGATTGGGTTTCTTCTTTGGGTTGTTTTGCACAAAATACAAAGGTTATGCTCAATCTCTTGAACTGAATTACTTTGCAGTCCTGAAAAATTCAGTGGAGCATAATAGCTTTCTTGCCCAACTTTAAGTCCTAAATTACCTTGGCCTTGAAACTGTAGGTGTGGCAACACCTAATTAGTCTGAAAAATCAGTGCCTGTATAGTACCTGTGTAGACATCAACCATACATTGCACAACCATAAGCCTGCATTTTCTTCTACAGTACAAATGATTAAGTTCAACTAATTGAAGAGAGACTGAGGGTACGTTTTTATTTTCATGCAAGCCAATGCTCAGCATCCAACAATGAGCTTTAGCCATCAAATGCAATAAATAGTTTCTTTTCCAAGTAAGATATGAAGAGTGAGGTCCCCATTAGGTTTCAAATACAAAACTCGTCTTGCAGGTCATCCAGTATTGAGAACTTCTATACTTATTTTCATTACTTACTAAAAAGAGACCTAGACAATAGCCACAGACTATTCAAATTCATTTTTCTTCAATCCCTAATCCTGTTTTCCCATTCTTCCTTAGATCCCCGGCTAGTTTCTTATTGAATTTTGTCTGAAGATTATAAGGGCAGTTAGGGTTGGAAAAGTGCTTTTAAAAATGAAGTAAAGGCTAGTTCAAGTTGATATTCAATATTAACGTTAAAGCAAAAAAATTCAAAGTAATATGTAAAATTAAAATTAAATAATAAAATGATAAGTAAATGGATCTAAAAAAGTAACTTGTTTACTGCATTTCTCTCTCTATATGAGAACATTTCATCCTGCATTGTTTTTCCTGAAAAAAAAATGTTAGGGATGTAAATCTTTATGGTAGCTGGCTTCTCCCACATATTTGCAACTGGCAGGGCAATAAATTTTAAGCAAAGAAATGTACTGATGGATTGGAAGACAAAGGGACTTGATTTACACTGTCAGACTCTTTAGTGTATGGCTTGGCAGCATTACCACATTGATAAATTTAAGAAAAATCTGGCTTTATAATAAGAATGAGTTGATTTAATATCACCTAGAACATACATCAAGGTTAGTTCATACATTACGATTGAGAGTGGACAAATAAAAAAGAACTTCCATAGATACATTACATTACATTATATATTGTATACTATATATTATATTCTATTACATCACAACCACATAATAAAAGAACTGGAAATTTGTGGCAGAAATGTAGGAAAAAAAAGGCATCAAAAACCAAGAAAACCTGCCAAATTCAAAGTTCAAATGCAGAGGAACAGACTTCTTAAAACTACTGCAGTTTGTACAGGTACAGCCGAGTACTTATGTCACCCACTCCATTCATATTTCTACCTTTTATTGGGTGCTGTCAAATGCCTCATACTATTACAATACTTCTGTACTGTAGCTCTGTAAAGATATATTTGAATTAATAATATTTTTTTATACTAGTAATGATTTGGATAAGTACGATATGGTGAGAACTGGAGTGACCTTCTACCGCCCATGAATAGTTCTTATGAGTATATGATTTCAGGCAGATTTTCTGTAATTTTAACAAGAGTAAGAATTTTGGTTGATAAAAATGACCATTAGGTGGAATGTCCATGGAATTAGGAACAGTTTTGAATTAGTATCACATGACAGTATAAAAAAATTAGCATAATATAGCTTTAATGAAGCATAAAATGGTGCAACATGATGGAACAAAGGATTATAAAAATTACCTCTCAACACAGAAGTGAATGTAGGATGTTTCAGTTGGACTGCTAAGGGATTATTTCTCACAAAAAATTTATTTTAACATCTGAAATTAACTATAAATTAAAAATGTAGATAGAACTTGTAAACAGCATGCACTGGTAGACAGTAGACTATAGGCAGGGATTCAGAGATTCAACTTATTTGATGATGAATGGACATATTCAGCTCATTGGTCCATTAATGCAAAAATGTGTTTTAACACACTCAGATATCTATGCTGCTTTAAAAAGAATTTTCTACCTGAACAAAGGTTTTCCTCCAGAACAGGTTGAAAAAATTTACATTTTCTAGCAGAAAAAGAAGGCCATTGTGAACAGCATCACTGTGCCACTGTATCAAAAGATGGTATTTAAATACCCTGGCAGAATAATAGCAATAGGAAATAATGACTCCTCTGGATAGGGTGCATACAATATTTACAGTGAATCACCAGAAAATAAATAGATGGAATCTGCATTTCTATAGGAGGAAGAAGTATTGAAGACCCTTGAAAATAATGAAAAACCCACCCACACGATTAAAGAAAAGTTTGTATGGAAAAAATTAAATACTTTAAATTGTTTACAATGTTAAAAGAAAGGAGACTACATACTACTAGAAAATCTTAATCCAACCTACAAAGCAATGTAAGGCCACAAGCACAACTTTAAATTGATAGTATGAGGAAAAGAACTGGGATTTTTGCCTCAAACCCTTGCTAACTAGTAGTGAATTCTGCATTTCATAAGCTCCACAACACATAAGACTTTGAACCTGAAAATATCTGCAAATACCTTCAAGTATTCTCTTAGCAGCCACACATTTCCCAGGCTTGACATATGCATACGTGACCTCCAGCTCATATTCAAATTGAGACTGAATGTTTAATATAAGGAATTTTCTGTGGAAGCCCTGATTCTTGGAAAATCAAATAATTGGGGAGAATGTCAAGAAAGTACATCATGATTAAGTGCTGCTCCTTCTAAACATGTTGGTATTCCAAACAATATACAGCTTAGCTGAAGTAAGTGGAACTCTCTTTGGAATAATCTTAGCATGAGTAATTCTTCAACATCTTTTCTATGAAAAAAAATCAATAAGAAAAGCAAATACTGAGATGAAAATATTGAAACTAGAACTAATTTGTTTATTGGGAAACTTTTACAGCCAAGTACTAATTTTAACTAATAAATTATCAATTAAATATAGATATTAGTCAAAGTTGATATGTTAAAGTTTTACCTTAACAGAGATTCTGTGATTTCAATATTTTGTCTTTCTCTCAGATGGGATATTGGATATCTTGCAAGTTTGAAAGATATTACATGAACATTTTGACTTTCATTTTAAATAAATAAATAAATATTATCGGTTTAAATTTCCTTTAAAGGTTCTTTTTGGATGCCTGGAATAAAGCAGAACTGTTCATTCACAGACCTCACATCAACATCAAAATCCTCTTTCTGATTAAGATATCTTGAGAGCTATGGTTTCTATCTGAGAAAATTATTGGATAATGTAATAAACTACCAGAGAAATATGCTTCCATGCTATAGGCTTTTATCCTCCAAAATGGAGTGCCTTGGCAAGGTGTATTTCCACATAAATTTGACAATTATACATGCCAAAAGACTTCATTAATCTATATAAACTGAAATGTTTAGATAAAAATATTTCTGTCCTTGTATCAAAGAAGACTGAAAACATTTCTACGCTTTACTGGCAACAATTAACAACAGAGTCTGTGCCCATATGTGTGATGGCAAAGTACAATCTTCTTAAAAGCTAACTGAATGATAAAATTTACCTTTGAAGAATATTATAAGCCTCAGCAATATATGTAATTATGGCAAATCTAATGTTGTACTTTCAAGAATTTTGATTAGACCTTTTTCTTAATATACAATTTTCCATGGAACTGCAATAGATACATTGTTTGTCAATAATGCTGTGTTTAAGCTTACATTTACTTTCTTTAAATACATGATTTATACAGGACTTTATTCTTCCTCACTTAAGGAAGTTGAGTAATAACTTTACAACAGACCTTGTAATAGACGATCTTGTATTACAGTCCTTTTAAATTGAATAATGACTACACAGTATGTAATTAACAAAACATTAGATTATCTTATATTTTAACCTTTATCTTTTAATAGTATAGTTAATTAATTTTAATGCAACATTTACACTAATATTTTTATCATCCTTATGTTTCTTTTGTCAGGAATTAGGCTGGTAATTTTTCTTTGGTGTGTGTTTACAAACTTCAGGCTAAATTTTGCAATCATTTGTTCCTGACCTTGAGCACTTACTCAGGTACTCATCAGTGCTAATTTTCCTGTGACCAAGTGCCTTGATCACCTGCTTATCCATTTCCCTCCAAGCACATCGGTGCTATGCACTAACACCCACAATTTTCTCCTCATTTAAATCCCTCCTTAAAAGCTGCCGCTTTTGTAATGACTACAAATCGCTCTAGTCCTGGTTACTCAAGTGGAGAGCTGGTTTCTGCCTTACTGCTAAACTCCATTTGTCCTGTTGCTTCATTTCCCAATTCACCCAGCTTAGTATGCAGGAAAAGCCCAGAAATTCTTTAGATCTTACACTGGGCATGCTCATGGCCTTCACTGGTTTGTAGAAAGGATGTCCATTGGTTTGCCTACTTTTAATTTGCCTGTATTGAAGTGGACGTCTTAGGACCACCTTGACAAAAAGTGATGTTTTACCTAATGGTTGCAGCTCTGAAATTAGGCTGTAGTAGTCAGAAAGTCTCTCAGTGAAAGGGATTTTTCATTTTCTTATATCAGCAGTCCAGTGCTGTTAAGCTTTTCTGTAGTAAGAGTTGAGTTTCTCCAAAGTGTCTGAGGTCAGGTGCTTACCGTAGAAAATGCAATCCAAACAGCTGAAGTTTGGCATCCTAAAAGCAACAGACAAGACCTTTATAATGGAAAATGGTAGGCTGCTTTAAACTACCAGAACAACTGACAGAAAAAAAATTCTGAATATTTCAAGATAAAAATGCAATGTGATGCAAGTCATAGGTCACCTAACCATGGATTCTATTGCAAAAAAAATGTACAGCCTTATTTTTCACAAGTGCCTGCAAAAAATTTGAACATCTGGGTGGATTCAGCTTTCACAGTATCACGAGAAAGGAAGTAAAACAAAATCCAGGAAAGGTGGATAATTTAAGCATCTGATTACTTCTGTGATGGAGTAAATGTGAAGTACTTGCTGGCATTTCAGAAATTTGCAAGTTCTCTATCCTCAAAGGGAAGCTATGAGAAAAGTGGAAAAACAGAACAAAAAGCAATAAAGGGTTTTTGTCTGACTCAGAATACAATAATATAACCATATCTCCCCATTTGAAGCTGTCTGGGGAGTTTTGTGCAGTGGATCCTTAGTCATCTGAATAAAAAAAAAGGCGGTGGGGGCTATCAAAGGATCTGACAATACAAAGGTATTTTGTTGAACCTTTTTTTTTTTGAGAGTACTCCGCATAAGAATACACACTAAATCTGTAAAGTGCGTACTTCTATCCTTAAAGTATTTCTTAGATGTGAGGTTACACAAGCTAATGGGTACTTTGCCTAGTTTTTGAATTGGAGTGGGCTTTATCGCTTTATTGCTAGTTATTTTGTATTTGAAAGTTGAATGATAATTTTTATGCCGCCCTTATTAGCAATATTATAGATTAATTAGGTCCACAGTGACCTGATTAATTTATAAAACCTTTAACATAAAAGACTTCATTTTTCTTCAGAGAGGCAATATGATATTTGCAATTTTGCTAATATGTCACATAAACTTTGCTCTTAAGTTTCTGATTGAATCCTAAATTAATGGCAATTTTTGAAGGAAAGAAATACATTTACCTGTACCATGGAATGTTCAGTTTGGTTGATTGAGACCAAATGAAACATGCTGTAGGAAGTTGTTTGTTCCATTTGACTCAGTAGCACAGGACCTCAATTGTGTGCTTCATTCTATTAGACAAAAAGGCTGTTAATATGCCAAGCTGCATTTCAGAGACAAACTAGTAAATAGCATTAAACATATGCAGTGTCAGATAGGTCACAGAAGAAAAAGCAGATTAATTTAAGTATCTTGCATAATAATGACATTTTGGCTGTAGGCAGATTACTTTTATTTACAGTCACAAGAATACAACTCTTTTCTTTTAAATGTTAGTTGTAAAATGAGACTATGTAGCCATCATTAGGGCTTATCTTGTTCTCTATCTGTTCCAGGGTGATAATAACAAGTGATTGCTTTTGTAATCAATTTACTAGTACTAATAAAATATGGTTTTCTATAACTCAGAATAAAATCTGCAAATTGGAATGATAACTATTTCAGTCAGTAAAAAAAAAAAAAAAAAAAAAAGACTTTGTTTTTAAAACCTACTTATGTGGCTTTAGTTTGCTTATTCAGCCATGTCTCTATTAATACATATAGCAGACATTTTTTATCTATCTATATCCTGAGAATATAAGGCTTCCATCAAATGTCTCCAAAGTTAAAATCTGGTGCCATTTTTACCCAGGTCTTCTTACAGTGAATCCTCTTAGCAAGCAATGAGCTACAGTTAGAAACTGAAATGTGCACCCCTTCCTGGTTCCTGTTGCATCCAGCTATTTGTTGTTGTTTTTTTTTTTTTTTTTTTCCTTTAATAAGTAAGTTTGTCAATTCTGGCAGAACAAATTGGCTCAGAAGGCAAAAGGTGTTAACATGGATTCATTATACTAAATGCTTACATGATTTGTGAGGGCTTCAAAGTTCTAGGATGAACTTAGCTCATTTTCCTTGCAAATACTGAGTCTTAATTTTTCTTGGGCTTTTTACTACACCTACAGAAGAGAAAAAAGTAGATTATTTAGTGATAACAAAATAAAATTACTGAGTCAACACTTTTATTTTACAGTCTTTATTCCAGTTGCTGTTAACTTCAGAGCCTTTATAAAGACACTTTTTAATTTTAAGATACTTTTTAGATTACATTAAAAGATGGTACATTTTGGAGGAAAGAAGTAACAGTTGCAGAGGAAGTTATTAGCTAAGATGGCTTAGAAGTTTTTGATTTTCATTCAAGCCAATTAAGAAAATTTACTCAAAAGGTGAGTGAACACAATGGCAAAGATTTTAAATTCTGACTCTGTTGCTTTCTCACATCTCTTATGCCTGAAGAGAATCACAGAATCACTTAGGCTGAAAAATATCTCAAATATCTCTCCATAAACCAACCACTGCCAAATCCACTGCTAAATCATGTCCCCAAATGCCTGAAGTAAGGCTCCAGGGGTGATGACTCAAACACTTCCACAGGCAGCCTGTTTCAGTGTTTGGCAAACCTTTTGGTGATGATTTTTTTTTTCCTAATATCCAATCTAAACCTCTGCTGGCACAACTTGAGGCCAATTCCTGTGGTCCTGACACTTGCCACCTGGGGGAAGAGGCAGAGCCCCCACGTGGCTACAGACTCCTTTCAGGTGGTTGGAGAGAGTAATAAGGCCACCCCTGAGCCTTTCCTCCAGGCTAAACAACCCCAGCTCCTTCAGCCTCCCATCATAAGTCTTGTGCTCCAGACTCTTCGCCAACTTCATTCTCACTTTTCTCACAGAAAAAAAACCCAAAACTAATCCCCAGTAACAACAAAAAAACCCCCACTAAACTAAATTTCTATTTCTTAAGACAAAGTGAAGAGAACCTTCTAGGGAAAAAAAAAAAGCACCAAACAGAAGCAAATCAAGAAATACAAAAAATCAAAACTGAAGGAAGGACAGGAACATCTGTTTTGTTTAGGAAAATTTTGACATCTAGTTAGATCAATTTGTATTGTTTTCTAAGTTTCTCTCTCCTACCCTGTTCTGCTCACCATATTTTGAGGATTGGATAGCACATCCTCCCTACTTTGCCATATTCAAATTATGCTGTAGACCCTTAGTTTGGGAAGGATGAATGTTCTTGCCAACTTTTCTGAACCCTTGTACATAAGGAGCTGACCTGCACTTTTATTCCCTAGGATAACTTGTGAGCATCACAGTTAGCTAACTAATATAAAGGGTAGACTCTGTTTGGATTGTCTTCTTCTGGCTGTCTCCTCACCCTGTTCCCCACGCCCTGCTGTGCTGCTTGCTCTCGTAAGCCCGACCATCATGCTGCAATGTTTGATTGCCTCAGTGTTTCTCATGTCTGGGCCAGGACTCTGGTCCTCACTGCCAGACCTCCTCTCCTGCCTACGCTCTCAGCCTGTGCAGCTTTGGCTCCACTGCTGCCTGGAGCAAAACAGAATCATCCATCCTTCTATCACTGAGGCAGCTAACTACTCTTCCTAGCGCAGATAATTCCATAAGAACTGGTTCTGCATGCCTTGAAAACTTCACTACAGCTTCTCATTAAAACTGTGATCTTTTATTACTACCATAAACACATATGGAAGTAAGGAGTGGAAGTTTTCACAACTCGTAAGAATTGAACTATTGGCCAGGACAAATCTGGTTTTCCCTGTGAACTAACAATGTTGATTTGTTCCAGTCTTTGCAGGATCCAGTTCTAAGTAATTTGTCACAACAAAAGAATTTTTTTGCAGGAGATTTAACACTGGCCAGGATTTAAAGAGAAAATAAGTTATAAAAGGAATGAACTACAATCTTAATCCTAATATTTCTTCTCACTACAGAAACTTATTTTTATTATTTTTTTAAGTGGAAGCTGTAGCAAAGCTTCAGAAATGGTTGAATGTGAAAACTGGCAGTGCTTTTAAGTTTCTGTTTCAGTTTTATTTTACACAGGCATAAAAGCTAATTGCAAACAGTTTTCTTTATTTTTTTGGTAACACTTGCATGTTTAGACAACTGACATATGTAAAGAGTGAGATGAACATGAAAGGTCTAACAAAGCCTACAAACAAATCCTATAGACACATCTTTATCCTTGTCTTCCACTCCCCACAGTAACCTTACACTCCTTCACTGGGTTCTCTGTTGTATCTCAAATGGGGAGGAGAAGGTATGTACTGCTGGTACTCCAGTCTCAGCATCAGATATAATCTTTATGAAAATACATGATGATTGAAGAACCACTGACAATTTCCATTTAAAAAGCAAATTTTTGCTTAATCGGTACAGTTACAGGAATTATTTTCCAATCCAGAGAAATGTCACTGATGAAAAAAAAAAAATACACACAAATAATGAGGAAATAACCAATTTATCCTTAATATTTTCATGTAGCTGCCTCAAACAAAAAGATAAATTGCGGTGAGACAAAGATATACTGGACAGTTTGGAACCTATTTCAAATCCTTTTGCTAGTCATATGTACTAAAATGCTTGCATAATTTTAATTATTTATTTTATTAGTTTAATTATTAACCTAGTAAAGCAGCCAAGAAAATTAATTTGGAGAAACCAGACTTCAGAACTATTTTATAAACAAATCTTTGATTAAGATTTGTCAACTCTGCATACCATCATTCAGAAAGATTTGTAATGTGTATAAGGTATCTTGTGAGCTTTTCAAAATTAGGTTATATTGTGGGATTTCAAGCACCTAAGAAATTATGCTAATTGTGGGCTGAAGTTCAAGAAATAAACATATTTCTACTGATGCTTTAGAAAAGATGATGCTGCTTACTGCCACTTGAAATAAAATTCATAAATGAATGGGTGATTTTTTGCTGTCTTATTAATATTCCTGAAATGTTGGGCTTTTTTTCACCTTCTTTTTTTTCTCCAATAACACATCCTTGGCTAGCACTATGTCTCAAATCAGAATAAAATGGATGCATTATTAATAAAAAATTACAGGGAATGTTTCAGAAGAATATGTACAACATATATTTTATTCTTGAAAAATGCAGGATTCCCTTCCTTTTGGCCTCTGCCAAATCTCCTCCCCACAACATTGTGAGTGATACCCCACCCAAGGTAACACCAAGGTCAGGCACAGTCTTCACCCTGTTTTAGCTTAACAACAAGCTCAGTTCCACTTCTGAAATATCCTTGCCGACATGCAGCTCATCAGTAGATCATCAGTCAAGGACATGACATTACTTTCATGTGATTTATAAAATAACAAAAATCCTACTCCTTTAGTTACAGACAGCAGAAATCATTGCATGTATATATTCAGTCTTCAGAAGACCATCAGGACTGAGTGGTTTGGCCAGTGCTCCAAGTGCTGAGCAGGTGGATTGCCAGGGGAAGGGAAAGTATCACTTGGGCTTGAGGCTGCCAAGCAACTCAAGCTGCAAATGCCCCTAATTATGCTTTGCACTAGAAAGGGAATAACTGCATTTAGGTTCCTGACCCAAGGGTTCCCTTGAAACTGTGGCTTTAAAGGATGGCAGGAAGTGCCCAGTGCCTTTGGTGTCTGCTGATGAGCTACTAGAGAGATTGGGAGTGCTCACTACTTAGTACCACTCGCTCTGGCGCACTGTGGCACTCTCCCACCACATGTTCTACAGCCCTGAGGGCTGCTTCTGTAAATCCTCTACAGGAGCGGGAGTGGCAAAGGAAGTGGATGACCACGTTAAGAAGACTGAGTGGTTATTCACAAGAGATAGCTGGTTTGAGTTTGTTTGCTGTTTGACTATGCATCTAATGTGTTTGTTCAATAAAATAGGCCATATTTTGTCATATATGCATGGAATTTGCTGGATACTGACAGTTCTGTCTTGTGGAGACCCTGGGGGTCATTCCCTAGGGAGATACAAGAAGCTTCCCTCAAAAAGCTATTAGACCCCATTAACTCCTTTCCCTGTTCCTATATCTGTTCCCATGTTCCTGAGCAACATTTTCCTTATTCCCTGATTGGCCCTCACCTTTGTACTGCCCCGAGACCAGGGTCAGCCCCAGGCCCCTGTAGAGAGAAAGAGAGACCCTCTGTGTGTGGGTGCTGGGACCTGAACATCTCGCCGCGCGGCTGAATAGAACATCTGCGGATATTATGCAAAGGTCCTTTTTGCTTCTTTACCCTGGACTATGTTAGCAGCAATTCAGACTGCTACACTCTCTTCTAAAAATCTCCATGTTTTCTCACTCTTTTGCATTGGAAGGATGTTTCAAAATGCTATAGTTCTCCATGAAGCTAACTTGTTCCATGTAGAGCCATAGGAAGAGCTGCTGTGACAGTGCCACTCCCACCTAGCCCTTTGACTATTCAACAGGACCCCTAGATTGCCTCTTACAAGCCTGGGTGGGGAATTTTCCCTGCTGACAGTGGTTTCCTGGTTAGGCCTAGGCATGTTGTTCTGGCAGGTTCTGTCCCTTTGCGGGCAGGCAGTTTGTTAACTGCATAGGACATCATGCACAGAAACCCAACAATCTCAATAGCACTGTGGGGTGGTCTTGAGTTTTTCTCAGCCCTAACCCCTGGAGGCTTCAGCCTTTTTTTTTTTTTTTTTTCCTTTGGATCTGCACCTCAAAACCTGGCTTGGTCAAAGCTTGCACAGTAAGTTTAATGATAAAGCTGGAAAGAGATTGGTGTGCTCTGAGTTCAAGTGCGTAGCGATATCCTGATCCAGCTCTTACTTTTCTTACTTTTGCTTGTAAGATTTGATAGCCTGCAAAGCAGCAACAGGCCTGATGAACTCTTCAAGCATGTTGGAAGGTAAAGAAAGAAGCTTAGTATATGAGACAAATTCCATTGGGTTCATTTTAATGTGATGAAAAATTGTCCAAACAGAAAATGAAGCCGCAGTTAACACTGTTTTTTTCTAAAGATTCACAGACGCATTACAATTCTAATAGCAAAAAGAATGTTTAAATATTTTTGTGTTATTTTAATGATTTGTCCAGTGATCATATTTCAAAGTTAATTAAAGATTGAAAAATAGCAGCAACATGGTCAATTTTTGTCTTTCATTTGTGTGTTGGTACATGGAAAATCAGGTTAAAAATCACCTAATAGAGAATTAAGTTCAGATTTTCTAACCTTCAGCATTGCAGAATTACTAGACCTTGACTGCTACCACAAACCTGAAATTACCACCTTGCAGGTATGCACGTTTGGCTAACAATTTAAATTAAGTTTCTCAAATAGAGATTTAATTTAGTTTTAAGAGGAGAGTTATTGTATGTTAATTAAACACCAAATCATTCCTAAAAAGGTATTTACTGAGTTTTAACAGCTGTGTAATAGAACATCTATGTAGTTGTTCACCTTACATAAACCGGCTCTTAATAATCAATGGAAATTCAATTAAGGTTAAAAAGATCTTATGGAAGCTCAGTAATTGCATACATATGAATCAGCATTTAAGGCCCTCCATTTAAGGTGTTACTAGCAGTTTAAATTTTTTTATATGTATTGAAATTTTACGATATGATAGTATTTCTTTTTCCTTCTTTCCTTCCCATGAATATAACTTCTTATTCCATCATATCTGCACAGATTTTCTTTTCCCTCCTTAGTCTCAGCAAACTGGTGAGCACTATTCTTCTAAAATTACTCTATTCCTTTTTGTTGCCAATTCATTTTTAGATTTTTTAATTACTATTTAACCTGAACCTAATGGTTTTCTGCTTTGTTTTGGTTTGGTTGGGTTTTTTTTTTCCTTCTAGCTTCAATATTAAGCATTACTCCAAAAGGCAAGCTCTAACTCCATGCATCCAACAGTGTGGTAAAAATTGAAGAGAAAGAACACTGCCTGTACATATATTTAACAATTTTGGCAATCAGAATCCCCCCGTACATTGCACATCAAGAAACATCAACTGTTTTCCCCAGGAAAGGAAATTTTAATGTTCTATTCAGAAATTAAATACATGTATGCAATCAAAGACAGAAAAAAGTGTGATTTTCATTTTGTTTTAAAACAGAAAGCAAAAATGGGGGATTCTGGTGCAGATCTGTTCCTTCACCTTTGAAATGCATGTGATTTTGTTTGAACATTTCTGAATTTTTAGGTGGAGTTTGACATGAATATGAGGTGGAATTGAAATTGCCTTTGAAACAAAAAAAAGGCCACACTTTTGAAGTACTTTCTTTATAGACTCAATAAAATACAGGAACCTAATAGTTCACTGAACTGGGTTGGAAAACCAGGGGTTTATTCTTTGGGGAATTCCTGACACCTGGAACAAACATTTTGAATTTGATCAAAAATTACACAAATTTCAAATTCAGATTTTTGGGTTTTTTCTTTATGTTATAATAGTAGGTCAGTCATTCTTAGCTTTGAAGAGGTAAACAGGGAACTGAAGAGTCAGAAAAGCCTGACTTCCAGATAGACACCCCTCTGTAGAGTGTATCTGAGACATGTCTAGGAAGGAAAAGCATGTAATGGCTCTGTGCCTTGCTCTGATGTTGCTACCATTTGTAGGATATCCCCTTGCTTAAGGCCTTTATACTAGTTTCTTAATGGATTTGAAGAGGAAAGCAAAGTATGTTTAGCATACTTTTCAGATGTACATCCACCATTGGGGGCTACCTTGGTGACTTGTCCACGGAATGGTTTTCATCCTGTAGAAGACTAGGAAAAAGCCATGTTCTTCTCTGTACAGCTGGGTTATAAGCACTGTCTGGTATTTAAATACAAAATAATTGTTGAAATGTGAGTGTCAAAATAGTGAGTGGGAAGTCTAATTAATTGCTGCTAGTAGACAGAATTTTATGTTGCATGGTGAATGGAAATCTGTGTTGAATGAGTGAACAACTTCAGAAATGCATTATCTCTACAAATTCTTCATCCAGTTCAAGAATGGTTCCTTTCCAAGAACAGAGTATTTTCAAGACGTCAATAGCCCATATTAAAATACTGAATGATTTCTTATTGAACTTGCTCTTTAATTATAAATTTTAAAACAAAGGAATTAAAGGGAAAAATTATTATAAAACTTGGAAAAGTAAACAGAAATCTAATTTCAACTGGAATAGTAAGAATTGAAATGTGAGTTTTTTTTTTTTTTTTTTGACAATGTAGCTGCTGCTTTGATTAAGATTTCATGAAGTATTTCTCTGTATGAATGAAGTCATGCAACCTCTTGAGAACTTTAACAAACAGAAACCAATACAGAACAAACAGGCAGTTTATAATTTAGTAAGGTGCCCACAACACACACAAGCCCAAAGAAATAGGAAAATAAACCAGTGTTTAACTGTATATAGCTATCAATCTTCCAGCTGAGAAGAACTCAGCCAGTTACCATACTTGAGTCAATGCTAAAACACTGAAATTATCTTCTTTGAGAGCTCTGTTTTAAAAGAGAAAAATAAGTGTCTCTTTGTTGGCATTGAGGCTGTAAAACTGAATGACCCTAGAGTGGAAAAAATGTCAGTTTGGGAAACAACTCCCTTCTCTCTGCAACCATTGATTTCTGGAGCTGCGTCTGAGTTACATGGCTTTTAAAGCTCTAAAACATCCTTGCCACCTCTGGTTTGTGTCTGGAGATGGAATTTGAAGAGTAAAATCCCACAAGAAAGCTCCATTTGAAGCCATTCCAAACCAATCTGGAAAAAACCACTCATAACTTCAGAGAGTTCAGGATAGCTTTTCATAAACATCAAAACATTTTTGTTCTGTCTACTGACAACTTACTGCAAGTGATTTGAGGTTAAGTCTTCAACAGTAGTAACTCAGAGAAATACCAGCATCAGACTGTGTGCAATATTTGGGTGTTGTGCATGAGGAAACAAAAATAAGCCCACAGAGGTATATTTCAATCTCAAGTAATCTGTGACATCAGTCTGTGGTCAATTAAAACAAATATGCATATGTTGAATTCATTACTTGTAAGAATCATCTTATGTGAGTATTTCTGGTTTATATTAAAATATTTTGGACCCAGGCTTTGTTGGGGGTTGATATAAAATGCTGAGAATAAAATAATTACAAAAGTAAGCACAGAAAGCATATCTAGATTTGGGAGATTACCCATTCGGTTGATCGTCAGAGTATTGTTAATACTAGTAGTGTGAATGATTATTTTTTTCCCTATAGACATAAAAATTGAAATTTGCTACATTTGCAAAGGATGTCTACATTGGCTGTATATGAACATTTTAATAATATTTAAAACATCATAATCCTGAAACTAATCTATGCAGGTATAATTTTGTGCAAGAACTTCCTGCAGCCATCAGATCCTTTAAAACCTTTTGTTTAAGTTGTATAAGCACTTCTTCCTGCTGCTATTCTGTCCTGGTATTATTTTTCTTCTAAACCCAGCACTGCATTTAAGGCTTTGTTGTCCTCTGTGCTGTCAATTTCCTGTTTCTCTTGTACCTCCTCTTCTCTGTATAATGTAGGACACATGTTTTTGGGTTAACTCCTAAACTCTTGACTTCATCCTTATTTTAACTGAAGGCACATGAGTCTGTTCATTCCTAATCCACCGTTGTATTATGTGGACTTGAGGGTGTGTGCATTGCCTTTAAAGGAAATTTTGATTTTAATTTATAGATTTTTTTTATTCAGAGTCCTGAAATTTTAGCATAGTTGTCTAAACTGTGCTGAAATGACTAATCTCTCTCCTCCTTTCCCTTTTTTTGGATTATTGAATGTAAATTTTTTGATAAATGAACATTCTGTCTTAAACATATGGATGGATGGATGGATGGATGGATGGATGGATGGATGGATGGATGGATGGATGGATGGATGGAAAATCAGGTAAAAGATCAGATTTTAAAGGCATGTAAATTGCTGTAAGTCCCTTTTTACCATGGATTTGCCAAACAATGAAGAGTTGCAGTATCTAAATATTGGTCCCACTTTTCCCAGTACCTGTCACTGTGGCTAAAGCACAAATTCCTAATGAAAATGCAATAGCAGGAATTCATGAAGGCAAGACAGTTACTGAAATAATTATACACCTGGAACTAAAATAAATAAAATCAATAAGACATATTTCATTAGCATGCTTAAGTCTAAACTTTCAAAATTTCTTCATGAAGAAAAATTATATCTAATGTGGAAAAGACAAGTTTGTATATTTAAGTAGTTTGCTACAATATATGCAGAGATAATAGGATATTTTAATCCATTGCTCTTTTTGATCTATTGGATATAATTTTATGATCAAATTCTCAAAGGTGTGCAGTACATAAGTTCCTAAAGTTCAATTGCTTTCTCCTATTGAAAGTTTTCAGAATATTACTACAAACCCAGAGTGTGGGGAAAATGAGTAGAAGCATGGTTGTATCCTTTGGTTTTTGACTATCTCAATGAATATTTCACTTAGGTCAATAAAAACGTGGTAAGACATGCCCTTACTGACTAACCAAGAAAAAATTTATTTTTTAAGTACCCACAATTGCTCTCTAGAACCCTTAATTAAGCACCTAAATTATTTCTCTCTCAAAAGGGTGAAGCACCTGTGTCCTTGAGACGTCAGCAACATTTGCCTTCTGCCAAGCCCTGTCTTTGGTTTTACCACTGGAAAGAGAAGTCTCTTTGTTATGTCTGTTTCTAGCACGTGTTTGTGATAATTAGAAAAGGACCTTAAATACAATTTTTGACTACACATTAAAATGTATCTCTGTATATCTAAAAAAATTAATTAAGAGTGCTCGTAACTGTCAAACTTACATATCTAAGCTTCCAACTCTTCACTGAAATAACTTCATAAATATAACTTGACTAAAGTGTTATTTCAAAAGCAGTGGGAGTTACAGTTCTATACATATTTTGAAATCAAGCCAGTGTTACTTAAGTACCTCAATGTGGATTTAGAACTCTGCCTTTAGGCATCTGAAATCTGTGGCCACATCTATTTTAAAACATCCGCTAACATCAGGAGGAGTAATTCATGCTTATTTGAGGTCTGAATTTAAATTTCTCAGCTTTGGGTTTCCCCTTTTCTTCCCCATCTCCCACAACTTTGTTTAATACTTCAATCCTTCTACCTCAGCCCATTTTTAAATAGTATATGAATTAGTAAATAATAGGCAAATTAATGTTAACATCCACTTTTATCTAAATTCTGTTTCTGTGACTAAATATTGTTTCCTCTGAATTTAAGGATAAAAAATATTGAGTCTAGATACAAATAATGACAAAAACATAGATACTCCTTACCTATTTATTTATTTTAAGAAATAGCTGGAAAGAGGTGTTCACTTCATCTTTTGTTAAACTTCTGTAATAAAAACTTTGGAATCTTATATTTTAAAACAAGTTGAACCTTTATTTCAACTCTTCTGGATAGAAGCCAAGGAAGGTGAGAGCAGGAAGATAGACCAATGTGTAGGTTAGTTTTTGTCTATGTATGTGTATATGAGTGTTGTAGTCCAGTTCCAACTTATTTAAAGCTTTCCACAACAAAGAAAGAGGGAAAGGGTGTTTGGTTTTCTTTTTTTTTTTTTTCTCCTGAAATTGCATGAAAGAAAAACAATAAATCCATCAACATGAAACTCTGCACTTTAATGTCCAGAGCATTCACTGTGGGTTGGGAAATTCCACTTCCAGTTATTTGTCTGGGTACATTTTCTGTTTTGTACACTTTTGAGTGTAAAATGTGCCAGAAAACACTGAAATACAGGTTGAAAAAGATGAGCTTCGTTGCTTAGGTGAAAGAAAAAATTTCTAGGATTTGACTAACTAATGATTTTTGGCATGTCCCTGCAGTCTTGAGTGAGATGAAATGCTCTTTAAACCAGTAAGAAATTCCAGAATTTTAGTAAATGAAATTTGCTTTAAGAAAATACAATTGTTTTATTACTTTGGAACAAACACCCCATTTGATTTGTAAAAAAAACCCCTTCCTTTTGTGTGTGAGTCTTGAGGATGTCCAACAAAATTTCCTTCAAGAGCATCCAGAATATATCAGTACAGAGTAACACAGGAATTGCTACTTTAGTTTTGATGGCCCGCATTTCTCCCTAATATCTGTGATTTCAACAAGATTAAGAATCATTGATTTTTTTTTAGCATTCCTCTCTCCCTTCCTCACTCCCTCCCTCCCTCCCTCAAAAATATTCTGCAGTGTTATTTCAACATATTCTAGGATCAACAATAAAATAGTGATCTGACAGCTAATATTGCTGATAAAGTTTTTATATCTTTAATTATTATGACTTGTTCAAACAAGATGTCATTAAAATGAACATTTAAATACATTCTTCCTTTCACATGAGTACTGCCAAATAAAATTGTGTTGAATTGCACAGTTTCAGTCTTGGCAAAATTATACAAATGTAATCCAAGGTATAGCTTTTTATATCATGTGTTAATTTTTTAAAATGACAGTTAAATAATTAAATTGGAATGTTAACAGCAGAGGTTCTTTCTCCTGAGAAAATTACATTGCCATTAATCTCATTTCTTGCTGATGTTTTACCTACAGTGTTATCAGTAGTTTAAAATCCAAAGCTGAGTAAGGAGCTGTAATTTTAACTTTGTACATTTTAGAGCAATAAAAATTCAAGCTGTTACTCCAAACTTCATCATAATTATGTCACATAACATTGAGATTTTAATAATGCACTTTATTTAACGGTTCAGTGAATTCTGTACCAGTGTGGAGTAGAGTTGCATACACAATACAAACTTTAATACAGTTCTGTCCAATCTTCATATATTTAAAGCTCTGAAGACCTGAAAAGCTTTATTTTATTTTTAATTTTAGGTCAGCGTAAAGGAAATATTGTCCAAAATATTGTCAAAATTTACATAGAGATGATACATTTTAACTAGATTATGAATTAGTAAGGAGTCAAAAATATAAGATAATTCTTTTATTTTTGTTCATAAAAAATAACTTGGCCTAATTAAGGCATATTTTGAGAAACAAATTGCGTAACAGTAAAAATGCTCTGTATAAATATTTACTTGTACATGATGTTTTTCACTGTGGCTGTGTTTTATAGGCCATGCAGGAATTAGTTTAACCAACAGTGAAATGTCATCACCTCTAGAGTAAAATGTGGCAGTTGTTTAACAATGTACATAAATGATACAAAACATTATACAATGAATTAAAGGTATTTAAATACTTTATTTAGTTGCAACTGTAGAGATTATTTAAGTTGGCATAATGTATTTACTCAGTTTGGACTTTGTCCAGGATGCTGCAGTTAACAATTTTAGCTCTTGTGAAATGTGCCAAGGGATATCTAATTAGGCCACTTGGTCAGCATCTTAGATTTATGTATGGTGCACAGATAATACCACCAGCAGCATCTTAGTACGGCATTGATTCAGTGTGGAGCCAGAGTGAAGAATACCACCTACTGAGTGACCAACACCACTTCCTACAACAGCTGGGTTTTCCTTGGAGGTCTTCCATCCCAATTACACAGCAGGCCCAATCTTGCTTAGTTTATGAGATCTGACAAGATCAAAGCCCAAGGTGGTATAGCTACAGACTTATTCTGTCTTGTGTATTTGGCTTGCTAGCAAATTTATGTCAAATACATGTATCAAATGATTTCTAGTCAGATGCACTGTTGTCGTGCAAATGAATGTATGAAAGAAGGAAGAAAAAAAGAATTCTTCAAAAGCTAAAAAAAAAAAAATTTACATATACACGTGCGTATATATATATGTGTTTGAAAGAGTCACAAAACGTGTCTTTGTGTTCTTCATCCTAAAAGACTCTTCAGGTCTATTCTTCCCATCAGAATTGAGGAAAGAGTGACAATTTCTATTAAATGCTTGTAAATTTACCTTAATGCACCTGTAAATTTTCTTTTGACCAGTCTGCTTTTCAACTCACTTTAAAATAACTGTTCAAAGCATCAAAACAGTCAGAAATGCAAACCAGCTTGGTAGTCTAAATCTATGTCCTTTTATACATTTGTTTTTTCTGGAACTAATTCAGATTTTATTAGTCTTCCAATATACTGCCAAATGAACAGAAGGAAACATTACTCACTTTCCCTCATAATATCCGTCAGAGGGCTGGGCTGTAAGAAAAGTCCATGAGTGCTCTATCAGGGTTTGTTTTTTTTTACTTTGTAGGTTGAGGACATCATAACAATGGTTGAGGACATCATAACAATTCCACCCACAAGTAAGTAATTGGGTACCAATTATCTAGTCACTTTGATAAAATTTTCCCCTGTGCCCAAAGAGGTAGACCTTGGTCTTCAGTGTGCAGTTATAACACATCTGTCTCTTCTAAGGAGAATCTATCGGAACACATACTCTTGTGCAAGAATATCTGAGAGAGCAATGCACACAGCTCATGGAGTCTGGGAAGCACCAGTATCCTGTCTATTCAAGAGTACCGTAGATTTTTGCTAAATAACCTCTCGTGGTCAGCCTCATACCGCAGTCCCAGCTAACATATCTGGGGCCTAAATTCACAGGACTGAATTTTTATTTTCCAATCTTCCATGTACTTGAATCTTCTGCAAAAGTCAAAGACAAAATAATTTCCATCTGGTATTTCCCAGGCTCATCAAAGAAAACAATCAGCTAACAAAATGATTGGTAATACACTTATCATTTCACAATAGTACCTGTCCTTTTATATTAATATACATTTTCACATTCCCCTGTAGGATTTGCAGATGACAGTTTCAGTACCCTGATTTATATAATTTTTATCTCACTAATTACCTGCCTACTCCCAAAGTCTGCTTATAATTCTTAAATTCTTAATTGTTTACAAGTCACTATAATGAACTAGTGTTGAAGTTTCTCTGTTCATTGTTTATTCCTTGTGGCAATGAAAACTGACTGAGAGACAGTGCTTTGGTATTTCTTTTCAACCTTGAACAGCATACTAATAGGCAGGTGGATTGACAGGTAGACTGATATTGGCAGAGGTAGGGGAAGGGAAAGATTGCTTGACAGAGCCTGTCTTTATGGCATGTGCACAGGGATCTCCAAAGTAAGGTTTGCATAAGTACCAGTTCCTTTCATTTAAGTCTTATTGACTCTTGGCCTGTGCTTTAGTTGCTTTAGTACTTATAGCTGACAAAATACATATATGATGCAGAATTTCAATTTTCATTCTTCATGGGGAAAGTATCAGGCCACTTCAAATTATTTGCTTCTTTCATTAGTACCCTCTGTGCCTCATAAGCTTTAAAAAATGTGTACAGCTATTATAAAAATTTGTTTGTTTTTAGATTGACTATTCACCTATGTGTAGACTGGTAATTTTCATTTTATTGTATAGTAATAAGTAAGTCACTGTCCCTTTCTGTTGCCACTATGTGGCAGATATGCATTTGTTTATGTTATAGAATCTGTGCATAATGTTTCAGATTGGCATTTTTTACCTAGTTCAAAAAGTTGCTCCTCAGGTGGTGGGGTTTGGGTTGTTTTTTTGGTTTTTTTTGTTTTTTTTTTTAGTGTTTAAAAGCAGATGTTTATTTACAAAACTCAGAACAATCCCATGCATTGTAAAATTATTCTTTAGCTCAAATTTCTTCTTCTCTCTTGTTCTGTTTGCATTCTCAGTTTAAAAAGTCCTCTTTTTTCTGCTTCAAAAAGCTGAGATGTGAGAGTAAGAGGTGATTGAGAATCTGAATGCTCAACAGCATAGGCCATAAAGTATCTTTGTTGGCACTTGTGAACTGAACTGGGACAGCACAGCTGGATCTGAACATTAATCCCTCAATAATTGATGATTAATCTATTAAAGTTTAATGGAGAGTTGATAAGTAATGGTCTGGCTGCCATGTCACTTGATTGTAAATATAGCAAGTTGCCTGGAAATATGTTTTTTCTTTTGTCCATCAGAAGCAAACATAGAGGAAACAGAAAGAAGGAAAGAGAAAGCTAAATGGAAGGAGAAAATATGTCCATGACAAAAGTTTGAGTCGAGGAGCCTGTCTGCACCATGGCAAGCACAAAGCACTGGTGGCAGTAGGAGAATCACTCACACAGACAGACTACCCACGCAAACTGCTTCATTTCAATTCTGTGCAACACAATTCAGTTCTAGTGCATTCCGTAGGTTACCTAACCATATCAGATTGAGCATGTATCCTTTTAGAGTACATTTTTGAAGCAGTAGATAGGGTTTAATACAGGAAGAAAACTCACCCCCAAACCACTAACAAAACTCAACGCCTTTTAATAGGTAAGTTTAGTTCTGTATTTCTTTGAGATAATGTTGGAGGTGGAGGATTGCACATGTCAGTGTGAAGTGGCAGTGTCTCAGTATGGTATTGAAGAGCTGCACTTGATAATGAAAGCACAGGTTTCGGGAAATCTTAGACAACACGTGGCATGAGAGCCACTTTTAGCACAAACAGATGACATTTTCTATTCATCCGTGGCTTTACATGTGCAGCCATTACACTCTGTTGTGGCCTTAGGTCTCTTTCCAGCCAGAAGTACAAGGCTTGCTCAAGTGTGAAATTCACCAGTATGAATGAGACCAGTATCTTCCATCGCTTTCAATCTCATCTTCTACCAATCATCTACCATTAGTAGGAACATGTATCTGCTCCTGTGCCAAACCACCAACAAATACATTTGTTGAATTTGAGTATTTGTCACTTTGGATGTTATGAGATAATTTAGAATGTGTTTATCTGTCTATGGCACTTTGGGTAGATAATAAAATGTAACTTGAAATTGCTTGATCCCATTCATCTGATGTGGCTCAGTATCAGGCTGTAAGGTGGGTGGGGTATTATGCTACCTGGAGAGGGTAGGATGCCTGACGCCCAAAACCAACTCAGAGTATGCAAGTGAATGACTCATGTTTGAGGTGATGCATGATTCGAATATTTCTGTTCAGAAACATAATTTTAACTATGAAGCAAGCATTTGTTATCCATCTTCTTCACTGTTCACTTTCTTTCATCATTGTGAGGGAAAATGTCTTCTAGGAAAAAGCACATTAGCTGTATTACAGATCCCAGTGGAAAGTTACTTGAATTAAAATTATTTTTTTAAATAAACTATGTTTTGCTTTCCTCTTTTCTAAGTTAATGACATCCTTGATGCATTATAAAGTTTTATTTAGTAATGCCTGAAAAAAGTTAGGCTATAAAGATGATGGAGAGTTAAAACAATATTCCCAACGGTGATAGAGTGATCTGAAGTTGTTGGGCTGATAAAGTTGTTCACTGTATTGCTTCTCACTATATTTGAAAAGACACAGTAGTAAGTTTTAAAGCAAGAAAATTAATAAGAAAACAATTACATTCTCCTACATTTTCAAAAAGAATTGTTCATCTGACACTTGGACATAACAGTCAATAAAGAACACATAATCTTTGGTTTGCTGAGGCAATTTTATGTGGTTTTATAATTTTATAATATGACAATTATAGATAGAATGAATATGTGATAATGCCACAAATATTTTAAATGTACAATTTAGCATGAAAAATATTGCAAATTATGCGTGATTTTAGTTCTAAATGTTGCTAGGACAATTGAGAAGTCTGAATGAAAAGCAAATCCAGCTGAAATATGACAGATTAGGTTATGATGAAAGCATGAGCCTAAGTAAATATCATGTGATTTAGGAGATTACCTTTTAATAAAAACAAATATTTTTAAAGATACACATAATTCAGAAAGGAAGAAAGGATTATTAATGTATATTTATATCCAAATGCACTGGAAAAGAATTTTTTAAAGTCTATATGACATGATTGCCATATCTGTCAGGAAAAAGAGGTGCAGTCTCAGTCATGCTGTTGTAACTCAGTGATGTCAAGTGCCAAGACCTGTTTTATGTGTCTGAAGAGGTGAAGAATTTCTTTCTCTATTACTCGTATACCTCAGAGTATCTTAATGTAGAAAGTACAAAAGACATTTGACTTCCAAAAGTATAATTATAAGTGGAGATAGTAACACATTTTTAGGCAATGATTCAAAGAAATACTACTCAGTTAAACAAAAACAAAGGTCTAAAATAGAGCCTCACCTTGGTATGATAGACAAACATATGTATATTTACCCTGGCTTCAGAGCATTTACCTTGTATAAAAACCAAACCAAACCACAAAGCCAGCTCTGTGCTTGTAACATAGGCTGGTGAAAGCATTCCAGGCCCTGTTAATAAAGCACAGTTGGGTGTAGCCATACCATTGATCGGACATTTTGTATACTTCTCTCCCAGAACATTTTTGGAAGCACAAGTATAGTACCAGGCACACAGTTACCTGTTCCAATCACTCTTTATAACTCAGGCCATGCCAGCAGTTATTCAGACTCCTCTTTGGGTTCACTTGCAACCTTCAGCCTCAGGACCAGTGGGCTGTCTAAGAAACTGAGTCCTGGACATATTTAGCCTTACTTGGGAATTTCGTGCAGTCTGTGCTCTTCTGGCCTTGTCTACAAATCTCTTTTTTACTCCTGTTGAGTGAAATAGTAGTAAAAGCTTTATTCATGAACTGGAGAGCTGGAAAAATTTTTTTTCATCTTGCAGAAATACTACATCAAGATGGTGGCTGTGTTACTGGAAACAGTAATAAAAGCATAAAACGTATTGACATACATAAGACAGAGAGGAGGCCAAGGATGGAATTGTGGAAGAAAAGCTCACCAATTCAGGAATGCATTTGGATTTGGGGTTTTTTAAACCTCAAATCTTTGATGTAAACACCAAAACCAATAGGTTAAATTGGATAGGCATTGGAAAGGCATCAAACATCTTATTTCCACCTGAACAGTAATTTTCTATTCTTTTAATGATTATATTTTATAATATCTGGTTTGTAGGCAATGATTCTCATTTTATGAAGCAGGTAGTAGCTACATAAGTTGCTTAAAACTAATAATATTTAAAATTCATATAAAATCTTCATATTTAGAAATGTTTTTTGCAACAATATGCTCCAAAGGGAAAGCTAATCCTCTTACAGACTAGCTACATAGCAGTCTGAAAAACTCTGCAATAAAAATCAGTCAAAGGCCAACCAGATTCAGGTGCCACCACTGGAAAAACAAGATCAATAGACTGGCATCTGGGTTCTTCATCTGCCATGCTTGTCTCCTGAGTAGTTAAATTGCCTGGCTCCTGTGCATGAACTGACAGGGCAAACAAACCAGAGCAGCCTATGTTTGACATCACCAGTAACATAGTAATGTCAGATCCATCCCCAATGGGGTATGAAGACTTCTCAACTCTCATTGATCACCTGCGAGACTGAAAAAAAATATGAATTTAATATATGTCTGATTTTTGGCCTCCCATGTTCTAAAATTGTTCTTGTAATGAAACAGTTGAGTCTTCACATGGATTTCAGTAACCTTTCCTTTTATTCTTTTTTTCTTATGAGTTGCTGTTGTTGCATTTTGTGTGCCAAAGGCAATGAAAAAGTATATTGTTCTTTGTAAAACTCTATGCTTCTACAGAACTGAAATTTGGATGCTTGAAATTGCTACATTTGAAATTCATCAGTGTCATAAAATTCCAGCCCTCTCAAAGAAGAAGGTGGATAAAATTTCTGAGACCTACTGTTAAAGGAGGTTTAGATGAAACAAGAAGAAAATTCATCCAATTTCTTTACAATGGGGATTGAATTTCTTGTTGTATCACATAGGAGTTTGACATGCTTCCAGGACTTTGACCAAAAGTTCCCCATGCCATATACAGTCATGGAGCTGGACTTTCCCATGGGAAACATCTGTATTAGAAGCCTTTTTACAAAAGCAGAACATTAATTTTTCATACAGGTAGTTTTCATAGCCTTTCTCATACAAATTAAAATTTTGAGAGGGAAAAAAAATTGTCTTTCAATCATTAACATCACAGCAGCAGAAAGGAGAAAGCTTCCTTCTAACATGGTGAAATTGGCAGTGTCAGCACTTACAGTCTGCAGGTTTTATAGCTGGCTAGGATTTGTTTATGTCTCCTCTACCACAGGAAGACTTTTTCAGAACATCAATTCTCTGGCCGCAAAGAACCATGTAATAATTCCAGCCCATACCTTTTAATGAGTATTATTTTTGATGACTTTTATTTTTCTTCAGTCAGTCCCTCCCTGCCTAAATCTAGCCTTACTGATAGTAGCCCTCTGAACTACTTCCTCTTGCGTTCATCCTTTCTTTACCTAGAACAATGATCCCAGGTCTCTTGGTTTCCTGCTATGATATAGGCTTGATTCTCCACATTGTTGTGCATTCTGAGTTCTGGCTTGAATTCAGCTCTCCGGAATGTGCATGGCATAAGTAGATGCCAACATTTCAGATGAGTATTCCGTAGTGCTGTGTACAAAGTCATAAATGTCTACCCATCCAAGAATACATCTATTTTTTTCCCTTTTATTTCCCCCTAGAGTAGATAAAGTTCATGTTGTGATGGGTAAACAAGCACTGGTCTTCTTCCTCATTTGATTAAAGCTTGATAGGTCTTTTTCTGTAGCACATATTCCTCTTAGGCCCTAAGGATGAGGTTGATAGTCTATGAATTTCATCCTTTTCTCCTTACTCTTCAATCTTCTGCATTTGCTAGGCAGAGGAACAAAGCAATGCAAGTGTCCTACTTACAGACAGATCATCCTCTGTGTAGACCATGCTTTCTCAATTTGTATCATCAGCTGTTTTAGGAACAAACCATTGTTTTTACCCAAATCTCTTATAGAGCATCCAAGCAGCTCAATCAGAAGGCTAGCCTTAGGTTTGTCACCATTTGATCCAATAATTTCTCTGTCAGTAAAATTTACTGCTGCCTGCCTTACAGCTTTTATCCTGTTTTTTGCTATCTCTCAGTTTCTCTAGATACTTAATATTTTCTGATATAACAGCAAATTCCATATTTAACTAAGTTCTTATTTAAATTATATTATGAAGACCTGGGTTGAAATGAAGTGGTTTAAAGTTATTTTGTTGACTGAGGACATTTTTTTTTCTTTACAAGAGGAAAATGAATATAATAACAGAGATAATTTATTTAATTTGATTGTCACACACTTTTCTTAGACTAGACACTTAAGGTCTGTGTTCTGGTGTTTGATCAAGCACTGTTTTATTGCATTCATCTTTGCTGCAATTATTTTGTGAGTCTGTGTGAAATAAAGGTTCTCTTCAGCATCCCATGATTTTCAAGAGAATGTGGCAGTAAGAACGCCTGTTATGTGTCAAGAGGCCTTCAGAAGATTTAAGATGGAGGCAACTTAAAAGTTAGGGTTACATGGTTTTCTTCTCTTGAAAAGCAGAGATCACATTTAGGTATTTGAAAATAAGTAAATGAGGTAAGTAAATTAAATTTAAGGGAATTTCAGTAGGTTTCATTGAATCAAAGTTCTTTTTTTTTCCCATTGGGGGAAAAAGAAAAGCCAGTTAAAGAAAGCAGCGTAACTGTTTACATTTGAAAAGAGTTTTCCAGTGCCGCTTATGACAGGTGTTACAGGACAGGCTTTGGTAAAAGGTATAGCACTGACTATAATCTCTCTTCTTTCTCAAGTTCACTTTTAAAAATTTTAACCAAATTATGTCATACTGAAAGAAAAAATACGTATAAGATATATCTGAAAATTATCATTTATGTGAGTCCACTCTTCAGTACATTATCTTCATTTCATGCTGGATATTTAATACTATTGGTGTAACCACCCTGTAGTGAACTGTGCAACTTCCCCTAAAACAATATATTAAACCAGCCTTAAAATATTGTTCTTAAAACTGGCTGTGATGAAGGACGAGTGATCCAGATGGAGTTATGTTATGTCATGGCAGGATGTGTTTCAGCATGTCCAATATTAAAAGGACATGTAAATTCTTATCATTAGCTGTGAACTTTTTGAAGCCAGGACTTGTTCTTGATGCTCTATGAAGACGCAGGTACATTTATGGAACCATATCACTGTATCAGGGTTAGGTTGGGAATTGGGGTTAGGTTGGGGATCTTTTCCCTTCACTTTTTATCTTAGATTGGTTACCTTAAGCTACTTTCTTGCTAAAGCATTAAAATTACTTTCCTTGCTTACCAAAAAAAAAAAAAAAAAAAAAAAAAAAAAAAAAAAAAAAAAAAAAAAAAAAAGTAAAAAGTAAATTATTTAAATTGCAGGGGGCATTGTCTGTGGGATGGCAAATACAACTGGTTTTCCCCTTAAGATTTAATTTTCCTTTTGCTTCCCTTATTTAAGAGTTCCAGTATTAGCATTCATATACTAAGGTATTAAGGGCTTTACTAATCTACCTTGTGAAATACCTAATTTGTTTAGCTTCAGTGCACAGAAGCACAAGAGAGTTAACGCAGGGCTCTCATATAAGTTTTACAACTTGTGACAACACAAAGCACCTCTCAGATGTTAATACGCCGTGGGGCTTTAAACCTCATGCATTTTGCAAATATGACCTGAAAACAAAATTCAGCTTCTTATAAGTTTAAATACTCAATTTCTTTCAAATTTGTAAGTTAAAAATAACTAGAATTTTGTTTCAAATATTAATGACAAGCATTTGCCTAACAGACCTTAGAAAACATTTGTTTTATCTGTAAAATATAAACTACTTGCTGATGTTATTGTTCACTTATTAATTTAGTTAAGATGCCAGGATTTTCACAATTTATACAGACAAAGTTTCCTCAAAAATTTAAGTTAAATACTTTTGTTCAAGGGTTTCATTAAATTATTTTTTCCTAAATTGTGAAAACAGGACCATAATGAATAAAATTAGAAGTCTAAATGAACAAATGAATAACTGCCTCAGTTACCTAATTTTTAGTGTCTAGTTGAAAAAAATACAGGTAAAAATTTTAAAGGCCCTTTTAATCCAAACTACTAAAAGTTCAAAATTAAGAAGAATCATGAGGTTCAATTTTCAGATAGTTTACGATATGATTTATTTAAAGACCAAAAGCATGCAATTATTCAATGCACTAGCTTATTTTATATAAGTAATGATTGGGCCATGAAAAATTTCTTTGGACTTACTCCAAGAAGCTTCTCAGCTATATATAAAAAATGTGCAACTGTTGCTCCACCCATTTTTCCTATGGTTTCTATCTCCAAACAAGGTAGAAAAATTTATTGTCTTATATCTGAAAGTTGCCAAGCATACCTTCCTTTGGGAATCATCTTCATTACTGTAATTCTTAGAAGCTCAAGTCATGGGCCAATACTCCCTGGTGCCAGTCACTGTACAAACATATTATGTATAGCTGTGGTTTTTTCTATAATGCCAGCCAAGACCAAATTAATGAAAATAAACAGCTGTAGCTGTATCTGCTGCAGACGAAAAACCAGAGTACCAACATCATTAGTCTTCTGCAGGAATTACAGAATGAAATAAGTAAAATTATGCATTGACTTGAGTTGTGTAGAAGATCTAGTTTCTGGACAACAGAATGCAGTGGCAATTTTTACATCTTAACTTTGGTATATGCTACCTTGAATTTTATGGCTTCTATTAATGCTGCTTTTTCAGGGTTTTTTGAGCAACTGGGACTTTCGGCGTAGCTTGATAGATGAATGCATGCTAATTTTCTATGAATGTCCTGGCAGCATTAGAAAGGAACCACTTAAATCTCTGAAGCCACTATCCTGCCCTGCTCCCTGGTGGAGGGAGTAGAGAAGGTGTAGCCAAGAAGTCAGCCTTAGCTAGGCAGATTATGCATAGTGGTTTATGGCTCATACATTTGTGATGAAGCAGAGGATGACATCTGATGTCAACTTTAAAATGCAGGTTAAGTTCATTTGAAAGAAGCTATAAAGCATAACTTAAGAAAGGCTCTGTGTTCTCCCAGAGTTTATAAGCATGAAAAGAAATCAGAACAAAAGCATGAAAAGATTGAATTATAGCAGGTAATTAAAACAAAATGCTAGCTGTGCTAGCCCTGTCTGCCACTCCTACTCAGAATGATAGTTTATTTAATGAGCAGCCTCATTGACATGGGTTGGTTGGCCATTGAGTCATGGCTATTCTATAGCAGGAAGCAGCAGAATCCAGCAGGTGATGAGTAAAATGTAAAATGTAAAAGAGTAAATACTTAATCTTTATAGCTTGCTAGCAAATGAGCCTTTGGCTACAAGCCTTTGTCTAGTATTTCTACAAATGTGCTCAAATATATTTTGGAAGAAATATGTATTTTCTATCAGCTTGTTGGTCTTTTTCCTCTTCCTGCTAAAACAGTTGACATACAAAGTCTGCAGAGGTCTTTTACTCAGACCCACAATGACTACTTAGTTTCTTTTCTCCTTTTTCCATTGGGCCAATGTGAGAAGCTACCAAGCCACAGGTAGATCTAGCATGGGCTTTAAAAGTTTAGTAAATAAGAAGTGCATGAATTTCATATTTAATCCTCAAGCAAACACATAGGTAAGTACACAAGCATTACTTTCATGTACAGATACCAGGTTTAGAAACAAAGGCCCTACTCAATGGGCTCCTGCAGAAAAATATTTCAGGGCACAAAGATGTCGAGGGTCTTGTAGATAGATAAGAGCAAACACATTTATTGTGAACTAAGTGCTTGCCCTCTTATCTAATGTTATATCTGATGCTTGTGCAGCTTTAATTGTTTGTCTTTTCACTACTGATGGTTTTTTTAGGTGCAAAAGTGCACCTCCCATAATATCAATTGGGAAAATAAAAAAAAAAACTATGTTGAATTGCATGCACAAATTCCATCATGTCTTCTCAAAACTATGTCAGAATCAGCATCATATTTCATAGTAGTGGACAGAAAACATCTTTGCAAGTAATTAGTAAAATAAATTTCATCATTTCCCCTCAAGGAAATAGCTGTACCATCATGCCAAAGGAAAGAGCAGGTTTTTTGCTAAGGAATATTTCAGATTTGCATTGAAAACTAAATTTGATTTCCAGATGAACAGTAAGAACATTTAATGCAGAGGACTAGAGTTTTGTGTAATAGAAGCTCCTTTTAGGTAAATTTTATAAAAAAAAAAGAACAGTGGAAAGTTATAAAAATAATATGTACCCTTCAGTACATTTTGTTCAGTGAATGTGTAAGTGCCTTTGAATCATTTATGCATACATGCAGGAAACTGATAAATTTTGAACAAATTTAATTGAAACCACCCTTGGAGTGAGTGTGAAGCAAGGATCAAATTTAATGGTCTCACAGAGTGTAGTACTGTAGCACTTCACTGCCAACTCTGAAGACTGTATTTTTCCCAATAAACGATTCTACACCTCAATCATCACATGAATGTGAATTTAATCACATCTCAGAATGAAAATCAGTTTGCTTCTGCAGTAATGAGACTGAAGGAAGATATTGAGACAAACAAATCACAAAGTTTGCTTTCACTTTAATGGTGTCATATTAAAACACAAGGTTTTTTTCTCCACATTATTTTAAGTGAGTTGTTGCCTTGGATCTCAAGCAAAATGTCAAGGCACTATTTAAAAAATGTGAATGGGGATGAACAATATAGGCAAATTCTGGTGTGTCATTGAACCTGCAGTCCCTGTCAGTGGAATGTCCTGGTTGTATCTGGGTGCAGATATATCTTCAAACATTCATCATTTTCAACATTGTATGATTTAAAGATGCATGGTCTTATCCTATATCCCTCATTGTGTTGTTTTTATCTTTCTGGCAGCAGCTCTTTATGGCTTGTAGCAGAGTGCTGTAGTAGAGTATTGTATCCCTGCTTGAGTAGAGTATTGTATCTGCTTCTGCTGGAGCACAGCAGAATCCAACACTGTCATGGGGGATATATATATATTAGATATATATATATAATATACAATATACAATATACAATATATATTATATAATATATCATATATCATATGTAATATGTAATATATAAAATTTATATTTTATATATATATTATTGTCACAGGGGACATATATTCTTTTATTTTATTATTCTCCTTCAGTATTTCTAACTCTGTTGTGCTTCTGAACTGGTTCCTGTGTGATGGCCCTTTAAAGTAAATTTCTCATAGCTAACAGCTAACTGGATTCTAGTCTCTGATGTCCAGTATCAAACCCTGTAATCCAGTTCACAGAAGATCTATGGAAGCATAGAGGAAGCTGATGTCTGTGAGAATGTGCTTTGACCATTTAGATAGTCTGTGCTCTGAGCTCTGGATTTTATGGAACAGCTAACTACTCTGCTAAATTAGATTGTAGTGGTGGGGAGCATCCAAAAGAGCAATTTTTGCTCTCTAATATAACTATACCTCAACTTCTCTTGTGTGAAATCAAAATAGCAGTCCCAGTTCTTTGCAAAAGTATTGTGAAGATAAATTAATTAATTTATGCCAAATTAAGATAAATTAATTTATGTGGTGAGGAATGCCATGGAAAATGCTCATGAGGAAAGTAATAATTCTATATTCAAGAAAGGCTTGAGGTAAAGATGTGTGAAGAATTGATTTCTCACTTCATTAG
This sequence comes from Motacilla alba alba, assembly GCF_015832195.1. NCBI lineage: Eukaryota > Metazoa > Chordata > Aves > Passeriformes > Motacillidae > Motacilla > Motacilla alba. The sequence continues at coordinate 88,637,983 of NC_052017.1, read as the reverse complement.
CTGACCTGAAAAATTGTGGAAAAAATCAATTTTGGACCAACCTGAAATGATTTTCTCTCATTTTTTCTCACGGGAACTTAAAGATAGGAAGCAATACAAAAGTTTTATCTCAAACAAAATATAATTTGTCTGGAAGTAAAAAATTTCATTTTAATCCTAGTTACTCATATCTTTTTGCCAAATTGGAGGTAGGTATTTGAGGGCAATTGTCCCTTCCAGACTAATTATTGAGAGTTTATTTTGAAAATAGACTAGCAAGTGTTAGATTTGTTTGTTTGTTTGCTTGCTTGCTTGTTTGTTTAAGCCCCTATCCCTCTTTCATTGGTGAAATGCAATTGTGGGTGAAAAAACTATGGATAAGATGGGGTGTAGTTAATAGCTGTGATGAACCAGGTATGGTGGGCATGCAGATGACTGTATTGGTTAAAGCACAAAAATCACCTTTTTGTAGACATAAAAAGATCATATTTCAGCATCTTCTGCTTTATTCTTCACAATTTTGAATATTCGTGCTTCCCCTTTTCAGTCTATTTCAACACTGAAGTGTTAAGTAGTTGCCTGTTCTTCTTCCCAACCACATCTGATCAGTGCAGCCAGTACTCCAATGTAAATAGTTCAGTGTGCATTAGATAGGTGCCAACCCTGTGAAGAGTTCCCAGTGCCACGACAGTAAAATGCCTTTATACATTTTAAAATAGCACCCACTAGGTTGATGGCACACAACAATTGCACTGTGCAACCATACTTTGTACAAAACTGTTACTGAACAGTCTTGTACACTAACCTGTGAGGTTGCTGGTCAACCAAGTAGCGTTGTCAGGGACAACTTGGTGTGCCACCCGTTTCTAGATGACGAATCTGTGTGTCCTCTTTATCCCACCCAATTAGCTGTGTGGACAAGCAGAAGAACTTGGGGCGTCTTCAGTATGGAAAAGTTCAGCCTGAGGCAGACGTTACACTCTCTCACTGGTAAAAGACTGTAGTTTCAATTAAATACTGTAAATGTGATGAAAAGTATTCTTTAGACAATGAGTGGGTAAACCAAAATGCTAGATAGCTGCTGTTAAATAAGCTCCGTTTTAAAATGTTGCTGATGACTATGTAAGATATATTACCAGAATACTTATCAGGGAGATGTAATGAAGCAGCATAGGTAACAGGGTTCCAGAACCCAGAAAAAATATGTCTGTGTCCTACTGTGTTTATTTCTGTGGCTGGTTATTGGAACTTTTTGGAGTCTTGCTAGCTCCTTTTCAAATTATGTATCAGCATCACAAACTTTTTTCCTCTGCTTTTTGGTGCAAGAGAATTTTCGTTCTAATAACTAGAAAAATAGTGGCCTCAGTTCTCTATTGAGGAAGGGAGCATATTTTAAAGTCTTCTTTAATAATCTTACTGCACTGGTACTACTGCTTACACATATCACACATAAAATACATAAACCTAAGGTTGTCATACAGTTGCAGGTATGTGTGTTCACTTCTTGTCAGTAGTCTTACCATTCATAACAGTGTTTTGCAACAGACAAATTAGTAGCTGTTTGGATTTTATCCTTTAGCATTACTTGCAAAGAGGCTGGAAGATTTAAATAATTCTTCCGTATATGCATTTTTTATTGAGAGCACCTTTTGGTAGTGTTCTCTGCCTCATTGATCAATTGGAACTGTGGCATTTATAAATGTTGATTGGATTTAACTCTTCAACTAAAGAAAAACAGCTGTGAAAAATGCTGTTGAGCACCTCCACCTTGGCCTTCTTGGTACACAAGAGTCCTTGAAACAAGAAACCACATTCACTTTGGGTGGCAGAATCTGTACAGAATCTGTATAATCTTTCAGTCTACCAAATTACCACACCTGTTATCCTTATAATCAAGACTACACAACCTCCTGCCTGCCCCAATGTCAGAGACAGACTCCTAGTTAGCACCAGTGTGTTATGTAATCTCGGTGGTCTTCACTGATTGAAGAGCCACAGTTTAACCGTAAGTCCTAACTGCTATTTTCTTCAAAAGCTTGTCCACAGACAATTCACTTGATGAGAAATTAATTTCACAATTCTAAATTTTTACATTTCAAGCTGAATGCAGGCTGCATGTTAGAGTCTGGACCTGATTCATGCTATTCCCTACAGTTCTAAGATATGCAAGAGAGCAGATGATTCTCTGTGTAAGAGAGAATGGAAGAATTAATGGAAAAATATTTTTCCACTGGCTTGGAATCCAGAGAAGAATTTGAAGGACTATGCTTATATCAATATCTAGTTGACTTTACTGTCCTTGGGGCCTATTGAACTGAAGAGGCAAAGAACTACCTGGACTGAGTTCTGACTTACTTTAGGATAATAAGACAAGATCACAAAAGTTCACAAAAGTTGTCAGTTACCTGCATTGACATTCACTAAGATGGAGTTCAAACATTTTACTATATGCATGTCTTTTTTCCCTCCAAAACATGAACTGGAGAAATTTTGAAATGAGGAGCTGCTGAGAAAGGTTTTAGACCAAATTGTTTATATGAATAACAATATATTACTAGGGTAAGTGGAATTAATCAAAGAGTTCAAAAGGAACTTTCATTTTAAACACAAAAGCTACTGACATGAACTATCAATTTCTGAGAGAGCAGAATATCACAAGAAAAGAAGGTGTCAGGGTTGAGGCCAATCCCTAAAAATAACTCCAAAAGAGAATTCAAGGATCTTTTGATCAGTCCCCAGAAAGAAAAAATATGGACTTCCAATTTTCATAGAGCTAAACTGGTGAGCAGAAAAATGTCCATAAACCACCCATTAGAAGATGCTGGAAGGGGAAATGAGGACAAATATCTCTGTTGCCTGGTTTATCATTTCAGAGACAGGATACAGGTAAAGGTAAGTAAAAGTGAATAATTAAAGGTGTGTATCTCTGTTGGGAGGTCATTGTGCATCTGGTATCAGAACTGATTATTCTCGACAAAGCTTTAAAATAAGTAAATTAAAAGGTGAATACGTTTTTAGACTAACTTGTGATTTTTTCTGGGGATTCTCTCCAAATCAGTCAGGCATCCTAATGTAGATGAACAATCATCACCGTGATATTTAATGAAGAAGAGCTGAGAACATATAAATGGGTGTGCTGTTTTTGGGCTGGAAATTGTGTTGATAAGTCAGGGATGTTTTTGTTGCTGTTGAGCAGTGCTAACCCAGAGTAAAGATCTTTTCTTCTTCTCATCCAGCCCACCTGAGGGGAGGCTGGAGGTGTGCAGGTAGGTGGGAGGGGAGACAGCAGAGACAGCTGATCCCAGTCAACCCAAGGGACATTCCATACTGTATGGCATCATGTACAGTGTATAAATCTGGAGGAAGAAGAAGAAGACAGGGGAAACATTCAGAATGATGGTATTTGTCTTCTCAAGCCTTGAGGCTGTGGTGTGCTGGAGCCCTGCTCTCCATGAGATGGCTGAACGTCTGCCTGCCCAGGGGAAGTGGTGAATGAATGCCTTGTCTTGCTCTTGTGCTCATGGCTTTTGCTTTCCCTATTATATTGTCTTTATCTCAACACACAAATTTTCTAATTTTTACCCTTCCGCTTCTCCTCCCCAGGCCCCATGGGAAGAGAAATGAGAGTGTGACTATGGAAGGTTTGGTTGTCAGCTGGAATTAAGCCAAAACCGTGGACTAAGGGAAATTGTTCTCTGCTGATAGTGCAAAGCCTGTGAAAAATCCTAAGAAACCTCACACAGATTATGTGACTATGAAGGAGAAAATAAATGTCCTAAAATTTAGACTTGTGAATCTATCCAGCTTATGCAGAGAAGGAATTGTGATTACAAGGGAGAACACAAAGAATTTGAAACAGATAAAAATATTTTAGTGCTGAAACTGTTACAAGGCATCCCAAACTTTGCAGACCAATGCAATTATTTAATTTCAAAGACTGAAAATAAATTTTCAGTCTTTCAGGTTTATCACTAGCTCTACTCTCAAGCCACTAAATTCATAAGCCATACTATTTTCACAACTAGCTAGTTGGATCATTATGGCTTGCTGAATAGATTCAGAGAACCATCCTGTATAAAGTTCCTTTATCCCTAAAGTAATTTTAATGCAATGCTTTTCTACAAAGTCAATCCAGTATGTGAGTTCCTACAGAGAACACTAATTGTCCATGAGCTAGCATTTGCACAAATAATTATAATAAAAAAATTAGGTGGTAGTTTACTGAAGGTTATAATGGGATAAGTTGAAAGAACCTCAGAATTGCCTTTAATTGGTTTCAGGAATAACCATCTTAGCAGACTCACTTCTCTTTATTTGACTCACTGAGAGTTGGAAAAACTGACTCGCACTGGCGGGCTGACTTTGACTGCCAATCTAAATGGTTTGGCCTAGTTTTGGACTACCTTAGACTTTCCCTTGGTAACACTTTCAGATGACAAATAAAAATGAGACTGAGGAACAGATTTAACACTTACCCTGGCATTTTCATTTCTTATGAAACTGTTTGGAAACAAGTTCTATTTCTGAGCTCTTTGCGCAAACATTCTATTGATTCCTACATTTTTTAAAGCATGCAGTCATAATCATAGAATCAATGTTTTGGGTTGGAAGGGACCTTAAAGATCATCTAGCTCCCAATCTCCTGCAGGGACATCTTACTCAAACTTAGTGCATATTAGATTTAATTGCTATAAATTTATCTTCTTTTCTATTAGAATTTTTAAGAATTTGGTTCTCGTGGCCTTCATATACTTAACACTAAGCTTTAATTAATATCATACCTCATGAAACCACAATTCTAGTAATTTCCATGCAAGAAACAATAACACATAAATTACATCTTGAAGAATGGTAGCATTTTATTTGTATATTTTAAAGAGAAACAGCTGTAGATCTTTTAACTTAGTATTGTAACAAAATAGAATTTTTGCACATTATTTTTTTTCTGACTTCACAGGAAAAATCATAGAACAAGCTGACAAGTCAAAAGTACTTGCATGATCTTGTCTCCTTCCTTATGACAGAGATCTAGAACTTTTTAGAAAAAAGAATAGAATATCATTCATCAAGAGCTACTAAACTTTTTGTTTGGGCCTCACAGACTGTTTCCTTTGACAAGCCACTTTCAGCATGAAAAGGCCTCATCAAATAAATAAACAAAGGCAACTGTAGCTTTCCTATCTTTTTGAAGTCTAAACATACTTAAAGGAAGTTTAGGCTTTTATTCTGAAAAAGGCATCTGTCGTGAAGTGTGAGGGCTGAAGGATATCTTGAAACAGGAAAGGAACTGTTGCAGGTTTGCAGAGGAGAGATTTCTTACTGGGAGAAAGTTATGGGATCAGTGCTTTTGCTCTAAATCCGTCATCTCTCCAGTGATGCCTTAATTTCATCCTGTAACATTTGAAGAGGCTGGGGGTCTCATTTACTTTCAAAATTTAGAGTACCATTGAAAATTTATTTTGAAAACTACATGCACTGCTATACTGATATTTAAACTTAAACAATTTTTTCCACAAGTCTGTTTGCATATGTTTTGTATAACCATAAATACTTAATTATTCTTCTACTGGTATCCAGACATCTTTTCTCTTGCATTATGCTCTTTTATATTTCCTTCTCTGTGATTCCAACCTTTGTTGCAATTTATAACATAAAGCTGTTTTTCTTTCTCCTTATGGGACCTGTTAAACTTTGTTTATCCCTTTGTCCGTCTCCTTGGCATTGCACTGGTATATGTATGCGCTCATCTCATAGTATAGCTGTCCACTTGAGCAATCCTCTCAATACAATCAAGTCAAATCTAAGCCCCTCTTTTACCCTACTGTCTCACTCTTTGAGTCTACAGCATTGTTGACAAAATCTACGTGCAGTGAACTTGACAGAAAAAAAATCAAGTCTACATTTTTTATAGGAAAAGACTTAGTCTAGATTAAATACTTGCTAAAAAAGAAGCCCTTGTCTCTAGAAACTAAATTACTCCAAAATCACAGTAGTAATTTTCCCCCCACCCATGCCCTTGCACAATTAACAACCATATCCAACATGAAAGGGTGGGTGGGGTTAGAAGGCATTCTTGCAAAATTCCCATGAAAAATAATTCATTCAAAACTACCCAGTCTTGAAGCAGCAGATGAAAAGTATTCACTCTGGATAGGTCCTTCAGGGGTTTTTCCCTCAAGTTTGGGGGGGGGGGGGGTTTGTTTGTTTGTTTGTTTTTTGTTCATTTGTTGGGTGGTTTGGTTTTTCCCCTCCTTAAATTGCCCTTTGTGGTCATGGCTTGGGGCTTGTGTTAAAAAACTGAGAACTTAGCTTTTGCAGCTTCGTTTTTACATTACAGTAGCAGATTCTGTTATAAGCACAGTTGCCCTCTGAGGGGTTACTGAGCCCCAGCAAAAAAGGTGCAGCTAGTACAGAAACACAGTAAATTCCAAATGCATTACTTCTTCCCTTCCTCTTTCCAAATACAAAACATTCAACTACATCAGGTTCTTTGATTTTTGATAACAGGGCTCGGTTTCTAAATGTAATATGCCCCAGGTTACTTCGTAAGTTTTCTTGGCCTGTGATCAGGAGCACACCTGACAGATGCAGACTACCTCTCCTGTCACCTTCATGTAATCCTTCATGTTTTGAATCAAAGAATTCCTCCAGCAGTTGAAAGCAAATTTATCCTCAAAGGTATTTATGACAAATACAATAATTCCTTTTAATGCAGGGACTGTTTAATCCACCAACCTATTAAGTGCAGTATACCTCCAGCAAACAACTATTACTTCTCATTAACATATTGCACTTAAAAATACAATTAATCCTTTAATAGGAACCTAAAATACATAGTTTCCTCTACGCAGCACCTCTCCCGATAATAATCTGCAGAAAGTGGTATCCAAAAGTTAATTAAAAGCAAAGTGTTCTTACATACTAGGCTTCCTGTTCAGACACACAATGGCTTGATGTTATTGGTGCTTTCACTGATTAAAAGGATTTACAATACATAGTTTTGGGAAAGAAGCTCTATAATTGCTGCTAATTGCCTTCATTTTTAGATGGTTGGATATATTTCACATGGATCTTGTTTAACTGTGCTAGATATTTTCCAAGCATATATATTAAACTTTTCCTTTTATTAATTCAAAAACTAACTACAAGTTTCTTGTTTTCCTTACCTATTACTCCACAAGCTATTTTGGCAGAGTGATTTTCATAGCCAATGATAATTACACTTAAATAGAGAATAAAAATAACTTTTCGATTAAATTTACAGGCCTATGGCTCAGAAAATATGGTTTCTATTCTCACTTGCACAATGGATTTTCTGTGCCATTGAGCAAGGCAGGCATGATCACAGCTACTTTTCTGCATTTTTTACTGAAGAGTGTTTGCTTTTTAAAATGTGACTTTTTCTGTGTAATTAAAGCTAATCAAGAATAGTGACAAAAATATGTTACAAACATATACTGCAAAAAAATTGAATATTGAAACAATCATGTGAATCAAATGGTTATAATGATTATAAAGTCTAAATAAGATATTTTATTTTGTTGAAGTAATCTCAGTCAATATCTTTTGGCTTCTCTAAGCAGAGAACATAATTTTGCTCATTTACAGTTAAGCTGCCTTCTTCTGCTTTGGCCTCCCACTTCGACAGGACTAGACCAACGTAACTTGAAACTGAGGCAACTCCTTGTGGTGTGTCCTAGAAGATTAATCTGGGTACTGAAAGACCTACTTTTTAACTCTAAGTATCTCTGGTTTGAAACAGAAGCCCATCCTGAGGTTTTCCTCATTGAGTGCAATATATACTACTCAGCAAGAACGTGGATGCTGGAGATTAAATTCTGCTCTGCTGAAGCTATTTTACCATGAACATAATGAACACACGACATCAGGACTTGGTGGGTTTGTGTAGGTTTCCCTGTGGGAAGAAAGTCACCAGCAAGATGAGTCTCAAAGGCCTTGGTTGCACAAGGGAGCTGTGCTAATAAGTGGTGTCTTGCACTTTGTACTTGAATTTCAAACTCTCATAGCCTGAAGCAGTTTTGCCAATGATGATAGACCCTAGCAGGACTTTAACAAGCACACACAATAGGAATGAATCTGTGATATGTAACAATTGGTCCCAAAAACCCAAGTTACATAGATGTCTTGGGGAGGGTTATTCAGACTGAGTCTAGTCTGTCTCCTGTACTGGAAGTCTCTTGGCAGCTGAAGGATATTAGGTGCTTTCTTGGAGCGAATATTCCAAATTAGTTTAATTTGGAATGTGTAGTCTGTGTGCTCTGAGCTGGCTCTGTGTGGCAGAGGGTAGAGACTTTGGCTCAAGCACATTTTTCATCGTAGGTAGAAAAAGACAAAATGTGCCTAATGTCAGTGTACACTTTTTCATTGTAATTGTTTTTCTAACAAAATTCTAGAGCGCTTTCAGGGTACCTAGACTTTGCTGTCTGTAATATAACAAAAAAAAAAAAAAAAAAAAAAGGAAAATTCAAAAAGCATGCACAGCTTTCTCAAGTATAGTTATTCATAATAATCTGGAGAATTCAAGGTAGATGTCATAGATGTCAGCGAAGAAATGTTACTTCTTCTGATTAATAACATCGTAGCTCTCTTCTGGCTCTATTTTTGTTAACTTTGAGCCTGAGAAACTAACAATATGCAAATGCATTATTTTCTTTAAGAATCTATCTTCTATTATGAGAAGAGTCCGTTAGCAGCAAACATCCTAAACTCTGAAAGATTTTTATGGCAGGAGCCAGGTCTATATGAAAAGTGCATGGTTGGCTGATTTGGCTTTTATGCTTTAAAAAGCTGCCCTGAAAACCTTCAATATTTGGCAAGACCTTCTACCATTTAGCAGATTTCAAAATGCGTTCCTCCAAACATGTTTTCACTTGTTTTGTCAATGCTTTTAATTTTTTAACAAGTGTACTACAACTTTTCAGAGAAATTACTTGTACAGTAAATTTAATGTAATTTCTGAAATTATCTGGAAGCAAACCATAGAATTTCAAAACACATCAAGTAAACATACCTAAGTTCAAATTTTAATACATGATTTCATGATTAGTAGCTGATGTCCACAAGTTTCACAGAATACAAAGAGATATATATCCAAAAAAGTGACTTGCAGATTCTAGTTGAAATGAATCTTATTTAACTAAGAATTGGCACAGCCATGCTTTGTAGTCCTGTACATTTTTTTATCATCAACATTAAAAACTCCTCATGTTTAACAAATTTGTTTCCACCTATGCAATGTAATAATCCTGCTTCACTTTTGATTTTATAGAAGGAACACACAGATACTAATTCATATCTGATTTAAATGAACATGTTCATGCTAGCTGAGGTATTCAGTTAGATTTCAGTCTCTCCAGCTGAGTTACCTGAGCGAGAATACTTTTTGTAAATATGTGGATGTGGGAGGTTTTCCCTTTAGCAATTTTACATACAAAGCAGATGCATGTGTGTCTGAAAAAAAAAAATATATATATAAAGAAATAGCTTCATAAATGATTTTGGAACTAAAAATATTTAGCAATTACTGTTGAGTATGAATCTGTACTATCCAGCTGAAATTACTGACAGCCAAAATATCTATATTTTTTGTTAGGTTGCAATGGAACAAAAATATTTATTTAAGAAATGTGGTACTTAATCATTTCTTCGTATTTATGACCTGTAAATTTCCAATATTTCCAAATGTTGTCATTAAACCACTAATGCTGTAGTCTTTGCTTGAAAAAATCTTGTGTGGTTTTTGCATTTTTTATATTTTTGTATTGAATTTTCAATTTTAAAAACTCTCTTAGCTAAGTCCTTGTGATTTTACTTATGAATGACTTTTACCTTCAGCATAAAATTAAAGGTATGGAATAAGATCAGACTCAGGGATTGTCATGCCTTATCTTAACTATGTGATCATATTTTTCCAGATTTCTCAATTTGATGTTTCCTTTTAATCAAGGTGGTTGCATGCTCATCCCCCTACAACACTGTCAAGTGAGACTTACATTCTCATCTTTATACTTAATAGTGCAGCATATGTAGGCTTTTGCCTTTCTCTTTTTTTTTTTATTCTGGAAAAAAAGAGGAAATTCATACAATATAAAGAGAAAGGGCATAATTTCTTTATTTTTTGGTTGTAAAGAAATGTGGTTAAAAACTATTTGTAAAGTTAAAAGTCCTGTCTTGCAATCATGTTTGGTCTCAGGTTCTCTTAAAGCTATCCTAAAAGGAGTCACAGAGGCATCTAAACTTGTCATTTACAAGCAGATTATCAGTCAGAGATTGTTTTAAATAGGGCTGTGCAGCTCCTACTCATTTTTAAGTTCTTGCATAGGGCTTGAAAACTGTGTCAGATGAGTCTTGTGGTGAGGAAGAAGAGATGTCATTTATACATTTATCAGTCAAATCCAAGTCATTTCCCCCCAGAAATCTAAATAACAATTGTTTAAAAGAATGTAGAACAAGATAGGAAGACTGATCTATAGGACCCAGTCGTTCTACAGTAATATTGCAATGCAGTAGGGCGTACAAATGCACAGACTTCCCTTTTGGAGAGGATTTGTCTTGCTATGTGTCAGTTGTGAAAATTCAGGGGTTAATTCACAAGCAGATGCTGGTATTAACAGAAAGTCACAAAACTAAGAGAAAAGTATTGCCAAATCTTCACTTTAGGAAGAATAATTTCACTGTTGTATCATCCTACACATTTTCTAACGCTCTGATCTTTCCCCTTGTTTCCCTTTGGATTTCCTCCTCTTCATCCACAACTTCTTTGAGTTTTTTGCATATTTATCAAGAAAAGCTCTTATTTTTGCATCTCACTAAAACAATTTCATTTTCTTGTTGTTGCCGAATGAAACTGGCGGATTTTCAGCTTTTCAATCATTTCAATCTTTGCTACAGCTTTGGCAGTCAACCCTTCTCTGTGTTACTTAAATTTATTTTGTTTGTTGATGCAGACCCCTATCCACCCTCCAGGGCATTAAAACTATTGACCAACCTGAAAGTTTCTGGGGACATGGTTAATTGGGAGCAAAATGGTCTTTGAAGTTGTGATTTTAACCCAAAGGAAAAGGGATGAATGGAGGAATATTTTCTGGCAAACCTGAGACTTAAAACACTGCTTAATCTGGTCTATATAACTGAATAGAAGTGTTCCATGTTGTGGAAGAGATAGGTTGAAGATGAGTGGCTGATGGAAAATCCAGATTGAGCCTGTGGGTTATCTGGAATTTAGGAGATATGCATCTGTAAAACCACTTTACACCTTCCTCTGGATCTTGCTATAAACACACACAGCTGCTCTGGTCATGTCTTCAACAAACAACAGAAGAACAGAGAGTTTGCTTGGAGGTATTTAAGGCCACATGAATCTTATCAGTAATTTAGACCAAATCCCAGTTTTTCAAGTATAACTTTCTAGGTAGGAGTCTTGAGATTCCCTCTTTTTTATTTTTTTTTTCCTTTTTTGACAAAGCTAATGCGTAGGTCTTTGAGTATTGCTAATATATTGCAAGTTCAGCAGCATGAAAGATCTACAGGATGCACAACTAACAGAGAAACCAGAGACAAGCAGGAGAGAACTGGGAAAAGATGAAATGAGAAGGAAGAATAGACACTTTGCAGAAGGGCTATTGTTTATATCTCAGAAGCTGGTGAGAACTAGGAGGTGGAAGATGAGAATACCAGTGTTCTGAAAGGAGAGGAGAATCAAAGATTCTAGGAGCAAGGGAATACCCTGTGACAATTTAGAGGCAGCCATTTTTGGTAATAAGTATAGGACATAAGACAGAAAAAGAAATGAGAAAATCTCTGGGTCAAAGAACTTGTTCCAAAGCACTTTGTGTAAGAGAAAAAAACAAACAATGGATGTTCATGCAAGTCAAATTGGTCTCGTCAAATAGGTGCTGAATTTGGAAATAGCAGTACTGCTTAGACAGAGGCAGCTTTCCTGTTTAAACAGAAATAGGGTTTGCAGAGACAATACTGTTGTTCACATGAATATTCCCCTTTATGTATTTGTTGAGTTTATTGTTCTAAGTATAGAGTTTTGCATTTGCCATTAGTGGTTTACGTGTGGCTTTTTTCTCCAACTTGACAAGACCATTTCAAATTCTAATCCTGTCCTCCAGTGTCTTCACATCTGTCACAGTTTGGTGTCATCTGTAGATTTAATAGGCTTACTCTCTCTGCTATCATCCACCATTGTAATGAAAATATTGAATCATATTAAATTAAAGATAGGCTCCTGAAGAGCCCAATTTGATAAATCTCTCCAGTTTGACAGTGAGCTACTGATAATTATTCTCTGTGTGGTTTTACAACCAGTTAGGCTCACCAAACGCAGTATCATCTAGTTTATATTTCTGTGGCTTAGTTGTGAAAATGTCATGTGCAACAATGCAAAAAGCCTTACTAAAGTCAACATGTGTCACATACTTTCCCTCATCCACAAGTCCTGTTAACTTTCATAAAAAGAAATTAGATTGATTTGACATGTTTTGTTCTTAATGAATCAGTGTGGGCTGCTTTTCACCTTTTTCTTGTTTTTAAGGCACTTAGAAGTGTTTTGTATTTTTCTTGCTGTTTTCCAGAAATCAGAGTTTTTACCTTTGTTTACTTATTTTGACAAGGTTGCTGACAATGTTTATGTTAATATGCCTGAGAATAAGGCTCACATTTTGTGGTGCTACCCAAAATAGAAGGCCTTTATCCAGAAGAGACTACTCATGCATATGTGTCTGTACTTGTAAATCTATCTGTGCTGGTTTTGGCTGGCATACTGCTCATTTCCTTTGTAGTGGCTAGTAGAGGACTAACTTTTGGAGTTGTGTTGAGAACACAGAGAAGTCTTCTCTATTGCTGAGCAGTATTTACATAGAGTCAAGACCTTTTCTGCTTCTCACCCCACCCCACAAGTGAGGAGGCTGGGGGAGCACAAGGAGTTGGGAGGGGACACAGCTGGGACAGCTGACCCCAGGTGATGAAAGGGTTATCCCAAACCATAGGTTGTCATGCTCAGCATATAAATGGGGGGAGAGACGGAAGGCAGGGGGACATATTTACGGGGATGGCATTTGTCTTCCTGAGTTACCATGACACACAATAGAACACTGCTCTCCTGGAGATGGCTGAACATCTGCCTGCCCATGAGATGTAGTAAATGAATGCCTTGTTTTGGTTTGGCTGTGTGCATGGCTTTGTGTAATCTATTAAACTGCCTTTATCTCAGCCCACAAGTTCTCTCACTTTTACCCTTCTGATTCTCTGCTCCATCCCACTGGGGGAAATGAGCAAGCAGTAGTGTGGGTGTTGCCACATGGGGTTAACCCTCACCACCATGCAATAGCCTCTTTGCTATTTCCATATTTCCCACCATCTAGTTTCTTCTCTATCAAGCCTTTCTGGTAGTTCAAGGTTGTCAGAATGAAAGCATTTTTCTCTATCCACCTTGCAAAAGTTCGTGGGTGCTTTGGATGGTTTTCACACCCTTTATTTTCACAGATGGGACCATTAACAGAACAAAAAGAAAGCTATGTCCTTCCTTGCTTTTCCAGGTTTTTTTTCCCCCTCTGTCTCTCTTCCTCCAGAAACAGATGCTTTAGACAGATTGGTGCATTTCAGTTCAGACAGCTTTAAGTTTGTTTTATGTGGGAACAAGTTGGTTTATAGGACAGAATCAATACTAGAGCACTAGAGCAAAATGTGTAAATTGCACACTTCTTTCCTCTCAGCTTGTGTGACATTAGAATCCATTATCTGTACTGAGTTTTCAACAGCTCTCTTTAGTGATCCCACTGAAGAGTAAAAGAGTAGTAACCTCTCTCCCCTTGAAAGACATTACTTTACCAGTAGTTGATATTAGTTTTCTAGAGAAAATAGGTGGTGTACATGGCTATGAAACTTGTATGACTAGGTTTTATCTCTGTTTTTAACATGCTGCTAAAAGGCCTTATTCCTGTCAAGGGCAACTGCAGTTTTGAGAACAGACTGTGTCAAGGGGGGCACAGTCTACGTGCCATCATAAAAAATCTTTCTTGATATATTTTAGATAGCAAAAGTTGGAATTCTGGGAAAATGTAGTTGAAGTTAACATTGATATTAAGAAATATTAGCATATATTTTATAGAGAATAGAAACAATCACAGCATGAGCTTAAAAGATTTAGTAGGTATTTTGATAAAAAAGATATTTTGATAGAAAAGGAGACAGAAGCAAGAAATTGTTTTTGTTATGGTGGAGGCTGCATGATTTAGAGTACACACATATGAACAATGATCAAGTTAAGCAAGAGAGGTAAATCACCTCTTAAAATCTTAGCAGCTATATCTAAGTTTCAGTGGTGTATTTACAGCAATATTTCAACTTGCATTTGGGATACTGATTTTATATACTTGGACAATCAGGCAGGTATGTGGCACAATCTTAAGTGGTCCCACCATAGCTTGGTCATGATTAATCCTGTGACCACCTGCAAATAATCATTTATGCTGTGAGTAGGGGATGCCACAGGGAAACATGGTCACACAGCCAAGCAGAGGTCCATCTTTGCCCTGGGAAGTGAATGAGAGGACATAATAATATTTATTTTTTATGCATAAAGTATAAGAGCTTACAAACTATAGATATGTTTTTCCCAAGAAATCAGTGCATATGAAATTCATGGTCCAATTCAGAGAAAGATAAATTTATGTTGCTTATCGATAGGCACACTGCCATTTTATACATCATAATAACAGCATAATGGTATGAAAATTTAATTTTATGTTGATAATTTTGCTATTAATTCTTAAAAACTTGTTTTGTTTTTAGATGTGCTAGGCTGGGTGCAATCCATTCGTGTTTCTACATGTTGATACTCTAATTACAAGAAGCTGCACATTAAGAGACTTAAATTGTACAAAGACAATATATCATATTGTCATATTAGTGCAGTTGGAGCTGTTAACTGAGATGCCAAAAGATATCTCCTCTCATGTTATTTCACATTCAGTTGTGAATACTTTGAACAAGCAGCTACATGCTTTGTTCACTTCTAATTCCACATCTTCCCAAAAAAAGAGAAAATTACCCACTGTGGTCACAGATTTATTCCATATTCCTGTATTCAGCCAATGAATAAATAAGCAATTTTTTAAAAAAACAACACCCCTCTCCCCCAAAAAACAATGGCCAACAACAAATAAAGGAACATTTGTTTAAAACTTTCAAGAAGTAAAAAAATCCCAACACTATGGTCAATGAACAATAAGAAAAATTTTCAACGCTACTGTTACAGGTTTATTGCATTTTATTATATTACAGTGTCCACTCACTGTTTCTTCCATTTTGAAAATTCTGATATTGATGCTGCATTCTGGGAATGCGAATGGCTGGAGATCATGGTGAGCTCTATGTAAACAGTAAATATTCATCACTGAACTCACATCAGATATAAAGTTTCTCATGAAGGTATAAAACTGTTTGATATATTTTGGTTTATGGCCATGTAGAAGTCTATCTGGAATCTGTAGTTGCTGTGAGCATTATCAGTAGTTTTCATGAATGAGAATGTTATTAAAGTCCATCAATCTTAATCAGAGCTGGTGAACTTTGCTACAGCTCCTGACTTTTCTCTGTCATCAGCTAATACCTATATTGGTTCCAAGAAAGGAGCCAAAAAGGGATATATCTAGATAGAGAAACTGGTGAGATTTTGGAGACTTCTGCAGTACTTATCTGTTTCCATTTAGTTCTAATCATAGACAGGAAGTGCCATTTCAATGTAAAGTAAGTTTGGCCAGCACTATGAATTGCTAGTAGGTTTAACACACACACTCATTCTTTGCACATTTCTAAAGACAAATCTCAGTTGATATAGTCATTGCTTATATAGTTGTCCTTAAAGTGTATTGGCAGAGCACTTTTTAGTTTTAGAAAAATAATATGAACTGTCAGCAGCACAGGGGTACATGATGAGTATCAGAAACAATAGTTCTAAAAGTAGAATCTCATGTGTGCACAAATACAAAAAATGCCAAACCTCCCTAACGAGAAACCATGGAATCCAGCAGAACTCTGGCATTAAGCAATTAAGAAACTTCCTAAAATTTTTTTTTTGAGGATGCGTGCTCCACATTTACATGTAGACCTCAGAGAAAAACATCTACAGTGGTAGTGACAACAGGAGTTCAATAAATTCTGTTGTGAAACTGAGCCATCGTCCCAAATGCTGGGTCCAGAGACTGACAAAGGGAACTCAGAGTGAGCAGAGATGTATGCAGTGTCTAGGCATTGTGGATGTTGATGAATATAACACAATAATATAGGATTTTTTTGTTATTTACTTGAAAGCAGAAAAAACATGTAAAGTGCTGAAAGGCAGAATGTATGGGGTGGGGGGTTCACCAAGTCAAATCAATTCTTATTTAGGAAAGTAATTGAAGAGAAAGCTCATATGACAGATTTCTTTCATAATATAATACAATTTTTTAATCCAAAATTAGGTTTGTACCAGGATATATTGAACCTTACTATAGTGACAGGTCCAATGAAACATCAAATTGTCTCAGCAGAGTCCAACCAAATGGTTCTTCAGATTAGAATGAGAAAGATTTCCTAGTTGCAGTTGCAGTCTTTGTGCAATCTTGTGAACACATGCTCTTATTCCTCAAAGAATATTCTTGATTTTGTCATGAAACTCAATATACCTGTAGAAATTCTCTGTTTCAATTTCATGCAGAGTATTCTGTGACCTTTTTAGGACTTCAGGAAAAGACAAAGGTGGGCCATATAGATCTATAACAACATGTTGGAGATATCTGAGGACTTTGTATTTCATCTTGTGATTCTTCTAGGAATGCAGTGAAAGTTTTTAACTGCAGAGATATCAGATACACATGATGACATGTGTATTCTCATTGCCTTTTAATTTTAATTGTAGTGGTGGAAAATCTGAGCAGGTCTGAAACAGTAAATAAAATGTATCAATGCACATGTGTGCTTGTTCGGAGGGAGAAATAAGACTTGTGGCTAAGGTGCTGCTTCAGAAGGCAATAAAGATTCTTGGTGACTTAAAATTTGAATGCTTTGAAACCAGTTTTTTGTTCCTGCATAAAGGAACAGGAAAAAAACCCTTCTGCTCCAATATTTTGAGCTCAAAAACATACTCATCCAGGAAGTGAACTGAACATGACAAAATAGTTAAGACCAGTCACTTATGCTTAATGTGATCAAGTTTCAGGAAAAAAAAACAGAAGACATCCACATTTTTTCAGCTCCTTATTTGCATCCTTAGAACTGCTTGATGTAATAATCTTTTCATTTTGTACTTGCAATATGTTGGAGAGTGTAAATGTTTTTGAGGCATGTATTGTAATTATATTTTTTTAGCTCTGAATTAATATTTTTCAAAGGAAAAAAAGCAATGAAATTTTTAAAGACTTTAAAGACTCTTTATGTCTGCTAGAGTTTTTTTGTAGCATATTTGAGGTTTTCAAAACATTCCTAGCAGGAGGTGTTTCTACACTTGTGGGCCAGAATTTCCTCAGCTTAGAGGAATCCTAAGGTTTTGGAGGTAGCCAGTCAGGTGTAAAAAGAGAAGCATTATTATGTGACAAACAATAGGAGGATTAATTGTATTTTTTTAAAATGAAAACCATATTTAGGTTATAAAATAAAAATTTATGTTATAAAATAAAAATTTTTGGTTATTGCTATTAATATTATTATTGCTCTGAAATAACCAATCAGAAAATATAATTAATTTGTGTAGAAACTAAAAAGTATATAGAACTTAGTCTCTGTTTTACTACATTTCATTTTATTTTTAGGTTTTCTATACAATTATTCTGGAAATATGTGTTTGAAAAACTGAGATAATTCATAAGTTAAAAAGTAAAATATTGTTTTTAGATTCCTGAGAAAGCTGTTCAGTTTTAGAAATAGAACATATATATTAGAGGTATGTTGTTTTTGGTTTTTTTTATTTTACTTTTAATTTATACTTTTTAACTACTTTTTTAAAAGTGAGGATAGAAATGGAAGAAGTTATTGTAAGGAGAAAATATTGTTGAATATAGACAATAAGTAAGCTTGAAAGGATGACGGAAACCTGTATCACAAAGTGCAGCTAAGAAATACTGTGCACCCTCAGGCTTCATATTCTGTGGCCTGGAGAGCCTCACCTGGGACCAGAATTTCGTATCTCTGAATAATACCTCAGCTAAACCAGCTTTCTTGACCTCCTGTGTTTGAAAATGGGAGCTCAGATGAGATTCTGGTTGTTAATCACTGTCTTTGCCCTTGGAATATTAAATAAAATGCAATGGAGGAAAGGGAATGATGGGGGGAGAGAGAGAAGAAGGAAGCAATAGAAAACATCTGTTCATTGCAGTCTAATAAACTAGAAAGAAAAAATTATTTAACAGATTTTTCACAAGAAGTGCTAGAAAAAGAAATGAGATTGATTTACTCTAGCAAATGAATCTTATTTTAGCTTCAAACAAAACAGTACAGGGAGTCTAAAATATGAGTGTATTTCAGTTGACAACAAATGAACAAAAACTCCATGTCCCAAATAATTCAATGACTTATGTTTAAGCATTGAGGTTACAAAGTTAAAAACCAGAATGTCCATACATACAAAAGTCAGGTTCCTTCTCAAATCCCATATTCAATTATCTAGTCTTACAAGAAAAATGTGGAGGAATTAACAATATTTTCCTGTGTAAAAATTAAAAATGTTTTTATTTTCAAAATGGATGGGATTTTACTATGTATGTACAAATTATTACTTGAAAAAAATTCCTGAAAGATCATTTACAAAAGAAGTATCTTTTTCCAAATTCTAAATTCAGAAATTAATAATGAGAGAAACTTCATCATAATATTTTAATAGAAAAGAAGAAAACAAATAGAAAACCCAGGAACACAAATAGACCACTATGTACTAAAGTTTGTTAATTAGTTTGGTACATTAAATAACCTGAGTTTGCCTGGGGCTGTCAGATGAACCTGTTCTCCCACAGAATCTGAGTGAAGAGCAACAAAGAGCAATTGATGATTTAATATATTTACAAGGAATGAACTAGAAGGAACAATAATGTCACAAAGATAATTTGTCTCTTATAATTTTAGTCAGGTTTATCTGCCTTCAATAACTTATATAGCTGTCCTATTTGTCTCTTTGTTACTGTATTTCCAGTGTGTCTATAACTGTTGCACCAAAGCTCTAAACAATGATTTTAAAAGCAGGCTTGATCCATAATAATTCTTTATTTCCATTCTAGAACCATCATAAAATGGTCTCTGCTCATCAGAAAGTGTATTCAGAGAATAGGCAGCTTTGACAGCCTCAATAACTGTAGGTTTCACTCTGGTTTTGCTTCTTTGAATATAGTACCAATTCTTAAGGGGACTCTAAATTTGAAACATTCCTTCCCATACAGCATAGCTATATATCGCACTTTCTTTGTGTGTTTTCATCTACATTTTAGCATACAAAAAAAAAATAATAATTTCAGCTACAGCATGAGAGACATTAAAATATTTGAACAAATGGTAAAATTTTGGGGTGTTAGAGAAATCAAAGTCATGGTCACATTACATACTGGCTCACTGAGATCACAGAAATGTACAAACTAAAAATCATTGTAGAAGTTAAACAGGTTTTTTACTCGGCCTTTTGAAGCATCACCATTTACACAGTTCTCTGAATTGCATGGCTGTTAAACTGCAAGTTTGTTTACATCTGAAGTGCACTATAACAGTCAAACTTCTTTGAGAAGGAAAAGGGAAAAGAAAATGCAAATTTAATGCTTAATATTAAGCTGGAAATAGAGAAGAGTAATATCATTTTAGTACCAGTACCTCTTTTTCCTAGATAGGAGGTAATTACTCAACCCTGAAGAAGTTCTTGATCATCAATGAGGAGCTTCTTGAGATTTTAGTTTTAATCAGCAAAGTGCTTTTGAGGAAAGTATCCCAGTTCTCCCTACTTAACTCTTGTTGATTCAGAACTCATGGCCATCTCAAAATATAAAACCCTTTTTGCATGCAGAGGACAAAAAGACCCCCAAATGCCCTCCATCTCTGCTCAGGGTTCAGCAGATGGCAACAAATTAGACGTATCCTGAAGTGAACTCCCCCAAAATGTGCTTGGTGTGGACACTGGCTCTTGAGGAGCTCTACAGACCTGATCCTGTTGTGCTGTGCTGCTTCCAGAGTCTCCCTCTCTTATGTGAGCTCCAGCTCCAGTCCAAGGCAATGAAGTGACACCTCACATCCAACTCTTTCCACTTGTCTTTGGCAGCCTATTTTCATCTTTTAACCCAGTTCCTGTGTTAAAAGCCAGCTTCTCTTCCTCAGTTTTTCTATCTGCTCAGTTTCTTGTCTCTTAGCGAGACTGCTTGACAGATGTTGGCCTCTCTTGAGATTTTTGCTTTAAAAATGACATAATCTTTGTATTAATATCAGTCCTAGAAACTGAAAACATAAATCACAAACTATTAACCATGACTTAGAAGTTGTGCACAAACCAAAGTTTTCATAGTTCCTCCTTAAGTTTTACCGTCATTAGGGAAAAATGAAGTGGAAGAGTGAGAAAGGAAGAGAAATGTGTCTTTATGTATGTGAAGACCACTTTTCTACCATGAAAATAAAAATAAACATTACAAAAGGGGAACTGGCTGCCATAGTGTCTTTCTTTTAATGTTTAGTTAACAGTAGAAAAGACTGGGTAAATGCCTGAAAATAATGAGAATAATAATTTAAAAAATTTAAAAGTGCCATTTTAAATTAATTAGCTGTTGTGGGGCTTATGTATTTATTTATATTTCCATGCTAAAGATAATAAAAATTAATAAATTTTCTTCACATGCTCAACAAATTATTTATTTATTTCAGTGAATGACATGAAGTTAAAAGAATATGAACTGTTTGGACTTTTTTCCCTTTTCTTGTCTTTCTACTTCCTACCTAGAAAAACAACATATGCCTCCAGGCTATCAAAGTTACTTGGCTCTCTTCAGTGACTTGGTTCAGGCGATCAATTATCAGTGATTCAGGTTCTCAGTATATAATGCACAAGACATCCTGAATTCAAGTTATACCTAAACTTTTCTCAGATGAATTTTGGTACCTGTAAGCCTTTCCATCAGAAAACAAAAGGAATTTTGTGCTATTGTGTGCTTCTGCTGTTGAAAATGCTTGTTAGCTTGAAATATCAACAAGTTTTCACAAATCTGAACACAGAACTTGTAAATTCTTCTGTAGTCTGTGGTGAAAGTCTGAGCCCTTTGTTTGGCCTTGAATTGAAGCCAAACCCACAAGCTCTTCATACACTTAGAATTCTTTTGTTACTTTAGAAAGGAGGGAAAAAAAAAAAGCATTTGAGCTGTAAATGTGCAATCAATAGTTTTTCTGTCACTGGGGAGGACTAGAGTGATATTTCTGCTATGTCCTTGAACTGGAATGCTATGTCAGGTGCATCTGTTACTCTTCATTGGGTAGTCATTTGGCTTAAGCTCAAACTAGCAAACTTCTGAATTGATTCAGGACACCTTTTAGGTCTTGCAACACTTATTCCTGGTTTTACAAATTCCCATACGTGAAGAAAATGCTTTAATGTTTTCACCATCTATGTGTTTCCAAGAATTGTATGTTTTACCTGTTTCTTTGCCTCTGTTCATGCTTGATTATTGGCCATTTGAACGGCTTCTTTTTGGTGGTACTTGAAAACAAAAGAGAAATGTTCATTTTTAATGTTCGTATTTTTGTTCCCTGAAAAAGCTGAAACACTAAACATCTATGTGATTTTGCTTCATATTGGCTTTTCACAATATTAAGCTCAAATTTGTGATACCACCTTTTAAAACAGATTTTTTTCCCCCCATTTAGCTCCTGAAAAATGACATATGCCTGAGTTTTGCCATGTTTAATATATTAATCCAAAATAGTATGGGTGAGAGTAGATAAGTTTTATTGACACCACAGGACTTGAGAATATCAAATGAAAACCAGGTGGATTTCCCTTTGAGAATGAGGGTACTTGAGAAAACCTGTAAATGAAACAGCAGTAGACAGGGGAAAAGAGCTAATAAGAAAACCACAGAAGAGATTAAACCAGGAATAAATGAAAGTATGTTTCCTGCCTTTTGCACTGCTGTTGGCCAGAAGGATGAAAGAATAAAAAAACAATTGCATCTTGATATTAGTCTGTTTTCTATATTCTGACCTCAGTTTTACAGGTGCAAGGATAAAGGAGACAAAACACTCAGTTCTCCCTTCTTATACCCAAGGGTGTCAGGTACTGTTTTAACACTCCCTTCTACAAAGACCTATGAACTCTGCATCTTTTTATGAAAGATCCTCTAACCAGACAGCATGTGCAGAATGAAGTTCTGTATTACACTTGAATGTAATGTTTAAAAAATTTCTTTTGTAAGCTTAGTAGAATAGTGAAAGAAACAGACCAGAACTGAAAAGCAAATTTCTCAAAGTGGGAATCTCCACTATCCAGAGTCAGTATTTTCCTCCTTTGGTTGTGGCTCCCCTTGCAGGTAATGGCTTAATAGTACTTGCAACAGTGTGAATCCTTACCTAAAAATAAAATGAAATAAATGTGCACTGAGAATTAATGAAATTAAAATACTAAACCAATTTTACACTGAGCATTAAATAAATTTCATGTTTGCATCAGTTTCTATCTGTCACCACCTCTCAATATTTTATTACCAACATTTAAAAAAATAAAACTACAGCTTTACTGCTGAAGCATGATTTGTAGCAGTCATTCCTGCCAGGACAGCTGCCCAGCAGTGTCTGTTCTGTAGCCTACGCTGAACTAACACTTCAAAAACTGCTTTCTGGTATTCTAGATATTTGCACCATGGCTCAAAATGCAATCACTGTGGCTATAGTGAAAACTTCAAATGACTATAGAAATTACAATGATGCTTTTTGATAATTAGTTAATTAATGTATATTTCTTTCTTTGCTGTTATACTTCCCTTTAAAGATTATATACATGCATGCTAGTTTTTTTCCTTTATGATGCCTCGTCAAATAATTTTATTCCTTCACAGTGGGAAGATTTGGAAGTGGTTATCCAGACTTTACCCTTTATGTGCCCCTGGCTAGTGGGGTTTGAGTTCCTGATCTGTGCTGTCTTCAAAAAAGTAAAGCTACATGTCTTGTCATGTGGAGGTGATCCTGGCACTAGAATCAGTGACCACTCAGTGACCTAGGCCACTGATTTCTCCTGAAATAAAACTGTGGCTACCAGTAATGGAAATCTATCCTCCTCTTTTTGTTTAGTAGTTCCACTGGTAATAAAAATTGCACAATGATTAAAAGCAATGATTGTATCTGCTGTGCTCTGCATGGGTAGCTCTTCATGCATTAGTAATACAGGTATTCAATAAAATCCTCATCTGCTTTCAGCTGACAATTGTTTAACTTTTCTTTACACAGAGGCTCATGTTCTTTTTGCAGTATGACAAAGCCTAATGGCGATGTTGTGAAATGCTTTCATTGAAGATCTTCTTTAATTATAGATGTCCTGCATGACAAGTTCTTCTTTAGCATATGTTTCTTCACTCCAAGAACATCAGTTTAAGTCAGTAATCAAAGTGTAGTTTCAGGAAAATCAGTATATTAATAAATCCAACCTTGTTCTCCATGAACTTTCCCTGAAATTTAGCCCCAGCTCACCAGACTCCATCAGGCATTTAAAGGCTGATTCATAACAGGTACAGCCCGTTGGATTAAGCTGGTATAGCTTGGCTACTCTCCAGTGTTTCTCATGTGACAGCTCCTGCAGGATACCACCTTGTCTTCTGCAGAGAAAGGTTCAACCCCGGGTAACTGATAACCTTAAAATTTAAAAATTTCTGTTTAAATATTTCAGCTGAATGTGTACCTACTTGGCTTTTTGCAAGCCACTTATCTTTGAAGGATTAAAAATGTGCTTTTAAAAATATATTAATTCTGAAAATCTTTTGGAAGTTTTCATACAACTATATTTAAATGAATGTAAAGTCATCATAGCTGTTTTTACAGCATTTAGAAAGTAAAAGCATGAGTGTAGACACATTGAAAAATGTTTCAACCATGCTTACTCCAAATGAAAATATTAATTTACTGGTTTGATTGAACTAGGTAAAGTGGGACTTAAATGGATGGCACAAATCTACATTCATGCCATACCCTCTCAGAGCATTGGTGATATGTGTGAAAATGACAGAATTCTGTTCTATTGAGTACTCATATAACTTGAGTGACAAAATTGTTTTGAGGAACAATTAAATTGCCTCTGCCTTTTTACATACACAAGGTATCAATTCTAAAGAAAAAAGGAACAAACATCCTCTTAAATATGGGTATGACTACGCACTAGAAAGGCTATGTAGGGAATGATGGGAAAAAATTACAGATGCAAAATACATGCTGGAACACTTTATTACGTAACATGGCTGAGCTTACATGTGGTTAGAAACCGATCTCGGTTTGGGAATTGTTTTGGGTTTTGTTTCCATTACTTTGCAGCTTGTAGTGCTGACAGTGAGCTTTGCAGAATGTCATAAAAGGTCAGTGGTGGAGTTAGCCCTCAGCTGTAACTGTATCTTAACTATGATGTAGAGGTTATAGAGACATATAAATACAATTTTTTGTGGAAATATTATTTTATTACTTTGCTGCCTATTAAAAGTCAATGTATTGCCTACAGATGCTTACAATTTGCACCTCAGAAGCTGTATGTGATGCATTCACTAAATATAGTGGTTTGAAAGTTCTTGTATGCTTGTTATATGCCTCAAAATCCACAGACACACTGAACTCCTCCAAGAGTCTAAGTTCCTCACACCAGGGCAGCTAAAGATGTAAGTTTTGAAGCCCCAGGTTACTAAGACAATATTCTCTATATGCTGTATCTGAGGGGTATAAACAGTGTCAGCTAGACCGTAAAGAAGCCAAAATGAACTTTCAATGCAAATTTATTTTTCATTTAATTTATATGCTTCAGTTTCAGCACAATTATGTTTAAGTCCTTGCCAACAAAGCATTTGAATAGTAAAAGTTGCAAAGCAGATACAAAATAAGATTATTTCTCATTCATCTATTTAAGTTCCTACAGGAACTTTTGTGATGGCACAGGTATAAAAAGCCCTTTACTTACTGATGACATTTTTATAAATCAATCACAGGTTTATATGAAAACAAAGGACTAGGAAGTTTAGTATAAAATTATGAAATCTGAAATTAATTGAGTGGGCAAAACTGGTTTTATTTTGTCAAACAGCAGAGATTATCCTTATTTGGTGTGAATTTTTACTGCTATACTGACCTTAGCAGAGATATCCAGGTTTAAAAAACTGATGCTGTGAACTAACATGTTAAAAGACCAGACACCTATTTTAAATTTAGCAGGATGTATTCCATCTTGTCATTAAGAGACGTCTTGAAAGACAGCTTTACTGTCCAATGGAAATTCCAGTAACAACACTTTTAGTAATGTTTCTCACAAAATGAAATACAGAGCTGAGAAAAAGAAAATCAAGCCTTTTGACAGATTAAAAGACTGTGAGAAAATTCAAATCAGAAATGCTGAGATATTTGTTTGCAGTATTTTTTATTTACACAGCATTTTTCTTCATGCTTCAGTTGAAACACTTTCAAAAAACAGACGTAATATCCTCAGGAACAAGTATATGTGGTCAAGGGCAACTGTTCAATTTTGGGTGGGAATATGAGTAAACTGGAGGAAGTCCAAAGGACAATTTCTTTTACAAAATCTTAAAGAGACTAGCATTCATGTAGGATTTTTGCTCTCTCTTTTTTTTTCTTTTTTTTGTTTTTTTAAGGTAAGATTATTTTCTCTTCCTAATTAAAATGTTGTTTGCAAACTTAAGCTTGGGCCTTAAGTCTTAAGGACTATTTACTTCTTTGACCACTCATTTCCTTTTTTGTGTATTTTATGTCTAAAGCTTTTACATATTGCACCTCTTCACTGGGAACTTTAGGAAAGAGCTATTCCATTTCATCTCATATTTTTTTTCAACTTTTTTAAGAAGAGGTGAAAATGTAAAAGTCAGAATTGTCATTATAATGACAAAAGCTAGTTGGTCACAAGTGACTGGCTCATGTGAAAGGACAGTAAGAGAAAAAGACAGAAAGGTTCAGCTAATTTTTATGGTTATCCCTTCTTTAAGACAGTTTAGTGTAATTTAGAGAAGGAATACAAAAGGTTTACCTAAGCTGGAGGTGTAGTTGGTGTTGGAGTTACCAAATGTAGTGTAAATGGGAGCTTGTAGACAATGCAGTTTATCAGGCCTCTTGGACCCATTGATTAAAATCTCATGTATTTTCCACAGAGAATTATTTTGTCTCCTGTACTGACAACAGCCCTCAGTTTGATCACTGTGTTGGTTCAGCGCATCCTGTTTAACCAGGGAAATTTAAATATTGGATTTAATCTGGTTTTCTAGAATCTCTCTGTAAAAGGGATGAAGATACATGTATCTCCAGAGGTAAAATAATACCAAACCTAGGTGGAGTTTCTAAAACTTGTACTTTTGGATGCTTTTTAGTTGAAATAACAATGAAGGCCAATTCTAACTTACATAAGGCTACAGTTGGCCAGGTGAGCATCTATACTGATTATATGGAGGAATTCCCAGGTATTGCTGCTAAACAAAAAAAAAAAACAAAAAAAACCAAAAACAAACAAAAACCAAACAAACAAAACCAAACCTTAAACAGTCTCTGATTGTTTTTAAGGGACAATGTCCTGTGTTAACTTCTTCAGATGCCACACTTCTCTCCTGTTCCTCTTTGTCCCAGTTAAGGAGACAGGAGAATGCTAGCATTTCAGATTTCCCATGAAATATACATAATATATATGAAATTTATGCTGTGTTTTGCATTTGAAGAAACAAGATTAATTAAAGTAATTATTCAAAGTCAACTTTTAGTGACATACTTCATGGAATTATGATTAGTCATCACAATGGTTGTGTTTCTCTGAGCAGATATTTTTTCCTGAGACAAATCCAGTTAAGTCATATTCGTATGCTTCTGGTGAATTAGTGAGTTTAAGGTAGTTTTGTTACTTTAACTAAATATTTTGTTTGTTGAAATGGATTTCAGCTGTAACTTACAACACGAATAATTGTAAAAAAAGTCTTTCCTCATTTTTATATCAGTATAGACACAGCGAACATAGGAGAGAGATATTTTTGCTCTAAAGAAATGAAAAAAAAATTTCTTAATGTTCCGAGCCTAGAATTTTAATCTTTGAACTTCATTCAGCATGTTTCATAGTAAGTCGGATCTCTGTGTCCTCTGTATTTCTATTTTGTTGTAAAAAGTACTATCCTCTTATGCCCCGACAGTCTTCAGCACAAAGTCCAAACATCTGAAAGAGCAAGTACTTTGTATTCTGCATATGTTTTGTTGTCTGTGTTTTTTTATTTCTCATGTCTGATAGTTCTATTAAAACTAATGTGTTAACTTCAAAGCAAAAAAAGCTATTTTAATAATATTTCGAATGGATAATTAGCTTACTTAGCACCACAATATTAGGAAATTTGATGAGTGATTTGTTTGTATGTGTTGATTACAAATTTAAATATTTTCCTTGCAGCTCAAATACTATATTAAAACTGGTCTACATTTTTTCCAAGTTTCATTTTATTTAGTTTGATGAGCAATTATTACTTTTAATACACTTGCAAAATATTGTCATTGCATACTTGATGAAAATATTCTATTCTGCTTTGATGTAGCGTTTGATTCCTCAGTTGAAGAATCACTATCTAAATGTGTGAAAGTATATGCACTTAATGCAAATATGGACAAGAAAGAAGGATTGGCTGTCTAAAATGCAATAAAAACCTGCATACTTATTTTACATGTAAAAACATTAGTACAGATTAGTATTTAAATAGTTTGGGTCTTACTTACAGGGAATTGTGTGCAAGAAAGCTTTAATGATTTAATGATACGCCTTTTCCATTGCCAATTTTTTTTCCTTGGCAACTGTGTTCTGTACATGCATGACAAACTCCAGTGTGTGTATTCATGATAAATTGCTTATACACATGAAATCCTAAAGCCTCCTGAAAATTAGGTCAGTGTGAGCAGACAAATACTGGGTGTTGCAGAGGTTGAACCCTGTGACACATCTCTCTAAAGAAGAATGTGGGAAATAATATAGGAAAACTGCAAATGTCTTCAGATCCATGCTTTTGTATACACTTTCTCTTTTCCAGGTTTAAAAACACATTTAATAGATTTTTTTTTTGTTCTCCACAGAAGACATTGACAGCATGCTTTTAAATCTAAAAATAGGTCTCCTATGAGCAGTGGTTTCCTTTTACACTCTCCTGCAGTCTCTGTTTCTTTTTGCGTTCCCCTTCCCTTTCTTCATAATTGTGAAGTCTCAGAGAAAATGCTTTCACTATTTTCTTTTTCCTTGATATTATCAATACATTTCACAAAGCTGATTCCTCTTGCATTTCCATTTTTTTCTTATACCTTTTTCTACCTCTATTTCAGTTCATTCAGCCAACAGCAGAATGCCTTTTCCTTTATGTTCAGTCATCTGACTGCAGGGCAGTAGCAATGGTCCATCAACACCCTCCATTTCTGACACCATTGTAACAAGTTGCTCTCTTACAGAGTTAGCAGTGGAAAAAAGAGAACTCTTGCCCTAAAAAAACCCAAAAAGGCATTCAAAATCCAAAAGCAATCTTTTAATAATAAAGAATGACAACAGACCCATTTTAAAAATTGAGAATACTCATCAGAAATCAAAGGTTTCCAAATAAATACTGCTCTGCCTGCTGTGGCCTTGCCAGACAGGTTCTTGCTTCCAGGTCTGCTTCCACTCAACTCAAGGGCTTTCTGAGCTGAGGCAAAGTCTGTATAATTTCTTCTGTCACTAGAATACTTCTTTTAGTGTTACTCTTGGGAAGGTGTTTGGTCCCTTTTCCTTTCAGAGGTATCTTTGTATTTTTCTGTGTTACATAATCTAAGCTTTTCATGACTCTCACCCTTCTCTTCCTGGAGAGTAAGTTGCTCAAAGAATAAGCAGAATCAATCCTTGGCATCAAATGCCATCTATCACAGGATCATAGAGTTATAAAATACGCTGAGTTGGAAGGGAGTCAGCTGTTTCCTCTTTTAAGGAGGTACATGAAAGAAATGATGACTTATCAACCCTGTGTCCAGCATAAACGCAAAGCACAGTCCCATACCAGCCACTGTGAAGAAAATTACCCCAGCCAAAAGCAGCACACTGAATACTGAATCTTCTGCAGAAGTCTTGCATTAACCCACGGTATTTAACAGAAATCTTAGTGCATGCAGAAATTTGTGCTGCAGTTTCACCAGTGTTGATTTCCACATCAGCTGCTGGCATGTTATACATCAACTGTGCTATATCATCACCTGGTTGATCATAATCAACCAGTGGGAAGGGGAGAGTCATTCTTGTGGTCAGTCAAGTAACTTCATCCACAGCTGTCCTTCACTAGGCTCTGTGTAGGTCCTTTCAGTGCTTTAAAATGAATAGGTTCACAAGTTTCTCTCCATGGTCTCACACAGAAGCTGCTCTCAGTGATAGAGGTACGAGGAAAATAGTTCTAAAATGTAACATCTAACTGGAACAATTGCTAATAATGCAGAAGTTTTTAAGGATGAATGAAAGCAGCATCTGGTAGAAAGAGCATTTTTAGATCTGAAAATTATTAGAAGGTTTCTAACAAATGCATTTTTTGATTTTTTCTTCTTTTCAATCACCTGATTATCCATAAAGATGCTGCTTTGCCAGAATGTATGTCTGGCTGGTCTCACTTCATGGTCTTATACCCATTGTTGTCACATGGTCTAAATCAATTCAGAAGAAGGAAAGTCTCAGGCAGGAAAATACAGTGCAGGAATTTACTGTGGGATGCTTGGGAAGATTATCAGCAGCCAGGCAAAATAGTCTGATTTCTACATGTAAGAGAGGCAAGTTGCCAACTCATCCCAATGCAAAACCCAAGCTCCAGCCTATTCTCTTGCTCTGTGTCCTCTACTGATTATACAGTACAATAAATGGCCTTTAGCACTGGCTAAAGGCTTTGTTGTAAACAACCACTAAATGTTACATCGTTGCAGATACGATCAAGCTGAATTGATTTGTCCATGATTTATTAATTCATAGTGAGTAAATATCATAATCATTCTGAAGTAGAATCCTCTGCTTTACATTATGAAACTGTCCAAAAGTATAATAACTAGATTATTTTCACTGAAATTAGACTAGGAAGCTAAAGAAGCTCACCAAGTATTTTCCAGATGATAAAAAGCATTTTTATCATTAAATTTAGCTAGAATTAGAGCAAAATAAAACTTTATAATGCATAAAGTGTGGATTTTTGGTCCTGATTCCAGCTGTTTGCTTGGAAGATTTATTCCTTTTGCACCACAGGACTGCCTAATGGAGACAATTCAGGTTCAATTAGAATTTAATTAGAATACATTGGAACAGCATACCTTTCTACCCTTGAAAATTTTATGTCTAAAAATGCATATCAGCTGTTCCAATATGTCTTCCAAGATATTATCTAAGGGCTTCTGATCTATAAGTACTTGGGCTATTTTCACCCTATTAGAACATTGGCACAGAATTGGTTGTGTCCACCATTTAAGGCTACAGTAGACATGGAAAGAGCATTGTTCAGCCAGCCCTATGAAAATTTTGTTCAAACTCCTCACCTCTGCTTCTGTTAGAGCTGTTGCTGAATTCCCAGTCTGTTATTCAGCTGTGTTAAAAATGTAGAAGGGCTCTGGACTAGAGAGCTAATCCAAGAGCTAGCTAAGGACACAGCTCTGCCTTTTGGTTAGTCAGAAGGCAAAAAGTTGCTAGGAGATGTGGGACAGTCCATGAGCATCATACATTTGATTTCAGCAACCTATAAGTGGGTTGGAATGACCCAGGTGCACTGTGTTGTAAAGGAGGCACATAAGGCCAACGGTACCAAACAGAAAAGGGAAGGGAATGTAGGACAGATCCACGTGAAGCCAGGGTTGACTAGCTTCACAAACTCACAGAATAGCTTTTTCAATATAAATTAGTATTTTCTCTTCCTTGGGTTTCTAATACAATTATATAGGCCACTTAGAAATTCCTTTTACAGTCAAGTAACTGAATTTAAAACTCATCTCTGAGGTTTTATTCCTCTTCTGGCATTAGTTTAAAGCAGTTCAGCCCAAATAATCTGTTGAACTAACTCGTCTACTATGAGAGCTTCACCCCCTTGCTCTACAAAAATTACTTCCTGATTTTGTTTCTTGAGTAGGGGAGTCTACCTACTCCATAGTCAGTATATTTCTAGATGTGATAGTTTACAAGGAAGGTTCATCAGCTCTCTTTATTTGGTATTTGTTTCTATTTGTCCTCTAACTTTTGTTTGTCAAGAAAAATTATCTCTGGACATGATCCAAAGTTACTCTACTGAGAATCAGGAAATTCATTGCCTTAGCATGGTAGAATTCTTTTAAATTTATAGAATTTAATCAACTGTCTGATTCTTCCTTAGATTTACGAATCCCTGATGTTTTCAGCTCGTCTAAGTAACAATCAAAAGTTTCATTGTCAAGATGTGTGTATTCTATAGTCAGGTGCTAAACCTGATTATCACTGGATGTAGAAAGTAGTATAAAAACCCCGAGTAGCCGGTTTCTCATAAACTTTTAGTCAACACAGTACAAAGGAGGATGATATTTGACCATATACCCTCTGTTAACAGATCACATATTTTTTCAGCTGCTGTTCATCTTCCTGTTTGGAGCAAAAAAACATCAAAAAAGGTTTCTAAAGAACAAGAAAGCAAAGTATTTGGAAGAAAATCTACTATGCTGACTTGTAGCAATAGTTTGTTCTCTCATTAGAAGTGGTATAGTTAAAAATAATCTCAAAAATTTTCAGACTATTCTTTGGATGAATAATGTGTTAGGGAATGAAAATCAGAGCTTTCTTGTGCACCATCCTGTGCAAACTACATTATGTGCTTAAGACAATGTAGATTCTGGACATAAGATACATAGACTTGTATGGGGGAAGAGACAGAGAGAGAGAGAGAGACAGAGAGAGAGAGGGAGAGAGAGAGGGAGGTACATGCAGAGAATGCAATAAGTGATTTTTTAAAGTTTTGTCTCTTCATTTTGGCATCTTAAACATTCTGGCATTGGGCTACATGAAACACTGGGACAACGTAACTTGGCAGTACCTCAGCTGAACCACTGACATTCTTTAATGATTGTTTCTCCTGTCTGGTGTAATCTTATATGATACTTTTAACAACACTTTGAGGACTCTTTTGTAGAAGTTTCAAATCTTGCATCTGGGTAACTTACTGGAAATGTAACCTGACAGCGGAGTGGAATCTGTCTTTGCTTCTTTTCGTAAAGGGATCAATAGCACTTTACACCTAATCTTTATTTCAGCTTTTAGGCTTTTAATGCATCGTTTGCTCCCTTTTGACACATAGGGAGAAAAAAAAGTGCTACAAAACAACAATATAATTTTTCCTTCAATATAATTGACAGGAAAATTTTTCTTTAGCTCTGTGGAAAGAAAAATCTAAGAGTTAGGGTCACAGAAAACATTTATTTTGTTTCTCCGAAGACTGGGCAAAGGAAATGACTTTTCAATCAATATAAAGCTAGTCAATCAGAAAAAAGACAAAAAACCCCACAAAAAAACAGTACAGAGGAAATTGAAGGGCCTTTTGCACTCTGTGCACGGGGTTGAAGGAAGTATTTTCCCTAGACTATGCATGAACAACTGCTCTGCTAGTTGGCTTCCCCCATCTGAATCAGCAGGAGCCAACATGAGGAGAAAGGGAGACAAAAGATGTTGTGGGTCATTGAGTCAACCAGGCTTGTCATCATTAAAGACTTCTGTTTAGGGTCTCCCTCTGTTCCTGCATGCCACCCTGACAACAGTGGAAGGGATGCTTGACATTTGAACTACGAAAGGAAGTCATGGTCTGGGAATTTTTGTCAAATAAAGGAGTCATAAAGAATATGTTATTCAATCATATTCTAGCTTTCCACTAGACCTGTTAGAGAGTGCACCTTTTTTTTTAATTTTGTGAATGTTTATGAGGATTGGAATGTCTCTAAGTATTCAAATTACAAATATACCTAGATGGACATCTCAGTTACTCAGCACACTTTGGCAGTTTTGCAACATAATGAAAACACTGAAAAGCTGTTGAGTTTGTGACAGTGAAGTCAGAAGTTTCCTTATAAATAAGAACAAACTTGAAGGTGAGAAGAAACCAGTAAGTACTATTTCTGCAGAAGACAACTAGCAGAGCATATTATCAAGTGTAGCTAAAACTGTCCAACCGTTGAACTATGTGGTGTTTCTTAGTTCCTTGTAAGTTTTAGTTTATTTTCAAATAAAAGAATGTCAAAGAAATATATCAAAGAATACAGATGAGAAATTGCACATCATCATGGCAGCTGTGAGAGAAATGTTACTAGATACAAAAGAGAGAATCTCTGTCACTGCCAAAACAATATAACTAGCATTTTTTTAATACTTACTCGAATTTTTATGGTATCATTATTTTACTCATATGGCAATCGGAATCCAAGGTATTGAAATTTATGTTGCAAATTTTATAGCTTTCTACATAGTTCTCTGTGATAAATATGATATTCAACTCTCTTTCCTGAAGGTCTGCTTCATTTCCCCACTAGTCAGACTTGAAATTCTTAATGACAAGGGTTTGGAATCACAGAATTTTGCATAAATGGGCTTGATCTTAAGTATGACATTTTTGGAAAAGTATGCTTGTTTTCCCCACAGATTTTGAAGTAATCTGTCAGTTCGTTGTATCAGCTTCATCTCTACCTTGCAGATGTCAGTTGATTTGCACCTCTCAGGAGATGGGCTAAGTTCAGTCCAGGGCATTTATACCATTCTCTAACCAAGATATATGTCAGTCTACCCACTGGGATGGACTATGCTTCTGGACAACTCCACCACAGTTTACACTTTTTTCCTGCCTAGCCTACAGCTGCAGTGCCAACTACAGACATGGGCTGTGAGGACTGTTCATTGGTACAGTTCAACAGAATGCTGCACACAGTACAACAGAATGCTGCACACTTCCCCTACATCTCCTTTAAATGCCAACTTCTCAGGCTGTAGGGCACCATTTCTCAGTGCACACATTGTGGAAAGAAAGCTTTTGTAAAATTCTCTGCATAACAAGATCTTTTCCTCAATGGTGAAAAGTTTGTTTCTTTTCGCTTCTCATAAGCTAATAGGAAGTTAATTTGTAAGCAGCCAGGTAAGAGTAGCCACTGAAATCCATCTTAGCTGGTGCTTCCTACATACACTGAACAATGATTTAAACTTCCACATTTTAGTTAGCCTTTAGAAATATGGATGGCTGCTTAAAGCAACTTTGTGAAGAGGGAAAGGAAACACTGTACACCACAAAATGTGTGGGTTTTTGCAGTTACCCCAGTTAATTGGAAAACTTATGAAAGTTCAGGAAAAGGTTACACAAACACTGATTAACCCTCTATCCACTCACAGGACATTATGTCCTGGATTAATTTGCTGAGAAGAAAGACTGAGTGAAACCTCAGAGAATTTACCCAATTTTATTTAATCTATGAAGTAGAATTGAAGAATTCCAGATAAGATACAAGAACATGAACTAATATAGATTTTAAAATAGGAACGGAGAATATGACCCAGAAGGGGCAAAATTAAGAATATTTATGCCAGTCCTTCAGCACAAATGCTTACCATTATGCAGACTTTATAGTCTAATGCAAAATCAGATAAAAGGTGTAATTTGAAATACATTGCTAAGAAAGAGTCAAGAGGTTAAACAATGCAGTTAATAAATGTAAATAAGCAAACCAAGGAGACTGAAGTTCAGTTCATGAATCCTGATTTAAGCAAAGACTTTTGCAGATGCCTAATGTGGACATGCTGTAGTGATGACCAGTTTTTTAAGCTGATCATATATTAAAACCACTAAAACTCTTAATATCTGGCACCCTAAAAAACTGGGCAATGCCAGAAGTACAAGAACCTGTTGCTCACCCAGACAGAAAACTCAAGCCATTAGGTGTTCAAATTCTTTAAAACTCAGGTGTTTAATACAAGAATCTAATTGAAGGCTGCAAGCACACAAGAGGTCTTGCAGGATTGTAACAAATCATCTACAACGCTTATATCTCCCCATCCTTCACAATGGACTCCCAGGCAGGGGAGAAAGTAGGTAGAAATGTTCTGCCTAAATCCAGAGAAACTGCAACTGCCAACAGCAGTGCTTTTCAGCCTGGAAATTAAAGGTGGGGCTGTGGGTACATAGCCTTTATATTCATATGTTTCTGTTCATCCTCAAAAAAGAAAGGTTTGAAAGTGCAGATATTAGACTGGACATTAGATTGTCTGTTTTTTATCTAGATTCTCAACAAAGTCCCATTGTGAGTTATGAAAAGATGAAGGTCATTATACAAACATGCAAAACACCAGGGCATTGAAAAGGCAGCATTTTTGTGAACTAGTAGTGTTTACACTAACCCTATTGAGTGAATGATCAGAGATCTTCAGGCTGTTCTTGAGCCAGCACCTTATAGATCCTCCCTGACTCTTCCCTGGCCTTGTGGTTTGGTGGAGAGCACAGGAGCTGCCCAAGAGGATTTCGTCCAAGACACCCAGAATGGAACACTCCAGCCATCAAGCGCTTGTGCATTGTTTCTGCACACTGACATACATTTCTTCCATTGCCATTTTCTACCCACTACAGTAGATAATACATCATCAGTCTGAAAGATTTTTTAAAGTGCTGCAATCTGACTTCCTTCTATGAGCACAAATCACAGCACTAACTATAGGAACATACAGAATGGAGAACTAATTTCCACAGAAATTACTTCATAAAAACATAAATAACATGTTGGTTTTTTTCAAATATATGTGCTAGATTTCATTTCATCTATGTCTAAGTACTTGAAAACTGCAGGCACAGATTCTTCTGTGCACACAAAAAGATGCATTTAAAACAAAATGCATCTTTTTTTTTACAGTTTCTGTAGTTGATTCTGTTCAAACTCCTTTCCTAATAGTACTAAACATTGTCCATACCATTGAGTGATTTATGAGCTTTACCACTGCTGATAAAGATGTTTGTGAATTAAAGTCTTAGCTTTTTATGTTTGTAGGCAGAGTAGGTCATGAACTTCACTGTTTGTATAATTATATTTTAAAGCACTATCTTTTGGAGCCATTGGTTATTCCTTAAAATAAACTGAGTGAAAAGGAAACAAACTCTTGCAGGACAATAAGCATAGAAAATAGGTAAACCAGAAATCTTAGAACAAAAGCCATTTTTTCTTACTCCAGGCAATTAAAATTGTCATTAAGTAGAAAATACATTAAAAGTGATATCAGTTTCTCAGTGGTAAAAAGCATTCTTTCCACCATGAAGTCATATGAGACACTGGATATTGTCATAAAATTGATCCCATACCTCATTTCCTTAAATATTTGTTTACATTTGAAAATCATAACTCATTAATATTTGTATAACTAAACTAAAATTTCAAATTTTTTGTGAATCTTCTTACATGTTTCATAGATTATGACCAATTTTGAAAACTGAAAAAATATGTAGCTCTATAAATTTCCTGTACTTGAGTTATGTATTGAGCCAATGTGTTAGTGTATAGAATTAGAATTCAAGTAACAAATAAAAAAAAAATCAGAATCATTGCCCTGAGAATCAACAGAAATTTAGCCATTCATTAAATGGGAGCATGATCAGGCCTAAAACTAGGACAAAATTTAGCAACTCCATTGCCATGGAAAGTCTGGGAATGACAGGGTATTGCAGGAACTCATTTTCAAAAGGATGCTGGAATACCAGTGACCCAAAACAGACTAAACAGTCTATACACATCTGATAAAAAAAAAAAAAAAAGACAATCATTCCAGACCAGACTCTTCCATGGAGAAATATTGTCATACACTTCAGTAACAGTTGTTTACCTTACCAGTCCAAGGTGGGAATGACACAGGAAAAGTTGGAGAGAAGAGAGCTGGAAAATTCAACCACAGGAGTGGGAGTTATGCCTTAGTCTCTGCTGGAGCCAGTAGGTAGTCATGAAAGTGTAAAATAATCTAGATAACTTCTCACTTTCCTATACTGAATTTCGTACATGCTGTTTTCCACTTAACCTGCTGAAGTTAATGAAGTTAATTGTGCTTTGATGGGACATATGTTTAAGTCACTCCTTGAACTAGAGACAGACTAAAATTTTTCATTTGTGTTATTAAATGTAAAATTATTAAGCCCTTTTAAAAGATCAGTCACAGCATCTGAAGGTATGAATTTCTATGGCAATAGATTCTCTGGCCTAGCTATATTTACCAACAAAATAATTTAGCAAACAAAAAGCAAGAACTAAACAAATTATGTAAGTTTAATTAATGTTAGTGTGTATAAACCCCTGTAAGGTTCATTCTTCTCAAAATCACATAGAAAGTTCTTTTGATTTTAGTTCATTAAAGTGTTTCATTTTCTACTTCACTCATTTTATGTCAGTCCTGAAATGACTGGGCTGAACTGTGGGACTGTAAAGAGATGCACAGTCTCTCTCTACAGAGACATACAAAGACATGAATTTATATATGTTATGGAGTATTGCTTGTATAGAAAGGTTTTTTCTTGGTTTGTTTCTTAGTTGTTTGGTTTTGGGTTTTTTTTCTCAGCCTGCTGAATTTTATAAAACGTTTACAGAGAGATGCCCAGTACTCTCAGTTCAAATAAAGCAATCAGTTCTAAACAGCATTGACTCAGGGGGTAGCCCTCAGCGATAAGCACCAGTCTATTTAGACTGTTCTCTATTCTGTTTAGGCGTTTCTTCATTTCAGAC
The DNA here is from genome assembly GCF_015832195.1 of Motacilla alba alba. Lineage (NCBI taxonomy): Eukaryota > Metazoa > Chordata > Aves > Passeriformes > Motacillidae > Motacilla > Motacilla alba. The sequence continues at coordinate 88,600,054 of NC_052017.1, read as the reverse complement.
TACATGGGGTAAGGGCAGGAGCGAGCACAATGATGTGGCCTCAGAGTCCTAGGCCTCAGAGCATACCCTGTGACATGGCCCCAGGCTCTTTTCTATTAAGCTGACCTTATGTCTCAAAGCCTTATGACCTGTGACACCACTCAATTGTTATTTAATCAATTCAGTCAAAATTAAAAAGGTGTATTTTTATTTGCCTTAACACCTTTTCTTTCTGGTATTTGTTTTGGTGACCTTTGAGTATTGGATTTCAGCTGTCAATAACACACCGCATGCCAGATTGCTTTTTCTAATAAATAATGAAGCAACTTCTGAGGATTATTTGGATTGCATTGATGCGGGTTAGAAATAGTCTGCAAACATAGCCCAAAAAGAACAATGAAGCTGCATATTCACTGCCCATCTCACAGGAGGTGAAGCAGGAGAAAAGGACTGTCGGCAATGACTAAAACCAAAACTCCTAAAATTTTCATACAATTACCTATATATCAGTCTTCACCTTGAGCTTGAATTAAAAACAAAAGGCTTTCTTATGCTTTTTAAAAAACAAGGGTGGTAGAGGTCAGCTATAGGCAGGGGGGAAAAAATTTAATAATTTGTCCCATATTGTAAAAAGGCCAAAATATCTCTTTTCTTTACCACAGATTATTATTCATTCTATATGCATACCCCGTATCTGGGAACAGACACAATTTTTTTTTTTTTTTTTGCCTTGTAGTGTATTGTATTGTATTCAAAACAAAATTTCACTTTGCCCCTTATATCATATATCTAGTTCCTGGTTTGGAGGAAAATTTATGGAGGAAAATTTATGGCTGTTATATAAATGTGCTAGACTCTGTACTAAAGTGTGATAATTTTCTGCTGCAGAAATGTACTGTCTTACAGTAATAAATGAAATAAATCAGAATTCTTAGAAATTTAGTAGCAATGAAAGCAAAAGAGATGAAGTCCTGAAGAACATTTGTATAGTGATGCATCTTGTTGACTTTCCCCAAACATGCACAAGTCAGGCTCAAAACTAAGTGGCTACTTTCAAAATTTCATCCAAGGATACTTTTTCTTTTTAGGCACTTCTGTGCCATTTTGCTCTCTCACCCCAAGTTACATTGTGGAATTAAATTCATGTATTAACTTCAATAGGCTGTGGTTGAAGTAACGGGTAATCTTAATTTCATTGATCTGGTGACTGTGAATCTGAATTTTAAACCTTTCCATCTTGCAAGTCCCCACATGCAGAAACACATATTTATTTATTGTCAGTATTACAGAGCTCCAGGCTTGAAAAGGCATCAGGAATATGATTTGACAGAGAAACTTTGATTCTCATGTACCTGAACCTTTTTCCATTCCTTATTTAGAGAAAACTTCAATTTTTCTTAGAGTGGCAGCAAAGAGAAAGTTCCTAGGCTGCTCTTTTCTGAGCCTAAATTATATTGCACTGTGTGCAGTAAGTAATAGCTGCATGTCCTGGGATTTGGCAAGAGCAAGTTTTAATCTCTTTGAGCATCCCCAGGAGCTACAAATGGGAGTGGGAAGAGAGAGGATTGCACCCCTGTTGCCCTTTCCCCTTCACAGTCTGTGATCCCCAGGGTGGCACAAGTATTTATAAATTAGTGACATTTATTTATAAAATGCCTGAGATGTGCACCACTTTAATGTATTAAAAAATTACATTAATGTAAACTCAGCTTCATACACCACTGAACATTATTAATTGGGTGTGGGGATGTGTGAAGGGGGATGGGTTAATTAAGACTGACTGTCTTTTGAATACCTGCAGTGTAAGCAGAGGAAGTAGCACAGACTGAGCTCCTACAAATGGTTCTTGGTAAAAAGGAAAGAATTGAAGCAATAGAATAAGTAGTGTGATCTTCTGTGTTTAGCTCCGGAGGTGTCTGCGTATCTTTAACTCAGAGACAGACCAGAGCCCGAGGATTAACCAGGTCAAGGACTTTATTCTGAAGTCTATGTGGAAAACATAATGCTTAGAGTCATAACATGGCAGAGACATGATCAAAAATATTTTTTAGTATAACACAGCTTAAATATTAGGTTGGGGAATTTGTAGTAAGTGAAGGAAAATGTGACCCAATGTGGATATGACCCACTCTTTGCACTACAAATGATTGACATGCAAAGTCTTCAGGGCAAATCATCTGCCCTGAATATTCAGTCTGTACAACTCCAGGTTATGAAAAACTATATGAAATGATAGCAGCTTTTGATTTAAAAGTATTCATTCTATTATATGCTTTTGACAGGGGCTTGCCATATTGGTATGCCTGATAGCTTAAAATTTGAAAGCAATGCATTCTTTTTCTTTTTTTTTTTTTTTCCCATATATTTAAGTGATGGAATTTTGTTCAACTTCACTTCAATGCCTGGGTTCTTTTTCACTACTCTTTCTCAGATGATACAAAGCTGGAGTCCCACCAGGCAGTCTGTTCCATTCCTTCTCTCTCCTCCCAGCACAGTTTCATAAAGGTCCATATTCATATTCATATTCACAGAAAGAGCTATCTAAGGCACTACTAGAAGACAGCGATTTGAAAATCCAGTGTCAAGGAACAGCTACAAAAGAACACAAGAATCCACCCTTCCATCCCTAGTATCATACAAATGGAAGATATTCAGATACCAAACATCAAAACCGTGGTGCAAATAAGAAGACCAGTAAAACTGGTAAAGCTGGAGCAGCCAAAGATTTTCAGAGGAGATAGAAATAATGTGGGTAAAGGTTTCACTGTAGAAAGTGGTGACTAGGGTGTGTAAAAAGGAGACTATTAGTCTGGATTGTGGTCCAGTTTAAGACATTTCAGTAAGACAGTGGTTGTATTTTTATTAGACTTGTGCACAGAAGTATTGATAACACCAGCACCAGAACACATCTTCTGTAGGGAGGAGGATTGGGATAGCGCAGTGGAAGAATCAGATAGCCTTGAGATCGACAGGAATAGAAGTAAGATGAAATTCAATAGCACAAAGTACAAGGTCAGTCACTCAGGGACTAATAACACAAATACTCTGCTATAAACTCTGAGCTCATCTGTCAGAAATCAGCAAGAAGAGAGTGACCTAAACTCTCTAGCTGATCACAGTATGACTGCATGCTGTAGCTGTGAAAAAAGGCAAATGTGTTTCTGAAGTAGAGTATGGTGGTATTTCCAGAGAGGATAAAGAAGCATTAGTATCACCATCCAATACACTAATAAAACCTAATCTAGAGGATCACATACCTATTAAAAAAAAGATGAACTATTACTGGAAACAATACAGTTGGTACATCAATATCAAAAAGACACCAAAGTAATTTGGCATGCTCAGACTAACAAACCAGACCCTAAAGGAGATTTAACTGTTGCTTATATATACATATAAAAATAAACATGAGAGATAGAGGTGAAATATTTAAGCTGAATGCCAGCTCTGGCATGAAAAAAATAGGAGGTAAATTTATGCTGGAAATTGGAAAAAAGAATCTTATCTAGCAGAGCAATCATTCCCTGGAAGAGCTTCCCAAGCATGGTAAGGGTGTAGGGGCTGAGGAACAAAAAACTAATTGCTTTTAAGGTGGAGTTTGATAAGTGTAAAAAGATTATGTGATATGCTTGCTTGCCAAGAGCATGGAATTGGATTTAGTCCCCACATTCCCTTCCAGCCCTAGATTCTAAAGCTATGCCACAAATCTTCTGAGGTAAAACAGGAGATTTATACCAGTAACGAAAACAGATTCTCAGAATTGTACAGACTTTTAAAAGTAAGGAGACAAATATGAAGATCTTGTGATGAAATGTCCTGGATTAGTTCCTGCTTTGTGGCTGAATAAAAGCAATCAGATATAGCCTAAGGGGGAAAAAAATAACCAACACCTTGTCTTTAAAAATTTTCTTGATAGAAAAGTCAGGATAACCTCTTTTTAGTTTTTCAGTTAATTGTTGTCACTTTAAAAAAAATATAAAGGTCCTATATCTACTTTAAATGCTTCAGACTTCCAGGGAACTGCATGTACAACACTTTGTTAGAATTAATCCTCTCTTATAATGTGTCAGTATACTTCTATTCAGATTTCTGCTTATTTATTTTAGGGCTAACTGCATAGACATATTCTGTTTATTTCTCAGACTAATGTGATGGGAAACCCAACACTTTGTCCAAACTTGGTGTTCAGTACTTGTACTTTGTTTATAGTGATAAGGGCTTGATTACTACTGGAAGCTAATGCAACAAGCATGCAAAACCAGAATTACTCATACATAACACTGGATTGGGCACTGGTAATCATTACTTGGTCGTTCTTCCAGTTATGGGGTTGTTGACATACAAGGCAGCAGTGGCAATAAACTTATCAGAGTGTGGGGGACAGCTCTGTAGATGAACCAACTACCACTGCTAACACAGTGCTGGTTTTTGAATGCAGTTCCACTGAAATCTGTTTGTTAGTAAGACTTTTGTAACCAGTAGGAAACAATAGGGGTGGTTTTGGAAATGGATGACCAGCTAGCGTTAAGAAAAAACAACATTCTTGTCGAACGCCAGAAGGGAACAAGAGTGAGTGTGAATGTAAATGATTGCAGATAACTGAAGCAATGCTTTGTTGTTATCTTTCTCACTGATATTTTCTTGCAAGTAAGAAGGAGAAATATGGTTTCAATGTCTGCTGTTCCTTCATTTCTCCACGTGTCTATGTCTGTCTTACTATGCTTCTGTTCTCTGTTGGTTACTTGGGATGTGAGCCACAGTGGAGACCCCATTGTCCACCTCAAGAGCATATTGTCCTTAGTGAGTTCTCAGAAGGTGATAATCCTTCTGAGGATGCACTTAGGGCATCTTAGTAGCTGTTCTTCAATAGCCATTTATTTCAGCTACACTTAAAAAGTTCAAAGGCACCTGCCTTGACAACCACTACCTTAGCCCACAGAAACAAGGCAGAGATGACTATATCCTACAGGCATATCTGGTATGCTGAATTCATACCCTGGGCTTTAGAAATCCCTGTGTATGATGGTTTCCTTCAGAATTACTTTAATTCTGTGTGCAACATTTTCTGAGCAGGTTAGATTCCAGTGGCCCAGAGCAGTTCTGCTTGAATGTTCCCTAAGCCTCAGCAAAAGCTCTTCTTGTTCAGAGTGTTCAGAGGCCTTGGAACAAAACTCAGAAATCTCCAAGAAGACATGGTTTACATGACTTTATTGCACTCCAGAAATTTAGATTTTAAAATTTCTAAAGAAAGTGGTGTTTGTTTAGTTGGTTCTCTTTCCCAAAATGAAGAAAAAACTGAAAAGTGCTGGTATTCCTTATAATGGTTTAGGAGAGGATAAATAAACTGTTTCAAATAATCAGGAATTTTGAGCAAACACTGACTTTCTAGAGATTCAAAAGTACAAGTGTAGAAATTGGCTTGTGTTAGGAAGAAATCTGTTACTGCCCTGACTAGATTAACCATGGTAATTGGCACTGGGGTTTTTTAACATATTGTGCAGTGCTTTGCAGGCGGTAGTAATAAATAATGTGCACTTAGCTGCACTATTGGTCATTCGCAGTCCTATCACAGCAACCTCCCCCCATTCAGGGAAGATAAATGTGATTTAAATTAATAGCCAGTCCTAAATAACTCCTCAGCTGGTAAACGATGCATTTATCAGGCCCAGACAGGCAGTGTCCTTTGATTCATGGTCCCCCCCTTACAATGTGAAGGGTGCGTACAAAAATTGTTATTACTTTTTAATAAAGTGTAGCAGTCAGTCTTCAGTCATTTATCAGAAATGGAGGCATTCTGACAAACAGAAATATCTTAGCAGTGGATGAATGAGAAGGATAAAGGACACATTTCTCAACAAAAATAATCACTGACTAAATAATCTCATAAAAGTCAGCTTCTAAGTACCTTGAAATAAATGTATCCAGCTGAAAGATACAGACTCCATGTGCTGTTAAACTAAAAACTAAACCAACCATTACAATACTCACCTGAAAACAAAAATGGAAAAAAATATTTTCATCCTCATTCTGTGTGGCAGTAATTTGTATACAAATAGTGGTCAGGTAAAGAGCAAATTTCACAGTATATTTTCCTTATGGTTTCTAAGACACTAGCTCAACTTCATTTCCCCATTTATAGCTTTTAAAGTAAATGTGGTCATAAATAAATAAATGAAGCTTGGAGATGGAAAAAGAGGGATATTGAATGAAGCAACTTGTAACCAAATGTAATTTAAAATGTATTATAGCTTATGCATTTTTTGGTATTCTTTTACTATTTTAAACTTTATTGTTATTAAAATTTAGGCTTCTGCTCAGGGTTTGGCTGTGCAAGGCCTTCCTGTGCAGGAAGGTTGCCTGTGGAGATTTGGAGGGGACCATCCATGCAGGTGAGCATCCATATTGGTAATGTGTGAACTGAGGGCGGAGCATTAAACCTGCCCTTCATCCTAATGATTTTCCCATCCACAGACTTCAGCTCTCAGGGTAATTCATATAAATGTAGGAAGGCCAGATCTCGCACTTTTAACACAAACTTTTCTGCAGTTCCTCTGGTAACATGGGACTGGGCTCCTCTTAGCCCTACACGATTTGGTGGGGTATTACTCTTCAAAGTTGTTGCTTGATTGCAGCTATTTTGCTGTACCTTGGAGCAGCAGGGAAATCCATGTAACAGTGCTCAGCAGTTGCAGGCTTCCTCACAGCCAATGTAAGCAAACTTAAATCCTATTCAGGTAGGAGCTCCACCGGTGCATCAGTCAAGAATTTTGTTCCTCTTTCCCTGTTTAACTTTTAACTTTGTTCTGGTTGGTGTCACACATTAGGAAAGACTCAAATAAAAAATCATGTAGTAATACCCTTCAAAAATGGTCCTTAGTGCATCTGCTCACAGTGAAAGAAAACTACTGGTTATAAATACAGTAATGAATAAATCCCCCCTTGTCCTCATGCTCTGTTCCTTTGATAGCTGGAAGGAATTGCATCTACTGGGTTTACACAATATTGGGAATGGCCTGCCAACTGTATAATTCCATGAGAACATCTCCATTGTGCCTGTTTCTCACATTAGCATCATCAGACAGGATGTGTGCCCATATGAAGTGCTGCTTTTCAGAAATTTTGTGTTATCTTCAACATTACATTTGACATTTGCATCACCAAAACCTGTACTGCTCTGTGACCAAAAAACTCTTTGGAAAAACTCCCTTTACTACAGTACTGAAGGCCACAGGAAGAGTCACAAATTGCACAAATATCTTCCTTAAATACAAAAATAAATTTCACATTTCACAGAAGCATTTATTTTTTATGAACTATATCATGCTTTCCTCTTACAGTAGGGAAATACACACATTTTTATATTGCATTATTTGTGTCTCATCTAATAAACTGTGTCTGGGCCAAATGCCACTGACTTAAGTTGAAAAAAAGAAGAGCACAGTCATTAATTTCACTATAATAGCTGAGAATATATGGTCATTTTCTGTCCTTAATAACCAAATATTTAAGAAATAAATACATATATACATAATAAAAATTAGTGTGAAGAAGTGGTAATTAAGACTCATGTTGGATATAAATAAGGATTAAAGTCTTCTGGTGCAAGCAATTGCTCATAACACAATCTTACCAGCTGCAGCTGGTAAGAGTGTTTGAGGATATGACTCAGTCTTTGTGCTGAAAAATCATTTGGAATAATAGACAGGGTAAAAGGATGAGTATTGGAAAATTAGTTCTGGGTGACAGGATGCATTAAGCTTAGGAGTAGTCTGCCATGAAAAAAACTGGAAGTCATCTGAGAAATTTAAAATAAAATTGGGCAAAATACCCCAAAATTAATATTGGGAAATGATTCAATGTTGGCAAGGAAGGAGAATCATATTCAGGTCATATTTTAAGGAAGTAGTAAGCCAGTTCTAAAATGTCAGGTTTTTGAAAGCTGATATTGCATTAAACTAACATATTGCTAGTTATTCTTGATTTGGATTTCTGTTATGTATTTCATTTGGTAATTCTCCCTCCCAAAATTTCAAGCAAGTAGGAAAAGGAGGTAAGCTTTAGTGACAGTTTGTGAATATTTGACTGATTTGCCTCTTTTGTCTGCTTCTAGCATTCATGCTGATATTATGTGCTCAGCTTTTCTCTGAAAACATGCTTTAATCAAGTGGAGGGTGCTGTTTAAGAAAGACTCTAGATAAAGAAATTGATCGTGATGAAATAGCCTCTACAAAGTTCAAAATCTAGAGATGGCCTAAACTTGATTTTGGTTGGTTTCCTTTCATTATAAATGCATTTGTATTCTGTCACTGCTTTATTTAAATTCACTCACAGGGAGGAGACAATATGATAAGTTCTATATCATAATAATTTTCCTATATTGATAAAAGTATTGTGAACATTATATATACTAATTATTTTTTCATTATCATGATGATGCAAATGAAAAAGGAAACAAATCAAAATTTTGAATATGTCAGCCTGTTTTGGTTTTATCCTGAAATAAGTAGAGTTGACAAACAAGGAACTTCTTTCCCACTTTTTGTTAATCTTTATAGACCATGCTGATCTCGTCACTTGGAGATTTTCTAAGAATTTGCAGCCAACTGATGTCCAACATCTATTTTAATATAGAAACACATCTTTAATTTGAAAACCAAAAGAGATCTGAAGAAAATATTGCTTTTCTTGTCTTCTGCTCTTCAGAAAAACATCACTCTTTGTTTCTATTTGAGATATAATATTTTTAAACAAAACCTTTTGCATTTGAGATATAATTATTAAACTCTTACTCTAAACTTTGTCTAGTTTCCTTGAACAACTCTTCCATTTAAATTTAAGTGAAAGTCTTAAGTCAAAAATGCCATTTTTTGCTCTTTTCACAATCACACTGTACTGGAAATAGCACCCTGTACTGGAAATAAAAAGCAAACATTTTAAATTAAAAAATGTGTCCTTGTGTATTAAAACAACCACAACAACAGCAGCGTCTCACTCTTTTATGCTGGAATAAATTAGCCCTTTAATTTACTTTCATGAAAAAAATACAACCTCGAAGCAATTCTCTTGTGTATAGACCAACATTAAGCCTCATACACAGGTAACAGTCAATCCATTAACCTTTGCTTTGAGCTTAACCTGTGTGTCCCTCGCATCACAGTTGTTCCTCCTTTTAATACCTTTTCCTTAATAGTTGCTCACCCACAACTGAAAAGGGCAGAGCAGCTTCTCATGACATTGACTGTGCCACTGCAATAATAAGCTTCTCTTTTCTTTTTTTCCCACCTCCTGCCTCACTATGGTGTCAGCAACCATTTTTTTGGGGGGAAGGTAATCTAAAAAGAGCTGTAGAGGCAGAGGTCATGTTAAACTGTAACGCAAATGTTATTCCTCGATTATCTAGCTGGGGTAAATGTCAACTGCTTCGGGCTAAAGCAATTGGAAAAGCAGAGTGTGTGAATCTAACAAAGGGAGAGAGAGACACACACACACACAAGGAAGGCGAGCTGGGGGAGGGGGAATTTAAACTGGGCCTAGCTTGTTGGCTGGGATGTTAAACCAACACTTGTGTGTATCTCTTTTCTCCAGTGGACAGCAGTGCCGTCAGCTGCATGTGGTCCGAGCCCAGCTTTCCTCCTTTTTCTTTTGTAATAAGTGTGTCTGTAACAGAAACCATTGTGTGCTGAGGCAGCAGCTTCAATGGCATTTAAACACTTGAGAGATCAGTGTTCATCCCACTTACCAAAGAAATAAGTAATAAATTGTGTGGGGGAAAAAAATATTTAATCCTGTAGAACAATGTTACAGTTTGACATTCTTTAATATATGGGGCATTTTGAAGTAAATGATGATACAGCATTGATTATAGTTATAGTTAATACAACTTGAAAAAAGTACATGCTAAAGTGTATGTAAAAATACATGCTAAAATACATGCTAATCAGCATTCTTGATGAGACTAGAGTGGCCATGCTATTATTCTCATATAAGATTATAGTTTTTGGCCATCAATGAATACACTCATTACTGAACATTCCAGATTCTTCTCTCAGCTTTCTATCATTGTGTATCATTAGTGCTTATGCCACTGATTCCTAGGCCAATTTACCAAATAGGCAAACAAAAATATTGAGTGCTAATATGAAAGGAATACCGGAGAGATTAATATAATGAGAAAGAAATTTTGACGTAGTTTCTGTGAATGCATGAAACCTCACCAGATGCATGCAAAAACCTCACCTGATCCAGATTTAGTGTCTCACACCCTTTTTCTCTTCTGGATTTGAAGATTTCAATTTTCAGTAAAGAAGGTGTTACAATTCATACAATGAACTGGAGTGAGCAGTCTGATGGCCAATGCTGATAAATTTTGGCAAGTTTAAGGAGCTTCTGCTTCTCAGCTGAGAAGCAGAAACCACTGGTATGATTTGCCATCACTTGTTTCAATACAAGGTTGTGGGAATTAAAATGTCACAGGAAATTTACTGGTTTCAGTCAGCTAAAGACAATCACTACTAAACTACCCAAATACAGTCCTCAAAGAATACCACAAACACTTCTGCCTTCCACTAGCAGCTGCATGAGGGGTCAAGTTTACAGGTAATTAGTTCCCTAGATATTGCTGGCATGCTTATTGTGGACTGAAAAGCTATTTCCAGCAGCCAGAGCTTCCCCCAGCAATGAGTCACAGAGTACAATCATACTGTCGCTTATGGTCATTTGTATCACATATTTGCATAGCATTGATCACACCAGGTGTATGCGATGAAAGTGCTCCACCAGCACAGTTGTGATCATAAATTCTCCAAGCCAATGCTGCTCCACCCACCAAGAGCTATTTCTGATTCAGTAGCCAGTGAATCCAGGAAGATTTTTATTTCCTTTAGCACGGCACCTATTAAACTCCATCTGTCTTCTTTACATAAGAAACTTATTGATAAACTGGAGAAAGTTCAGCAGAGGTCACTAAAATGCCTAAGGCTCTGCAACACTTGACCTGTGTGAAAAGACTCAGGGATCAAGCCGAAAATGAGGTCATTAAGAAGTGGAGGCAGGTTTTTGACTGACTTGCATGGTGGGAGAAAAAATGACAATGATCATAAATTAAAACAGGAGACTTCTGACTTAAGGCAAAATATTTTCATCTACAGGACATTCAAGCACTGGAAGAGGTTGCCTAGAGGTTACCCTGAGAGGATGTGCAATCTCCTTCCTTGGAGCTTTATGAGACTGAATAAAATCTTGGGCAACCTGGTCTGATTTCATAGATGATCCTGCTTTGAAGAGAAAGCTGCACTGGAGACCCCTGGAGGTCTCTTCCAATCTGATTATTCTACTTTGTGATTCTAGTTTGGATTCTTGTAAAGGAGCTGTAACAAAAACAAAACAAAACAAACCGACAACAACCCAAAATCCTTCTGCTTTACAATTGCGTAACCTCATCTGTGAAAGTAGTGGCACGAATATGTGGCATTTACAATATGCCAACAACAATTGAAGCTTTCAGTCATTTCACAGAAAGGCTCTTAGATTTTCAATAGTCTTCTAGAGCCGTGTTTTATCTTTAACACATCAAAACACACTGGGAGACAAGAGACCTTGTGTGATGTTGACTTGGTGTGAATATTTGACTCGCTGTGACACAGAGAGCATATCTGAATATAACCAATTATTTTTTTATTACCTCTGGAGGGCAAAGCAGACTATGATGGTGTCATGGCTGCCATCAAGGCCATTAAACCACTGGCAAGCAGTCAAGGAGTATTTTTTCAAAGTGTTAAATCTGTCGAAAAATTTCTTCTGAAAAAACATTATGCTGAGGTTCCACTCTATTTCTGTGGAATGGAGAGCAATGGGAAGAAGCATGTGAGTGATGAATTCACACTTTAACTTCGTGCTGGTAGGGCAGCTTTCTGAAGCCAAAATTTAACCATGACATAAGCTTTAAAAAATACTTTTATGCCATTGTTTTCTTTACTAGATTATTGTGATCAGATGAATTGTCTAATCACTTATCTACATTAGGCATGCCAGAAGGTTGCTTTTGGGTTTCCAGATTAAGTAATGAGCTCATTTCCTGGTGGTGACAGGAGCTAAAAAAACCAAATATACAGAAATCCATTAGAACTAATTCACCCAAACAACTTGAGTGTATCATTCAATGTCCTTCTCTCACTGAGGAAAGAAATCAGTGGCTTGATGATAAAATTAAAGACTTTTTTTTTAAACAAAGTAATGGAGTGTTTTTAATGATCAGAATGGTATGATGAAAAATATGCAGGACTATCTATCAGCCTTCTAATTTGTAAGTACATATGTGGATCATTAACTTAGCTCATCTAGGGTAATCCTTATGAAAATTAATGGGTGTTTTCCTGTGCTTCAAGAAAGAATCACACTTGTATCAAGCACTACTTCAGAAGAGTTAAGAAATTCAGGAGGAAAATCAGCAACAATTGTTGGAAATTATTTGATCTTTTGAGCCATAAACTTGGAATGGAAAAGGAAATGTAGTTTCAAAATGAATGGCACTACTTCCTTTGTATGGTAATTTGTTACTAATTATTTTTAAATTTATTGTAATTTAGGAAAGCATAGCTCTTGGAAAGAGAAGATAGTGTGTAATGAGCTGGCTAGCATTATTAGGTCTTCCAAAAGTAATACATTTTAATTCATGAACTTATCAAAAATGTGAAAGATTAAGACTGACTTCTGAAGTTTTAGAACTATTATACTTTAAAGCTTGGGAAAGCAAAACATTTTATGGTGATAAGAAACATGAAGAGGTGACTAACAGTAAGTACTTACACCACTAGAATGTTTCTTTTATTTTATGACTCCTTAATTTAGAAGTAGAAGATGATAAGATGGAAAAACTAGAAGCTAAAATTTGATGATTAGTGAGGAATAAGTTACACCTTTTCTGTCTAACAAATATGCTCTAATCCAGCTAATAGATTTGGACCTGATCTATGAGTCACCTAGTAAAAATCTATGAACTGAATGAATCAGGACTTCTGGCAGGGTAACTATAAAAGTGTATTGAATTTGTGAATCAGAGGTGTGAGTAGTGTTACTTCCCCTAAGTGCAATAAAGAAAACCTGTTTTACAAACCTCGGGGCTGAGCCTTGACATGTTTTGATGTATTATGCTTGAATTTTTAAGTATAGTAATTGGCATGAAAAATCTTGCATGCAGTAAACTGTTATCATTAGTATTGTGGACTTCACAAATAGGACACTAGAAACATTTATGAAACTCAGACATCAAAGTAGTTTCTTTTTATCTCTACCTTCACCCAGCCCTAGTTAAGCCTAATTGAAATACAATAATTATAAATGAGCTTAGCTTCTCAATTTAATTTTCTTGTGAGTAGTTTCATTTATTTTTCTTAGGCTTTGTTAACATGTTTTAATTAAACGATTTAACAAAGCTCAAGACACAACGTGCCATTAGGTATAGGAACATAATGGGACATATGCACAGAGAACTGATGAACCTCTTTTTATAAGTTTGACTCTTGGTACAATTGAGAAAGTAAATTTACTCATGAATCCGAGGAACACAATCATGTGGGAAGCCAGATCCCAGAAACAGGCTCTTCCATGTCCACTTCAAGCAAAACTTGACAAAAAGAATTCTTCATCCTTACCACTAGATTTTAAAATTAATTTAAACATAAATTCCACTCAGAGAGAGATAAACTTATACAATATTAACCACAAAAGTCATTCTGGGAAGCACATTTTCAGCAGTCACAAAGCGCCATCTGCAAGAAGGCTGACACCAGATTAACCAAATACTCACCAAGACTCACAGTGAAAACAGCAAAGTCAACTTCTTAGGTAGAGGTACTAAGGGGGAGATAAATCACTTCTAACATCAACATCTGTGCTCTACAGCTGTCTCAGTCTCTTCAATCCCTTGCTGGAAAATATTAAAATGAAGCAGAGATATGACTTTACTGTGAAACTCTTTATGATGTATAGACCGCAGAAGCATCAGAAGTCTTGGTTTAAGGGACCAGTTGAATGTATTGATAAGACAATACTGAGAGACCCAACCTGAGAAGAAACCAAGGGGAGGTCTCAGATTGCCTTTTGGAATGTCCATGTAATTATCACTGGTAAGGATTGTCATAATCAAATGCCTGCTTTTACTCTGATACAGGGAGGGCAAAATTTACCACTTGTTATTACAGTTTGAACATACAATAAAAATGGGTTTAGTTCAAGTCATTGCAGCTCCCACAGCTTTTTGATTGATAAGACTATTTGGGATTAAATTTCTTAAGAACATGCACTCAAAAAAGGAAAAAGGGAATATGTGGTCTAAGACTAAAGAGGCAAGTTTCTCCAATTCTTAAATTATAACTGTCCAACACACTCAAATTCTCATTGTAACTAGACCAAAATAATAATTTAGATAGGGCACCATGAAAGAAAAACTTATGATGATAAAAAATTGAATTATTTATTCTTATGAAAAACATAATAGCATATTCCCAGAAGGCCTCATCCTTGTGAACATTTTCTGGTTTTGATGTTCCATTAAAAAGTCTTGAATATGTAAAAATATCCATACATTTCTCATGTTTAATGCGTTCTTTGTGTGAACTTGGATTGTATAAAAAGTATTAGGCTACTGTCACGCATGACTCATTTAAAATGTGCAGAAATACTAATCTTTCCATTTGTTAAGCATCTTTATTTATTTGAAATCATACATGCATTCCAAAGAAAAGAACAACTGCCCTTTGCTCTCATCAGTCTTTTACACTTTAAAAAAATGAATCTGAACAAGGAGACTGAGGACTGAAGGAATCTCCCTTCAGTCCCAATACTCAGAATAATTTTTTTTCAAACTCCTGCTTTGACTCATCTCCATTTTCAATAAAAACCTTGAGTTTTCCAAGTGCATGTAAACAAAAAAAGAATCAAGTAAATTTCAGTTTCTGAGGTTTTGCTAATTTGCTTTGTTTTCTATTTCTCCAGAAATTTTGGGATCCATATTTCTTTTTAGTTTCATCATGGTAGGCATAGATTTCTCACTAATTTGTCAGGTGCGTATATAGAGGAATTGTGTTTCTGAGAGAAAATCTGCAATGAAGCAAAGCCAGGTGAATACTGAGAGAACACATCTCGTGTGACACAGTAGATGTCTCTGGCTCCTTTAAGTCCTATCTGATGTAGTACAAGCTAAAAAGAGTCTGCACAGACCATACATGCAGAGTCAAAAAGCTGAAAATCTGAAAAACTTACTTTGCCTGAGAAAATGCAAAAGAAGAAGGCTATATGTACAGCTGGGAAACAAGCTGGTCAAGCCTAGAAAAAAAATCTCTGTAAACTGCAGAACCTCTACTTCTTTCTCTAAATAGATGGCAGGTGCAGTCCTGAGAAGCAATACTTGCTGCTGAAAATCTTTCTAGCTATTACAACTTATATATGACTCCTACAAAATCTTACCATTCCACAGGGCTGTTTTCTTTGTTTAAATAAATGGAAAAATGGAAGGAGAAATAAACAAGTCATAAGGCCCAGAGACCTTCTGTGAGAGCTCATAACCATGAAATGCATTGTTGGTTGTTTTGTTGGGTTTTTTTTATAGTCTTCAACAAGAGCAATAAAACAAACAAACAAACCACAGAATTATTATTCTCCATTTACCATGTCTGGGATAGAGTCCCTGTGGCTGATCCAAAGAAACCCTTCCCACCTATTTGCTTCTTGGATAAAGCAGAGATGATGTTTAAGCTCCTTCTCTATTGACATTTTCTGAGCCTGCACTTCTGCTCCTCAGTCTGCAGCATGCCCTGCACCTTCCTTCTTGCTGTGCAATCCTGCTTGGAAGGAGTAAGTAAGCATTGATGCTGCTGCCTGTCTCATGAAGAGCATAAAGTAGTGACATTCCCATGTAAACAGTCATCCTCTGCTCAAAGGATCCCTTCCAAATTGTAGCAAAAGTAGAAGTTCCTATAAAGCATTAAAAATGGATCAGTGGCTGGAGAAAATGGCATGGCTAGCTGTAGTTTTCATGTGGAAGCAGTTCAAAACCATGTCTGTCTTCTCCAAAATCACTCTTTAAACACTGCTAGACAGGAAAAGGAGCACATTTTTTCTCATATTGAAATTGCTGTTGTATATAAGACATTTAAAACCACATTGGCTGGAAGGAGGCTAGGGTTGAAAGAAATTCTTTAGCCCTGTGTCTTGTACTTTCAGTCAGGAAAGCACGAAAAGGGAAGAAAACAGCTCACCTCTAGGTTCTGCTAGAGAACCTCTTCATGGGTTTTGTGCAAGACTTTTGCAAGACCAAGCTCACAACATTTTAGGATCAGAGTTTAAAACGGACTCTCTTAACTCACAAGAACCTCTGCACTTCCAGAATCAGTAAAAGATCAGAGAATGAATACAGTGGGAGAGTCATAGTGCAGAGGTTGAGTTGAGGTTTTATGGTGGACTCCAGATGTGGTAGACTCTGCTTGTCCAGATAAACACAGCTTTGACTTGATATTCCTAGATTGTCAGATAGAAGGACCATTTGTTTGTATTGCTTTGGAAAAGAAAATATGATTTATAAATTAATGTACTCATATTTTATTCAGATTAATGATCTTTTCATAAAGAGTCAGGTGCCTATTACATTGTGAGGAGAGTGCTTGTATACCAGCAGTCAAGCCCTTGCTACTAGCACCAAAGCTAAACTTGAGAAAAAATAAGTAAGAAAGAGTAGCAGAAGAATTCTTTACAGAAAGTAAGGTAGCACTGAACCAATTGAATTAAACTGAGAAAGAATGTCATACAGCCAGATTTTCAGTAAAGCTCCTTGAGAATGAAGTCAGTGAGGCTGCAATTCACCAGTGTCATGGTTTTTAAAGTCCCTTGGTGCTAAGGATGACAGCGCCAGTCACGGCGAGCCAAGCTCAGGGGGTTTCCAGAGTGCTCTGCTGGCCTGGAGCATCACTCACAGCAGTGTTCTAAGGGTGAGCTGGCTGCACCAGCAGCTGTGCTTTGGGGCTTTCTTCCTTTGGTCATTCTGAAGGAAAGAGTTTTGCTTGTCTTGCCTGGATCTAAGTGTTCAAAAGAGAGAGATGGTAATTTGTACTGAGTAACAGTGCCTGCAGCATGTCACAGGAGGATTTTTTGGGAAACAATATTTCCTTCTCCTGTCATTCTCTTCATTCAAAACAAAAATTATGGGGGAAAGTCTTCACTTTCTACCTAAATCTAGAAGGTGGAAAATTGCATCTGTGGAAAATAAAAGTGCATAATGTGAAAACACCTCACGAATGGAGATATATTCTCCTTCAAAACAGCTCCATGATGAATAGCAGCGCAGCTGATGTATATATACCCTACCTTTTCCCCTCTTTAGGTACTGTTAATTAAGTTGTTTGCTGTTGAGGTTTTCACTGTGGTGGGCAGACTGAGACTGGAAACTTCACAGAGCATTAGTGAAAACTTCTGTTCATTTAGCAGTCTGAATATGATGGATTTTATAAACATAAAAAAATACAGGTACGTATTTAAGATACTAATTTTCTGAAGATACTGTTAATTTGTCCTGGGAAAAGAACCTTCTGCACAGCATTTCCTGTATTGAGTTTTAGATACATTCTTAATAACAAACTTAACTGGAAACTACAGAACATGGATCCTTATGAATGCTCCATAGTATCATTTTCACTCTTGGAATATGAAAATGGAAAGATGCATAAAATAAATAAGAAACCAAATAAGTATTTTCTGTTAAAATAAAGAAAAAATTAAAAATCCATTCTAAACTAATTGAAATAGATTTCTTGCATCTCAGCTTGCTTTGGCTGTGCCAGTTAACCTTTACTTATACTGTCTTTTTATAATTTTTTCTTCTATTGTAAAGCATTCTCTTACTTCACTGAAAAAGACATGGTGTGTGTCTGTTCTGGGTGGTTGAGAGAACTCTGATCCCTCTCAAGACTTTCCTGAATTCATAGCTTTTTGGTCCCACAAGGACTACTTTGGTTATGTGATTTACACTCTTTGAGTAGAGGGCACATAACTTCATCAGCAATATTTGAAAGAATTCCTTAATCATGACACAAGATCATTCATAGTGGGGCAAACTCAGTGAATCATGTCATACATGTGCTATTTTGAAAACATGGTTTATGGAACATTTCCAGGTAAGAGGTTATAAACAAAAATTCATAATATTCTCAGTAAAAAAAATTCATTTGTGACACCTCAGAATACTTAAGTAAATGAAGTCATTGTATTTGGTGTTCGTATATGCCATAGAACAAAGTATATTTCCTAGTTTTTCATCTTTCTTAAGGATAAATACCCTGGTTACCTATCAGTGAGAGTAAATATACAAAATATTAAGGTGTATACACACCTTTTTTAATAGTAGTATGCAGTTGCAATGTTGTGTCTTGAACTAGCTTTCATAGGATGGGGTACAGTGTATTTAATGAAAAGGGTTGATTTGAATGACAGCTGAATACCACAAAGAAAAGGGCAGCCCTGCATGGGTCATGACTGAAATTGGCTGCTGCTGTGATTTAGTAAGAGCTTTTCAGTTGGGAAGTGGATATTGTAACTCACAAAAGGTAACTTACAGCAACAAATTGAGCTGAATAGAGCTCTGAATTAATTCATGGTTTATTGAGTTCCCCTCTTGTCAGTGATAGCCAACAGTTAACTGAAGTGATTAGTTCAATATTCAGTCACAATGATGTACAGCCAACTTTCCAGCTTACAGAAGTCCTGAAAGGTTTAATTTAAATCCCGGCAAGTACATAATTTAAAAACGAACTAAAACAAACAAATAGAAACCAACCAAAATTTGTAGCTTGGGATAGGTGAGCTCAGTACAACCCAGGGGATGATGATTTTTGTCATAAAACATACAGCCTCTCAGTCTTTGCCTTCATACAGGAGAGATTAGATAGGTCTTGTTACTGCCCATCATTACCTGATACACCAAGGAAATTTTATGTTTATGTTGTTGTCTGCAAACTTCTGAAAATAAATAATAATTAATGGCTAGTATGTATACTAATTCTGAAATCAGATTGGGCTGGAAATTTTCATTTTCCTAGCCTAGAGAGAAGACAAGAGCGAGTTAAAATATCAGCAGCTCTTTGCAACATTACCATGATGAATATGAAATAAACATGGGTTCATATCAAAGGGTAGCTTTGCAATGACAGCACTTACAAACAGAAACTTGAAGATGAGACCTCATTCAACAAGGGGCCTCAGTCCCTTATCACAAATTGTGATGAGGTTCAGCTCTATTGTTCCTTCACCATTTCCTGTTATGGCTGTATATTGGTCCTGGAGGAAAATAGCTGGTTAATTCCTGTACTCAGCAAAGCAAATATACTTGTGTGTGTTTTTTCAAGGTCTATCTGCCTTTTCTTATCTGGATTGTGCAATGAAGTATGTAAAGTCACACTCTAAAGCACAGAAGTTCCCTATAAACTCTTAGCAATATCACAAAAACATCTGCTCCATAGGATGCTTTGACTGGCAAGAATTTAAACCAGAAGTTCTGACAGAAAATGTATGCTCTCCTTAGAGAATGTGAGAAAGTTTGAAGAAAAGTTGCCTTTTCATCCTGATTTTAGAAGAATTTTATGTGGTGTCATTGGGCCAGCCTAAAGGGAATGGGTTCCTGCTTTTGGCTAGAACCATGACAGTTCTGTGTCTTTTCAAAGGCACAGACATAATCTACTGTTATTGGGAAGGCTTCCTTTTATCCATTTAACTGTAAGTGTAAATGCTCTTAAAGTGGGGAACTCCATGAAAAAGACCTCAAGGCAAAGCAAGTGGGCAGTCAGGAGACTGAAAAAACCCCAAATCTGTTCAAGTATATAGGTATTAAAGTCAAAGGAAATCAAAAGCATATTATCTCATATTTTCTCTATGTGTTTTTAAAAATATATAATAATAAGGAAGGAAATTATACATGAGCATTGAATGTAACTGGGTTATCTGTGATCCCTGGCATTATTCATTAAGTGTTGAAGATCAAATTTCTCTTAGTTGTAGCACCCTTGGTTTTAGTGGAGTTTCACCAGTAAGAAGTTTGGTCCTTACGTAGAGCAGATTGTACATTTTATCTGCACATATAAGAGCATCTTTTTCATAACCACAGCAGATTATCTCACACCATCATGGGGGGTTTGCAACAGATTATCATCCTGTTTCTCCTGGTAAAAACAGCAGGAGAGCTGTGAAAATAAGGACAGATAAACAGGTATTCTTGTAAATTTGTAAGTTTTCATATAAATCTAATTGGCTGTATTCATACCCATTTGCAATCATTCAAAAACCAAATCAGTACTGAGAGACTCAGCTTATTTTAAAATATCAAACTATTAATGCTCATAAAGGCAGCTGCTCGTGGTCGGTCCACTAAGTTAAAGAATGTCCATCAAATCAGTGGAAATAATAAATAATAAATTCAGAGAAATAATAATGTTCTGCAAACAGTAAAACACAGCACAAGTTAAGTCAGAGTTATTTATTAAATTCTTCAAAGCAACACGTCAGGCACAATCAAGCCAAACTCTCAGGCATGTGATTAACTTGAAGAATGTAACTGGCTTGACTAAACCCAAGAGATTACATATTTTAAAAGTCACAATCTTCTTAGGTATTTTGTATTGGATACAAAAAGCTTCTAAATGCACCACATGGAAATTTTGCCTTTCATTTTTATGGAAGATGTGTTATGTTTCCCTCCATATAATTAATTTTTTTTCTTAATTGCACATAATTAGCATTCATTGCCCTATCTGTAAACTGTGTTTCTGCCTGTGCATTTCAGAGGACACTGGAATCATCACATGGCACATTCCACAGCTGGGGAAAACAGGTCTTCTCTAGGACTTCAAGGTCTGCCTTGAGATCGTCATGAGTTACCACAAAAGGCAAAGCAGAAGATGCACAAGTGACTCTACTGATGGCTCTCCAAAGAACTGTGTTAAAATTACTGCTGAGCTATAGATGTAAACTAGTAGGGAATTTAAAAGAGGGAACTCTAGGCTGATTTAATAATCCTAACCTCCAAAGTTACACAATTATTTTTCAGAATCATGAGAGAGACATTATCTAAAATTGTACACGATTCATCTACGCTGCCTGTGTAGTTTGGATCAGGTGTGTATTTTGAATTGATTCCTGCTAATTACATATTTTATGGTGCTTTTGTTCACACTGAAGAGTGCCCAAAAGAACAAATGGTATTTATTATTTTCAGAAGAAACTCAACACGAAGGAAGGCTTCAAAAAGGATTCTGACTGTGCTTTAGCTGCTGATGTGTGTTCAGTTCACAAGACCACATTAGACCTAGTCTTTAGGACCAGGTCTAATGTGGTCCTGCATCCCCCATCCTGCATCTGAGAGACCTGGTCCCAGGGCACAACATTATTTCTTAGTTTAGATATAGGTCAGCATCTCTAAAGTGCTTCAACACTAAGCAGTAAATCTATTCTAGGTCATAAGAGATGGTAATCTGAACTATTCTTTTTCTATAGTCTAAAGAGATAGCAGAAGAGTCCTTTTAAGGGTAAATATATTAACAATATTCTAAAATTTTACAGAATAATTCAGTCAAGAAAATTAATTTTATAATATTTTTGAAGTCTGAGAAAGGGCAAAGATTTGTTAACTTTTTGTAGTGCTGTTTAATTTTAGTCTCCTATTAAGTTTATGTTTGTGATTTTTTAAAAACTCAGAATCTTCTTAGACACAGTGCCTTGTTTTTTATAGTCATGAAATAAACTCTATAAAAGGAATGTGCTCTCATTTCAACTTTATCTGTTAGCTACAAAAAATGAGTTTAATCATTTCATTAATCAGCCATCTTTATAGATCAAACTATATTCGGTCTTCCCTAAAGATTTTATTCTGTGATCACCGTATGAAAAACTAAAATGGTGAACAGGAAATTGAAACTGTTATTGTACAGGAAATAACAGCACTCTGTCAAAATCTACAGAAGAAACATATGTTAAAACTTACTGTCAACATCTAACATATCAGATCAGATAGAGAGAAAGACCAAAATTACAAGAATCATTATAATATCAATTGAGGGCAAAGTTCTGTGTGAAAATAAATCCTTTCCAGCTCCATGAAAAGGATCTGAGCACATAGTATCTGATGGAGCAAAGATCCTGTCATAATTTCATATACTGGTGGATCATATGATAGAACATTCAGTTCCCTCACCCATCCCTACATATTTTGTACAGTCACAACTCTAATATCTAATACGTGTAATGAACTCTGTGCCTTTGTTATCTTGCCTAGCTTGCAAGAAGTGCTCTGGTGTTCATTACCAGCCAGGAATTAGGTGTTCAAGGGCTGTTTTCTCTAGTACCAGTCCTGGTACATTGTGTTTGGATTTATTTGCAAATTTAACCATTGTTTGATTAAAACTGTAAGGAAGTGTTGAGATGAAACAGTAAATCAGGGAAAATACATTGATTTGTAGGAATTACTGTCAAGATTTTTGAACTTTTGTAAATGAACTGAGAAAACTATACTCTGAAATAATCATTACTGCCTTAGTACCCAACAGATATGTTATCTGTATTTATTTAATCTATCTATTTTTCATATAACAGCTCATCACATGAGAAAATAATTTTCATTCTTAGGTCAACATTTTTATGGCAACAGGTGGAATGAAAAGCCTACCCATTTCAATGACATGCTGTATTAACCACCAACTAAAACATGTATTTTTCACATGCATTTCACCTCAAATTTTAAGGGGAATTTGGAACAGCATAACACCTGGGATTTACCAGCCACAGAGCTTCCAGGCAGTTTATAGCTTCTCCTTTCTTAGAAATTACTAATTACAGCTCCTAGAACTAAGTTTTACTCAGAGTAATCCCCAGGATGTTTAGTACAGCGCAGGCAGAACAGCAGTGCATTTTTCTACTGGTGAGCACTGTTCAGACATGACTCAATTTGCTGGAGTCCTGAGCTGCGCACTCAGCATGGCCTCAAGTGTACTTATCATAAGAAATCTGATGGGCAATATTTGAGTAAGTTCCTGTTAAACACTTCTTCTGAGTTCAAGTACTCTTCTCTCCCCACAGATATGGGAAACAGTAAATAAGATCCCCGTAAGATCCCCAAGTTGTCAGATTGTCCCATAGAGTTGAACTGGGAAATATGAAAACAGTAAGCAGCACCAAGACAAATAAAACTTTGTGCAATAACTAGTAGGAAAACCATCTACGGTAACAGGCACCATAGACAGCTTCTAACAGCTTCTGACTTCTCTGATAAGGACCCCTCACCAAAATTCTTGAACAACTATTAAAACCACAGCAAACAGATTGTCACCCTTCAACTTTCCAATTCTTCTTGTTACTTGTGAGCTAACTTTTCTCTCTTGTCTCTTTAAATAAGATTTCCTACCATACTGAATACAACTGTGTTGTCTCTAAAATATCAAAACCAAATCCCTTCTTCTTTCTTTTTGTTTCATTCTCTAGGCCTGAAGTTGGCTCCTAAAGCCTTGTGTTGACATCTAATTCCTGTATGCGATACAATCCAAAATTTGAGGGTAAGCCTAGAACATTAAATTGTTCCATGAGTTCCTTGCTTTAGAATATTAGATAATTAGCACACCAAAAAGCTGAGCACCTCTCACTTGGAATTCATGTGTAAAAAGCATATTCAAATGTGATTGTAATAGATCCAAGCAGACCAGATCTTTGAAGTTCAAGACAGGTAATCAGAGCTGTTGCAAAAACTACTTTTTCTAGTCATGCTGTGTAAGGTTTCCACAAATATTGAAAAGGAGAAACAAGAGGAAAAAAAAGGTAAAACATGACATGACTTCTGTGAGACCTCCCTCCCCTCTTCTAAATCTGCAGGATCACCAAAGACCTCAGATGAAAAAGTAGCTCTGGATGATTTGGATCAATCCCACCTTTATGTTTTTGTGGCCTACTTGGGCCACTACAGGAACAGCCATCAGGCAGCTGCACTTGTACTCTTTTCCTGATGCCAGAGTAAGACTGCTCCAGTCTATCTGGCATCTGTATTAATAACATCAGTCATTGCTTTTCCTAGTTACTTCAGGTAAGATAATGGAAAATATATATTTCTCAGCTCCGTTTCTACTAACAGAGTTTCTATCCACCAGTTGAATAAGGTTGCTAGCCTTAGAGTCTAGAGGGTGTTATGGGGACATGGAAAGGAAATAGGAAAAATATTTGAAGTAGAAGCCTTTCCACACAAAATAGGAGATATTTAGGTTCTTGCCTGCATGGTTGAATTTACAGCCACAGCATGGACCCACTGTTATTTAACAAACAACATTACCATTCTAATCTATTTTTTTTTTAATTTGCACAAATATTCCCCATGTTTGCAGCAACAGGCTTGATGCAAGAAATTAGCTTATACATGTTGATAAAACTATTGGTGAATCAAATTTTGCTTTGTTGAACAAGTCGATAGTGACTTGCAATAACTTACATTGAAAAAGAGAAAATGTGGCATTGATTTCACCTTGAACACAACATCCACAGGAGAGATGTCTGCAGTTACACACTGGACCGTAGAAAATTACAGTATTATCAATACCATGTTTCTTTTGGTTCACTCCTGGAATACCTCTCTAATTCTGACATGTGATATACTATGTCACCTCCATGCCTGGTAGACTTACTCCTTTCATCTAGCTTTCAAGGTAGAGGACCTGAACTCAATTTCTTTATTCTTTTTCAGTCTGGTAAAGGCATTCTCCGGTTGAGCCATAATAAAAAGCAGTAGTTTGCACACCACTGAAGTAAGCAGTCATAAAAAGAAAACAGGAATTTGCAAAATCGGTTGGAGTTGATGTTTATTCTTTCATGAATACAGTCTGTGCAAAAATGAAATTCACTCTCTTTGGATTGACTGTTGTGATATACACCAAGCTCTAGTTCTTCAGAGTTTGACCACCTTGAGTGATATATGTTAATGACTTGCTTTTGCATTGCACCTAATATAAATCTTGCTGTCATTGATGAAAGGAATAAAAGTTTTATTTGTTAATGAAATATGATGTGGTCTTTCTGGTGCTCTATTTAAACATCACCTAGGAGTAGATCATGTTTTTAGAAGACAGGAGTAGCCCCAGGCCCTCCATAATTCTAATTGATGTAAATGAAGAAAATAATGAAAGCTTGTGTGTGCTGACCCTGTTATACAGAATGGTTTCACCTCAGTTAATCAAAGAACCTTTAGAGATGTTGCAAGCATCTGCCCTGAATAGAGAGTTTTTCAGTCTCTGATACTTAACTGGCTGCATTCAGATGAGATACTGTGCCCAGACTGCCAGCAAAACAGCTTAGTTTCTAAATGCTGACATGTTAAAAACAAAGTTCCATGGATCTATCATGAAAACAATACTAAACTCCTCTTTTCAGAAAAAATTGTCCTTGATTTTGGATGAAAATGAGATGAATGGATAAATCTGAGAACTAACTCCTCCACTTAGGATGTTTGTGTTCCTGCTAAGAAGCTGAAAGCACACATAAATTTTCATTTTTTATTTGAAATGCCAAACACCAGGTTTGACAATACTTTATAGAGCAAAAACTAGGAATAACACTTGCTTTTCAGTCACTAGCTTCATAAAACTGACATTTGTAAAAGCTAATGAAGTCCAGAACTATTATTTATTTTCACTCTGTAGAAGCCTATTATAGCATTTTTCTGGAAACACAGATACTCTGGTAGCATGTTACCTTTGTCATATCTGATAGGTGTACTTTCCATAAAATGACCTTCATGCTATGCAGCCAGTAATATTTGCAAGTAAAACCTGAAGACAAATGAAGGTCTGTAATAACACACTAGAAGGTTATGTTTATTGATTACAAGACTGAATATTTTCACGGTGATATTCCTTCCTCATAAAAATGAAGCATGAGGATTTTTAAAATTTTTTTTTACAACTAGAAGTATTTACAGTTGTTTTACAGAAGTGGTTATTTAATTTTTTAGTGAGTTCATAGAGTGTTCAGGATCAAAGCAGTAATTCTAAGTGCTGGTTGTGTACAGAATGAATTAAAAAAGATAAAACAAAAAAGCAAGACTTACAGAGAAGGTCCACCCATATGCTACTCATACAAATTTAAAAGCCTAGCTTCTTGAATGCTAAACAGTAGATAATGAAATTTCTATAAGTTTAATGTCTTTGAAATGTGTAAACAAAGACTTGTATTTGCAAATTGTGAAAGATGCTTTAAAACAAGAAAAGAAGAGGCAGGATAGGAAAAGTATAAGGGTGTGGTGAAGATTTACAATGAGAAAAAAAAGAATGACAGGATAATAATTTGATTAAAAAGCAAAGGAGCAGAGAAGCTGTTTAGTACTCTGTAAGTACCACTGTAAATGGTACTGCTTCTCAGGCACTAATGCTTCTTAATATCACTACAGTTTAAAAAAAAATATGTTATTTACTTTGAACACTCCTTCCCTTGAAAAAGTCTGTCCTAAAGTAAGAAAAAAAATCTGTTTTCATACTGATTTTCTGGAACCTGTGTCATTTTTTTACCTGTCTTCATTTTTGAAGAAATTCCTGCAAATACAAGGTCGAAAAAACCTGAAGACTGTTTGAGGTGAAAAAGCCAGATGGGCAGAAAGCAGCATTTTCATGTGCTTTCCCAGGCCTGTCAAAATGGTCCCTGCATTAGCCTGAAGGTAGCACTATAAATCTTTACTTATCAGCAAAGATCAAAATATGAGGAGAACCATCCTTTCCTATTGAAACTAATGCAAAGCTGAGTAGGGAAGCCAAACAAGGTTTGCAGGAAAGCCCTGCCGGGCTGGACACTCTCCTGCGTATCTCTTTCTGACATTTGCTTGTGCCACTCTGAAAGAGAAATGAGAGGTCTGAACCTAATTAACCCTTATCATTCCCATTCTCCCTGTTACTGAAGACTGTTTTCCTAAAGTTGTGTATTTTCTGGCTAGGAGAAAGCAGGGAACTTGAGCAGCAAGATATGGTCTACTCTTCATCAAAAGGAAATCATGTCCCCAGAATGAGGAAGAATTACATATTTTGACTTGGAAAAAACAAAGTTTTGAATATATTGTATTTCTGCAATGGATTTAAATTTCCCTTGGATCACTTACCAAGATATCATTACAATTGGTTTCACAAAGAATTCTTTCACAAAGAATTGGTCAATTCTATCAATGTAAAATAAAGGAAAGAAAGTCATCACTTGTACAGTACTGAGGCTTTTTAACTGTATTATAGGCTATGTCCTATAAAACATACAAAGGAACAAAATAAAAATGATCAGTAACCGCCCTCTTGCTTCCATTCCTTAAATGAAAAAAGAAAAAAAAGAATTCTTCTATTATATTTTTTAAATTGTGTCTGCAAGAGACTTTTCATTTTGTAGAAGCTGTGGGATGAATGAACATCTATGAAGAAATTCTAGGTTATAAATACAACACAGCAGAAAAGTTGACTGGGTTTCTGATTTCTCCACTGACCTTTGAGTGCAATTGCCATATTAATACATGACATTAATATTGACAAAGGTCCCAGGAGGCACTTTTGACCCTGAGTGAAAGCAAGGACTATTCCCTGAGGGGAAAAGAGAATGGCAACTTGAGACGGTGCAGTGCAGAGAGAGATGTTGGAAGTGGAGTAATGTGATGGGTCAGGAGGTGCCTGCAGGCAACCCAAGTCCTGACTTCTCACTCTGACCAAGGAAAAGGAGAAGGAGTGGGGCTGCTTGTCCCCACAACTCTCCTTTACCTAGCACCAACATTTTATGGCACTTCTTGTTTGGACCAAATCACAGTAGTTAATAATTTATAACAGAAGTAGATGACATAGCAAAAGACTCCTTGGGCTTAGAGTACCAGGCTTCCCTTATAAAAATAGTGTTCTATTCAAATAAATTCAATGCTTCCTGTGAGAGCCAAAACCAACGTTTTCGCCCTTTCTGGATGACATGGATCAGTTGCTGTTGGCTGCTTCACCTTTCAATGAGTGCACTGGTTGCTGCACATTTCCATGGTTTTTTTTAGATCCAGATAAATTTGAAGGATCTGGCTCCTCTCTTCAAAGGGTTAAGCTTAATTCCTAGCTACATGCACTGTCACAGTGCCACATTAAAATGAAGTGCTATTAAAAGAAAAAATAAATAAAATTTAACATTTTCAAGCAGGAAGAAAGCTTTAATCTAGGACTCTGAAATACTACAGATCATTAAATCACAGTTTAAACAAGATCATAATTTACTACTCTGAAGTCTTCCTTAAACAGAACTATGATTTGCATCATACTACATGAAAATCCTATTTTTTGGTTTTTTTATATAATAGAGCTGTCATATGAGATGTTTGTTTTGGACAAAAACATGTTTATACTTGATTCCAGTAATTCATTCTGATCCACTCTTCTATATTTGCTGCATTATTTTTTTTCAGTGAAGGCTGCACAAATCTTCTTGTGCATGGTGCTGCTGCATATTTGTTGTCAGGAGGTCTGTATCATTGTTGCTGTCTAGGTAGGAAATACAAAGAAGAGGGGTGAAAGAAGAAGAAAGTAGACAAAATGCAGCGAATATTCATTTAAATGTATAAAATATGGTGATATTTTGCATTAAAAATCTCTTATAACTAGCACTTATGATACATCGTTCTAGGGAAAGAATGAAGAATAAAAGGAAGGTTTTCTTCTGCAAAGCATCTGTTTTTTGCAAATAATGCTTTCTTGTGTTTTTAATAAGTCTGAACTGAAAGATCTATCATTTTACTTTCCATACCACCTAAAGACCACTTTAAAGTAGTACCTTGTTTTCTTTGTATAAATTTCTCAGTAGGAAAAAAAATCAATACAAATGAATAAAAAAATATGAGAATCTCTTTAATTTGTTCTTATATGAAAGAACACCATGCAATATTATTGAAGACCCATAGACTTCTGTGTTTTCATGAGAATACCTCAGGGATTTTGGTTTTCTCACCCTATACAAATTGTACTTACCAGTTTTTTTTCAAGTATGACTATACTAAATTCACAGTTGAGCTTATGTGTGTTTTCTATTATCATTGTTTTCTTGTTATCTGAGTCAAAGCACACCTCACTCCTTACTGTGTTCCCTGGAGCAAAGTGAGAGATAGACACAACTTTGATAGATGATATCTGGACGGCAAGTGTGCAGGACCTGTTGTGGTTACACTTGACAAGACTCGTTGACATTTTTGTAAAGGGATAACTTGATCCTTCCATCACAGCATCTGAAATGCCTCAAAATACAAAAACTTTGGTTTTAACCAGTGGTTAGGGGGATCTGTTTTTTCTTGAATAACAACACACTATAATGCAGGAAGTTTCCAGTCTATTTCATTCTAAGGGCAATACAACTGTGATTTAAATATGTGCCACTGTGATATTCCAGCATTTTCTGACCAGGTCTGTCAACTGATGTTTTTCCCAAGACTACTTAAATAACAAGAGCTGTTAAAACTTTCTTAGTGTTAATCCTACCCAGAAAAGTTCATTATAGAAATAGAAACAGAAACATTAGGAATTAAAGGCTCTTCTCTCATGTATATCTTGAGATGCCTAATCACCAAATAACAGTACAGGAATGAACAATGCAATCTGAATTTTTCATGATAGCAAAAACATATCATGATACAAACATGTGTAATGATATTATTAAATAAAATAATATAAGAAACTAATAAATGTCTAGCAGGGAGAAATAAAAGGATTGTGTAACTTCCTGGTTTAGAACATTCTTGCTATAGCACATCCATTGCAAGGACAAGTCCAAAGGTAGCTTCTAAGTGGAAGCTCAGCTGGCAAGAGGGGAGGGGCAATATGAGCCTCTCATGTGTGAAGATGTAGGTATAGACTGACACCAGTCATTCAGATGCCCTGCTGCCTGACCAAGTGTAGGGCCCATCACTATTGCAGAGTCATGTTTCTCTCCTCTTGCTGTGTTTCCAGCTCATGAATCTTTCATTCCCGTGAGCAGAGCTTTAGCAGGAGTATTAAGGCCATGAGAGGAGGACAAACTGTTTTATACAAAACACTCATCATATCATTGTGGTGGTTTAATTAAAATGTTTGTGACATTTATGATTAACCTAATTGATTTAGGTTAGATGTCCTCTCAATCTGACCCCAGGATCAGGACTCTCAGGGGGCAGGAAGGACTTCACTGCATCTTTTCCTTCCATAAAATTGTTAAAGTGCAAGGGCAAGCAGAGTGTCACCCAAAGCTTGCCACATAATCAGGTTCTCTGCTAATGGCAGAGAGACTACATCATTATAATAGTTGAGGTTTATAGCAAAGAATAAAGATTTCCCGACTTACAGTTCTTAAGGCATGCCTTTCCTCTTTTTAATAAACTTAATTTTTTTCCGAGTAATTGGCACACTGTTTAAGTTTAGAAATCCACCCAGAATAAAACAGATCTAGTGTCATATCAGGGCACTGGTGAGCTTAATATCCTTTCTTCAGTACTTGCCAAAAGATCGAAGGGCAGCAAAAATTCACCAGAATAGCCATTCCCTGCCCAAACTTAGGAAAAATTTCCTCTCAATTCCCATTAATTAGTAGATTAGTAGATATACTGAAATATTTTTCATCTGATGTGAAAATGTATACCATCTAATGTTTTTCCCATTTTTTTTCACCAATAATTGATTTCACTAGGGCATTTCTAAAAGCCCTGGTTATTTCTCCACGCAGATCACTGGAGCAGCTCATTAACTCCAAAAGTGAGTTTTGCATGTCTGATATAAGACGTTTCCTTTCACTTTGGTCCTTAACCTTTTTGAAGCTTGGCTATACAGTACAGACACTATCTACTACCTGAGATCAGCCCAGTTGCTCAGAGCACAGTGCTAATAATACCAAGGTCGTGTGTTTGGCCCCTGTACAGACTATTCACTTGAGAGTTGGCCTCAATGATTTTCGCGGGTCTCTTTCAACTCAGAATATTCTGTGAAAAAAATACTTACTTTTCATGTAAAGTTAGGATAATTTTTCCACAAGCTATTGCTATGTTCATGTATTTTATTCTTCAGTCTATTGATGGGAATGATGACATACCAACGTACTATGCATTTAGCAAAGAAATTAAAGCTTTCTATATCTGTATTAAATCTTATCCTTCCACTCCTCACTTTAACCTCTCCTGAAAATCCATTAAAAATCACTAAAGCAAATAGTTTAATTAAATGGCTATCAGCTAGACACTAATTTTCAAGAAATCATTGGTTTATTCTTTGCACAGCAATTGCCTAATCCCTACTGACTCTTTTATATGAACTAGAAATTGACGCTGCTACTGCTGTTCAGAGGCTTGCTAATGTTTTCTTTTGATCATGCATTTTAAGAATTGTTTTCTGGTTGCACGGTTAGAGTACACTTTCCATATTTTTGGTGCCAAAAAAAAGAAATTAAATAAGGTAATTATACACAAGATCTCTCTGTTATTTCTTAGGGCTTTACAAATATATCTCAATAGAGTTTGACCAAATAAATCTGGTTTCATAAATTGAGTAATCAGGTACATAAAAACCAGCTGCTGCAGAACAGGCAGCAAAGAAAAAGTATACTAGACAGAAATTAAAAACTCTCATGAAAATAATGTAAAAATTAAGAATGTCAGCAAAATAGAGAGGTGAGAAGAACAGAGTGGGGGAGGGAAGATCGGGGAGGAAGGTTTGTTGCTGGCTTGAGTTAAAAAGAAGTGTAGGGTTACTCCAGGGTGCCTTTGTTAATAATGACAAGATCGTTTGCTTCTCACATCTGTAGGAAAAAAATGAGAGGAGAAGATGGAAAAGAGGTCCTGGGATGTACCAGCTGTTGATGTTGGTCCTCCCTGCTGAGCCCAGAGCATTGTGCCCCTACCGGAAGGCATTGCAATCTGTTGACATCTCCAGCTCTCTGTTACTTTGGGACACTCAGCTGAATCTAAGGCGACGATCATCTGGCTGAGTGAAAAAAAATCAGTGCCTACAGTGAAAAAGCAGGAATAACACACAAAGCAGATGGCTGGAGGCCTACTCATTCCTGTTTCTGGAGCTGTTTACACTCTTAAGTGACTAATTTTGACATGTTATACTACTAATGAAGTTTTTTGGTTTGACCCAGTAAACTGCATGTAGTGCAGTCTGGGACCACTCTAATTTGACATCTGCAGCCAAGTGCTATTTCTGATCGACAGAAAGTCAATTAAAATCACGGTGAGTGAGCAATCAAAGCTGAATTTGAGAATGACAGCTTTCTGCGATATATAATACTCAAAACCTACAGTGTTACATTTTCTTAGTGAAAGTATCTTGAAGATTTCAAGCATTGGTACACAAAATACATTTAGTATTTATTCTTCTGGGACTGAGATCAGAGACATGGTCCAGAAGATTCACCAGCTTCCAAGAATGACAACACCATCCAGAAGTGTGACATTTTTACAGCCTTTCCTGTATCAAGTCATGCAGACCTGCAAACTGCAAGAGAGTATTCTCTGATGAAAATTTTAATATTCAAAAAGCAGTATTCAAAAAATTTTTTTTCAGTTTACTGCCTAACTCTTGCTCCCAGACCTGGAGGCTGTTTGGATTACATTGACAGAACTACAAAATCTAGAACTGAAACAGAGTTCAAATTTTAAAAAATTCAAGCCAATTTGGAATTTAGTAAAACGTCATGGAGAAGCTTGATTAAAAACTTATTTCATCCCAATCCAATATTTTATTTTTTTCTTCTCAAAAGGCTATGAAGGATATTAACTATTACAATCTCAGATATCTGACAGTTATTGAAATTGGAAAAATAAGACAATCACCTGGATCTATCCTAGTCTGTGGATATCTCCTGTGCCTGTATCTTGAGCTTGTTCACAGTCTCAAAGTGATGATTCCATGGATGCTGAGGATCAGTCAATTATTATCCCTCTAACTAATTAAAACTAAACATAAAACTTGTCAACAAACAGTTTAAGGTTATCCTGGGTCTGTTACGGACAAACAATATAATAGTAATGCTTCAATGACATTCTTTGTCATGCCAAAACTAAAGAGCTTTGCCTAGTCTGGAAGTATTTTCCCAAGCTCTTGAATTAATATCAACAAAGAAACAGCAATTAGTTCCAAGAGTCTAGATGTGGACTTACCTTTAGCAGCAGTGGTTGCAATGGCTAATTCCTCAACATTCTTCTGCTTCATGACTGCTGGGGCTTTTCCATTTTAACCAGGGACATACCAGCTCAGCCACATCCCAGTGGCTGTTATTCAGGATGGAGGTTTGGGGGTTTTATTTACCATGTGCTATTCACTATCATTTCAGATTGGGTTGTTCGTTTATTTAGACCATTTATTTAGACCATCGAAATGGTCTTTTATTATAGCCCCTCCAGCTAATGAGAGAAGAGTGTATATTGAGTCTGTATTTGTCCTATATTTAGAAAAAAATTATGGAAGTGATCTCATAAAAGATGACCTTTAAATTGTCTCAGCAGCAATACAAAACATTGGGTTACTAAAATGGCACAAACTGTAAAACTGTGACTGATTCCCACCTGAAGACCTGTGTAAGGCTCTGGATCCACAGCACAAGGAGCACACTGACCTGTTGGAAGCACAGAAGAGGCCATGAAGATGATCGGAGGACTGCTGCACCTCATCTGAACAATCCCAGACTGAGAAAGCTGGGGTTGTTCAGCCTGGAGCAGAGAATGCTCCAGCAAAAGCTATCAGCACCTTCCAGTACCTAAAGGGGCTGCAGGAGAGATGGAGAGGGGCTTTTTACAAGGGCCTGTACATAGAACAAGACAAAATGGCTTTAAATGGAAAGAGGTCAATTTTGGATTACATATTACAAAGAAATTCTGTAATGTGAAGGTGGTGAGACACTAGAACAAGTTGTCCAGAAAAGCTGTGGGTGTCCCATTCCTGAAAGTATTCAAGGTCAGGTTAGATGGGGCTTTGAGTAAGCTGGTCTAAAAGGAGATATCCCTGCCCATGTAGGACCCAAAAGTCTTAATGCGATCATCAGTCAAATGTATAATTCTCACTGAGATATTTCTCTTGTGTTATGAAATGTATAGAAAACAGTAAAAAAAGTATTTATCCATCAATATTTGCATAAAAATTTTAAATTAATTTGGTATTCTTTAACCAATTTTTTGGTTTTCTTTTTTCTTGTCTCGTTTTTTCCCTTTCTTTCAGTCTGCTAAAAAAACTCAAAACATTTGTGCAGTGCTCACCAGAATATAATTACCCAAACATTACTTATTATGGGATTTTTAGGATCTTGTCAATCAAACTGATGCATATTTTGATTCTTCACATCCTTCCTTTGATCGTAAGACAACTCTGAAGAAACTCTGTTTCTTTATTTTAGACCTCTGAAGAACAGAGCAAGAGAAAATAAACCAACACCACAAGCCCCCTAGATGCCTTTTTAAAAAAAGTTTCTCATTTCTGGGGCTCTGAGGAAGGCAATTACTGCCTTCTCCCACCACTCAGGCATTTCTAATTTTCTGTCTTCTGAGCAAAGTAGCTGTTGATTCATGCAGTGGATTCATTTTCTCTCCACCATTTCAATTTGTCTTGTCCTGGTACTGCCCACCCATCTGCAGAACTTGACTGTAACAACTAAAAAGTTTTAGTTAACCATAAGGTAACTTATGATCCATAAGATTAAGGAGATAATCTTAAATTTCCATTGTCTCACATAATGAGTTCCACTACTCTAGTAAGACTTTTTTTTATGTTAGGACATTTTGCAATGACTTTGCAATCATTCATCACAGCTGGAAAAGGCTCCAAAAAGCCACGAGACAAGGACTTTTTGCATCAGAAATTCAAAATAGTAAGTCTTCTCCTGTCACTATTCATATATGAACCAAGCACAAGCAGTGGAATAAAGACAGGATTGACTGGTACCATCTGAAGACAATATTGGTGCCACACCTCTTTGCAAAGCAACAGCAATATAAAGTTGTCAATGTATCCCTGAAGAAGAAATTGAAATTCCTTTGCATTTTCCAGAAAACATGCCTAAATTTTAGCCCAAGTTAGCTAAATGGGATAAAATTCCCAGACCTGATCAGATAGGAGCTTTCTGATGAGCTGCCAGATATATACGAAGAATGAAGTTCCCATCTTTCTCAACAGGTTTATCACAACCCATTCATTAATGTGAAAACTTCAAAGTGCTTCATCTTCTGTAGGACTTTACCTCCAATTATCCAATTATCTCAAGATAATAATATTATTTCATTTTTTTTACTGTGAAGAGAAGTGCAAAGATAAAGATGGGAAACTCTTATAGTGTATGAACTGAGAACAGTGTCAGGAGCGGTATTTGCTGGGCTTCTGCAGTGCTTTGAGAGCTTAACAACTTTTACAGGACTTTTCAGTCTTAGGGTTTACCTAACTTCCTCTGGAGATGGAGTTGGCCATAAACTGTTCCCAAAGAGGAGAATTAGGGATATATGTACTTTAAATATGTTTCATAATTTTGTTTGATATTGTCCAATGCTTGACACTGTGTAGATATTAATTAAGTGCAAAAAACTATTTCCTCTACTTTGTTCAGGGAAAAAAAAAAATCACCCCTGGTAGGTTTCACAATCAAAATTATAATCTTTCTCAAGCATGCAAATTAACAATTAGAACATCTCAACAATGGAATTCCACTAATCCCTCCACAGGAGAAAATTGGTTATCTGCCTACAGCACCAATTAACCAAACAAAAGCTGTTTAAAGCAGAAAAATAGACAGAAAATTTACTAGGATTGAATTGTTTTACATCCCTGATAGACATTCCCTCCCACTGTGGAGCTGGATTTAGGGCAGGGGGTTGCGTGTGTGTGTGTGCAAGCTGCTGCAAAAGATGTTGGGTTGAGGCCAGCAGGAACTGAATTTCATTGTTTTAGGAGGTAGAATGTGGTCATTGCAAACTCCACATCCCACTCTGCCTGTGGACTTCAGCACAAGATGGTAATAAAATCACAGCCTTATGCAGCATTTTCAATGCTTTCACTACCTGGGGCTAAAGACAAGATCATGAACTAGCTGGACCACTGGGATCATTCAGCTTTCCGTTTCCTTAGTGCAAATATTCTTGTTTACTACCTAATTCTATCTCGTGAAATGGTTCTGGAAATCTCTGTGTAATAGCATCAGCTACTCCTGGCATCTAATAACAAAGAGTTGCTCAAAGTTCAAAAAATAACTCTCATAGATCACTGTCATATTTAGCTAACATAGCCATTGCCAAAAAAAAAAAACAAAACAACCTATTATCTCTGGGTGTGGCCAATCTCAGTACTAACATGTTTAAATTTTGACCTACCTGAGGGGAACACCCAAATCATTGAAGCAGGTGATGCTGGGAAAAGGCGTGTGAAAAAAAAAAACAGCTAGAAATGCTGTAAAACTTGGCTGTCCTCCAGTTTCATAAAATAAGGGAAACATCATTCATGCAGGTGTAATATAATTCATTTTGGTTGTATGTAAAAGTAAAACTTTCATTCAGAAAGCATTACTTGCTCTAACATGATTTTGCTTAGGGTTGAAGTGTAACAGGGATGAGATACCAGCATTCTTGAGGAAGCCTACATAAAAAAAAAAAAAAAAAAAAGCTGAAGCATTTCTTAAAAATAAAAGATTCAAATAATAACATGTACCTTTTAAAAGCTTTTAAAATTGAACACAAAAAAAAAACTAAGAAAAAAAGAAGAAAATATAGGATAAACTGACAGTTGTGAAAATTGAAACCTTCCGTCTCTGGAATGAATATAAAGCAAAGGATGGCTATGGATCTTCCTCTTCCTCCTTCTTGTCCCCTCAGAATGCCTTCAACTGACCTAGCTGGTTATAATAGAGTAAAATCAGAGTAAAATAGAAATATTCCTCTATCACTTTTTTTAGCAAGATAATATCGTTATACTTGTATCTATGATACTTTTGTTCAATTTCTATCTTGGCTTTTGTGAATTTACAGCTAATACCTCAATAGTATGTGACTGTCTTTTGCAAAAGGACTTATTTAATGCAACTACAGAGTCCAGAGTCTTCTAGGTACACATCTCCTGGGCAATATGATTTTAACTCATGTAAAGTGAACAGTAACATTGCTAGTTGTAGGTAATAATATTTTGGAGATTCAGAGGATTTGCTTTGCCTTCATGACCCCATGCTCAGGTTTTAAAGTGCCAAAGCTCAGCAACCAATCCTAGTTATAAGAATGTCTTGCATCAACTGGAAAGGCAGGCTTGCTGGAACAGAATATTTATCAATCTGCTTTAAAAGAACAGGTTATTTCTGGTTGTAAGTTGCACAAACTAAGCTGTGCATGAAAGCAAGCCCTTGAAGGACGAAGCTCAGTTCACCCTGACTAGATTTCTGATGTGACCCACTCACCAGCCGTATTATTGCTTCTCTTGAAATACTGTTAATTTGTTTATTCATCTTTGTGATCTGGAAGTAAAAAAATATTTTGGTGCTTCCCTCTCCACAGCCCTCAATCCACTTGTGTTTTGCAATACAGGGTGCATCATTATTTTTAAAGGAAGTCCAGCTGAAATGTCTACAACTAAATCTTACAGTTAAAATTCCATTAAACAATGAGATGCATTTAGGAAGCCAGAGAGAGAAAACACATTTAATAACCTAGAGGCTGGGTGCAACTTCATGTTGCTTCAAAGTAGTTCCTATTTTAAATCCTAGTATTGCTTGAGGCCAAAAACTGACTTTATTACATTTCAAAATGAAAAAGAAAAAAAAAAAAAAAAAAGCAAAAACCAGCCAACTCATGCACCTGCTTTTGTAACTGACTTAAAAAAAAATACTGACACTTAAAGAAGGAATATATTGTGTAGATAATATATGTCATTGGTTTAACAGCAATAACATGAAAATTCATTGTCTGAAAAACAAAGCATTGAGGTTCAACCTATGTTGGTTCACTGAAACAAGAGCACTTTAAAAGTGGCTACAACTCTACTCTATAAAGGGGAACATTTAGGTTATCATTCTGGTTCTATGTCTGACCTGCTCTGTCACTTCAAGAGAGATCCTAAAGAATACTCATTTATTTAAATATAAACCATAAGGAATGTTAAGTATCTATGGACCATGTAGGTCTGAAAGAAATGCAGTCAAGTACATAAAGCCACATTCATGTGAGATTTAAACTTTTAATTGCATGACCTTTAAAACTATTCCAAACTTAACCCACTTTTTTACAGTAATTTCATGATGAAAGTAATCTGACAGGTGTGTGACATTGTTAGGACTATACACTTCTACCCCATGAAAGATTGTAAAGCTGAGCCAGGACAGGACAAGATGATTTTCATTTAGTTTCCAGAAAACTTATCCTTCAGGATAAAATCGTTTTTAGGTGCAAAGAAAAAGCGAAGGTTTTCTGTCCTTTCTATGCTGCAGGCTGGCAGAAATGATGAATCTTTCTATTCTTAAAAGAATGGGAACAATTGAGACCTTATGTACCAGTGAAACTCTGGTAAAAGAGAAGAAAACATTCTTCTTTCCCTTATTACTAATTTAGACTGTAGTTTCCATAAGGCCTTTTACAGACTGAAAATAATCTAGAAAACTTTTAGCAACCAGACTCAAACTTTCTCATGGGTCAGAATGTGATATAAATGTGAGCAAAAGGATATATATTTGAGAGCTCTTGTGAAATATGATCTCCCAGAATCAAATAAGAAAGCTAGATTACATTATATACTTATTTAAATATAGACATATTTTAAACATAAATCATATTTCTGTTAAAATATTAATATTTCCAGGAAAAATTCACAATGCATTTAAATAAGTCCAGGATGCTCCTACAATCTCTGAACAAAATCCTCATAATTTAGACCCTTTTTTTTACCATTTTGTGTGTCTAGAA
Source organism: Motacilla alba alba (assembly GCF_015832195.1). Lineage (NCBI taxonomy): Eukaryota > Metazoa > Chordata > Aves > Passeriformes > Motacillidae > Motacilla > Motacilla alba. The sequence goes on along the minus strand of NC_052017.1, from coordinate 88,561,146 downwards.
CAACTGTAGTATCAGCCAACCATACTTCAGCTTATATATTTGATAAAGCCTCTGTGAGAAGACAGGCAAAGGGTAAAATAATGGAAGCAAAGTTGTGACCTGCTGTGAGCTGGCACAGAGTCCAGTTCCTATGCAGAATGGCCACTCCACAACACTGCACAGTCTCACTGAAAGATATTAACAGTGGATGTGGTCCTGTAGAAGTTGCAAAGGTTCTGAGGGGAAGAATGATACTAATTTTTAAAATTTAATCTGACAATTTATTTTACCTAGAGGTAATATTGACCATTACTTTTTAAAATTTCTTTTGGTAATATTTAATGTTACTTTTCCAGTAAGCACACAGTTAAATTGACAGGACTTCATTTGTAATCCACAGAACAATAGATGACCTGAGTAAAATTGTGTGCTATCCTCCAGATGTTGTGTGGGCTCAAACACCTGGAAGAGCCACGGGAGAGAAGCAAGAATGACCGCTGCATTTGCTAAAGTAGCAGCTGTATGTTCAGCAGGCAGAACATATTGCCCTACCTTCCCCACCCATCATTTCCCTGCTTTCTGAATTTATTAAACCCTTGACTTAACCCATCATATAGCTACTGGCATATTCTGTTTCCCATGGAAAAAATCTTAGTGGTTCTGCCTTCCCTCAAGGTAAAATCCAATGAAACCATAACTACAGCTTTTAGTACTTGATTTAGTGTTTATCTGACTTCAGATGTGGACCTAAATGCTTTGCTGGGTTCACACTTTGTCTTGCCTCAATGCCCTGCCACTGTCAACCTCCAGTTTCATGTGAGGGCATGAGGAAAGTAACACAGCCTTATTGCACCATGGACTGTCTACAAGAATTTTAAAATCTTACAGGTTTTTTGTTAAACATTTTTACAGTGACACGGTCCCGAAATTTCACCTTGAATTTCCTTCATTTAGTTCTCCCTGGGTTTGCAATATATTTTTCTTTACTTTTAAGAAGTTAGGTGTCTGTATGCATACTTTTTCATAACTAGTATAAAAACACTTTTGTCAAGTTTTTTCAAGGAAAACATTCACATAATTCTGAGTTGTGATGAATTCCCTAGCTCTCAAGAAACAAACCAGTTTCTTGGTCCCCCAAATGCTCTATCTTTTTTTGAGTGCATTCTACAAAATAATTGTAGAAAGAGGCCAGGACCACAGGAGAAAAAAATTGAGTCAGTGCTAGCTACATAATATTGAGTGAATAATTATGGATGATCATCTTTTCCACTGACACCTATGGTCATTAGAATTTCCTCTGTTTACCAATGGATGTGAGAAGGAAAATGAGCCTTCAGAAATCTAGAATTAGCTAAGTACTGGCCATGCTTTCTGTTCCCAGAGCAATTACCACCCCAGTTTTTGTCCAATTCAGGCATGTTCAAAGACTGTGTTCTATTCAGGTAGTCTCATTGAAATTAATACTTTTCAACATAAGGCTAGAATTCAGTCTTCATTTAGTGCATTTATTATGTTCTGATGAACAATTTGCTACTAAGATGACAACACCACAGAGACACTAACTACTGAGCTTTTCAAAATACAAAGAGTATCAAGTCAAGAGTTTGTTTAAACACAAAAAGTAAAATGTCAAAGTAATATTCTGGAAACAGGGGAAAAACATTGGAGTAGATGCAATGTCCATTTCATCTTTCCAGAACAAATCTCTCCATCTTTTTTTTTTTTTTTCTATAAACTTTCTTTAACTTGGCTACAGCAATTATGTGGCTAATCTGAAGTTAAACATCCACACTTTGATCTTCTCATCCATGCAGCCTGAGAGAAATCCCGGCTACCATGCAGATCTGCTCTCTTGTCTTCATCAGTAGCCTAAATTTGGGTGTCCTTCCTCCACCTGGCTAACAATTTTCAGAGAGCTAATAGGAGCATTCTTGTCTGTGAAACATTTATGCTTCCTTCAGACCTGCAAATGCATTATTCCCACAGCAAGCAGGCAACAACAAAGATACACAAAAGATGGATAACCTGACTTTGTATGCTTTGCTTCTGTATCTTTTAAAATATGCTTTTTTTTTTTTAAATACAAACGTTTTCACACTTTTTTCAGCTTGACTGAGAAACCAATATATGTATGAATATGCATTGGAACAGTTTTTGGCATCCCATCAGAGACATTCTTTGGAATCCACTGCAGCTTCATCCAAAAGGCCAGTAACTAAAAAAAACTGGGAACTAACTGAACTTTCTTCCTGAGAATCGTTACCCTCCAGGTGTTATTTTGAGTGTTAATAGATGAAGACAAAAAACCTGCTGGTCATGTCCCACAGCTCTCGTCCAGGCTAAACCTAACCTGTGTCTGGAAGGAGATTTGGTGGATTATCAGTAAGCCATCTTTGGAAAAATGTAAATTTAGTGATAAATATGTGAAATGAAAAAACTCCTAAAACCTGTTGGCTAAGAAATCTTTACATTTGCATTTTTATATCTCTGTTCCTTTCTTTTTGGGTTTTGTTTTTTTTTTTTGAATGAGGTATTTTTTTTGAGTAAAAAGATACTTAAATATACTTGAGCAACGTTTTATGCGGTAACACAGCTAAGGTTTTATGCAACTTCAGAAGAATTTATTAATTTCTAGCATTTCACTTACAAAACTTCACATCATTTTCACATCATTTTCATTTGCAGAGCAGTTTGTAGAAATATCCCCAGCAGAGGGAGTGGCTCATCCTTTTGAGATGAAGCCTGAAAGATTAGCAAAAGCAATTTTTACTTCTGCTTTACACGTGAAAAATAGTGTCAAAGAGAATAATTTCCCTACATGTCTCTTTAAAAAGCATTTTTACTCTGTCACCAGTATGAAAGAAGAGCATGGTGGTGTGTCTGCATGAAGCAAATAAAGAGACAATAAGAAGTCCAATTACTATACTAATTTTCAGAAAAAAACTTATATTTTCTCTGCTCTGTACCTCACATTTTCATTGCAATTGATTACATACAGAGTGGACATAAGATGCCTGAATAATAGAATTTTAAGCCCACTTATCCTGATACTATGTAGTTATTTAGACCTAGTTTTCAAACAAATGGATAAGGAGATAAATTAAAAATCACTGGAAAACTACAACTCTAATTCAGTTTAAGTGGAGTTATTCTGATTTATAACAATGGAGTATTTTAACATAGGAACTTTAAATAAGATGGATCTTTTATTTAAAAAACCCCAAACTTTAAAATGAAAACCAAATTTTAGTTGGTTTGTAATTCATTCTTTTCAGCAGCATTAAAGCTGCTATCAATAGCAAAACATAGAAAAGCCTGGTTACCTAAAAGGCCAAGGTGTGACTACAACAGTTTTGTTTAAGCCAAAGAGCATTCCGTGGTGGTTTTCAACCCCCAGTTTCATGGCCACCATTTTCCCCTCAGTTTTAACATCATAAGGGTAGCTTACTATTTCTTCTGATGCCTGAAAACCCACTTAGTAAATCAGTACCATGGCATTTAATACCAGCACTCTGCTGTACCTTTTTGTGACCATGTAGGTCCCATTGTGGTCGTGTGACCTAATGAGACAGGGTCCACTAGCCAGGGAGTTACTCCACAGAGGAAGTGGAGATTTTTTGCAGTGTAAAATGCAATTTAGTTGGAGATTCAGGAGTGTTCTGAATAATTTCCCTCAGGGAAACACTAAGGAGCACATAGCTTCAATAGAGGTGGAGAAATTTCATTGTGCGCAGTTTGCACAGGGTCTGGTTGCAGCTAATTTACTCTGAGCATCCTAAAACCACTTTAGGATAGGGATGTATCTTGGGGATCAGGTCCCCAGTTTCAAGGGCCCAAAAGCCCATCAATCAGTCAGAAATATAGTTTTCATGGCAACCAGCTGTTTTCCCAAACACTGAGCTCTGGGCATCTGGAAAAATAGTTAGGTAAATTCTTTCATAAATCATCCCCACGGTCGTTACATCCAATACTGCTCAGTTAATCTCCACAATGCATTGGGTTTGGTGCACATGCTCAGAGTGACATTACATCCCATTGCTCTTAGCCTGAGTTGGGGGATTGATTGATCTGCATGGGACTATAAGGGCTCCCTGACAGTATTGCTTCAAATCGGGGTCAGAGGGACAGCCACCCTGGGCTTCCGGAGGGCAGACTTTGGCCTGTTGGGGACACTGGTTAACAGAATCCCTTGGGAGACTGTTCTGAAGGACAAAGAAGTCCAGGAATGCTGGATGTCCTTCCAGAAGAAAATCTTAAAGGTGCAGAAGCAGTGTTCCAGTCACCACCCCTGAGGTTATTTTAGAGATGTACAGATGTGGCACTTAGGGACATGGTTAGTGGTGGACCTGTCAGTGCTGGATTAAAGGTTGGATTTCATAATCTCAGAGGTCTTTTCCAACCTCAATGATTCTAGTATTCTATGGAAAAATTCCTAAAATTATTTTTTCCATTTATTTATTAAATTATAACTTATCACAACAAGGTTTCAAACCACAACCCATACACTGACAAGGCATATTAGACAGAGAGAGAGTTACTAAACACAGAGAATCTTTATAAAGCTATAATGGAAACTGATTTAGATCTCCAAACCTGGATATTTCCTCAGTCTGCTGTATTAGAAGTACTGCATTTTATCAAAAGTCTTCTGATTGATCCATCCTTTAATTTTATAGCATGAGCAATCCCATCCCTCTGTGAGGACTATTTTGTTATAGTTTTTATATATTTTTTCTTAAAGCAGTAGGATTAAGGTAATAATAATGCCTTTACTGACAATGGACAAATATTATCTAGATCTTTAAGTGTTTTCACAACTACTTTGATCCATTTAACTAATTAAAATTAATCATTTTAGGGAAACCACTTAAGTGCTAATGTTAACTGCTTGTTCTTAGTATCCCTGTGGGATTGCTATGGCTACATCAGGAATCATGCAAAGTGCACTGTGGTTGGAAAGGAAAATACTGGCTGGAAACAGGGAAGATATTAGGAGTCAGTGCCTGGGTTATAGCTGACAAAAATGAGATCAAAAAAGAGGAAACTCTCAATAATAACAACATTTCTGTTTCCACAGAACTCTGGTGACTCTTTATTACTTGCTTTCTGGTTGTAAGTAGTGGAAGTTTATAACATTTGATCAAAGACTTTCTAGAACACCACTAATTTTGCACATGTAAAGAGAAAGCTGACTCACCTTCCCCATGCTCCTCTCTCTCTCTCCTCATCCAGACAATAAGGAGAAGTTGCAAGAACCTCTGTGTCTCAAAAAAAATTGTAGGTCAGAGTCTCTGGAGAAGGATTCTGCTATGATAAAGGAAATAACAAAAAAAACCCCAACAAATCTTTCTCTAACACACTGTAATACCCTATGTTCTCACCTAGTACTCTTGTGCGCAGGACAGGAATGTAAGCCTTACACCTTCTACCACAAATATAAAGATGTAAATAACACATAAAATAAATCTACATGCACCTTTCCAAATTCAAGACATTATGAAAAATTGTTCTAAAATCCACCAGCCACATTGGTGTATGTGTTTTTCAATCTAAAACCTGAGCTGACTCTTCAACTCCTGTCCCCTAGGCTTTCCTTTTCCTTTCAAACCCTTCAAGATCCACATTTCTTCTCCCAGCTTCACAAGGCTATTCTCATTCCTCCTGACCATAATATAAGAGGCGTTGAAATATCTTTGCTTTATATTTGCCATTTAGAGTTAGAGAAGGAAGATGGACATCAATCTCTTCATTAAAAAATTTGTGCCCAAAAGCTAGATTTTTCAAGTATGTTAAAAATTCTCTGCAGAAGTGAGAGGATAGCATTTTGAGTGACTAAATTTTGGAGGAGTTTCCACAGTTTTACAGGTTTTTGTTAGTTTGTTTTGTTTTGTTTTGTTTTGTTTTAAATGACAATACATACTTTGCCTATCTTAATAATAGTTTTGTGCTACCACAAGCACTGAAATTTATAGCTTGCTCTGAGATCACTGAAAAAATGCAAGCCTGAGCAGGTGCCATTGATGCCACGTACAACCATCTCTTAAGGCAAATGCTTACTGAAAAAAAAAAAAGTGTCAGAGATTTTCTTCTTGGGTCTGGAAACCAGACAAGCTGTTTTGTAATGAAGAGCTGTGGTAGATTCTGGGATCAGCTATACCTGCTGGGTAAAAATATCAGTACTTTGTCTGCACTGGCAATAAGGATGAAAAGTCTCTGAAAGGCAACCTTAAGGAACAATAATTTTGATGCTGTTGACTGATAAGAGTTTGACACTGATTCCCCTCACTGAATTTTGTCAGAGGGGGATAGGATATTTGGAAAGGAGGTCTGCAAAATTCCCAATGCTTTTTTTGTGTATACAAAATACAGCCATTGAAACAGCTACAGGTTGCCAGCACCTGGGAAACTTGACCATCATTTAGTGCAGTGACTGAGAGGCATCACCATGGACCATGAGGAGTGCAGCAGTAACCAGCATGACTTAATACCTTGGGCAAGTTTCCCAAGGACTCCATGGGATGGATGTATTCTTCTCCAGAGCTTCTCCTGCAGGATTCCAAATTTGCAAGCACCATTTTTGTTAGTTTCCCCAAACTCACTTCTCTTCCCTTTCTGCACCTTCTATTTATGCAGAGGTACTTCCAAAAGCCTGCAGGGTTTTTCTGCACCAAAGCAGCACTCTGGCTTCCTATAGGCAACCTGCTAAGCAGTCAGTCAGGGAGGAAGACACTGAGCTTAAGATCCTTTAAAAGGATGAACCCACTGTTCCTGAGTGTGGTAGATATATAGGCACCACCTGCCCTCTTGCTCTCATCTGGGAGCTCTTGAAAAATATTGTTAAGGAACTTGGAAAAATTGTCAGCTTGTTTCTCACATGCAGTTTTATGGCTTAGGCCTGGATCTACAGCTATCACTGCTATCCAAGCATTTTGAAAATTACAGAAAACTACAACACGTTCTCTTAGTCCTTAAACAACACTCAAATACACACTTCTGGATGGTTTTGTCTCCAGTCCATCAGAGTATTTGAACACAAAACCAGATTTTGCTGAACATGCGTATGTAACCGTAAGAGGTAAAATTTCCTAGTAATGTACAAAGGTATCTGTTTTCATCACCTTTAAACAGTCTGACCTTCAAATATGGAGATTTTTTACCATGTAAGGGAGAATGGATACATGGAAGTTTCTTCCATGATGCGTCCTTTCAAGTTCTGTGATGATTTTCCTAAGCAGAACCACATAAACTCAAATTACATAGTCAAAAAGAGGGCAGGTTGAACTTCATTACCAATTACAATACCTTTGATGACTCCATAGTAGTCACAGATAAAATCAGGTTAGGGAAAACAAGTTCACATCTTTTGAACTGGGAAGAACATAACAATTACTTACTAAACAATTAAAAATTATTAATTATACCGCTGGATGTAGGCCTTGCAGGGCCTAAAGAATATGGGCTGCTTGCACTTGTATATGCTCATTAATCACAGTCTGTTACTGTAATTTTAATGAATGTTTATCTTATTTTCTTTGTGTAATCCAATTACTTTTGTTTTTTAACCATCGTCAGAGATCTCTTTGTTTCCGGCATCCTGCCAGTCAGTCCCCTTTAGATGTGAACAATTCAATTCATTATCGTTAGGTTTCTCTTTTTAATCCCACTTCTGGGTGAACCATTGAAAGAAAATCCAGGAACAGAAGTCCTTGCACAGCAGGGGGAATGAAATGTGTTCTAAACACCTGAGCAATTATGTGCAACAGTTCTCCAGAATGGTAATCTAATGTCTTTCTAAACTTGTACCATATAAACAATTAGATCATCTGTCATTTCTGCTTTAGTATTAAATTAATTGCAAATTGACTTTAGGATCGAGAAAAAAAATAAATTGCTGGAGTGAATCTAAGCATTTTGTGTCTGTTTATGTTTTAATTGGCACATTGCACCTGTCGAAATCATTTCTGTGATGCAGATGATATTACTACAATCCCAGTTGATTACATCAGCCCCTCTAGTAAAGACAGGAAAAATCAACCTGCCAGATTAGCAGACTTAGTGAACAAGGTATTTCTAAAACCTGCAGAAGTTTTCATGAAACACACATATAGGTATTCACCAAGAGTAGAAGACCAGCAAATAAATAGCCTGATACTTCTAGCAAGAAATATAGGATGGTGAGTACTTAATCATAAAGGCAACTATTTAAAAGCATAAATAAAATTACAAAATTAGTAAAGCAGAGACTAGAGGAATTGTCAGAGTAAACATGAGGCAATTGAGAAACATAAGAGTATGACCAAGGTTTCTTTGTTAACAGAGATAAAGGAATAAAAGATAAGCAGCACCACCAGCTTTGCAGGCTCAGATACTGGAAAGAGAACAGGCATGCTGTCAGGCTGCTAGACTAGATCCACTTCCCTGGCCTGATGATATGGCCACACAAGTTCTGGTGCTGTTACTTGGCATGGCTCAGGGTTTGCAGCACTGGGCACCATGGCTTAAGTGCTACTGTGCTTGTTCATACAGTCAAGAGGGCTGTGAGTATCACCCACTGACAGAGCAAAAGCCTGACAAACTAAATAATGAAGGTGGAAAAGCAAAACTGGCTTTTAAGGCTGATGAATGCTTTCCTTCAGCACATTCTCTTTTCAAATTTTAAACATGTTTTCTGCTGAAAAGAAAGATTATATTAACAGTTTTATGGGACAAAAATACTGTAATACCAGAAATTCTTTGCAACACTGCAAGACAAAGTATTTCAGCCTATCAATCAGAGAGTCTTGAGCTGGAAATTGTAATTTACTCTTGGCTTTAGGCTCACATATTTTTCTGACTGACACTGGCCAGCATTCTTACTGCTAGCATGCTACCTGATGGGGCTTAAGCAGCTGTAATGTCCCTCTTGATAGATAGAGAAATAGATGGGGTTTATTGCTCTGTCAGTCACTTCTGAGAGAGCTAAGGGGGAAGGTTAGGAAATAACATGATGCCATTGCCTGGCAAAGACAACAGGCATTTATTCATTTGGATTGGAAGCCTTATCCATCCCAGTTGGCTTGACTTTGGCTACCACTGAGAGACAACAAATCTGTTGACAGGGTGTTAAGTCTAGACAGCAGTTAACTAATCAGATGACAAGTAAAACAGTCTTCTAAAAACTTATTTGAGACAGACACAACTCTGGTAACAAGATATTGGCAGCTTGATGTTCAGTCTTGGGAAGTGAGAGGTAGTTCTGCTTCAGAAGTCCTGGAGAACTCAGCTGCTTGATGGTCAGCATTTCACAGGACTGTAGAGTTCAAAAGTTCCTTGTTTTTGTCATTGGCTGTATTTTTTTTCCAGTTCTTTATTCAAGTCTAGGAATATATCCACTTGACCAGGCAATTATTTTTCCTACTAGCAATGTACTCTTGGTCTTTCAAAATGTACTTGACTCAACTCCTCTTATCTCTATTCTGTCTCAGGGAACCTCAAATCCCAAAATGGTACTACTCGTTGCTTTTTCTGCTTCAGTCAGAGGTAATTTATGCCAGCTGTAGGTTATTCAGTCTACAGCTGAGGTGATGAGACAAAGAGACAATAATATTCTCCAGAGTACTCTTGTGAATTATAATTTCACATACTTCTTTGCAATAGCAAACCATCAGATTATGTTTTCCTACCTCCTATATGGTATTAGAGAGTTTTCAGCGTATCATAAAAGAGACCATATAGCTGAACCAAAAGATGGCGAGACTAATGCAGGATTCAATCTGTCTCTGCCAGTCTTGTTTTTGACTCCTCATCAATTCATGTTTTGCTACCATGTGGGGAGCCAAGGGTAAGATGACTGTACTTGTTGGTGGCAGGTTAGCAAAGGCACCTTTTACATGAACTCTGGAAAAGAACTAAGATGATCTGGAGTTCTTGCTGGAAGATCAGAAGCAGTGAGACTGGCACACGTGACCCTGGAGTTTTCCTATGTCCAGCTGAAGAGAAGACGAAAAAGTTCCTACCCTGATGGCTTGGTTTTTGTGCCACACTTTGGATTCGTGTTTCTTAATCCATCTGACCAACTTTCCCATTGTGTGAAGCACAGTGGTCAGTGCTTACCAATCAGTTATCTGTACTCATTGTTAACTCCATCCCCCTGTTGTCACTCAGAGTCAAGGTCCCTTCAGTCTCTCATGTGACTGGTGTGACCTGCCCTACTTGCCAGTATGTGCCAGCCATGGGCACTTTCCATGGTAAATGTGCCCTGTTGGACCTTTTCACCACTTCCTTCTTCTCTGGGGAGGGAGGAAAGACACTTCACTTTTGTTTTCTCCCCCCCAAAAAAAGCAGAGAATCTTATTAAGTTAGCAATTTTTTGTTGTCAGAATATAATATATTATAATATATTATATTATAATTAATATAATATAATATAATATGATATGATATATGATATTATATATGATATTATATATCATATATGATATTATATATGATATTATATATCATATGATATCATACCATATGCCATTTAACTAAGGACCTATTTTTTAAAACAATGCATGGGCCATGGTTATTTTTTAATCCAGACCTGCCATTCATTCCTGTTGCAAAGTAAAAACTCTTTTGCGTTTCACTGAGTAGAAAAGTAATTCTGTGGGAGATTCCTCATCAGGATGGATTATGCATGACAGGCAAGTCAAAGGTCAGAGAGCAGATAGGAAAAAACCAAATTGGTGCCCCCATAGGATTAAGAAACAAGTCTTTGTGAAATACACCTGTTTCAGCAAGAAAATATAGGTAGGTGTTTTTGCAAACTATAATTTCTACTGATTAAGGGAAGTATTAAGGAACACACAAAGTGTTCCAAACACATCACACCCACTGATCCCAAGAATTCCATACTGAAACTAGAGTTAGGCCAGAGCAATTATAAACAGGCTGATCAGAGAACTGTTCTGTGAACATGACATTTTCATAAGGATAAACAAGACAAGGCAGAAAGGAGTTGATTGTTTTCTTTGCAGATGCAGTAATGTGAATCTGAGAAAAAGAAATCGTACCAACTGCAACAGCATAACAAATAGTAAGTGTAAAAATAATTTGTTTTTATCACAGTTTTTTGCTGTGAAGGAACAAAAGGGAACAAAAAACAAAGGGATCAAGGTGTTGATTCAATTCCCCTCAACTTCCTGGTCTACCTGGTATCAACATTCTCCTCGCAGGTTTCTCAAACATGGTTTGTCTTTCTAACTTTTGAAGATAAGTTTATTTTTGTCTTTCTCAGTGAGAGTAAAAGTCTCTCCATCAGAAACAATATCTCATCCATTTCTTCCAAGTGCATCTTCCAAGGATATATATAAAATTAAAAAAGGAACTCACCTCTCCCCTACAAACCTGAAGCTTACTGCTAAAGGATGTTTTACATTTCAAAAGTCTGTGTGAGTTAAAATGCAGTTAGACAGCTTCATGGGAAAGGAGGTTCCTCAAGCACTATTAAATGCAGTAGCTCAGCTTTCCTCTGAAAGCTGGAAATAGAAATGAGCAAGTTACTGCACACTTTGTCCCACTTTTATTTTCTTCTTCAGAGCTTCTCACAGATAATATTGGATGGGAGCTAGTGATGCTAATGAACAACTGAGCTGATCCAAGTGAGCTGATGTAATGCTAAGGTCGCAAAAAAAAAAAAAAATTGGTTGAGGTAAATATCACCTTGATATTGTCAGCAGATTTAATGTATTTTTCCTATTGGTGAAAGATTCTGAAACATACTGCCTTTTTTCTCTCAGAAATTCTTAGAAATATATCGAGGATAAAATTTCTGTTCCTATTATTGCAAAGCAAATTTTTTTTGTCTTACACTTGATATAATAAGAATTTTTCTGAGTGACTTTCCTTCTTTACTTCCAGTGTGGGGCCCTTGAAAAAAGAAAAGAAAAAAAGGAAAATAATTCCCATGTCTTTAACAACTTTATGACCTCACTAAAAGACAAAATTACAGTAGTCTGAATGTCCTACATATCTTAAAAAACTACATATTTACATTCCTGAAGTTTTTTTTTGCTAATTCTCTTTATATATATCCTTAAACATTTTAATTCTGGGGAATTTATAACAGGTTTTGTAAGTTGTCAAAAATCTTGATTGTGGCAATATTTTACTTCAAGACATGTTTTCAAAAATCATTGTATTTTAATGTTTTTGTGGGGAGAGGAATATAAAAAAGAGGGAGGGAAAAAGTTTGACATTCATGAACCTTTTCAAGTGTTTGAGTCTTAGCCCATCTGTTCTTTAGCTTTTCCAAACTTCTTAATATACAAGATTTTCTGTGGCGCTTTACAGAAACAGCCGATCATGCAGTATTTGAAGACAGCAGCTAGCCCAATACTGATAGCCAGATGTGGTGTAATCTTGGCTGGGATTAATGGGATTTCAGAACAGTTCTTGACCTCACAGAAATCAGGTCAGGGAAGGCCAGGTGAAAACAAAAGAGGAGTCCTGCATAAAGAGAGTTGAAACGGTCTATTTGTGAAGGTAATTGCATGAAACCAGGGTTAGGAGGTAGCTGAGCAAAATAAGGCAGGACTTAATATAGAACACGTGTGTATGAGAAGAGGTACAAGTAAGGGTACAAAAATGCATTAAGACTGCTTGGAAGTATTGGCAAAGTAGTGGAAAAAGAACTGCCTAAAGCAGTATGTAAGAACCTTCACAGAGTCTTCGGGAAAAGTCCTCTAGTTAAAGACAGTGTTGCACAAGTGACACCACTGATGGGAAGGGCAATAAATTAAAAGTTTCACAGTGAGAAAAGAGTGAAATCAAGATGCCTCAGTGTCCTGCCCAAAGATCAGCACTGCTCATTTGTATTCTAATGATCTGGAAAAGAAGAGAAGCATGATACCACAAAATTTTTTCAGGTTTATCCTCACAATGATCTCTGAACTCAAATTTTTGGAACAAGTTAATCAGGTTAAGTGATCACGAAAAATGAACTAGAAAATTAAAATCAACCTTAATGAGTAAAATGCATTAGAGAAACCTACGCTAATGTTAATGCATTCCTAATTAATTGTATCAGGTCAAGGAAAGATTTATTTTCGTTTGAGTGGCTCAAGATCATAGTCCAAAGTTCAGCAGCATCAAACTTACTCAACAAAACGTATGCATGTGAATGGCATCAGAAAATACCAAAAATTAGGTACTTTACTATACCTGAAGATAGAATTCACCTATAGCTATATGATCAACCTGATCATGTATGAAAGTAAAGATGCAGCAGAAGTAGAGGTTAAAGAACTTCATATTGTTTCTTCAGATGTATTATGCCTGAACTGGAAGGAAAAAATCAGAAAGGCATTGTGAATTTCAAGGCAATAATCTGCAATACAGGAATAGTAGTATTTAACCTTCAGAAAAAAACAAAAGGAAAAAAAAGAAATGTACTGAAAATGAAAACAGAAACAGAATGAAAATTCTAGTAAGAGTGAAACATTGGCAAAAGACTATGGGTGCCCAGGAAATGACAGCATGAAACGCCTTTGGCTGACTTACAAGAAGTAACTTTTTCTTTTTTTAACAAAAGTATCTTTTATTGAAAAAAATTCAGCTTCACTAAAAAAAAAAAATCTAACCCAAATAATTCTGAAAGCAGTGACCTTACTTAAATCTTGTAAGGGATACAGAGCCATCTACAGTCAGCTAGCAGAGTGGGAAACAACATTTACTACAGAAATAAAGAGAAACTTAGCTAAATTAATGTCTAAAGACATATAATTTCATAAAATTAAGTCTACTTAGAGGAATTAGCACCCTAAAAAAATCTAACCAAAACCAAGCAAGTAGCAGCAGGTTTCTGGTTTAAATTAAAGATGTGAAGTGAAAGGATACGACCAGACAATTCTTAGAAAATGGAAGAAACAATCATGAAAAACAAAGAAAAATACTCTCAGGTCTGAAAATTTTAATATGACTATAAACCTTTGAATCATTTTTACAAATAGAACCAAAAACAAGAAACAGCTTTCGAGACCAGATGGGAACAAATGTTTCCATGATCTGTTGTAGGTAGCTTTAGGATCGAGAAGGAAATGGATGATGCAAAGGACTTTCTTGAAGCAGACAATACAAACTGACTTTTTAAATGTAAAGAAGAAACAAAACAGAACAAATATGCTCAAAAAAATAAGACACACAGAAAACTAATCCTTAGAATAAGTCACTGAGACACAGTAGCAGAATGTAAAATTAAAATAAGAAATCACAAGCTCCAAAAGATAGAAGATACAAAGGAATAGAAAATTATGGGTTTGGGAAACTTCCTAGGTTCTCTGACAAAATCAGTACAGCATCACAGCTTTAACCAGATCACTATTTGGTTTAAGTAGCTGTCAAAAAATTTATTTTTCAAACTGATGGTGTGAACTTCCACATATTATGGAAAACGGTAAATACAAGAAATATAAAATTAAAGAGACTGCTTCAAGTTCTGGAGGTAAGGTAAAGTTACAAATTAGTTGGGTATCAAATACTAAAGCTTGGGAGTTAGTATGCATGGCAGGCTATACAAGAATGACAGTAATATCAAAAAAAAAACCAACAAAAAAAACCCCTAGATTCTAATCAAATTTTATTCTGTGAGAAAACATCATGGTCCTTATTTGATGCACTAATTATAAAAAGGTTACAAAAATATAATTAGATTCATATTTTCAGAGGTAGAATGAAAAGAGGTAGAATTGAAAATGAAAATAATTAGAAAATAATATATGATGGATTGGTTAAACATTGTGTAGATTTGTTACAACTGTCAGAGACTTCAAAGACCCCAGAAGATGGTTCCATAACTAAGAGAAAGAACTTCTCTGTTTCAAAAAGCTCACACTGTTTTAAAAAATATAGCAAGCACAGCCATATTGGTCATCAGGCCATATAAATGGGAACATAGTAGGCAATAAATTGACTATAGCAATTTTTTTTTCTTAAAAGACATACTGATCCATGTAGAACACACTGTGGCTACACTCAAGTCAGAAGCCATTTAGCAGAAAAACTAACAGCAGCTTCTCTGCTTGCCCTCATTTAAGGTCACCTCCCTTGGGTTTTTTTTAATCTTTATTTATTAAGATCCTTCCTAAATTTTGTGAGGGAGAACAGAAAATTGACAAGAATTCATCTGAATATTCAAGAGATGCACAAGACAAAACAGATAAAAATGTAACAATGTCTTTAAAAGAAATAGATGTGAATATTGAGCCAAGGTAGGATACTCATTTTTGTCTGCTGTCTGAGCTAGTCTGATATGTTCCTGTGACAGGACTTTATATGGACTGAAATCTTGAAGTGGATCTACCCACGTGATCTCTGAAAAGAAGCTCTAAAAAGAGACCAAAAGGCTTCTGATGCTTCTACTAGTGACATTCTTAATAATAGTCTTCATAATAATTGCAAGGAGCGTTCTTTGAGTGAGCTCAGACCAAGCAGGGAAGACAGAATGGAAATGAAAATGGTTTCTACTACCAGTTGTCTGCCTGTTCTTTGTGTCTTTCTCCTAGGCAAGCAATTCAGAAGTGAGTTGCAGCAAGCCCTGCTTCAATTCCCTCTAGCCCGCGCTACATTATTTTCATCCCTTTAGAATCCCACTTGTTTGATCCTTGCTCTTTCCTGTGGTCTCCCAGTCTCTCTGCAGGACCTACATTCTCCCAGATTCATGAGTTTTTTCCACCACACCCTGAGGTCTCCAAACCTTTCTGCCCCAACATATTCATTTGCTCTTAAAGGAAAGAAGCCGCATCTCCCTCCCTCCCTCCCTCCCTCCCTCCCTCCCGCTCTCCTTCCCAGGATTGCACTTGAACCAGTCATCTAAAGGAGGGTAACAGAAATTGGAGATAAAATCTTCAGAAAGACTTTTCATCCCAGAACAGCAGCAGAAATTTTCTGCGGTTACTTCAACATCTGTAGATGTCACTGATCTAACAGTGTACTGCTCTGGCTGGAATTCAGAGCCAAGAAATCAAAACCAAACAGTCTTTGTGGAGACTGGCTGGTTAGCCTTAAGGGTAAAAGGTTTGTGCATATATTTTGTAAAATAGATAAGAGAAAGTGATGAAAATAGATATGAGGAAGTGATGAAAATCAAACAGAGAAGAAAATATGATGATGCGTTACCAGGTCAGTGGTGGGAGGTAGACCAAAATAAAGTTTCTTACCTTTAGAAAAAGAAGCAAGCAAGAAAAGTAAAAGAGAACAGAAAATCTTACACAAACTTACATTTCTGAGTTATATAGGGAGTTTCTGTACTACGGAATGGAGTTTCATCTTGCAGATTTCAGTTAACCAGAAAAACTAGACAGGGTTAGTTCCTTTTGTTTCTGATGGTTACTCCGAAGAAAGCAGTGAGGCAAGTTTTTCATTAAAAAACAAAGCAAATAAAGGACAGATTAATGCAAATAATATAGTAAAGCATGCTTTTAAAGAATGGGTAGGGCTGGACATTTTTTGGAGGAGGCAGAATAGCTATTACTGAAATAAATTTTCTTCCCAAACTTTTTTTCAAATTTACTTCAATAAATGCATGTATTTTTACAACCATGTTAAAAGTTTGTCAAACTCTTCTTAGAAACTTCCTCTAGAAAGATAAGAAGCATAGTATCACTGAACTCAGTGATTTTGATGGTCCCAGACATCTCAAGAGTCAGGAAAGTGGGACAGGGATTGTGTCCATCCTTTGTTTCTTTATCACTGGGTTTTTCTGTGCAGGTTTATAAGTGTAGATGAAGAAGCTTTCACTAGTGTGAAAGTCGAAGTGCAGGGAAATATTTTCCCTATAGGCAAATTCAGCTCACTATCAAGGGTAATAATTAATGTTTTCCTCTCCATTCCTCAAAATGTCCCCTAGTTGTGACTTTGATCTTCTGATCTTTGCCTGACACCAGTCTGTGGTTATTTCTGTGAGAGTCTATTATAAAGTTCTCACTGAAGTCAATACAGAAAACTAATGCAAAATCATAAATACTTCTATTGCCCTAGCAACATGAAGCTTCTGACATGTACAGCAACCGCTTCTACTTATCAATTAATATTTTTCTTCGTATTCCTTTGAGCCAGCTCCAACTCCTCATTCTATTTCTAATAACAAAGTGGTCAGACAAGGATGTAAGGTTACAGATCAAGTCACCTGAAATGGACAGGCAGCAAAGGCCTCTAAGCATACCTTTCAAAGCTGTGCTAAAGTGTTTTTTTCTTCTTGGTACAGGTATTCCAAGTTTCTTCCTTTTGCTAGCTGTAGATTTATACACACTTTGAATTATTTTTAATTAAATGGATTGCTCTACTTTTGCACTTCTCACATCATCTTGACTATATTGAAGATGTAAAGGTGGTGTAAAATTATTTTACTTCATCATCTCTCTGGTTTTACAGAGAGGTTTTTTGCAGTTTGTTTTGCCATATGTACCCTTAGTGTGCTTTTCAGTCCTTTTGCATAGCCAGTTCAAGAAAACATTAGACACAATTGAGCCTAACAGAAAATTGTTGTTTGCAAAACTTGAAGAAAATTTAGCTAAAAAATCTTTATGTGAACTACTATTATTTTCATATTTTAAAAAACCATACTTCTTAGGCATTGTGAATTTACAGTTCTTGTCTATACTCGCAATGAATTTTAACTTACAGGGACTTATTTTTGGCAGTACAAAGCTCCACTGTTTTAGGAAGAAATAACAGGTTTGTATCAGTTATTAAAGACAACAATACCTGCAGTGCAGACAGAGCATTAAATGGCTCACTTTGCGATGCTGAGGAGCTCAGTTTGAGCTGTTAGTTTTCAGCATTCTTCTAAGGACTCCTGGCCACGCTGTAAAATTGAAAGATCAAAACCTATGTTCCATGAATGAAAAAAAAAAGGAAATAAACATTTAATGCATATTTTCTCCACCTTCAATGTTTTTTTCCTTTTAATTTTCAATATAAGGATTTTAGATTTTTTCCATGGTATCTCCAGGAATTATTTATAATTTTAATTAAATTTCAAAAATACCATTAATCTGTTTTGTTAATTAATTAGGAGCTACCTTGTTCCAAGTTCTCATATGTTTTAGTTTCTGTACAATGTGTCTCTATCTCTCAGCATTCAAAAATAATTTTCCAATATAACCAAAAGGATTGACAGCAATGATCAAAAATCATTTGATGAAAATTCTTTATTTCTTAAAGATCTGATTGTTATCCTGCATTCTTAGCTTGCCACTACAAATTCTAGTGGTTCCTGGCTGATCAGACAATAAATTAATTGCTGATAACATATTTGCTAAATATTGCAGGAATGTATGGCTATAGTTGCACAATATGGGAAGATTTAATATTTTCCCCACTATAAAAAAGCAAATAATATTTTACATAAAAAGATACATGTGCACATATATATGCATAGTTTTATAAATGTTATATGCAAGAATAACTTCATTGGTACTGGACTGCAGTTAAAAAAGGGTTTCTGTGATTCAGAAGAATTTTGACAGATTAATTTTAGATGTTGCATTTTTTAGCCCATTTTGAAAATTTTTTCCAAGGCTTTACTCAGGTTTGTAATTCTACCAAATACCATTGCAAGCAACAACAATACGACAACTGTTAAACGACAGGTCCAAAAGAGGGAAACAATCTCCAGCGAAACAGTAAGACATTACTTACTGTTGACTGACCTTTCCCTAATTGTGTATACTTTACAAGTAAACCACAAGGACAAGGGAGGTAGGAAGGCCCCTCTTCTGCATCCTTACAAAATGAGTTTCTTTTTAAAGTGAAACAGCATTATTGATCAAAGCAAAGGGTAACGCCATATGTAAAGAAGAAACAGCTGGCAGTCACCTTTCTGTCACTCACTTACACAGCTCCACACAGACCCACACTCATTAAAAACAGGTCGGATCGGATTCCAGGTTCACCCTGCAAAATTAATGACAACCTTGCAATAAAGTAACAGCATGAATTTGAGCCTTGTAATACAACGTGATTACTAGCGTTTTTATTAGCTGGGTTTGAGCAGCAGGCCAGGCCGGCTGGTATTTGACACACAAACAGGGATGTTACCAGGTGCGCTGCTCTAAAGTGTCACATCAAAGTCACAGCCCTGCTGGCTTGGTTTACACCTGAGCCAATTAGCTTGGGAGATCAGAAGAGGCTGAAAAAGAATACGTCTTCTTATTTTTGTGCTGGAGAGAATCACTTGATCCCAAGTAAGACGATACAAGGGGAACAATGGTAGATAAAGTATGGCAAAGGAGGAAGCGGGCACGAGGCAGGGGAATTGGTGAGAGGCTGTGATAAGAGAACTATCATCAAATAAAAAGCAAAGTGGAAAGTAAAAGTGCCATATGCCTGTCCCTCTCTCAGTGTGTTTGTCAGTCTTTTGTCTGCAACAAAGGGGCTAATTGAAATGAAACAATCTCCAGCCTGTTTGCTGGCACATCAAATATGCTGTAAGATCTGCTGGTTCTTGCTTTTCCTGAATTATTGAAGAAGTATGACTTCTTGAGAAAAAAAAAAGAAAAGTGGATCTTCAAAATACACTGCCTTTCAAAGTGGGGGGGAGAAGGATTTTGCTTTTTTAAGTGATCTCTGTTGTTGTTCCCAGATTTCATTTAGAATAATGTAATAAAAGGTCTGTACAAAAGATGGGAGAACTTCAAATGCAACGCTCAACTGGGGTACTCCCATTCCAAGTGTCTTAGCCTGAACCCTCAGATACTTTGAAACGACTTTAGCATGACAATTTCTGTCCTCTGTTTCCTCCTGCAGGAAAGCATGTTGTCAGCTGTGAGTTTTGCCCTCTTTTAAATATGCAAACAATTTAAGAAAACAGAAATGAAAACAATTTCAAGGTTGCAAAATCAAAAAGTGTGATTTTTTTTAACCAGTTTATTTGGCAGTGACATTCTCATTATATAAACATGAAAAGCAAATGTTGCTGTATATTAAGGCAGACATAAAAAGACCCAGAATTTAAATAAAAACTGACCTGGTTGAAGTTGAAAAGCTGAAAAACTTGAAACAGGTGTTTGCAGATCCTGTGTTTTAGAATTCATTAAGTTTTTTGTTGTTTTTTTTTTCCCAAATCACTCAGAAACAAGGTGATAAAAAAGGCAGATATTTCCAGAACTATTTTATGTGAGATGAATTGAGAAACTGTTAATTAAATTAAATTTGATCTCTGTAAAGTATGAATTGCAGGTGAATAACTTCACTTTCTCAAGAGATATCTACCAGAGTAGATCATAACATTTATTCCCAAAATGTCTTCTTCCCAGCATAGATTTTCAATATTTAATTATAGCTATTATTGAGACCAATTGAAGCAATCAGAATTCCAGAAAAAGTGACTCTGCAAGGCAGGGCTGAGAAAGAAGAAAAGCAGCTTCTTCCTACCCCATTATAAGAGGGACAGATGAATGTTGTTCAAGAAGGGGCAGATTTCTAGTTGGGCATTCTCTTTATCATGCAGTGGGCTTGAAGGAGCTGAGGCTCAGAGCAGTCACAAGACAGGGGGATGCACTAAGTCCAGAGACTCACAGTGTTCTCAGTAGATACTCTCACTTTGCTCTCAGAAAGGATGGACCATTGTGCCAGCCTATATGGCACAGTCCACAGGGCAAAAAGTAGCAGCCTAGATACTGCTGGGACAGGAAAACTGTGGGATCTGACCTTCCCTATACTGCTTGTGGTTTCCAGACAAACATTTGCTAACCCTCCCTCCACTCCTTGAGTCACCTGAAGAGCAGCAGCAGCTCAGATTCCCTGAGAAGGGCACTGCCTACAGTCAATGCACAAGATTTGAGTTCTTAAGCTCTTGGACTGCTGGAAAGCTTTATAAAAGATGGGTGGTTTTGCTATAGCCAGGACAGAGTGAATTACGGTGACTGTGATTATATCTCACAAATTTTCTGTATCATTTTGTGTATCATTTTGTGTATCATTTTGTGTATCCTTCATTGCTTTGGCTAGGATATATGGAACAGTAAACTCCACAAAGTCAGCAGGAAAATTTTCACCAGGAAAATTCTTGTCAGTATGTAACGCCCCTAAATTGACACAGGTAAGTCTTTACTTTCTCAGTCCTTGTGGGTGTGGGCTCCTCCACGATAGCCACACCAATATGGAAGTTTAGTTACCACAGAGATTTGGTGATCCACTGGAACATATAAAGGAGGGGGCTTTAGACTGTGCATGGGAGAACAATTGTTCCATTAACTTTAGCACAGACGACTGACCCTCATCTAAATAGACCTGAAGCCTTCCCTGGAAGGGTTCTAGTTCTTTCAGGATTATTTTCCCCCTTAAGGATTTTTATCAAAAACCGTTAGGATTCTATCTGGATATGTTCTCGATGTGTAATGGAAGGCTAAATCTAAATCATATTCTCTGGTGGCTCAAATTACCGCCTTCATACAAACTGCATTGTGTAAGGAATGTGAATTCACTCATTCTATTAATCTCAGAAAATTGATACTATTTTAATCAAGAGCTTAATAAATTCCTCTAGTATATAGAACTGATCCCATATATGTGTGAAACAATCTTGCTTTTTTTACTGCATGCACTTTGTAAAGCACCTTATGCATTTGAAAATTCTTGATTAGAAGTCTTTTAAAATAATTTATGATGATCTTGGCTCAAAGAAATTGAAAATAAAATAAAAATACAATAAGAACTTTTCTTCAGAAATTTGTGAAGTGTATTTATTTTATATATATATATATATATATATATATATATATATATATATATATATATATATATATATATGAAATATTTTGGTATTTCACTTCTCTCCCAACAAAATATTACTATCACACATGAATATGCACACTTGTGTTCCCTCCAGCAAGTTTTCATTCACTGGCCACAGTCATTCAAATATGACAGAGGAGTAGATTTGTTGGAGAAAATAACTCCTACAAGCCTTGTCAAAATAGACATTGTTAGACATTTGTTATTGTCCTCACTGAAGAAAAGGCTCATGTGGAGAGAATCCACACGGAAGGGAATCCAGTAAAAACTCCCACTGTGGGAAAACTTCAATCACATTTTCAATCAGGGACTGCACCTTCTTAAATGCCAACTTCATCCATCTTTGGTATGAATCCATAAAAAATGAGTGTCCATGCTTTTTATGCACAGAGAACTAATTCCATACTTTTTTTTTCCTCTCCAGACTGTTACTAAATTTCCCTTTCAGCTTTTTAAATTGCATATAGAAGAAAAGGGTGAGAGGAGATAGGAGTCATGGGGAAAAACAAATTATGAAACTAAAGTTCATGCCCTCCAAAGATACTTTAGAATAGGAACAGCAAAAACTTCACTGGTAAATTTAGAAGTGTTCAACAATTTGAAGTTTGTGATTATTTTAATCATTATCCAAAAATATCCAGGCAACTCCAAGAATATTTTTCTTACTTGTTTCATTTGTAATGGTCGCAGTACTCTTACATAAAACATAACTCTCCTTTCTGCAAGCAGCCTGCTCCATTCTACTGAAACAATTTAATTACTTTGTGCTAAAGACTGGTTTTTCTAGAGTTATTAAAAACTGAGTCTTTGCTGATTACTGAAAGTTATGCTAGTTTACATTACTTCACTTGATATGTATCAACATATGCTATACAATATTTTTTTAAATTGAAGACAAAATATTATGCACTTTGTACTACTGCTCAAGTACAATTTTTGTACGTCTTCTAAATGAAGAGAGAATGTAAACAGCAAGAACAGGTTGGCTGGAGTCAGAACCCTCCCAAAAAATCAATTAATGCTCCTCTACTCCCCTTAATGCTTTTAAATTAGATTAACAGAATGCTGACCCTCCTTTAATAAAGTCTAGTTTCGCCCTGTGGTGTGCATTTAGATACTAATATCAAAGAAACAAGTCTGACAAAGGGAGGATAAAACTTACCAGTAGGCCTTGGTTCCCTGCTATTAGGATAATTGCTCAGGCTGTAGAGTCGTTAAATTATGTTGAATATGCAGACTTTTTTTTCTTTTACTGACTGCACATGGGAAGAACTCACTGGCAGAAACTTTTGTGTATTCTCTGACTGCTCCATTTTAAAGAACTCAAAGTTGGAACTAACCAACAAACAGTGTATTTTCAACATGAAGTAGTAGGAAGAAAAACACTATATGCAGCCGGTTGGCTATTGTAACTATTTCTAAACTGCCATATTTCAAAGGACATCAAAAACCTCAGTGGCTGAAGTAAAATAAAGACCCAGCAAACAGCTGAAAATAAGCAGCTGCAACATATATATATATATATACCTACATATATATAAATGTGACTACAACCTACGACGTTCAGAGTATGTACAACACTAAGCATAAGAGATTGAATTTCTGAAAACAATGTGCTGAGATTTGAAAAAGACAGCATAGAAGTAAAGTACTAAGTTCAGAAATTCAAGAATTGCATACTGTTTACTCTATTTTATCACCTCTGCAACCATGTAAATAAAGCATTAATTTCTTTACCTGCTTTGTGATTACATATTCCAAAAGCTTTTCTCTTGAAACATTCTTCCAGCATGAATCATTCTTCCAGCATGAACTGGGACTTTGTTTACTGAACTGAACTTGTGCCCATGTCATACTGGAGACTCTGCCACTATCTCTCTAAGGATTTTTTTTTTCCTTGGTATAAACATTCTCTGGAGTGTTGACTTATTTATGATTGTCAGGAGATTTTGGTGAAAAATTCATCTTCTCTTTAACTATTTGCAGAGAGAACTAGGGAGAATGCAAAAATTCTAGCCAGAAATTCTAGCCATGTTTTCAAAAATATGGTAAATGACCTAAGTGATATTTGTAACTTAGAGTGACGGGTGATTATGAGCTGTGCAGTCTAGACTTATGTGTACAGAAAGATTTGGGGGTTTGTTCAATGAACTTTTCTTGGTTGGAGTTGTAGTTTACAAGGACAAGTGAGCCTTTCACATGAAAAATCAAGACAGGGAAAAAATGTATTGGTGAAAATGAAGTTCTGCGCACTCCGCTTAAATTAGGTTGGTGTGTTTTTCACATCACTGAAAGGACAGTTTAAAATGGTGGCTTTAAACAGATGTTTCTATCCACTTTCACACACCCTTAAAAATAACTGACTGGTAGGCAGCCCCAAGCTATTTGTCATACCAAAGAGGCTGATGAAAAGGACCACAAAGCAGTGGAGCTCCCCCAAATTCCTCTCATGGCTCTCAGAGACTTCCCTGCTATTAACACTAGTACTGGCTGCCTGCTGAGATAAAGATATAGGACCATATACTGCCAGCCTGGATTCCTCTCACCAAACTTTCAATGTTTAATGACTGGGTCTCAGTTAGGAATCTCATCAAGCATCCTTCCCCTACAGTCAATAGATAGAAAAGCTTACCCTTCTGAAAATTAATTACATTTTAAATGGGCTCAAACAATGCTGGAAGACTGAGTCCAGTTTCTTCTCCCTGAGCCACGGGATCCAAGGACCCTGGACTGTGTTCATTGCTGTAGGCAGGACTCTGCCTCATTCTGCCACCTCAGGAGTACACCAGGCTCCAGCCTTTGGTGCCTTCTGCTGCTGTCTTTGCTCACTTCAAAATGAGTTTTCCTTCTCTCTGAAGCTTCGTACATCCTCTACACTGGAAGTTTCTCTCTGTGAAAGAAAGTATCACCTATCACCTGTTCTTCACAAAACTGTCCCTTATTCCTGTTTTAGTGCAACTTTATTCTCCCCTTTGTTAGCATTTTCAGTCACATGCAGATCCTTTACTGTTCCCTGCTGGGTGCTGCTGTCAGCCCCCCAGTGAGCACCTTGCTTGAACCTGCTGCACTGTTCTTTGGGGGCTTTGGGCTATCTCCACTGACTAGATTAAGGACTTCCAAGAGAGTTTAACTGCTGAGTGTGACATGCTGGGCTGTTCTAATAATTATTTGGCTTCTTCCTCTCTGCGCAGCATTTAGAGGAACATGCTGTCCATTTCTGAGTTCATGATCACATAATTTAAGACTGTTGCCTTGTACTGCCTGTGGCAAACCCATATTTGCATATCCTGACGACAAATTTATTAGGTCCTTGCACTACTAGCTATGACCTGCTAAGTTAACTTGATGATGATGCTCAATGTTGTTATCAAAAAGAGTACAATGAGAGAATTATTCCAGTGGAATATGTCAGACAGCATCTCAATAAGCATCCTGCACTTCCTCCTTAAGCAATTTAAGGAGAAAGATGCTGAAAAGAGGGACTGTTAAGAGTTGGATAGATTTTAAACAGTCATACATAAACTTATTGTCATGAGGCTCTGACACTAGCACTTGGGAGGATTTGTTGTTCCTTACTCTGAGCTAAAAGTAACCTTCACTTGTAAAATAGTCTCACACTATATCAGTAATTATTTAGGATCTCTCAGAATATAAATGGCATACATTCAGGGGTGTTATGGGAAAAAAAAGAAAGAATTTTCACTACATGTTCTGATGCAATATCTTAGCCCTATTTTAACAATTCTTGGAAAGCCAACCCTAAGCAAAAGATTTATCTGTGCCACTTCTTTGGCTACAAAGACTAACAGTGAAGATGAATTTTAACATTCTCTTGATGTCCTTGAATCCTGGTCTTCCCTTTAGGGTTTTCTGTGTTACAGAGTGAAATGTGGTTAACACAGTCACTAATGCACTTGACTTCCTTATTCCCCTCTGGAACATATTTTACTTCAACAGATGTTTTCAAAATAATTAAATGGTGGTGAGCATGCATTATTGACAATGTCTGATGCCACACTAATGCACTCCACGTTTAAACATTTGTCACCAGCAGGGCTGAGTGTTCAGGAATGTTGTGCTCTTTATAAATAACTTCTGTAAAGTATCTGGATTGTAAATGAGAAAAAATAAGGAAATTCGGATATCTGCTAAATATTAATATAGCATGAATGCAACCACCAGTCTGTAGCCATGGAAACCGAAGTTTGGCTGTTATCGTTTGTATGTTGCTCTTTATGGTAGAAGGCAAAGCACCTCAAAGATCCTGTTTTGAGCCACCATGAATGAAGATATTTAGAGCCAGAACTGTGAAAGAAAAAGTATATTTTTGCGAAAAATTATACAATGGTTGCTAAAATTTTCTGGAAGTGCTAAATATGAATGGAAAAAATGAATGGTTGATATTAATTAAATGATATTAGATTTTGCCCAGATACGCTTACAATTAAAAGAATGGTTTTTTTTCTTTTTATTTACATATACAAGAAAGGGAGAAGAAAGAGAAGGAAAATGAAAATTATCCAGCCTTTGCCATTACATTATTAGTTTCTCTAAAAACTGAGAAAATATCATTACCATGCTGTAACAAAATTATATTAGGTGTCCAAGCTAAAATAAAGTTAGGCTTTTTCTCTTATTAGGATTTAATGATATTATTATAATTAAGCTTCTCATTAATTTTTTCATGCTTTCTATTGAGTTGCTGTCCCCTGCAGATTTGGAATGAAATGATCATATAATTACAGCAGTCCATTTTAAAATGAGGATATTTGGAATGTAGGTTTGCACCTAGGGCTTTCTGAAATTATAAATCCTGAGTAGAATTACAAGAGTAATTCTCTTTTGTTGAACCTCATAATTAGAAAGAAGTGGAGAAAGAATGTTATACTTAGAATTCACAGATAAAAGTGTCTGATGCCCTAATAGAAGCTCAATGAGAGTGAATATATGTTTGTAGATATGCACAGGAGCATTAAGCACAACTAGTAATGATATTTGCTGCTTTTAATATTGCAAAAGCTAAACACTCAAAATTATGAAACCTTCCCATCCCTTTCATGCCCCTAAATGAAACTCTGAAACTACAATATACTTGGGATTCCAATTTTTTTCTTGTGGTTATTGCAGTTATGATTCTGCTGCAGTTAATATGTGAGAAGAGAGCAATGTTTTAAAAGTAAGATCTCAAAGAAAGAAAGTGGGAATATTTGTCAATAATTATTATGTAAGGCTAATAGATAACAAATGCATTTTTCTGTTAGGCATATATGGTAAAGTACCGTTCCCCTGTATATATGCATTATGAATCACTCAGAAACAGAAGAAATTAAAAATTAAGCATTTGGACAAAGTAAATGAACATTATATTCTACCTCAGATGATAGTAACAGCAAGAAAAAACTCCAAATATTTTTTTTCCTGAAAAACTACAGAAAACAAAAGGGAAACATCAGTTCTCTTGACTTAAAAAAATGCCTTTTTGTGACACTCTTGAAGAAAACAGTCTGTGTTGGAAGAATGTGTTCAAAGCATCATCATACTAACAACTAACATAGTAGACTAATGATTCTTAATTAAAAAGTAGTCTATATTAAATTCACACAGGCCATATTAGACTTCAATTACTACATATATCATATATAAACTTACAGAAAAATAATAATTAAGATACAGAAAAAGTCTTTAAAATGACAGGAGTACAAGTCATGACTTTCTTTTCCAACACCTCTAAAAATATCAACAATGTTCATGAAGATTTCAGAAGAAAATTCAAAGAGGATTCTTTTCCTAAGAGACAGATTAAGTCAGCTCAAATTCATTCCTAAAATAAAAAGTAATGAAAACAATGAGGAAGCAGGGAATATTCAGGAATAGCTTAAAACAGCCACAAAGGAATTAGGACAAGACACCACCACAGTATCTGAAAATAAATGAAAATAACACTACTAATCACTAGGTCTTTGAAGAGCAACTGGAAGTAGATGTACAACTTACAAACAATATAAAAATACTGAATGTCAAACAACCTCTGAGGAGGAGGAATGGTTGGTGGCAGAAGTGTGCATTGTATTATGACTGTGCCTCGCATCTTCTCAATGAGCAAGAGTTAAGAGTATTTGTGAGTTTGTTTCATTTCAATGAATGGCAGAATTGGACAGTCATAGGTGTGGGATGTGATCTGTGTATAGAAAACTTAAATGCATTTCAGGTTTAGAGTTTAGAAACTTTATCAGTTGCATACCAAAGGTTCCAAAATTCATGCCAAAGTTCAGAAATGCAGAGAATAAAAAACATTTACACACACACACACACAAAATTAAATATATACAAAGTATTTTCCAACTTTTTTCATCAAAAAGTCCTTTCTTCAGACAGAAGACTCTAGGTCAATTTTCTGTGTCAAGCTATCCTTCTTAGTGGGAGGAAAAGGTTATTTCTGTCATTCAGTTCTAAATGTGACAAAATACACAAAGTCCCAAAAGAGAAAAAGGAGAGTAGACATCAGGAATATGTGTTTTGTTGACATTCTGAGAATACAGGGAAGCTGAGCAGTCAGATGGATGCCTTTCCCCAAGCAGGTCAGCGATACACCTGATTTGCTGTGCCCTGGCTCACTTCACTGGGCTGGGTCATTGTGTACTCAGGTTCAGGCAGAACAGATTCAAGCAGCATCAGAGAGCTGGTGTCCTTTGACACAGCAGGTCTCTAGATTAGACAAGATCAGAATCAGATGGAGAAGTCACCAAAACATTACAGGGAAAGAAAAGCTGTGCAGAAGAGTCTTAACAGTTTTTCAGGCTAGTTCAGTGATGGAGGAGACGTCTTAAAAACATTGAGCAATCAGTGTCATAAACAAAAAGGCAGGTGCCATATTGAAGCAGAAACTCATAGATATTCCCTTTCCCTTTGATTTTTACTGTTTTATAAAAGTTCTTGAACAGCAGTAAAAAAACAAAAAACCCAAACAGAAATAGATGAAAAAATATTGAGAATTCATCTTACCCTAACAAACTATTTTTCATATGCACTTTCTAATCCCACATTCCTGGTTTTATGAGAAAAAATCCCAATAGAGCAGCAAGGTTACACATATTATAGACTTCCTTTTTTTTTTTCATTTAATATTCTAATCTTTTTCTTTTCTGTCATGCCTTTTGTATGGTTTTATTTACAAGCGAGGTAGGACTTATAAGCATCTTTTAATAGAAGGAAGAATTTCAAGTGCATGTTAGGTTTTCCACTCTTCGAGCATATAAATGAAGATGAATTGATAAACTGATACAAAAAATCAGTGCTGGAATTCCAGGTGTATGAGAGATACGTAGAGACAAAATGACGTGGAGATGGAAAAGTGTCAATTCCTATACAACAGGTTATAACTTCTGTCCCAGTAGAGTTATATGGGAATGGTTTCCAGGAAGAGTTACACTTCTTCCTGTGGCTATCTACAGACTGTGATTTTATTTACTTCTCTGTGTCAGAAATAAAGGATGTTTGTATTCGCATATTATAATGTACATTTTCTTTTTAAAAAATTTTTATTTTAGGCTTTCATTGCAATGTTGATTTAAAGTAGTAAAAAATTCATTTATAAATAAAGCTTACATCTTTATTCAACAAAAAGCAGGAGGTCTTTTTATAAAGAAAATGAATTTCACAAGGAAAAGGCTAAAAGATGGGTCAGTCAATAAAAATATTGTATTTTCTCTTGAATTCTTTGTTCTTACATCTTAATCTTACCCAGCATAGCACACAGTTTTTTTCCTACTGGTTTGAAAAGAAGGCTTATAATTAATTTATAAGCACTTCTAATTAGTAGAGACAAGTAAGCATTGAAAACCCCACATGATGAGAAGGCTCCCCTTTAAAATCCTCCAAGTTCTCCAACATTCTGCTCTAGTACAAGCTAATTAAAATCACAGTCCACTTGAAAGTTGTGGATAAAAATAAAACAGTGGCAAATGCTAGAAACAAAATGTTAGATAATTAGTTTCTGAATTTTGCCAGACCTCAGAGCATCAGAGATATTTCTGATGTATTGCACGAGATCTGGAAGTTTGGTCTTACTCCTGCTCCTGCTGACCTCGAGGGGATTCCCCTCTGTTGTCAGCTGCAGCACATGGCTGGGCTGGACCCCTCAGGAGTGCTGGACTGCTTTCCCCAGCCAGGGGGGTTGGAGGCCTGGAGCACATCCACCTGCTAAAAGCAGCAGGACGTGTGGATGTGCTACAGACCTGCTGAGCAGCCCTGCACTGTGTAACCCCTTCACCTCTGTCTGTGTGGATGCCAGAGTCACCACGTGCCACCGATGCCAAGCGCAACTGGCATTTGCTAGCGAGGGAAGTTCAGGGTGGGTGAGAAAGAACTGTTCATGTCCCAGTGAAGGCATTCCGACGTTGGTGCTGATGGCTAATGCTAATCAGCTGTCACATGGCTGAAGGACAACTTGCTCAGTATCATTGAATTGTTAGAGGTGGTGCAAGAGGAGGCCAAACTGATGCTAAGCAGGCAGAATAAAACAACTCCTGCAAATACGAGCAATGTGGAAAGAAAGCAAGAGGCAGCAATAACAACGAGGGATACTGAGCTAACTGGCAATGGATAACGTTGTGTCATCCCATGCAACTTACTAAAACTCAAGGCATCCTAAATTCAATGAGCTGCTAATATGAGGTGTAAGTATGAATGCACATACAACGTCATTCTTCAGTTTGCCTTTCTGTATTAGTTTTAAACTCTGTGATGCCTTCATGTGACATGTTCAGGTGTTGGAGGCTTTTTCTTCCAGGACAAAAAATGTTAACGTTTGTCTTTTTATGTATGAATGCTTAGATTCTGACACTCTCAAGAGGGTTTAGGAGATAGGGCTTTTAGCGACCACTTGTGAAAAATCTTACAATAATTGACAACCTTTACACACAAAAACCCACTTTAATTTTTACCTAATTTGTTTTTATTTCCCATTTCTAAGAGATTTTAGTGGTATCTAATGTTCTCAGTCTCAACAGTTTAAAGGCAATGTCCATTCTTTACCTGCCATAACTAATCCAGAAAAATACCAGGTTTAGGATGTTTATAACTCTGATTTTCTAAATTTCATTCTTTTTTTTTTTCCTCTCTGCTTTTTCTTTTTTTTTTTTGTTTTTTTTTTTTTTTTTGTTTGTTTTGTTTTGTTTTGTTTTGTTTTGTTTTAAATTTACTAGTACCATCAGATGTCTTTTTGAAGAAAGTTAAAGTGAGGTCCTGGCAAAAATTCTGAGAAACCCTCTTCATGAAAACAAAAATCTTTTTCAGGTTTGCTTGACCTTTTCCTGGCTCCTGGAGGAGTAAAAGTATTAGTGATGATATAGCATAAAAAGTTCAGACTTTCTTTTCAGAGCAGCATACTCTGAATTTCACGTTAACATAAGGCTGCAATATAGTAATTATATTCATACGTATGTGTGTGTGTGTGTGTTTGAGTATATTAGATGTCAATTAATAGTTTTTATGCTGACTCTAATAATAATACCAAAGTTCTTTAGAAACATGCTTACAGTAAAGGAATGTGATCCCTTAGAAGTGCTTTCCTTCCTTCTTCGTGATGTCCAGAAACTTTCACAATCTGAATATGGTTGGGGTTTCGGTATTCATGCGAGGGTAAGATAAGATTTCATTTTCCCTCAATATTAGTGGTCAAGCCAGATGGCCAGTGGGGCTACCACTCTCACAAAGTAGTTTAGGAGGTTCAACCACTGTATGGAGCAATTATAACAAACCAAAATGCACACCAGGTGTTCCACCTGGGTATTCATAGAATCAGATAATGGTTTGGTTTGGAAGGAACCATAAATATCCTAGACCATCTAGTTACAATCCCACTGCCATGGGCAGCAACATTTTCCACTATACCAGGTTGCACAAAGCCCTATCCAGTCTGGCCCTGAACATTTCCAGAGATGGGGCATCCACAATTTCTCTATAGCAACCTTAGGTTTTGCACAGATTCTTTATTTTCTGAGTATAATAATGTCACTTGGTCATGAAAAATACTTTCTTATGCTGGAAGTAAAATGTTTTATTTCTGTTTGGTTGACAGGTAGGAGTTTATGGTGATCTAAAAGATAATTCAGTTAACCAACAAAAGGATTACATGGATATTTGCACTTGCTTTAAACCAGACATACATTTTTTTCAAGTCACTTCTTTAAAAACTGTATAAATACTGAAAAAAAAATCCCCACAAGTAATTTAAGCAGAAGTAAAACATTAGCACTGTCTTTTTGTTAGTCACCTACCTATACGCAAAATCACACTTTTAGATAAAGTCTTAGAAGCTCCTATTTATACAATTTTCACTAGTAAAGAAAGATGCCAAAAAGGCCTCTTCTGTAATAGAAAACTAGGTGACCTTCTTTGTGGCAGATTCTTTATTCTGTTTTGGAAATATAATCTCCTGAGATAGACTTCTCAATACTTTTATGCTTTGATCACCATCTGCCCAAGCAGAAACCAGTGCAGCTGCACTGAAATAAATTTAAAGATTTATTTTAGTTCCTTGAGAACTGATAATTGTACTAGCACTCATGGTGGTTTACCATGCTTCCTGCATTGATCACCTTGAGATTGAAACATATTCATAGTCAGTATTTAAGTCTGAAAAACTGTTGTACAGATTTTTGACATTTTCCTAAAATATGGATGGTAAAGCACTTATGAAAACCTCCAGTCTTTATCTAAATGATTAACAAAGCCAACCACACTATTTTTAATCTGTGAAAATGCTTAAAGTTATTTTTGAGCAGTCCTTTAAATAGAAAAGTCATCTCCATATTTCAGTTCTTAGCTTAAAAGGTTGTTCTCCCTCTAAATGCACAAAGCTTTTCTTACCATAATAACCACTACAACCCCTATGATGTTAAAACCAAAGCACAGAACTCAATATCTAAAACATTAAACAATTAGGGAAAATATCTTGTTAATTCGTACAACAGATGTCCATAGAAACAGAAAAGCCTTCACCATAGATTCAGAAGAAAGTAGACCAGTACTGCACTAATAAAGCAAGTGATTTTTGATCATAGTTGAAACTATAAAATATGTTTCCTACTTCACTGTGTTGGGTGTGTCTTTTGTAGCTGCTTTATGATATTGCAGAGGATTCCTAAAGCTGTGCTGTCTAGTAATCATCCACGGGGAAGTCATCGGTGCAACAGAAAAAAAAATACATTTCCTCTTCTTCCTCCTATTCAGAGAAGAAGAAATGATGAGACAATGTGAGAAATGTGAGAAGCAATACATAACATGCCTCCTAAAGAACTGCAGCAAAGAATCCTAAACTGAGCATCTTGGGATTTGCTCTCCTTGCTGTATTAGTAAAGATGCACTGATTGAGAGGATTTTACTGGCTGTCTCTGCCATTTTAAAAACAAAACTTCCTATGGTTCAATTATCTACAATAGCCTCCCATGATATCACTGAGAATTAAATTGCCATTGTTCCTGCCAAACAACAGCTTTTCCTGTAAACTGGGGGAAAGACTCTTTAATGAACATTTATGAGCCCATCCTCTGGAGCGATCCCTTTCCCTGGAGCGGCGAGGCTGCCAGGGAGGGCTCCCCGAGAGGCGTTCTACCTGAGTGCACTTTGCCAGATTGATGAGCCTCCTTCCGACAGCTGACTTTTTATGTAGGGAATTTGTTTGGCATGCGCAAGCTGCTTACATCAATATATTATTAAAAGGGGAGGAGGGAAGGGGCTGCGGACACTAACTTGTAGCCGTGCTGCAGCTTTTCTAGCTTGGTTTCTATATAAATGTAAACTTGTTTTAATCTTGCATTTCTTCCTTATTTTTTTCCCCCCTAGAGAAGCCATTTAGCAGTGCAGTGGCATTTTTCCACTTCCCAAACACACATTTGTTCCTCCACAGCTGCCGCGCCCTACTCATTCTAAGCAGCCCTTTTTTCCCCCTAAATTCTCAATGGTCCTTAGTACAAACATGAATAGAAAGGTTACTCAGCGGGTTTGCATAGTAAACACAAATGGATATTGTTCTTGACATCTTGTGAACTTGTCTCTCTCCCTTGTATCTTGAGAGAACATAGGACCTTCTGGGCCTGTACGAGCCTTGCTGCATTTTTAATGATAGTCCCTGAAATGCAGGGGAGAAAGATGTTGTCACCTCGGCATATTTTATCCCTGATCAAACATTAGTTGGCAGCTGTTCTAAACTTGTAACACTGTCTCATCCATGCCGGCTGCTGGTTTGGTGGCAAGAGTGCAAAATCTCACCCAGCTTCCTTTTCACATCTCTCTCTAGCCCACTTACCTATGCCTTGGAGCCCTGCTCTCCTCTCTAGCAACACAAAATCATGTTCATCAAGTTCCAATGCACCAAGGCGAGACTTGGCAAGGAGACCATTCATTTTATGAAAAAATACTTACCAAAATCAGGGTAAAAATGCCAAGGCATTAAAACATTTAAAAATATTTATTGTATTTTCAAATGCAGGGACAGCAGCCGACATGAAGACAGGTTCAGTGTGTTACATATGAGCATTTGATTTTTGTTTTTGTTTTTTTTTGTTCCCTGACTGGTCCATTTGGTCTAAGTATTGTTAATTTAGCTCTCAGGGAGGGGGGTTGTTTGTTTGTTTGTTTGTTTGTTTGTTTGTTTTCTTTCTTTCTTTTTTTAAGAGTATAATAGCTGTTTTTGAGAGAGTGTTCACTGCTAAGGAACACAAAGGATTCTGGCAGGTGTTTACAATCTTCTATTAAAAAATAATTGCTTAAGCCATCACTATCACTGCAGACTGACAAAGTTATTTTGATGGTTTTGGAAAAGCGTAATTTCTGTTTTGCCAGTGATTTTTCATGATCTGAAGGTCTTCATTATTAAGCTGGAGCCACATAATTTGAAAGTGTTGCTTGTTAATATTTGAGTGTCATTCAGCAATTCTGCACTTGGAGGGAGAAGATGAATGTTTTTTTAAATGGCATTTCTCAAGTCAGTATAAGAAGTAGGATTTATTGAAGCAATCTTTAATCCTCTCGTTACTATTCTAGATTAGAAAAGGAAATATAAAAACTCAGAAATTCCATTTAATATATATGACACTGACAAAAAATTATATAACACAGCTTTTCCATTTCAGCCCCTTTAGTACATAATTGTGCATTTTTTCTCCTTAATCCCAAACAAGTAGCACTTGTTCTGCTATTAGAGACCTTGCTTCATTATCATCTTTGGAAATGCCCAAGTGGCTTTTGAGCATTACACCTACATCTTCTACAACATGCTACCAGTGAGCACTAATTAAAATTAGTAAAAGTCCATTTTAACAAATCAAATGTAACTGTTTGTCTATATGGCCAATGGGCATAAGTCCATTTTTTATTTAAGAGTGTTCAATACACATGAGATTGCTGAAGACACCTTAAAGACCCTGATACAAATGTAATCTTCTTTCTAAAAATATCGAGATGTTGTAGAAAAATAATTTTCCTGCATAGGCCAATGAAATGTTATGCAAGTTTAGAAATCCAGGGAGAATACTCTGAGATTAAGTATTTCTTTGGTCAAAATTTAAATAATTTTAAGTATTATGCTCTTTTCTCCTTACTGCATTTAGGGGGAGATGGTGGGGTGGGAAAGACTTTGCAGTACTTGAAAAGGTAAAGAAGGGCAACAAGGCTAATCCAGGATTAAAGAAAATGAGCTCTGAGGACAGTCAAAGATATCTTTAAACCATATGGCCCAGAGGGAAGATATTTAAAGTGGGGTTCTCTTGGAAGTGTACACACTGCCAGTATTCAGGTTATTTTTTTCTGGATTTGTACACAGGCAAGAGGTGTAAATGCAAATGGGAAAAAGGTAGTTAAGGGGATCACAAAAATCTAGTATACCTGAGATCGCAAATGCTGCACTGCAAAATAAACTGAAGTATGGTGCTCAAAAAGGTCTTTGCTGAGGAAAGCAAGGCCAGAGCTATAAAAATTTGACAAACAATCACTCCCTCTGACCAGTTTCTCAAATACTGTGAAATCATCATGATTTTATGTACAAGGTCATGGCAAAATCTTACAAGACACTGTAGACAGAGATTTTCACTCTGAAAGGAAGGATGTTATAAATTGCAAATAACATCTAACTTGACTTAATTGGCAAATTAATAACGAAAATATTTTTCCCCTACTGAAGTTTTGTTTTCTAACAAATAAGTGCTTACTGTTTTGTCCATACTCTCTTTCATCTCTGCTCTTTTTCACTAAAACAATAATGCCAGCTACAAGGAAACCTTGCATGAATGTTTTTTCCCAAGCTTTCCAAGCAGATATTACCAGAGAAATGTCAAGGAAAGTGCCATTTCCAAGTTTACAGCTGCAAGGGTCTTTTTCAGGGAAAGGGAATAAGAATCAGAGGAGTTTGTGGGCAGATCTCCTTTCACATACTGTATGATTGCTTGCAGTGGAACAGCAAGAAGAGAAAAAAGAAGCCTTCTCTATACAGTGTCAGGGAATAAAGAGAATCCAAGATGAGCTAACAGACTATTTTGTCACAGAATTTCTGAATAAAGTGAAGTCATGTGAACTTGAACAGTTAACAGATGGATTAGAGACCCAATTATCTGTGGTACTGTATATGAATTCCAACAAAGTTGCTGTGAAAGAGGCAGACTGTGCCCCAGCAGATCTGCCTCAAGCCTGGCAAAATGGGTCACTGGTCTTTATTGGAGCCCTGAGACACAAATGGCACAGTACTTGTTGCTCTGGTGGTAATGTTGGTGATAATAAAACAAGTTTTTGAAAAACTCTTCAAAAGACTCTTTTTCCCATTGATTGGCTGATCTCAGACTGATTACAGCACAACTATTTCATAGAGAAGGTTTGAATTAGATGAGGCTTCAACCCAATTCAGTCAGGTCTCATGCCTGCTCATCCATTTGACTCCTCAGAAGCTTGAGTGGCAGCCTGATGAAGAATCTGCAGCCTTAATTCCCAGGGTCTTCAGCTCCTACACTGTTTGGTAAGTGTAATGTAATCATGTAATGATATACTCAAAAATTTGCAGAACTACCAAGCATATGGATCTGGGACTTTCAAAACTCTTCTCCTTCATCAATGCTACTTTTCCACACTGTGTAAAACACTCTGAAAATAATTCCAGTTTTGGAAAGGTAGCTCTCCACATGAACAGTCATGAAAAACTACTCATACATGAGAACCTGGTTTGTGCAAACCAGTCTACAAGAAATTTTAGGAGAAAAATCCAAAACGCATTTGTTTCAAAGCTACTGAAATGTTCTGCTTTAATATTTTGATATATCTAGGCAGCTGAGGGCGATTAACAAGCATCTGAATTTAAACAAGATTTGGAATTCAGACCGAGATAGGAATGTCAGTACTAAAATAAATAAATTATAGACTTTTTTTTTTGTTGCAATTCAGTAACTT
Source organism: Motacilla alba alba (assembly GCF_015832195.1). Lineage (NCBI taxonomy): Eukaryota > Metazoa > Chordata > Aves > Passeriformes > Motacillidae > Motacilla > Motacilla alba. Next base: position 88,523,979 of record NC_052017.1, on the reverse strand, counting down.
CATGAGAATTATCAGGTATTTATACTATTAATTTTTAAGTTTCACATAGACATATTAAAGTACACATCCTCATCTGGCTAACATGCCATGAATGAGCACATCACACACTCTCAATGGGGTAGGCAGAGTGGCAGGACAGTTTTGCTGGGGGGTTTGGTCATGCTGGAGGTCAGACACACTCTGGACCTGACAACAACAAAACTGACAGTGTGTGAGAGCAGGGGATGAGGCACGGCAACCTGGCAACTCCCTTCCTGGGTTGGGGCCTACCTGCCAAGAAACACTACAGTCCTAAAAAATATGCAGACCCTATTTCTGACAAAAGGGCAAGGGCATATTTCAGACTTTTGCTGCCTCCTTTGCAGGGAAATAAAATTACAGGCCATAAAAATAAAAGCATGCATAGATTTTTGTAAACACTGCTGTGAGCAGTCACTCAATGACCAGAATTATCTCCCTATTTTTTCATATCTTCAAATCAAAGCTGTCTACTTTGCTGGAACCTGTGGATTCAGAATGGGGCAGCTCCATCAGACAACAACACCCGGCAATAAAAGCAGAGCAGACTAGAAACACCACTGCTTCTGGTTTCAAATCTGGTGAATTTGAAAAGAATTAAGAGAAGCAGAATAAGAGGGGAGCTTGATTAGAAAGTCACACTGTAAATTTTGCAGAGGACTCCAATCTCACTAGTCACAGCAGGAAAAGAAATTTGACATCCAGCGTGTCTGAGAAAAGCTTTGCCCAGCCCTGATTCGCGGCTGAGGAGACTGGAGTCAGGGGAGACTATCTCTTTATGACATGATGGCTGACTCTGATAATTTGATGGCTACTCCCAGGTCTAGGAATCATGGCAGCTGATCCAGATACATCATAAAAATGTTCAATCCATAACACAACAAATCAAGATAAAAGCTTTCTCTAGTGGACAAAATACTCAGGCTATCACTTCACTGGTGTCAGGTTAAAGTGTGTGTCAAACACGAAACATTGTTCAATGTAGCACATCACAGCTGAGCAGAGGAAAATCTTTATTGTAGATTTCCTTTTCCTTCTTCTTCCTTTTCCTCACTTTTTAAAGCTGGTGCCATGATGCAAAATCTCAGATACTTTTTCTACACTGACCAAAAAATACCTGCAAATTCCAGACCACAAATCCAACATGCTTTAATCAAATAGGTTGCTTGTAGGTGCCGACTCCTGGTTGCAGGATTTTTTTTGATCAAGAAAACTTGAATTCTTTTCTCCAATTTAATACTTCTTAGACAGATAAGCACCATTTATGACCATGTTCTCTACTTCTACTGCAAAGCCAAAGACTTTGTCAGCGACAGCTGTGGAAAGAGGAATGAAAACCGGCTCTTTTGCTACATGAGGTTGTAGTTGTAAGCCCCCAGTAGGCTTCTCCCTCAGCTTTGGTTAAAAGGCCTAAAGGACAGAATTTACTGTCACTTTCTGTAAACAGACATGTCCTTTCAGTATGATCAGTTTCCTCTGATCATACTGAAGATTTAGCTAATACAGCATCTTGCCTAACTGAGGGCATAGACTTCTTTAAGGTGCTCACCTGTCAGAACACAAGTACCAGATGAGATAAGCCAAAAAATAAACCCCTTAAACCACTGTCAGCTGAAGTTTTCATCTAGTTTGTAGTAGGCAAATGTGACAATCCTTCCTGGTCCTCATCAGGGCAGTGATTTTTATCCATGACCAACCTCCGTCCTTGAAGCATTGTACTCTATGATGCAGACTCAGCAAATTCATAAAGGACGCTTAAATACCACAGCAGATACCAGTGAGTAGGATGCTTGTCCTGGTTCCACTAAAGTTTTATGCAGTTTGAATCTCAGCATTTCCAGATGCTTCTGAGTGGGAGTGGCTCTTCTCCCAGCTCAGCAATTTCTCTGAACCCACTTTCTTATGGAGTTCTCCCCACACATTTTATAGGAATGTAAGGAGTCCAGCAGTTAAATGGGCACTGTTAGGCAGAACACAGAAGATGCTAGAGTCAGGGTCCACATTGCTCCCACCTGCCTTGTGGATGCCCTACCCTGCACTTTAAAATGGCCTCTGATAATGCAGTCCTTGTTAATTAGTGATATATCTTATCCTGTACTAACTTATATCAGCATTATGCATTTATAAAAATGCAGGTACACTTCCTTTTGGGTCTTCTAGCATTTCTTTTCAACTCTTCTCTCTATTTATGGGATTAATTAAATTTAATGGGATTAATTTGCTCCATCCATAACTCCTTTTATTTCATTGCGTGGGCCTTAATCTATAGGTACACATTGCAAAATAAGATAGAAAAAATAATTTAATGTAATCTCAATTCAGAGTAGCTGATTTAACAACTTATGCAGTGGGAGTCCTCATCATAGCAGGCAGGAGGAAGAATTTTCTGTCCTTCTCTTCAAATAACCATAAGAATGCTAATACTTATTCTTGCTTTTTTCTCTCTTTTTTTTTTTTTTTTTTTTTTTTTTTGTCTTTTTGGTAAGGATTGGGGAGGAAAGGATCTTATGCATAATTTAATTGCTTTGTCTTTCTCCCTCAGGTCAGTATATTATATTATATTGAAAAGTAATTATGCAGCGAAAGTAAAATGTCAAACTGCAGATGTCTGGTAACAAGTATAGTACAGATGTGAACGATTCTATTATGTGCCATCTTGCAGACATCTTTATACCTTTCCTCTGAAGCTTCACCCTATGTGCTTATACGTTTGAGTATTTATGCACCCTGGATGAGATTTGCTTTTTCCCCCCCCCCTTTGCAGCATCTAGATCCCAAGCTGGGTTGCCTTGTTGGCAATGATTGATTACCCAATATCTAATTAAACCTGATCCAATCACTTATTATGCAGAGTGGAACAAACAAACTGAAGTCGACTGTCAGAGCTGTGATTGATGATACTGCCAATCCAGCTTTTGTTGCGTCTAATGTCCTGACGCTTGTTACAACCAGCCAAAGCTGCGCTGGACAAAGCGTTCTGTCACTCTTCACACAAATTCACTCCCCTCCCCACCTCCCACCCCCCCCCCCCCCCCCCTGCTTCTTTCCCTCTGCCTTTTTCTTTTTTTTTGCCTTTTTTTTTTTTTTAAGAAAAAATTATTGAGAACAGCAGAGGTTCTGTTTGGGTTAGTGTGTGTACAATGAGATCAAAGTCCCCCAGAGATCCAGAGTCCTTAAGTGGCAGGGAGGGAGTGGAAGAAAAAGAGTGTGTGCATGGGGGAGGTGGTGGCAGGAGGTGCACTTGGTATGGTAATGAACCTACCTTGGGGAGAGTGACAGATATGACATTAAAGCAAACCTAGCAGGGTAATAATTTCTTTTCTATTGTCTGCCAAGCAGGATTCTCTTCGCAGCTCTCATTTATAAATTTTTCAGTTTTAATGCTTTAATTATTTAAAATGCAAATAGGTTCCTGAAGAAAGAAGCAGAAAATACAAATTCCCTAAACAAATTCAACTTTTGAAGTTACATTCACACATTGTAAAAACCTTTCTTGTGCCTTGCATTAGCTTAGGTTAGTTATGTTTCAGGGTGTTTTTTGGGGGATTTTTTAGTGAGTCAAGAATTAGTTAAACTTTTTGTAGTTTTTTATGCTCATATTTTTATTAGCTTAAGCCAATTTTTTTGTTTTGTTTGGACAACAAGTGAAATAAAAAATTAGATTCCCTTGAAAAGAACTAGTCAGAAAAATGCAGAGGCTTTTAATGATGGTATTTCCTGACATTATCTGCATTTCAAATGTTCAAACTGTATTTAGATATTAGGGAAATTGATCATTTATATCCCTTCACATGTTGAAAACTTCTGTTTAAAGGGTCCCTCCTCACACAAATTGATTATACTCAATGTGGACAAGTCTCTGTGTGCATGTGCCCATATGAATGATTCTCATGTGATAAACTGGAAGAAATGGTAAATGTATTTTTCAAAACCTTATGTAATTAATCATATGTTTACAATTCCATCACCTTCTTTGTAATCTAGCTACAAATCTAAGATTCCTGATTCCTGTAGAGCTTCAAACAGCTGATATTCACAACAAAACTAAAACGAGAGAAAAAAAATTCAGTAAGATTTTAAACTTTTTTTAGTCTTAAGCTAGAATTTTACTGGAACAGCTATTCTTTCAGGAAGAAAAGGAATAACAATGTATTATTTGAAACTCTCTTGTTTCTAGACAGGTATCAAAATTCTAAAGTTTATTTTTTTTATTTTCCCTGCCAAGTCATACTCAAGAGGGCTGCACATTTGGCCAAAAGCTGTGAAGGTTCCTAGGTCAACATATTTCAGTTCAATACTTCCTCATGTCTAGAAAAAACATGTAGATTATTTATGGGCATGTTTTAAATATTTCACTCCTCTGTCCTAGCCCTTAGATCTAAATGGTGCAGCACCTGGGTGGATGAGTGAGTTCATGAAATAACCCCAGTATCACTAATGAAAACTCTTAAATCATACCAAAAAGATGATTCTGCAAAAAATTAGGAAGAAATCAGATTGTAGAAATAGTCACAGATTGGTTCACAGCATGGATGAGGTGGAAAGGGACCTCTGGAAATCAGCTGATCCACCTCCTTGCTCAAGCATGGCCGCCTAAAATCAGTTTCCCAAGACCATGTTTAGAGAGCTTTTTCAGTATCTCCAAGGATGGAGACTTCACAGCCTTCCTGGACAACCTGTGCCAATGCTTGACCACCTTGCATTCACACAGAGCCTGTTGTGTTTCAGTTTGCACCCATCACCTCGTGTTCTGTCACTTGGTACCACTGAAAAAAGTCTCTCTCCACCCTTTTTGCACCCTCCCTTCAGATATTTATATACCTTGATGAGCCCTGAGCATTCTTTTTCCCTGGTTAGCAGCCCCAGCTCTCTCACAGGACAGATGCTCCAGTCCCTTAATCATCTTGGTGGCCTTTTGCTGAACTCTCTCCAGTATGTCCACATCTGTCAAGCACGTTGAAGCGCAGAACTGGGCACAGCGCTCCAGGTGTGGCCTCAGAAAATGCTAAGGAGAGGGGACGGGTATTTTATCATTGGCACTAGGTGACGGGCCACAATCATGCATCATGTGTTCACGATGCCAGCCAATTTAGCCCAAAACTGTTACCTTTTAGAGAAATATACTCACTGCATGGGGCTATATTTTTGTCAGAGGGATATCTGCTAAACTGTGTTAGCACTTAAGCAAATTCATCTTGAGAGGATGTAATACACACAAGCATTTGCAGGATTTTAAAGAGCAGCAAAATAGGCTTGAGGGTAGAATATAGCCCTTTTTTACCAGCAAAGAAAGACAGTAATGGAAGCAAACACTGGAAAATACCAACACAGAAAAAAAGTATTTTGGAGGGTGCAGAGCTACAGAGAAAACAGCCATGTGAATGTCCAGTACCAGAAGCTGCATGGAGTCCTTTATCATGTGCACACAGTAGTCACAGCAGTATCAGGTTGTCTGTCTGGATAGGAGTCTTCCTTCAAGACTAACTACATTGCTAGATGAGTCACCTTGGCACAAATTGCAAGAAAAACAAGCTTCTAGCATTCAGACTGAGTCTGTTGCAGAGCTAGAGTTAACACAAACTTCAGATATTGCTGATACCTAGCTTATCTAGTTCTAATTTTATGGCTCAACTCTAGCTACCCATCTCCTTCTGCAATAAGCCAATAAACATTATATTGGTATCCATGGAAGCTGCAGAACTACAGTGAGGTAAATGGGAGAAGAATCAAGCCTTAAATATTTTAATCATGCAGACATACATGGAGTTAAGAAGAAAAAAATGAGAAAAAAAATCAATGAAAAAAATAGGTTTCTCACAGCATTAAAAATAAATGTTTTACACTAGGGCAATAGGAGGCTAACATTACCAAAGGAAGCTAAATTTAGCCTATGAAAGGTTATCTTGGGCAAGCACTTATGGTGCATTTCTCTAAATTTTCACTTCAATTAATCTCTAGAAATTCAGTGTCTGATCCCAGTGACAGTAGCCTCTGGCTTCTTGAGAGCAACTGCCGAGGAAAAATTATCTGACACATATCAAACAAGCAAGAAATGACACTGGACAACATTAATCAAAACTTTCTCATTTCCTGAAGAATTAAGCATTAAATAATTAATTCCAGCACTACAGGCAGCTGTAAAAGAGGCCTCGTGCCTCCCCGCTGGTAAGAATTTGTCCTTGTCTAAAAGACTAGATTGATATATTTATTATTTATCAGATTAATCATGGCCAAGAACATTATAGATTGGCAGCCAAGCCCAGCCAGTTATATTGCGGTGGCCTGTTATTGGAGCTTGGAAAGAACCTGGTACATCAGCAACATTCAAAAGAGGAAGAAGTAGAAGAGTTTTCCCCCAGTAATTATTTTTAAAAACCAAGCAAACAAACTAACAAAAAAAACCCAACTGAAATGAAAAATACCCTTCAAATAATTGGGGAATTTTGTTTGGTTGTTGTTGGTTTTTTTTAAAAAAAAAAAGGAATTGGACAAAGAAGATGTCATTGATTCAGCACCTCAGTGGAGGCTGCTAGTTCCTGGGGTCATTTTTATTTCTGTTTGCTAAGGACTGAAGCAGGCCCTTAGGATGTGGGTCTGAATATCAACTATTCTACGTGAAGCCACAATCATTAGTTTTAAAACATAGTTTCAGTGACAGACAGATATAAATCAATTTAACCAGCACGAACAAGAAAAAACCACTTCCTATTCTTAATTCTCCTTCTGTTTATCCAATACTGTAGCTGTGAGAGTGATTTATGGTTTAGGTTTTCTTTCATTTCTGCCAACTAGCCATGGTACCAAGTAGCAGAGTAACTACAAAGTTAAAACCTAGGGAATCAGCAGACTAATAGGTGTCAGACAAAATAAACTTCATATAATTTCATGTAATATTACCATGCAGTCCTGGGTTTGGGGCTTTTTTTCCCTTTTTCAATTTTACCTCCTATTGTTTCCATTATGTCTATCACTGAAATAGTATCTTACATGGAATTTTTCATTTTGAATAGAGGATTTCTCACTTTCTTTCAATAAGTTTGCGCACACAGTCAAAGGAAACCATAACTGTGGGAATCACAATTTAGGGATTGTTCCAAATGCTAGCTTCTCCTCTACATCTTTTCTTGTTTCTGTGGTGAAGGAAGGTTGAGAGAAACTTCTCTTGTCCCACAAAAAGTTTACTGCCATGTGTACCTCCTCAGCTTTCTCTTTTGATATTACTTACACAATATCTGGCAACAAAAAACCTACAAGGAAGACTGCTATATACTTGGTGAGTGAGAAGTAATGAGATATTCCTTAAAGGCAATTTTGCTTCCAGGACACAAATGCCCTGCTAGTCTATTAGAGTAATAGTTCCAGGGTGGCCAGATAAATTAAGCATTTTATTTTTAAAAGATAAATAAGACAAAAGAGAGCAACAGCAAAATAAGGGCCCAAAATAGCAGAAAGAAGAGTCAGCAGAAGCCATGCTCCTTTGACCTGAGATAGATGAGGAAATGTTTGATAAACACATTATTAAGATTGGAACAGGGTTCATACTAGGCCACACGCAGAACGCATTCAGGCCAAATTCATTCTTAAGTTAGACTATAAATAAAGCCTCCAACTTTTGTAGAGACCAACAAGCAATTCTCAGAGTCTAGAGATCATGAAGCCGAGGACTTTCAGTGGCTTTGAGATCTGGAGGTCAAATGTTTCCTGAGCTAGAAGAATGAATCTTGAATATAACTAATCTAGATGGACTCTTCTACCATGAGTTCTTCAACCTGTTTCTTCATTTCACATGATTAATGGTTGTAGTGTCCAGTGGCAGTCAGGTTCACATTTAACTATGCATTTCAAAACAAACTCCTTCTTTTTTCTTTTGAACAAGCTACTTTCAGAAGCTAATGAACATTTTCCTCCTCACCTGCTTGTTGTGGCTTGTGAAGTTACCACCACTGAGCACACTGACACTACAAGTTGTTGTCAACAGCATTTTCTTCACTTCTCATCACAATCTTGGCTTTGGAGCACAATCAAGTCAGATGCATCAAGCAACAGCTTTTTCTTTCTTTAGAATTCTATATCTTATCTTTCTTAAATGTTCTATTTCAGTGCAGGAAAAAAAATGCTTTCCTTATCAGATACCAGTGGAGAATACGTAGACAAGTAAGCAAAGTAGAAGGTAAGAAAATATTTGTTCATTCAAATGCTTCAATGTTTCCAAATCCTCTCAGAGGGCCAGATCCTTATTATCCTATACTTAAGGGATACTTTATGGCCAATAAGGGTATTCTACTTATGATGAGACAAGTCACAACTTTTGTGTAGAAGAAAAAAGAAAATAAATTTGATTGAGAAGGTTTAAAATAGACTCCAAAATTTAAACACTTGAAAAATTAAATGGAAAAAAAAAGAGAAATAATTTTTCTTGCAACAGTTTAGCAATTGTTGCAGAGCCAACAGATGTATTTTATTTTTTTAAACAGAAAAAGAGGGTGAAAATTTACCTTGCCTTCTGCAACACAACTACTTCAAAGATAGTCTTGAACATTAACCTGAGTATGTGCTGAATACTTTAAAAATCAGATCACTTACTGTGGCACATTTTAAGAATAACCAAAAGCATGTGAGAAAATAATTAAGCAAACCCCCAAAAACTCAGTCCTTGTTTTCCACTGAGACAATATGTGTCTGATTAAATTAGCTGGGTAAACTTCAACGAATATGTGTAATCTCCAATGACAGCACTATGGACAGCATCCTCCTTAATGGGAGACAGCAAGCTGTTCCTGAAGGAAAAAGAAGAGGCTGGTCCCTGGTGGTTACCAGCCCTCTGTTTACATCCTTCTCTTTGCTTCTTGATGCACAGGAGCAAACCCATGGCTACTCCAGCCAGAAATGTGACAAAGCTCCAGCCTTTGGAGGTTTATGCAATACTCCCCTGAGGCCCCTTGTCGGAACCCAAGACATTCCTCTGACTGCCCCAGATGGCTCGAGACCCTGGCAGGGGGCTCAGAGACTTTAGCATGGAGTCAAAGACACCTGTGCCTTTGATTTTAACCCATGGAAAAAACTACCAGCTTTGTGTGAGGATTTACAAGCCACGAGAGTTTGAGTAGAATGATAGTTAATTTGTCACAGGGTGAAAAAGTAGAATTTTGGGGTTTTAGATTGAGGGTTCAAGAGGCAAGATGGAGGAATCTGGGCGTGTCCTGTCCTCCTTGTCCTTGTTCTTGTCCTCCATCTTCTGCTGTGATGGTGGCACTTTTGGATTGGTTTAGAGTAGAGACAGACTGTCTAACATAGGTGATAGGTATTGGAAAATTATTGTAAATAAAGTATATACATAGTTCTTAGTATAAAAAACTCACACTGCCTCAAGGGCAGTCAGTGTGCCACGAACCAACCTGCCAGATAGACCTCAGTGGGTCAGAGAAAGAATGTTATAGATAAGAGAAAATAAACAGCGTTGAGAACCAGAACAGAAGAGTCTTGGCTTCTTCTTCTGTCTCGGGGCTGGGAGGAAAAGGACTTTCTAACATCTCAGGAGTCATCACAGGCAAAGAATCCTGACAGCCCCTCTGCTGTGAGCTAACATGCAGCTCTTCTGACAGGCCACCTGAGAGTGATTTACACCCCTGACCACAATATCCCCCCTTCTGGTCTTAGCATTTTAAGTGAGTGCCTGAATCCTTTGGCTACCTCCACTCTAAAAGACCCCATTCTTCCCAGGGCCTGCCTGAAGGGCTCAGGGCCATCTCAGCCCCAGTGCAGCCACAGGCAACTCCAAGCCTGCTGAGGATGGACAGATGTGCTGCAGCCAGTGTTGCAGGCCAGGGTCAAAAAAAAGCTGCAAAAGCTTTTTCCAGTGCTCTGCCATCAACACCCTGCAGTTCATTTTCCTCATGTTCTATGTCACACCTGAGTACTGTGGAACCACAGCTGCAAAGAGCTTTTTTTTTATGTGCAGGTGGAGCAACTCTTACACGGTCACCTGTTGTTGTGGTAGAAAAATATCCTCATGAATGAATTTAACCAGTTATCCCCAAACCTGAAATGTTTGTAGCTATACCACACCATGTAGTTAAATTCAGGCAATTGCTGTGACATCTCTCCAATGGGGGATGTACCTTCTCTCTAAGTCTTTCTTCCCTTCCTCCAAATATTTATGATGTCTTCTCTGTACAGGTAAATAGACTGACTGCTTCTACAAATGTAAATAGGCAACTTAAAACTTGAAATTAGGAAATTATTAAGGAAATAGATTCCATTCTGCTGAACTTAGCAGATCAAAGATAGATATTTTCGATGTCTGCACAAAGGTAAATTATGTCATGTTTTTCAAAGGGAAAGTGTTTTGATAGAACATGAGACATAAGTAAAAACTGCACAGCTTAAAATGTCCGCATTGTGGTACAGAACACAATCTCATATGGATGAGAAGTCATGGGGGAGTGGGTGGTTCTGCTGGTTATAGTTTTATATTTTAGCTGCAAAGGTTAAAAGCAAAGTATAGCAGACCTTTTTTTCTGATACAGCACCAAAATGAAGCTGTGTAGTCTTGCTCCAAAATCAAGCGGCTTCTATGCCTCCTGGGGAGCCTGAAGAACTACCTTTTAAGTTTAACTCTGGTTTTGTCATCCTAGGAATGCAGGGTCTAAACTAGTGTAATAATTTATGAAACAAAGTAAGCAATCTTTCACAAAACCCACAGAAAGAAAAGCTTATGGTTGATTTTAAGCAAAAGCATCACAAGTGTCACATCTTTATTTTAGGCTACTGCTCTCTAATATCAGGTTTATTATCTGACATCGCATATTTTTCACAGTTCTCCTCAGAGAAAGAATATATTGTAAAAGGTCTGCATAAAAACCCTGCTGTGGATCTATGAATTGTTCACTAACATCTTAAAATATAAGTGTGTGCTTTTGTATAAAAGAGGAACTAGTGGAAATATTAAAAACAAGCATAATTCTGTGTTAATATATATGTCCTTTTATATACTCCTACTCATATTTTCATGAATAAAATACACAATCAGCTTTGGAATACTGCATATTATTTCTCAGATAACACTTATTTTGTACAAAGTTGACTGTTTCTCTGAGTACTGCCTAAGTTTTTATAATTTGTTCCTAAAACATACAGTTATTTTACACTTTATGTAAGAGAAATAATGAAGACTTTCCCATATTCAGTCATTAAATGTTAAAAGAAACAGAAGGTAAGCTGTTTCTTATTTTTCATAAGATCTGGTTCAATAAAAGTCTCTAGTTGGAATTCTGGGAGATTTTTCTTTAAATAGCAAGCTTTGAAAACTAGATAAAACTTATGTATCTGCTAAAGAAGAAAGGAAAAAAGAACTCTAGGAAAATTATTGAAAATATTGTTTCTATACAGTTCAACACAGAACTGCATAGAAAAGCTGAGCATGACTGAGCTTTCAAATTTACACCAAAAACCTGGCCATGAAGGAGGGAGCCCAAACACCGGTAGCACCAAGCTTAGGACCAGCTGCTTTCTCAGTTGGGTTTTCAGTTTGGGGTGAGCTCCATGGCACCAGAGCATCTGTCTGGGCCACAGGAAGCAGAAGAAGGTCTAGGGCCAACTAACACTCCTAGGGCTGCTAGAAAAGGGCAATCAGGACAGCGCACTTCAATCTTACACATTTTTATTTTCCAGTGGTGGCTGTGAGAGAGATTCAGTAAATCAGGTTAGGCTCAAAAACAGCAACCAGACCTGTGGTCACATCTCACACAGATGGAAGAGAAGTTTTACCTTCTGAAGTGATATTGACTGCAATAGAAAGCAAAATCAGAAACAGTGAGACAGTAACTGGCTATTTATTTGCTGCTCACTACATGTTCCCTTCAGCAATTTTTAAAAGACATGGCTATGTGGAATAGGGGAAAGCTGCCTATTTGCAGTATTCTGGGGAAGAGGAAACTTCTGTGAGTGTGAATAAAGAATTTTAAAGAGCATGAGAGGAACACAGAGAGAAAGAGAGAAAGCATCTTATATGTACCAAGACCTTAAAATAGATGGAGGAATTGGGAAGACTGTTCATAAGGGCTGCAGGAAACTGCACAGAACTGGTTGGAAGTTGATACACCATTGAAATGCTGATAGACCAAAGCAAGGAAAATATATGCCCTGGCAAGATATGGTTGGCAGAAAGGGACATTTTTTGTAAGTTTCTTGGAGTTTCTTACTCTTTTTCTGCCCATCCAAGCTACATAAGACGTCATTACTATTAAGTTTTCATTGCCCTACTTTGAATTCTGGCAAAGCCTTCTTCTAGATCTTATAAATCATACTGCTTACTTTAGTTTGTGCTATGGCCAGGTCTACACAAATACCTGGTTTATAATAAAACCTGACATAAATGGTGATATCTGAGTGAATATGGAGTGTCACTGAGTTATTCCACATCGACATCAGTGAAATCATTATATGTCAGCAACTGAAGCAGGAGTAAGAACAATGCTGCTTTCACTGCTCTGTAACATTACACCTAATAAGGACTTATCATTTTATGTGATATGCAATTGATGGAAAATATTAAAGTAAGCAAATTGAACCTCCAGAATCTCTTCCATGAGGTAGTTTAATGATTAATATGAGAGCTGAAACAAGAAGGATTAAGTGCTTTCAAGACCAAATTGACTCACTGCCTTTCACACACCGGGTGACATCTTTCACTACTGATCAGTTGACTGACACCACTGACCACCACTCCATTTCCAGCTGCGACACAAAATGGGAGATGGATCCGAACTCAAAAGACACCACATAATGGCACATAGCAGCTTCATCCCTACAGGCAAGACAAGTTGGGGAATATATAGTTTTCACTAGAGCTTAGAGACAAGTCACAAAAACTAGATTAGGGATTAGATGCTCTTGATATCACTTCCCCTAACTTCAAAACATCCAGCCTTGGGAAGTGGGTACTGAGGCCTTGTCTCTCAACTCAGCCTTAACCCCAGGAGTCTTAAAGCTATGTTAACTTTATAATTGAAAATAACATTATTTTGCAAACGCAGTGCTACCCTGCTACAGCTGTATTAGATTCTATGAGTAAACTCAGCCAATGACCTGCCTATCCACCACCAGGTCCTGTTTATCCCTAATTCATCCTTACCTACTTGAGAGAAAATCTTCCTCATGTTGTCAAGTTTGGCTTTTGCTGAAGACTAAATGCTCTCTTCACATCCAGCTTTCACTGCACTCATGCAGACCCCTGTGAGGAGATCCCATGCTGATCATAATGGAAAGCTCCAAAGCTCCAATCTTCACCCTGCTCCTGCCATCCAGAGTGTGCCACAAGCCTCCAAAGCTTGGGCCCATCAGCAAGGAAAACCAGAACAAGTTGATACTTCTAACAGGGAACATTTAGACTTGTTGGGGAAAAGTGAAACAGGTGAAATAAAAGTTTAGAAAAATAAGTCTGTGCACTGTCTTTTGGAGAATTGGTTTTTCCCTCCAGTCTATTTGTTGGCTTCTTCAGCTACAATGGGCCCACACAGTCCCTAGAGAAGTCTTTTGATGTATATCACCTTTGAGCCTTTGGGCTGGGAGTTTAGTGTTCACTGCAGGCAGAATTTCTTTTCCTTTCAGAAGCCTCCCTTTTGGTGCTCAAGTTGCAAATATCCTGTTTGCTCTCTGTGTCAGGACACGAGTACAAGATACATTGACTTTGGCAGCACAGCCAAAAAAAGGTTCTTTTTCCCAAGCACTTGCTCCCACACACTAGTTCACTGCCCTTTTGTCAGTGCCCAGACAACAGTTCTGGAGACCACACTGTAAATCAGCTCTCTGAAATTATCTGAGTTACAAAATAATCTTCTTTTGCTTTTTAAACTCACATCAGTTTGGTGTGTACTGATTTGCAAAACAAAATAAACCTGTGGAACGAAGCCACCATATACAGCATGGCCATGGGGCAAGAGCCAAGGGGGTGCATCCTCTGGAGTTGTCATGCTGAGTCACAAAACCGAGTATCCTGTGATCCCACACACTCACCTTGCCCCAGTCTGCATTCCCAAGGTATCTCTGACAGAGCACACTGTTTCATGTCACAAAAGATAAAGCCGTCCTTCCTCCTCCGGTGAAGGCTTGGGCAGAGTTGGAGCATACCAGCTAGGATAAACATACCAGCTAGGGCCCTTCCGGCCCAGCACATCACTTTGAAAGAACAAGTTCTTTTAAAACAACTGGAAATTCTGTTAAATTACAGAGTTTCTTCTCTGTCATAAATTCTGTAAAGTAAATATATTCCAGCAAAAAAGATTTACTTTTTAAAAATATGAGAAACACAAGACAAATATTTGTGCCTGCAGCACAAATACTATGGTATGATTTTAATGTTGAGAATGTAGCAGCATCTTTTAAAGTTGATGTCTAGTACGGGCTGCTGAACAATAATGAGAAAAGAATTGATAAATAAGGGGGGTTGGGGCCAAATCTCAGATAATATCTTTTTCCTAAAAACCAACCAAAACTAAAACTGCCATAGACAATGATATTGGAGGGGGACAGAAATAAGTTTTAAAGATGCTATTCCCTTATTTACATTTCATTGGCAGCTGCTACCATTTCTCACCCACCTATTTTACTTGCAGAAAAAGCTGTCACTTAACTCTCTAAGGCAGAGGGAAACCAACAAGACAGCAAGAATTTGAGATTTTTGATCATATGAGTCCTTACTACAAGAATCACGTTGTTAATGTTACCTGTGTTTATGAGGTACTAACATACAGATGGTGGGATAGTTTGCTTTTCTTTGGGCTTATAATTGTTATTCTTTCCCCTCTTTTCTCCCTCTGGTACTTGCCTTGATCTTTCTAAGAACTTTCTACCTCCCACAAGACCTCTGTGTTCTTCCATTTGCACATGAAATATATGGTTGCCATTTTTTAAATCAAACTGAGTCTGGGGATTATCATGACCTGAAACACCAATAGCAGCTCTCACAGTCACACTCCATTGAACATTATTAATTTATGATCACATCTTGCTGTGCCTTAGCCACTTTCTGAATTGACTTACCACAGCAAGCCTGCCTGCTGCACAAAATACTACAAAGTAGGATAACATCCTGCTGAGACACTCAGTATGTCAGGTAATGGGAAAGTATGCCACATCTGAAGGACAGCAAACTTTTCTGCTTTCTGTTTTGACTCTTCTAGTTGTGCTTTGTAAAAGTCATGCAGGGGCACAGATAATTTAGTTCAGCATTTAGATGTTGAAATCCTATGATTTCCCTTTGATATAATTTTGTCTTTACCATGCTCCAACATAATCAGTCTTGTCTTCAAATAAAGGGTTATGAAAACAAAAAGTAATCATAAACCTTCCTCTTCTCTTAATTGTACATGAGGAAGAAAGCCACATGCAGGCTCTTCCACCAGCCAAATCCATGATTTTCCAGTACATTTGGAAGTGAAAGCCTACACAACTATATGATATTTTCAACATTGCTTTACAAATTTTCAAACCCCTTCAATAAGAAGCAACATAAGGAAAGGGCTACTTGATCATTTGTTAAACAAATATCAAAGATATGCATACTAATGCCAGAAGGAGTGCTTTCGGGTGTTCTATTTACTGAATTGTAATTACATTTGCTGTTTGAATTGGCCCTCCAAAGAATTAAAAATAAGCAGCCATGGCTTTTTATTGCTATCCAGTGTTCCCTGGTGGCTTCTCTCTGAATGTTCTGACTGGCAATTGTTCCAGGCTCACTTGTGCCAGTAATGCATTTGTTAATTAGGCTAAGAGTACTACAAAACCCACAACACAAGCCTCTTGTCAGCATATGCTGATCTAACCTCTTGAAAGGACAGTTATTTAAATAGATGCCTTTTGAGCTTTTGCTTGGGGATTTTTTTTCAAACATGCAAATATTTCTCTAAATATTAGTTATGCTGGTTTAAATTTTTATGGGATCAAATATTTGTTTAATTCTTGTTTTCCATGTTCGCTTTTCCATTTCAATGTGCTTTCCTCCCCTAATCTCCTACATGTAAAATAAGGAAGTCTTGAAAACAAACTTTTTTGACACAAGTCTAAACAGCTTACTGCACCTCTAGTTATACTTATATCAGTTCTGCAAAGACTAGGAGGAACATGCAGATTTTGCACTTTTCTGCACCAGCATTAAGAACACAAGAGCAGCACCAAAGACATGACTGAGAGCAAGAGGACAATCCACAGTGGAAGAGGACTTTCTGAAAAAACCTGCACATCAAATGGCTCTGATTCTGTGTTCCAGCCATTCAGATGGAAAGACAAAGGATGAACTTAGCTAGGCTGCCATTTCATTACTGGCTTGAGAATGATCAGGCAACACTGACTGCAGTCCATCAGTCCTTTTTAATAATTTTCACCAGTCCAAATGTTGCCACCAACATTCTAATCTACAAACCTGTTTTCACACCATTCTGCGCAACTTTTTACGCATGAAATCTCTACGTTATGGGGACATTGCTTGTCAAGAAAAAAAAAGGGAACTCAGGCCAAGAGGAAAGCTGCAGAAATTTGGTGCAGCTAATTACTAAGAACTGACACAAATATAATTTACATTTTAAAGCAAAACACAATAAAGGAATACCTTTGATTTTCCTATTAGATGATAAAATACTGAAATTGCAGTAATAGGAAAGGCAATATTAACAGATTTTATTTTAGGTGATTCTAAGCATTATTCTATGCAGATTTTTTGAAATAAGTTATTATTATTATTATTATTATTATTATTATTATTATTATTATTATTATTATTATTATTTCTTCATGCATAGTAGGATTCAGCATTTTCAATAAAGGTTTGCTTAGATATTTTCTATTTATCTCAGACAGCAGTGCTTAATGCAACATACAGAGTAAAAAGTTAGTCATCTCAGTTCAGCATATAACAACATTGAAAAAAGTGGCTTGGTCTTCCCAACAAAAATAGCATGATTCACTTGGAAGTCGAGCAACTGTGTTTGGAAAGTTCTCTGTTTTGATTATCTGCCCAAGCATGTACTCAGGGCTAGGCTGAAGTTTGATTTTTCTGCAGCTGTCCACTTCTATATTGAAAATATTTGCTTTTACCCACCTCTGGGAAGCAAACAAAAAACCCAAACAAACAAAAAAAGAAATATCTGAACAAAATCAAAGATGTATTTAAGATGGAGGAGAATTAACAGAAAGGCACTGTAAGTCTTATTTAATATATATACACACACACCTTTTCTTTTACGTACTGGCCTCAACAGATGCATAATAGAAAATACATTTTCAAAAATAAGTGTTCCATTCCTGAGAGGGGATATCAGAGCCATTCAATACATTACATTCATGAGTCAATGCAAACCGAATTTCTGAATGCAAATTTCAAAGCTCCTAGTTTTCATATTAAAAATACAATAAAATTTCAGAATGCTTACCTTGAAGGGAATAGAGAAAAACAATCCCACTGTGTTCTGATAGGACACACTGTAGACACAAGTGCTTTATGTGGCAAAATTTTTTTTGCATCACACAGACCAGTACTTCAGACTAAGGAATTTGTGAATGGTAGACTTGAATGCATAAATGGGACTAAGACCAACAGTCCTGCAAAATCTAGTGGTAAAAATCTCTAGAAGGAATTTAGAAAAACAAGGAAGACCTGTTTTGAAGACCATCTTCATAGCATCGCAGTACTGCTTATCTAGCCTTATACAGAGCAAAATGTAATCCCCTATGATGCTTTGTCACCCTTATCTCTCAGTATCCCATCAAAAGTTAACCCAGCTCAGGAGAGGACAGAGGAGAGTCTGGCTACTCTGCTGATGAAGGTGTGGGTCATTGCTTTTACATCCATGTCAGCCGGGAAGGAACAAGCCAAGCACAGCTCAGCACTCCCTCCTCAGCACTGTAACTGAATTCACATTGTACCTGCAATCACCAGGCCTCATTTTAGTCAGCTCAAGCACTGCTACACATCATAGCACTACGGCAACTGCAGTGTAGACATGCTAAAACACACTGGGGGTAAAGAAAAGAATGGGGAGGAGGCCCATGAGCAGTCCTCGCAAGACCTGTCCTTTGATAAATTTACAAAACGACATAAATGAGCAGGGATTGAGATTCTGAACTACAATGAAGCCTAGTACATTGAACATCAAAGTGTCAGCCAACTCATTAACTTGTGCTGTGAAACATGAAGCAGGAGTACAGAAAATATTTGCCTTTGCAGAAAACATTTGATGAGCATTTCACTTGAGAAAGAAGTGTTACAAATGCCTACATAATTTACTTGCATGTGTAATTTCCATTATGAGCAAGCCAGCACTGTGAAAGTATCACTAACTCTCAAAAATCTTGGGTTTGACACTTCTTGCTTAAGGCTGAATTTTAGTATGGACATGGTTTCCAGATCTTGACTTTTTCCCCCTTTTAGTCTGCTGTCAAACAACAAGGTCAGGGAAAGAAAATGATGGGGAAGTTATCTCGTAGGACATACTTTTACTTTACGAAGTTATGGAATTAAAGCTGCCACAAGTTAAATAGTGGCTCAAGCATGGCCAAACCCATAATGGTCTTAGAGCTCCTGGGGAGTTCCTCAGTCATTCTGTGATAGGGAGGAAAGGGGCTGGATTTCTGAAGTGCAGGAGATTAAATGACCCTGTGTAGGCAGAAAGGAGAGGAGACAAAGAAAATTTTAAAATGACAGTCAGGTGTCTTCTACTGTTCAGTAATGTCAAGGTGCCAATTCCAGCAAAGAGCTGCTTCTGTTCCAGCAACTTCAAGCACCTACTGCTACCCAATGCATCCTGGTGTACCTGTTTTCTCTGGTATTTATGTCCATGCATCATAAATTTTTTGTATTGTTCCCTGTCCTGTCCCCACCACGGCTCCAGGAGTTTCTGTCATCTTCAGCTGCACAGCTCTTGGTTGGTGCCATCAAAACAGAAAATAAAACCAAAACCCATCTAGACTCATTAGATTACAGAATTTAGGAAGTTCAAGGAAATTCAATCAGGGAAGTAGTAACACTTCTTCATTTCTGACTTTCTGTATGGGGACCTGACAGGTTTTCTAACTCCTGAAACCAAAAGAATAACCAAAGTCCTCCAGCACCATGAAATCAGTGAAGCTCTACTTTGCACCTGTATTTAGGGTTGATTTTTGAACAGAAAACAATTACATAGGTTCAAAAGCCTCCAAATCTGAGTAGAATAAAAGAAACTGACAGTTCTTAGCACTTGAAGCGATTTCAGATTCCCAGGTGTCATACTTAATTTCTGGCTATTTGGTGTCAGCAGTATATAATAAACCCTCAGCTAGCTGAAATCTTACAGTAGAAGTACAAAACCAGGGATACATTAGAATGGATAACACAATATTTTTCTGATACTATGCCCGTCAACTTTTCTATAAAACTTCTGTCTCAGATGGTCTTGAATAATGCTCAGATGCTCTTTTTGCACTCCAGACTCTTTAAAATAGTACCTATCCTTCACTGGATCCTATATAAAGACATACATTTTCAAACCCTTAGCTGGCACTCAGAAAGTCTTGACAGCTTTCACAATATAGTTGCAGGCTTCCTTCCCTCTTCCTGCTTTGCTCCCTCTGAGAGGTACACTTCTTTGCTCCCTCTGAGAGGTACAGAGTGGTACATCCTAATAAATTGCTAGAACTAGTGAATGACACAAATTACAGGGAGCTGTGCAGTATATTCTGACGTCCCCTCAGTGTACATCCCTGTGAATACTGTACCACTGACACTAACCAAAGCTCAGTGTACCCTGAAAAGGGCAGACACAACCACCAGAAAATTTTTAGAGGTGTCCATGAAATATTTTTATCATCTAAACATTGAAGTGAGTCTGCCAGTTTCATCCTTATTTCCCAGAAAATTCACCTCTAGTTGGTGATAAATTCTTGTATTATTTTCTGGTTTCTCCATGGAGCATTATTTTTATTTCCAGGGAAAGAAACAAGATGTAGCATGATCACCTACAGAAACAATTGGTTTGCTTTGTTTTGGTTTTTTTTTCCCCACTGCGAATTTTTCTCCATTTGCAGAGAATATATAGAGATATATAGACTGAACTAGGATAAAGAACTGGAAAATCACTAACTTGAGCCTCAAGCAGGTTAGGAGAAAGTGTAGCATGAATGGTCACTTGAAAATGATAATTTTTCAGATTTTCAGGATATATTCTCCATGCTCTTCTAATAGTATTTTCAACATGTCTATGTATTTACCACATTTTACAGCATCAGTTCTTTCTGACCTGCCTAAATCCTACCAAAATTCTCTCTATAACTTCATAAATGAAGTGGGAAAGTTTACTATTAGCAGGGAGTTTTCTCAAAACTGTCATTGGTTGAAAATCTGGAGAAAGTGTTAACATTACCAGGTGGTGAAGAATTGAAATGGTAGATGAAAACCAGACTTGATAAATGCAAAATAATATATCATGACAAGTGTGACTCTACACATAGGTATATGTAGATATTGCAATGCAGAAAAGCAATCTTGGAGTATTTTTGAATTTTCTTGTGGATGTATCAACTCAGTGTTCAGTGGCACCAAAAGAGAAGGAATTATTGGGAAAAAAATTGATAACAAAACAGCAACACTACATCATTATGCACTAAACCACAAAGAACTTAGTTTTTTGACATTGGCCATAATATTGGAGGTTCAATCTGAATATTTATGTAGCAGAACAAGGACCACTGCAGACGAAGATGATGAGAGACCCAGAATCTCTTATAAAATGGGATTGAATATTCTTGGATGCCATAGAATTACTTTAAAAAATTACTTTAAAAATCCCAACCAAACAATCTCCAATGAAATAAAATCAGACAAAAGATGGACATAAAAATATTTAAAGATGTCCATAACATGAGTGGGGGAAAATGTTTACTATTTTCTTTTAAAATAAAGAACCAGGTTGTTCCCAATACAGGAACTGGGGGTTTCAAAAAGAAAAAAAAAACAAAAAAAAAAGAAAAAAAAAAAACAAAAACAAAAACAAAACCACAAAATAATATCCCCACGCCCCAGACTCCATTCATTCCAAAAAAACTACATAGCTCTTTTGTATAGAATAACAAACAGAACAATGCACAGAATTCACCACCACTGCATGTTGGAGATGCCAAAGGTATGTATGATTTCAGAAACAAGAGCGCACATCATTGTTGCAAACTCTGTCTCAGAAAGCTCCTGTCGCACTACTGCACAGAAGTAAAGAGGTCATTCTGAATGAAAGAGCAAGCTGTACTTGGGTTGGTTTCTTATTCATTTTCTCAGCATCTGCTACTCTTACTGCCATGGATGGAACAATGAGAGTGGCTTTTGACAACTTTGTTGGTTTTGCAACTGTCAGTGTTAATCCTTTAATCTTTTTGGTTTACTTTGTCCTCCTTAAGAATATTTCACTTTATATTTATGGGCCTAATTCAAGGTTAGTGAATGAAGCCTGGTTTCTTTTGAAGTCAGTGAGAATAGTAGACTCACCTTTTCCCCTTTAAGTTGCAGAAAGCAATTCTCTTTCTCAAATATAAGTTTACATGACCTGAAGTGATGGGAACAACTCAGATTCCTAAATGTTGCTGTGCTTCTTACATTACATGCACCCCCCCTCCTGATAATACTTCATGATCCTATTGGAAACAGAGCCAAATGACACCAAGTGCCTTTAGACCTTGGGGTTCATCTTCACAGATGCCTTTTCCAGCTTCATAACTTAAGAGGATATCCAAGACAGGCTTATTTCTACAGGGACTATGCCATAATGTTTCAGATAATCTGAATCAGGATGTTATTTGCTTTTATACATTTATTATATTGATAACCAGTTATTTCAAAACTCAGCCAAAGATGCCATTCCTCTGAGAGATATGATATCAGCAGGGCAGCTTTTTTTTTATATATTTGAACTTCCAACATTGTCTCTACTCTCAGTTAAAAGTAACTTTCAGGTTTTGCAAAACTATTAAATACGTGGTTTGTATTTGGGTTTAAACATGTGCCTTGCAAAAGTTACATGCACTGCATGTTTTAGGAACATTGAGGAAATTGCAGTAGGATTTGTAGCAAGCTAAACAACATTCCTACAAGAGTTCTTAAGAACAATTTGACTAACCTGCAAATTCTATTATATTATGTCTCAATCACACCTTCTCTAACTAAAACTGCGTTCAAAATTTTCCTCATAGCTTCTATCTCCTTATTCCAGAAAATGAAAGGAGAACTTATAGTATACATAACTTTCTCAAGCAAAGGCACAAATTTACTTTACTGCAAATTTCTTCTCTACAAGAGACATCTTTTTGTTGTTATTTTACAGTCTGGGTTTCCAAATCTATAAATAAGAGGAAAAAAAACATTTGGATATTTTTCAAGCAATTGTCAATCTCTTTTAGGGAATTCTCTTCAGATCAAAGTATTTTCTTTTAATATTCCTCACCTGAACTTGGATCTGTGCTTCTTGCTTAGAGGCATGAGTGCCATCTATAGAACAGTCACAGGCAGATATTTACTTGAGTGTTGAGAAATAAACGAGAGTTTGTGCCTGCTGTCCCAGGAGAGAGTTTTGTCCCTTTAACAAAGAGCTCTCTTGCTATTCTGTTTATGTGCACAACACATTCAGTAATTTTCCACAAGTGGAGATTTAACATAAGTAAACAAGTGTCATTACAATTTTAAGCAGAGAAGGAATCACTGACAGAGATAATGATATTGATATTTGTTCAAAGACTGTGATGATGTTTTAATTTAAAATTAACTGTATATGTCTGGTGCAGCAGCTGAGGTGCAAGTATTTAGTATAATGGGAAATACATACTTTTTTCTGCATTAAATCATGAAAGAAAAAAGAATGAAAACCAAACAAATAACTCCCACCCTACTCTATTAATTCCCTTCCTCTAAATAAGAACATTTTATGATGGGTTATTTATACAATGATTTTCCTTTGATCTTCCCCTCTAGTATTTAATAAGATATATAGAGGTATTGAGTATTTTAGTTCCATCTCTATCATAAAAGCTTTCTTCTCTAATCCGTTTCTTTCCTTGTTTCCTTTATGTCTGATGGTAACCACTTTTTCATGATGAAAAGGATTTTAATTGAAGCACTAGGAATAAATTTGTAATCCTTTATATGAAGTCTTTCTTCCTGTTATGTATCTTTAAGTTGCAAATATATCCAGCTTGTAATTTAAAACATAATTGTGGGGTTTTTTATGGAAAATACAGGCATGGAAAGCAGAGGGCACCCTATCACATGCTAAGTCCCTATTACAAGAAAATATTTTTTTTTAAAGGGAGAGAAGAGAAAGAGAAGAGAAGAGAAGAGAAGAGAAGAGAAGAGAAGAGAAGAGAAGAGAAGAGAAGAGAAGAGAAGAGAAGAGAAGAGAAGAGAAGAGAAGAGAAGAGAAGAGAAGAGAAGAGAAGAGAAGAGAAGAGAATGAAAGGAACAAAAAAGAACTCGCTTACGTCAATCTAAAAAAATCCATTTGTGATCACAAATGAAACATTTCCAATCTCATAATGGGTAGATTGCTCAGTTTTATTACCAGCCATGCAAAGCAAGACCTCATCAAAAGAAGCACTATGCAGAGGTCCCATCTTTCCATTAAAATAATTTCAAAAAGCCTTTTTTCCCCCTTTTTCCACTGAAAGAATCCATTTTGCAAGATGATTTAGCTCAAAATCTGCTGGGAGTAACCCTTGACATAAAGTCATATTGTGTTGGAGTTTAGTCCTAAATTCATACATCAATTATTTACTGTCAACGCAGATTGTATAAGTGTAGAAAATTACTAGGAATGATATTTTCTCTCAGGCAGAAAGAATGTGATACAGCGGATACATCCCACCTAATGTGCTGTCCCACTGTCCACAGGCCAGAATTATTTATGCATTAGAAAACACTGTGCCAGGGCAAAAATAAGAGGGGAGAGAGAGAGACAGACACATTATTTTAAACCTTTCATAACATCCATAAATATTTCATAACAAATAAATAAAGAATGTTGGGCTTGTTTGGAGGACAGCTGTAGCTGCATGGTTCAATGCTTTGCAAAGCTCCAGAGACCCCACGCTTACCCCTCAGTTAAGCCCCCATTTCTTTTTAATCATCCACTTAGTGCATTGTGGGTAGGGGAGCTCTCCAGGTGAGTTGAAAAGCTGGAGGTTATGTATGTGAATACAACTTTTTATTTTAGATTGTTAAAGCAAACAGCAGAGGTGAGTTTCTCTTTAATACCCTGTTCAGTGCTTTTGCCTTCTGTCATTGCAATTTTTTAATATATCAGGGAAATGGCTCCTTTGTCCCCAGCATTATTAAAGGGTTACTGTACTTTTTTATTTTCCTTTTTAAAAACACACCATTTAACAGGTTAGACATACATTTCATGTAGAAAAATTATCTTTAAACATAAAGGGGTCATAAAAATATTAAAAGAAATGTAATTATATGTTTCTGCATTGCTATAGTTGAGTCCACGACTGGACTTTAGGAGATTCATTTCTTACTTTGGGGTGACAGTTTGAGTTCTTGCGCCTCACACCACTGTAATACACTCATTAATGGTGTACATGGGGTTTGAAGCATATGAGAAACAGCTACCCTACACTGAGGGGTAGTGTCCTGCTTAAAATTCCTTCTATGGGGAATTAATAACAGACTCTTGATTTAGCGGAAAAACTGAAAAAAAAATTAATCAGAACATAAGTCTGGATTAGATCCAATTAATTTTAAGCTCTCAGAATTGCATTTCATTAGATTATTTGTTATATTGAATGAAGTTACACCATAGTCTCTGGAGACACCTTTAAGTGACATGTCATTGCTTTGTGTAGTATTTTTTTGATTGCTTCACGTCTTGGTACAGCCCCAGAAATTTATGCCTTCCATCCACTAAAGGTGACTGTGGAAAGCAGCATGCAAATGTTCTGTACTGGCTGATTGTAGAGGCTCCTTAAGGACAAGAACTGGCTCTGGAGCCAGAGCCTACAGAACAACATCATTCCCCTCTTCATGGCATGCCACAATGTGTCTCCTGAGCTCTTCTGAGGTCTGACCAGTGTGAGACTGTGACTTGACATGCAGGTCCACACAGCTCTGAGTCAGGTTTTGGGAACTTTTATTTACTTGGGGGAATGCAGAACCTAAGTTTTGCGCCTTCTAAAAAAAAAGTGTTTGCTAGCAGAAGATAAAGCACTTCGAAGCTGCTCTTGAGCCTATCCAGAAGGGTGCAAAGGGCCTGAGGCACAATGTTGAATGCCACCTTTCATCCCTGAAGTGACATGCTGCAGGATCTCTGCCCCTCCAATGGTTTCTATGCGAAGAATTCTGCAACAATCCTAACTTGACCTCTCTGGGGTTTCCACCACTGTCATTGAGGACTGGCTTTTCTGTACTGTGAAAGAGGAAGGATAGATACTTTCTTTGGCATCCCGTTGGTGCGGAAGGTGATGTCCAGACCTTTCTGCAGCATATTTTGTGATTGCAATCTACCCAGCCTCAGTGAGAAGACTTGTGGCCTACATCTTCCTACAAAACTTCCTACATCCAAAGAGGTGAAGCTATAGGCAGAAAACTGGAAATTGCAATTTGTGAGGTGCATTTACAGGAACATTTACCTGGTAGCAGAAGGTGGTTGTGATGTTGAAGGATACTCAGCAGAATATGAACTGGCAGCAAATATGTTCACAGTAGTTTTGATCTGCCTACACAGATGCTGACAGATCCCAGAGTGGACAAATCCACAGAAGTGGAATATCGTGTTCAGGACATCTCATTGACAAACTGGGGTGAGACCACAGAAGTGCCACAAACACCAAGCATCACTCTGGAGGGACTCACACACCAAGGAGAATCCTAGCTGTCCTGTGTAAGACAGGGTGTAGACTGGCACAAAACTAAATATTCATTTGAACCAGGGGATTAATACCAGTTTTAAAAGTATTACAAACTTGTCTTTGTAGGTGGATTCTCTCTGTAACAGTGTATGAAGAGTTTTTCTAGAAATTAACCCTTAACTCACTGAATTCAAAGCCTGAGTTCTGGTTATTGTATCTTCTACTTCAGCTCATTGAATCATACTAAACACCTGTCAGTGAGCTGAAGAGACCATTACCTGCTTGGAGGATTAAACCTGGCCCCTCCTTATTAACCCTCTGGCAGAATAAGGAGTTTCCATATTGTGCTTGCAGCTTCTCTGTGGGCATTTGCAATGCTACCAGCAGCTAGATTGAACCCTGGACACTGAAGTGGGGACAGTTTTCCAAAGATAGCAGCAACAGTGCTACAAGCAGAAATAAGATGACCCTTCAACTTATATTTAGTATACTTTTCTATATACCTCTAGAGATTGTGTTAGCCACTTCAGCCAAAAACTGAATATTTAGAGGCCAGTTAATGAAAACCAGGATGAGGGAAAAGTGAATCCTCTACACTAATAATCCTCCAAAAGAGTAAGAAGGTTACTCGGTGTTATAGTGATCCCTAGAAAGGTAATAAATTTTCAATGGAAAATCGGGTGTGCATAAAAAGACAATTAAAAAGAAAAAGATAAAAAAAAAAGCTGGCCCTACCTTCCTAAATGTAAATATTCTGAAAAATGGATGCATATTCCTACTTCAGTGAATTACTATTTGTCTCTTTTTTTTTTTAGCTTTTAACTAAGAAATTATAGCCATCCTTTGATGGAGTTTGTCCTTTATTTTATCAAACTACCATGATGTTCTAACAAGCCTTTGCATTTAAGACTCATTATAGTTCATGATCTTTAAGAAGAACGAGACAAAAGGGTGTAGAACAGGTGGTGTTATGCTTCTTTTTTTTTTCTTTTTTTTTTTTTGTATTAACAGAGTTTTCATGCCCAGAGTACAACATAATATTTTAAAAGTGATCTACATTTTAAGATGATCTGAATGCTCTGACATCAAGAGGAAATCTTTCTTGAAAAAACCAAAGACAATTTGAAAGACTTTCCTAACTTTTTGTGTTTGGTTTAGCTTTTCTTTTTGGGGAGAGAAGGTTAGAGATCAACAGACTTTTCAACAGCAACCAAATTGAGAAGATTGTTAGACAAATATGTAGAAAATCCCTATTCTAGAAGATTAAGAAAAGAGCCTTTTGCAGTCTATATATTTTGTTAGATTTCCTACATTTTCACCAGAATGAGACTAGGTATATCCCCTTTAAGAAAGAACAAGCAAATTATACCCTACTCTCTGCTGCATGGCATTGTAATTCTTATTTTGTGCTTTCTCAGTGAAGAGAAATGGTGTTGAAAACTTTCAAATACTCTTCATAATTTTCACAAATGGAGGAAATTTGTGTTCTTTGCTGAAAAAAAAGAGGAAAAAAAGTGATTATTTGTCTAAAAATCACTGTGTTTGCGTTTGCTTGTTAGTTCAAATATTCTGCACATACTCCCTCTGGAAATGCCTTCTGATAGGAGAAACTGATTGGAGACTGAGGCACCAATTTCAGAAAGCATCCTTAATTCCAACCAGCAGTGCAAGACCCCATCAAAATGTAAATGTGATCCTGAACTTGGATATCCTTCTGTTTCTTCCTTTTGAATGAGGGACACAGTGGTGATCTTCAACAGACAGTGCTTCTTCAGAAACTGGCCAGCTAAGTAAACTGACATTTTTACTGGATTATTTTAGTTTAGTCTTAGGGCTGAATTAGAGGAGTAATTTTTTGTCTCCTGCTAAACTGTATTAATTATTTTCAGGAGAAAAATAAGGAAACAAAAGCAATAAATACAAATGAATACAACACATGTCTGGCCCTGATATTAATTAACAGAAAAATAATGGAACACTTCTAATTTCATAAATAATATTAATTTTTTTATTAAAGCTTTTTCTTGGCAATAATGTAAACTTTGCTGTGCAATCCCAGCATTTTGCAGACAAGTATGGTAGTTTTATTTCTCTTGCTTGTATACAGATGACCTTCAACTGAGACACAAGCAGAAAACTGAATTTTTTATATATAGAAGCTCATGAACAAAAGGTCTTTCCTTGGTATCCATTTTCACAGGACCCATGCATTTAAAATACTGTAGGCTTCATTTCATTTTATGCTGACTGAGATGTTTACTATTGTCATGCTATTAACCTTGCTTTACAAAAGCTTTTATAACATCAGTATTAGAGTTTATTACTAGTCTTATTTGTGATATACAGTTCATGGCCTTATTAAAGAATGTGTCCTGCCCTTGGAATTCCCCCGTATCAGGTAAATAAAAAGGCACTTTTCTCTCTTTAAACAATCAAATAAAATCACAGACGCATGGGTTTTCTTTAATATCGCCTTTACAAAAAGAAGTTTGAGGAAAATTTGGCTTGTCAGAAAACTGTTCATGTGATACAAATTATTTGTAATTAAAATCTGGCCCATGAAGTCAACAAATGACAAATATTACTTGCTGTTTTTCCATTTCACTTGAGTTAGTTGATGTCAGTTCCCAATGGATAAATTGCCACATCACTTCAGAGTTAGAATGTTTAAAACTTCTCTTTGGATATATAAACCAAGAAACACAGCAAGTGTGGGGAATTTATTACTTTTCAAATGTGTGCTATAAGAAAGCTTCTGGGCAGCTGGTTTGACAATCCTTGAGTTCATGTTATGTTTTGATTGGTGTAAAATAGTCATGAAACTTGAAAAAGTAGTTCTGTTTGAACCTTGAGGAGCACAGTCAATAACAGGCCTGAAATGTTTTCAAGAATATTGCCAGCCTTCTGGATGATTCCTGCCTATCACAAAGAGTACATAATCAGTAGTTTTGGTACTCAAGGTCATCCACAGAGCAGAGTTTAATCCCCTCACCATCAAGGGCATCAGCTTTCTAATTTCTTATTTTTACACATCAGCCATCACTCCAGGATGCCAGACCCTCCATGTGCTCTACACTGAAAAGAATTGGCAGAAGAGTTTCACATTTAAGTAACACCATCTTGAGGCACCATGACTGCCTCAATGTTTTTAACTCTACTTAGATAGAATGATTTTCCCATATCCTTCTCCAGGAACACTCTTATTTTGACCATGGAGGAAATTTACTTCTCCAAAATGCTTAGATTTTCCTCTCTTGAATGTTTTCTAATCCCACTTCAAAATGGCCATCATGCATGAGAACATTCCCATATATTTTTAATACTGTTCCTTTAGTCTTTGGCTTTAACCCACTGCCTTTAATATTTCTACAAATTTTCTATTATGTATAGGTCGCATATGAATCTGGTTTACTCTATTCATAATAAAGCTCAGAATCACTTTCCTTATGACTTCTTGTCTACTTGAAATCAAATGTAGCACTTATAGAGAGGAACTGTTGGGTTTCCTAGGATTCAGGAGACCACTTGTCTATCTGAATATGACAAACCACTGACATTGGACGTGTGTAGAGATGAGCAAAATTTTATATTGTAACAAAATCCCTTTCAATTCCACCACCAAAGATGGCAAGTTGTAGTCTCCATTTCCTCCTTATGTGCTTCCTATGACAATTTTATTATGACTAGAAAATAATGGAGCAAAAATAACATGTGCTCTCGAGTCTCGCCTAGTCCAAGTTTTGTAAGTCACAAATGACCTCTGTAAGGGTAAATGTCACAGGCCTTGGCTCAGGTTAACTAGTTCCTTTCCTTGCAGCTCCATAGGGGAATTACCTTTTCCAGTGCCTGCGTTACCTGCCACAGAAAATGTTGACTGCCTGTAATGATGGATTTGTGACTACAACTTTCCATGCCACTGAGAAGTACTCATGAGCTTCACACAAGGGTACCTACTGGGAAATTAGCAGAAAGGTTTAAATATGGTCAGTTTGGATTTTTCCTGAGCTATATAAACTTTTTTTACAGGATAGTGTCTCTCTTTGTTCCTTTTTTTGTTTTGTTTTTGTTTAGAAAAATAGCACTAAAAATAATGGTAACACAAGAAAAACTGAGATGACTGTTCATAGTAAGTTGGACCAGGAGCTGTGATATCTTTCATTTGACCAATTGATAAAGCTGGAAATTTTTGACAAGTTTCCCGATTCTTGTCCTCTTGCCTTGAAGACAAACCTAAAAATCTTGTACATTTGGCAGTTTGACCAGTGTTTCCTAACTGTAAAAACTAGTCTTAATATACATTGCTTCTATTTAGAAACTTTATTCTGCCTGTGTTCTTCAGCTGTCAAATATGCAGTAAACTACTGAGACTTGCAATTTCATTTATAGAGTATGTGAACTGTTCCCAAACGCCATAATAGGATAATTTAGCATTTTGGTGTAGTGTTCTTCGTTTGTCTAGAGGGCCAGCTGGAGTAGTTGAATGGCAACACCCTTATTTTGGCACCTTTTTGTCATTTAAACACATGCAATGTTGTGGGCAAGGAAATTTTATGTTTAGAATAACAGAAGTCAGACTTCTTAAGATTTTAAATAAAAGTGCTGTAGGCTTACATTTAAAACTAAACCCAAAAATTTTAATATGAATCTGAAATTCACAAATTAAAAGGGAAATTGTGCCAGTAACATCTTGTGTGCCAGTATGGATTGTTTTCTGAAGAGAAACAATACAAAAAATCATGCATCTTGAATACCACAGTAATTTTTCTAAACAAATGTGATACATATATATACACAGTCTCCACTGATTAATCCAGAACAGTATCAGCCACAATTCAGATCTGGACTAGTATGATATCTGAGAAATATCCATTTCCCAAAAAAAATCTGTAATTCACAGAAATATCTATAAAATTTTATAATGTAATTTCAAGCTTGATTATCAACTTTAAAGTCCATTGAGGACTTCGGTGAAAAAAAAGATACGTTTCAGATTATTTTTGCTTGAATGCAACAGTATTTTCTGATGTATTCAGGGCTTATCCTAAAAATTAATGATCTACAGAGAATATTCAATTAAACCAATTTTTTTTGTGTATCTTAGCTATCTAATAAAAGTATCTCAGTTGAGAGGATGTAATGAATTGAATACAGGTGAAAAGTTATTTTCTTTTAAGCATATAAAAAGGATAATAGAATTCATACTTTGCAGAATTACCTCATTTGTGGTAAATACAAGACTGTCAAATAAACCAAATAACTTCATTTTACAGGAAATATTATAGTAGGCTTAAGGTGTAAGATTCTGATGCTTTTTAGAACTAAATTACACCCAAACTTCACTGCAATTTTTAAAATCAATGTTTAATTCATAGTAAAACAGTAGGGTTTTTTTTAATATAGAAAGGTGGACTACACTTTATTCAAATAAATGTGTGGGACAAACATGTTTAATTTGCTCAAGAGAAGGTGTACAGAGACAGAGTGAAAAACTAGAAAGGCAACTGGAAAGCTGAAAATTGTTTTGCAATGAGAACATGCTACTGAATCTTTAGAATCATAAGTTCTTACATGTTCCTTTCAAAACAATGGACTCATAACTCCATGCACTAAAGAAATGCGCTGTCTTTGCACCTGCAGAATATGATTTTACAGTGCTTTAGGCTTTACATAAGAAAAGGGGTTTGTTTTTTTTCTGAAGATACACAATGTCTGCAACGTCTCAGGTGCATTCATATAGCTTAGGCGCAAAAAGAACTCAATTCTGCTGGTGAATTGAGAAAAAACTCCATTATCCCAAATATGGTTAGTATCAGTGGAATCAGAAATGCTCTCACCATCAGTGAATTTTGAACCAGTGGAGATGAAAGCAAGGTATGACAATCTTCCCTGGTTTAAGGTACATTTCTGCTTTGCTGGAATTCCATCACTCTGTGATGAATCTTTGTCAACCATGTATGTGCTAGAACTGCAGCAACAAAGCAAAACACTTTTGTCTTCTTTGGTGTGCAGAAATATTTTACCATCTAAAATTATTAAGAAAACATTCTTCACTGTGTCATAACTTGAAACCATATTGTAACAATACTCAGCAGTTTTTCTGCTGCTCAAATCTTTGCTCTGCAGTCTCATTTCACACACTATTGCAGTTTTCAAGATGGGGCTTCCTTTGAATTCAATTTACAAAGTCAGTCAAGTCCTCTCCCTCAATATGCAATTTTCTATAGTGAAGGCTATGGAAAAAAAAAAAACAACCAAAACCACCAAAACTGTAAATGTCCAATAAAAAATAGGTTTGTCAGTCAATGTATTTCACCTATTTCATGTACTAAAATACCATGCCAATGTACTAAGACTCCATTTCAGCTTGTGTGAGTTACTGGAGCTGTATTGTGGTCAATGGAAATGCACTTACCATGACTGATGACATCAGACTTTTTTTTAATGTTGTATAGATTCAGTGAGTGTTCTTTTTTTTTTTTTTTTGTGTGGATCTGTAACATGGTGTTTAGGATATTATTTGTTAAAAATAAACATCTCAAAATTTCCAACAATCCTATCAGGTCTGGTCTTGGCATTATTTTCTGCTGAAAAAAAACCCCAAATAATGGTAGTGGGATTCATCCACTGCCTGTGATGTGAGACCAAGATCTTGCACAGATGTATTACGTGGTTTCAGTTGTGCTCTCAGAGTAGCCCCAGAGACAGCGCAGCTGTAAGGAATGCAGTTTGTCATGAAGCCAGGGGCACTGCTCTTTTCCCTTCCACAAATCCCTGGATTTTGCACTGCACAAATCCAAATTTTTTTTTTTTGTTATTCTCTCCTTCACTTATCCCAGCTCACTGGTTCTGCACAACAAAAACTGTCACAAGGTCATGTTAGAAAGTCTTTATCAGAAAATGTAAGAACTGACCAGTTTTATTCCAGTGTTTAAAAAATACATTGTGCTCACATTATGAGTCACTACTGATTTTTAACTTCTCTTGCTATAAGTAATGCTAATTTGACCACAATGCAAAATAAAATTGCTTATGAAGATTATCTTCATAATCTCACTCTGAAAGTAGTAAGTCAGGTCTTGGAACAAAACTTTCAGAAGGACTCTCTCTTAAAAGGTTGAAGAAGAGAGAGAGAGCTGTTCCAGCATGACTGGGTGTACATAGTATGGAAAACTGGAGCCAGAACTGTTAAAAGTGGTTACATCTAATTCAATACTTGGTGTTAGAAAATTGCAAAGAAAAGACAGTAGGTTTAATTAGCCTAACACAACTAGTTTCACCCTCTCCTCATCTTAGACCTGCATCCTCATTAAAAAATTAAATAGCTTTATGTCCCTTACAGAGGTTTTATTTTGATGGATTCCTCCAAAACCAAAAATATCAGTAGAATGGACATTCATCATTCCTAGACTGCTCTAATTTTCACACTCTAGTTTTCAACTTGCTTTTATATGTATATGTGAATGATCTGCCCAAATATTCTGCTGAATACATACTAATAAACTACATTAGTATTTGCATACCATATGCTCACTAAGGGTTTAATTACAGTTTGTTCCACAAACAAGTATTTTTAAAAAATTAACATATGTCAGCTAATTATTTTTCCTGACTTATTTACTTTTTCATTTTGCTTCATTTTTAATTTATACAAGAACTCTTTGTGGCCTTGTTTCATTTTCCAAAGAATGATAATAACTAAGGCTCTAATACCTCAAGCACTCAGGCAAATCCTTTAGTTTATCCACCCGAGCAGTCATCAAAGATTTCTATGTACAAAGTAAGAAAAGTTACACATGAACATAAATTTTTCCAGTTTAGATGATGAAACATACTCATATTGCACAAACTACACCTTACAAAAATGGGAGATTAGCCAGAAAAAAAGCCTCCACCACTCTGCCATAGCAATCTCAAATTACATTTGTTTGGCATGACTGTACAGAGGTACATCACTCATGTTCCTTTCACATTCCACGTGCTCTTTTTAGAACACATTCTCACGTAGTCATGAGGGCCCATACTAAACACACAAATGCATGCTTCATATATTCCAAATATTGATTGGAAGATAAAACTGATATGCATATGGCTGCTCACCAGGCTATGACAACAAACCTGACTAGTGGAGTACCAAACAGCCAACCTCATCGGGCCCTCAGGACATTCAAGTCTTGCAGGCTCACTCATATGGCTCAACAAGCATACTGACAGATCCTTTCAGATTATGTCATTACTCTAAAAACCAGGGCCCTGGGGCTCACAGGACTGTCAAAGAAGTTAAGGACAAATAATGTTAACCCATATTTAATTTTTTTTTAAATTTCACGGAACAATTATATTTCATGTGAAATTTCTTCCCCATCAAATGCCGAAAGAATTCACAGAGAGTGAATTTACAGTTCTCACACTGAAAATCACATGTAGAACAGGTCTGCGTGACAACGACTGCTCTTTGGATTACAATATCTTGATACCAAGGATATGCTCGCAGCTCATGCAGAGGCAACCGGGGAAACCCAGGAACATGCATCTGAAACCAGCTTGAATTTCAGCACAGCCTTTCCAAGCTCATCCAGGTTCCTTCACACGTACTTGCCAGGTAGCTTGGCTTCAGTTATTTGAGCTTCAAACCCATGCTTGAATTCCCATGCACCCTCTGTCTTTAGTACCTGCTTCTACAATCAACCTCGGTCAACCCCTTTTCTACAATCATGCAGGTAAATCCAGAAAGAGTAATCAAGTGTGTTGGAAGAACCTCAGTCAGGTGCCTAAAGGGCAACTCCCTTTAAACTCCCTTTCCACAGCAGTATCTGCTGCCACTATCTCGTCTGTTTTTAAGGAACCCCAGATAAGGTTTTTCTGGGGTGGGTAAGCACTGCTGCTTACAAAATACACAAAGCTTCTTCTTTTTCTCATCACCAATTATGGCAAGACATTAAGAATGGCACCTAAAGGAGAATCTAATGAAGACCTAGAATAGCCAGCCTGGGGGTATAGAGAGACATCCCAGAACAGGTTAGACAAATAGCTGTGGCAAACACATGGGTAGGAGTGCTTGCCTTGGTGCAGAGACTAAAATAGAAAGAGCCCCTCAAGATGCATTTTTTATACAGGTCTGTGTAGACACCATATTTTGCACCAAACCTTTTCCATGACTTTCTGTCATGCTGGAAAACAGGGATGATACTCTGGAGAATTTGTGTTGCAGTATAAACCCATTTTGTATCATCCATTATCTGGAGAATACTTGGACTCTCCTCTTCATGGCAGCCTTTTGCATATCTCACCTTATTATTACCTTTTCTCCCCCATCTTTTCCTCTTCAGCTTTAACCCTGACTGCTTCAGCCTTCCCTAGTCAGCTTTTTTTTTTTTTTTTAGCTCATAATTTTTGTGTCTCTCCTTTCCACTTACTGTAATTGACCATCTTTCTTCAATGTAGAGTCTAAAGGTATCACAAGGTTCAGGACCTTTCATTTTCCCAAATAAGTAAGATGATCACATAGATTGCATTTATGATGCTGTTTACCCTCTCTCAATAGGGTACCTGCAGGCCACGGTACTGCTCCCTCATGCTGTGGTTTCAGTGTCCCTTGCAGCATTTCCCACAGAAAAGCCAATTGTGTTAGCTGCAAGCACAGCTGATAATGCCTACATGGGTGAAAAATCTTCCTACCTGAAAAATAGAAAGGATTTCATATCAGATTTTTGAACTTGCTCAGATTATTCCAATTTTATTCTTATCTTTAAACATTCAAAGGCCCTCAACTATTTTTATGTAAGGAGCTTATTCCCTCTATGAAAACGAAGCTGTTATTTAAAGAAATGAATAAAACAGAATTCATCTTTGGTCTCTAGAGAAATCAATTCTTTAGTACTTTTTATTACTATTTTATACATTTTTTAGTGAAATATATGAGTATAATGTAGGTTTTTTTTCCAGGATATTGGGAAACAATTCATTTAATGTAATGCATTTAATGCAAACACTGTCCTAAATAACTTGAAAGAACTCTATACAAAAAAAGAATCTCTATTGCACTTAGTAGGGAAAAAAAAGCTGTAAAGATAGTGTTTCAACAATAACTGAGAAGATTGACACATCTGGGCAATAGGAAAAGAGTGCAGAACATAAAATATTTATCTTTTTGCAAAGTTTATTTAATTTTTGAGTTGTAAAAAGAATGGAAGCTTATGAAGCAGTGAAGTTTAAATTGTTCCAAAAGGTAATCACTTCATAAGAAGTATTTCAGTCATATTGTGATAAGGAATAAGGAACAGAAAAACACTGAAATACACAGAAAGGAGAGAAGAATTTAAAGATAAGAAGTCTGAGTTTCTCCTTTTTACCAGCTGGAGCACAGGATATGCAAAGGAGCTAATTGCAGGCCTCCAATTATGGAGTCCATTCAGGCCTATTTGAAGCTAAGAAAATCTATACAGTAGTAAGAAATACCAGAGGGCTGGAATTTGAGCTGTTTAGCTTCTGGTGATTGCTGGAAACTGGTGTTGGGATTGGCCAAACCCTAGGGATGTACTGATCACTGTGGCTGCTACCTCCATAAGGCTGATGAGAAGAGACCTTCTAGTTCCCAGTCCCAAGACAGGCTACAAGACCTCCAAGGACATTTAAAGCAGGGCCTGTTGAACGTTAAGAATCTCAAACTCTTCTGGGCTCAGTGAACACCTCTAATATATTGTCCCACTTGAGCCCAGGATTGCTTTACATAAGACTGTTGGAACTTCCCAGCTATGAAAAATTCTACAGGAGAAGCCCATGCAGAGGAGAATTTCTTCATAGAAGCACAGTCAAAGGCTGCAATAGCAATGACAGTCACACTAAGAAAGGTTTGAGAAGTCTAGCAGAAGCAGGAGAAAGAAACAAATTACAAATCAAAACTGGTTTGCTGAACCTTCTTCACCACCACAAGGAATTATAAACTACTAGAATAAAGTTGCTGGAATATCATAGATGCAGACCCACCAATCTGGAGTCTAGAGGGCACATTATACATAAAGCAGTCTGAAATATCTCCATATTTGACCCCTAGGAGAACTAACATATTATGGAATGTATTGTGAACCCTGACACAATAAACTGAAGTGGAATCATGTGTTGGGCCTTTATTAGGGCAGGATAGACAGGCAAGAATCACAGGAAGTTGCAAAGAGATACAGTGGCACCAAGGTTAAGCAGCCAGAGTGCAGTGAGCAAACAGTGTGCTGTGTTGCATCCTAGAGCTGTGTTTAAATTCCCTCCACATGCTGTTTATGGACCCTGAGCAGGAATCTCTGGACTATGAATTGTACTGCACGAGCCCTGCATCAGCACAGGGGCTGCAGAGTCTTTTCTAGGTGAGGTCATACCTGGCCATACTGTGTGTCTGGGGTCTGATAAAAACTGGGCAGAGATTAACCAGGTCTGTCCAGTGACCCATGGTGATTGCCAGCTACAACTTGAATGCTAATTTTTTCCCTGGTTTTACCTTTTCATTACACAATTTTGCTTTTCCTTCTTTTGGAGATTGGAGTCTTCCCTATACCCCATCTGGTTGAAATAAACATACAGATTACCAAGCTGAAAAGTTTGATCTGTACAGGGTTACTCATTTAACTGTATTTTGTCACCTTCACAAAAAGTGGAAGCTGGGGCAAATTAAGGCAGTCCTATAAATTTCATGCTGCAGCCTTACAGTTCACCATGAGGCACAAGTGAGATGCCTGAACTGCAACTTTCATAAAGCACTGCAGCAGATGCAACAGAGTACAATTACTGATACCTACCTCCAAATAATAATATTTGATGTGATTTGACAAATTAAAATATGCCAAAATAGAATATTTCCATTCTATAAAAAAAAAATTATTGGAAGGATCTGGCTATTGAACACAGAAGAACCTCTAATTTTTTTGTTTTTTGGCAAAAAAGTTTTCCCATCCTGAGCTTATTAGAAATTGCAGTTATCTGTTTCTCATGTGAAAAATAAAAAATAAGAAAAAACCCCAGTTTTTCTGATCATTTCTGATACTGTTATGAAAACATACGTGGTAATATTTCAATCACTTATGGCAGTTTGCAATGCTGCTTATCTTTCTTTGCAGTGTAAACATCTAGTTCCTAATTTCCATGAATAGGGTTAGCACCCTTAGATTGCTGGATTGAGATCAAAACCAACTTGCTCTTCTGAAATATTTCTTAAAATGTGACTGAAGATCTTTAATTGCTAATTTTCAGTCAGCATCAGAAATCTGATTTGTCCTCCTTATACCTCAACTTCTTATTGACTTTTAGGTGTTGACTTTCTGTCACTGAAAGTACTCTTCTTCTTTGCAAGCTCCTCCTGAGCCGCTGAATCTCTTAAATCAAATCACAAGATTTTTATTTTCCTATATGCATTATGCAGGTGCATAACTTCATTCACCATTAACAGTGGGTTGATTTTAGTTGTCATTGTACTTAAAACATTTACTTGATGGAGATCTGCTTTATGATCAGACTGATTTTGATTTCTTTTAGAAAAAAACAAAGCATTTTTTTCTTCCCACCCCAAGGCTTAAACTTGCTATGGCTCTCTTCAGCATTCTTTCATAAATTCTTATTTCTTTATTTCTTGAAAACAATTCTAAACCTTTCTGAATTTCCTTCAACTATGTGTCATCTCCACTCCAATCTTTTTTTTTTAACAGCAAAACAGAAGCCAAAGTAGAGCAGCAAGAAAAAAGCCAGAATAAATTAATAAAGTGTTTTGTGGGTATATAATTTTCTATTCAATACCATTTCCCAAAATATATCACAGATATGGAGAGTGAAGTGAGTCTGAATCAAGCTGAAGTCTGTCACACCACACATTAAAGTTCTAGTAAAATGATGTAAAATTTGATAAAGAGCATAAGAAAAGCTTGAAAGAAAAAAATAATACACAATGAATTAAAAGTTAATGGAAGAAATAAAACCTTTGAGCCCCAGAGAGTTTATTGGGGGTAGAAGGAGAGAGGAGAGAAAGGAAGAGAACAAAAGATAAATAAAAGATTGCAAGGGGGAAGGAAAATGGTGCTCTGCTTTCACTGGGAATACTTAAATGCCTCACAAGATGAGCAGAGCATTAGGATATGAAAACCTAAAGGGCAATATAATCCCAAAGGGGAGGACTAGTTTCAAAAGAAGGTTTATTAAAACTTAGCTTGCTTTGCATAATGTCAGAAAAAGAAATACAGTGAAACTCTAACCTTTTTTCCTTTTCAACTTTCAGTTCCTTTACACTCTTTTTTCTCTATGATCGCTTTCCCTACCCTGTAGCTTTACTCCTGCTTTCTGTTTATAACCTTTAGAATACTTTCATGAGCATATGCTATAATTCTCTTCCCTTTTCTTTATCTCCTTGTTCCTACAAGCTGGCTTGAATAAAGAAGTCATTATCAGCAAGCCCACAATGGGTCCAGACATCCACATTCAAGATGTTGTATAGATGATATATTGATCAGTCCTCAATGAGTAATAGCGTTCTAATGAAAAGAGCGTACAGAAGTTAATGTATCTGCTCATGCAAACCACAAATGAAGCATTCTGTGGCACAAAGGGTCTGGCCCTGTGAATTATAATTACTCCCTACAACAATAAAAGTCAGGAGTGCTTTTATTTATTTACCGCAATCAATGATAGTCTGTGGGCTACACATTGAAAATTCGTTTTACAAACCAGCACCCAGACTGTTTGCCTTTTCTGTGTCCATTGGGAATTAACCCTTCCGCTGCCACCGCAGATCCTGAGATAGCTATTCCTGCAGAAAGGGGAAGACCACGGGTTGTTTCAGTGTTGCTCAGGTTAAGAAAAGCAGCTACAAGCATTCAGAGAGAAGTGACCATATGTGGCTGCTCCCAGTAGAGACAGCATATATTAAAGCAGGATGAGCATATAAAAACAAAGACTTTCTGTCCTGCATGAACTACTTGGGGAGTCCCTGCTTTGAAAACCGCACCACAACGCTGTGTCATGTACCTTTCACAGTCTGATGAGAGTGTTTTTAATGCTTCAGAACTTTCTCTTCTGTCCTCAAAGCAATGAACAGTGGAATAAATTCAATCTATGCTAACACATAGAGTACGTAGCCAGGGAAAACAAAAGAAGCACCATTTCACTTGTTAATTAAATTGTAGGAAAGAGAAAATTTAAATTCTGTTGACACCTATGCTAAAGCAGAATAAACTTGTCACTGTACTTCAGAAGAGCAAAGAATAACAAAAAAAGCTTTAAACCCTGAATTTAAATTAAAATATAATTATGTTACTTTTGCGAATTATGTTTTGCATCTAAAATATTAGTCTGTTACCCTTTCAAAAAACATTCAAGGCCAGACACTAGGAAACTCCGAGAGAAAGCCAGTGTGGGTAATCAAAGGTGAGAAATAGTTTCTTTTCAAAGAACAACTAAAATGAAGGACTGGTCAGACCGGAAAAGAATTACTGGGGTGGAATGAGGGAGTAGTGGAGATTCATAAAATCCATGTATGCTTCACAGAAGATAAAATCAGAATATTTGTATTCTCTTTTTCTCATTATGACATCTAGGGGACAACAAATGTGACTAGAAAGTTGAAAACAAATACATGCAGATACTTTTCTATGCAAAGAATATCTTTTCTCATTGTCCCAGGATGCTACAAATGTCAGAAGTTTGTGTGATTTCAAGAGACAACTGATCAAATGTCATGGAGGAGAACTCCTCAAGATCTCTTTCACAAGAAATCCTAGGCTACAAATCACTAGAAACTGGAAAAGGTTCTGCAGGAGGTGCCATTAAGTTGTAATTTTACCTCCTCATCCTGTCTTTTGAGACTTATCACGGCTGGGTGAGGCTGACCACTGCCTGGGCCAATGAGTTGGGTGCACTGATTACATTAAAATCAACAACTGACCCACAAAAAAAAGGCATTATTTTATGCAACCAACCAATTTGTCAAAAAAAAAAAAAATCAACTAAAAGAGGTTCTTTTTCAATGCTTTCACTGTAAGTCAAATCAACATGTGACTGAAGCACCATCTGATGTAAAGCTTCATTTCCTGACAGCGGATTGTAACATGACATTTGCTCAAACTCACCCATCTGTTTAATTTGTCCCTTATATTTTTTATGTTTCCTAATGTTGTGAAACTTCATGGACTTGTAGTTTGGTTGGCTTGCAGCACCTATGATGCAGAAGAAACAAAGAGTTTCCTTCATGGGACACCAGAATGATATGCAGTCAGCTTTTAATTGGTATGGGAGGCCTTTGAAGAGGAGAAGGGAAGGCTCCAGAATTTCTGTCAAAAAAAGAAATTACCTTCCCGGGCTAAAATCTCCACTGATAAGAAATGCAAGCTACTGTCCCTTGAATCCTGAATAATCTGGGTTCTGAATTAATTATATCTTTCCAAAGCTTAACCATAAATAGGAGTTGTCATCTTTTTTTTTCTTTTTTTCTCTGTTCCCTGCTGTGTGTGTACATGTGTCCTTCTTAAGTCTTGGTAAATCTCTCTGATTAAGAGCAGGATTAATATAGAAGAATTAAACTTTTAAGATCAAAAAGAAAAGACATTTAACTTTTGCCAACAAGAAATTGTTACTAACAAGCATTCTTTGAGTGAAAGAAAGGCTCCCTGGGTGCAAAGGACTGTTTAACTGAAAATACAAAGTTTTTTCTTTAAACAAGTAATCTTCAAAAGGAAATATTTTATTTTTTCATTTATTTCCACTTTAATCCCATCCTTTTCCTGCCTCACTTGGAGCCGTCCTATAGAGAATGATATTGTAAATGGTTGTAAAATGTTATTTCCATTCATCATCTAAGCCCCATATGAAAAGTAATAAATGAGGAATTATACATAAAAAATTATTACACCCTTTGTGTTACACTCTTGTTTATTATTTAGGACCATACAATACAGTTTGAAATATTTTCAGTGCTAAAAAATTTTTACTCTTTTCCTTTGATATATATCATTTAAAAAAATAAAGGATATTAGTTAATCCACTAATGGTGTCTTCATATATTTAATTACTATTATTTTCATAGCAAGATCATTTACTTGGCCCTGAACACCATTTTTCATATGTAGTGAGAAAATATATATTCTATATATAATGACAGGTAGGTGAAAAGGAGTGCAACATGTAAATGAAATATCAAAACCAGATGCAAGCTGAGTTACCCAAAGTTTCTACATATTCTCAGGATCACTTACAAAAAGACTGACTTTCCCCAGCCACCACAAGAACTCCATAGCTGAGCTGAACTCATCTCCAACAGGGTCCTGTTTGTCAATGAGGCACCATTTTTTTTTCTCAGTTCTTTACATGAGTCTGGAGAAATTTCGTTTATTTCAGTGTTATTACCCTGAATTTCTCACACCATAATGAGAAACAAAATTAAAATTATTGCAAATTTAAAAAATCTCTTATTCTCTTTTCAATATTGTAGATAATTTATTTTTTTCAGAGCTTACTGTATAATACTGAGCCCATATTTTCAGAAAATGTATTTTTGTTCTTTTTTCCATCTTTATAATTTCTTATGGCAGTAAGTTTTTCTATTGCATCCTGTAGTTCAGAAGGTAATGTGCATGTTAGAGGGCAGGCAAAGGTTGTCATAGCACCAAGAGCTGAAGAAGCATCACCACAGATTTCAGAAGACAGAAGGTTCACTTCT
The DNA here is from genome assembly GCF_015832195.1 of Motacilla alba alba. Lineage (NCBI taxonomy): Eukaryota > Metazoa > Chordata > Aves > Passeriformes > Motacillidae > Motacilla > Motacilla alba. Next base: position 88,481,426 of record NC_052017.1, on the reverse strand, counting down.
CAGATACTGCTGTGATAAGAGTGTCAGAAGAGGAAGGAATGTTTTGTTTTGTTCTTTCATATTTTAACCAATATATTTCCCTTCTGAATATACTATCACATAATCAGCATCATCACTGATATCAGCAAGTCAGTTTGAGGGTTTCATTAGGTTTGAGAGAGAATCACGCTGGAAAGGAATTGTAAAATAAAGTCTATGCAAGGTCTTCCATAAGAGACTAGATTTAATTTGGATATGGAAAGGGAGTAAATGAGAGTTACTGAAAGGCACCCTGACTTTTAGGCTTCAGGTCTAAGGTCTTTGACTGAATTGCATTAGACTTGAATTAGGAAATTAAAACAAATTGCAGGAGATACTTCACCCATACCAACAATAAATGAACAGAAAACAAATAGGGACAGTATATGAAATAGAGGGGACTGAAATTTTAAAAAAATTGAAAAAGAAAATGAATATATTTTTAGTGGACGGAATGTAAGTTCAAGATTCACTTTGTTTCAGTCCACACTAGGAATGATTAATGGACAAAAGCCTACCAGAAAAGTAAGCTGAACATTCCTCTTATTTCTGAACACCAAATGAATGGTCACAAAGAAGATTATACTGTTCAATTAGAATATGCAATAAATTTCCTATCCAAAATCTGGCAGATACAATAATGATGGTGTGGAGAAAACATATACACCATATATGTACAAAATATGTATAACAAAAATTTATTTCCTCTTTTAGAAAATATTTTTGGTTTTCTGCATTCTTTGGTTGTCTTCAAGATCAGAAATTAAATGTTAGAACTTTGAACCATGTTTGTTCTGCAACTTACTCTTTGCTAGAACTCCTAAGAATGTATCAAGAGTCAAAATAATCACGTTCCCTCCCATTCCATGCAACTACATTTTTATAATACCAGTTTTAAATTTACCTAAAACCAGCTTAGAAGTAGTTTGATCCCCTTTGCTTCTTCTGTCCTGTAGTAAGTCTATTCCAAAACTTTACTCTTCTGGTATCTAGAGACCTACTTCTTGGCTGAGATATCTCAGTTATGTACATTTTTTTTTTCATCCAGGTTTGTCTTCCAGTTTACCAACCTTGTCGGAGTCTCCCTCTGGTCAGGATGACTCTGAAAGGTGAAAAAGTCTCTGCTCCAACCCGTGCCTTCAAAGAAAGACTCAGTAGTCCTCAGTCGTCTGGTCTCAAGGTTGTTTATTGTGTGTTACCTTAATATTTTCTTCTGGGCTGCTGCGGTCTGCTCAGCAGGTCAGCCAGAAGCACACTCTGCATACTCTCTGCATACTCTCTGCACACTCTCTGCCCGCCCCCGAGGCTGGTGCTATCTTTTATACTAAAACCTACATGTACTATATTTACAATTCCGTTCCAATAGCTATCACCTATGTTAGACAGTCAGCTTCTAAACCAATCTAAAAGTGCCAACATCACCCAAATCATGGAGGCTAGGAAGAAGAAGGAAGAAAGACAAGGCACGCCCTGATTCCTCCATCTTAGAGCCTCAGACCCTCATGTACAAAATCCAAACCCCACAGTACAGAGGTCAAAACCTCCCTGTACAGCACTCAGAAATTTTCCCCTTCACTTTGTGATTATCTCTACTATACTACCTAAGCTTGTGTGATTTGTAATTCTTCATACAGAGTTGGTAATTTGCTCCATGGGCTAAGATCGAAACCCCACGTGTCTTTGGCTGCATGCCAGGGTCTCAGAGCCCCCTGCCAGTGGCTCGGGCCATCCAGGGCACCCAGAGGAGTGTCCTGGGTTCCAACACACCCTTTCTGGTGTTTATTCCTATAAAGTATTTATAAAAAGAAATTATGTTTCTTACCTTTTATTTTTGATGTTGAGCAAACCAGACTCCTTTATTCTCATGCAAACCAAGTCTTCACGTCCCTAGACATTACTGGATATCTTCTTCCCTCATAGTAGTTTCAATTGATCTTTTCTTCTCCCTAAATTGCCAAAATTTGCAGTGTAGCCCACAGGATGTCACAGCAGCTGCAGATATCACAGCTCAAATGTATATATCTGTGTTCATAATGGAATGAATCCATTCCCTTATTTTTTGGCAAGATGAGTCTTTTTGAGGACAGACAAGCTCTCTCATCCTATTGGAGGCCAGTTATTGATGTGACAACGATATTACACTGAACTTCTGCAGAGGAAGGATGTCCTCTTCAATAAAGACACCCAAGGAATGTCCCATTTAAATACCCTCTAAGAATCTCATCTTGAGGCTGATCCCACAACTACTTATCCATATTTTTCCACCCCCAACTTTTTTTTTTTTTTTTTCTGGTAAGAGATTTTTAGGTCAAAAAAGTTCCAAAATGAGGTAATTGAAAACAATGGAAAGGTTCTTCCAGGAATTTTTTTTTCTTCTGGGGTGTGAAGGTGCATCCTGTTTTATTTTGTTTTGTTTTGTTTTTAATAGGAAGATATTTAAGGGCACAAGAATAACAGTTGAAGGAACAGTGGCCAGAATGGGAGAAGTAAAGATCTCCAGGTTAAAAGAATGAGGGCTACAGTAGATGAGGCAATAGGGGCCCACTTTAATGCTCAATGCTGTTATCTCTTCCTCCTCATCACACCTATATCAGATACCCACCAATGCACAGCAATTAGTGCCCATCTCAGCAGATTCTAGAGACTGATCTTTTAGACACCAGGCAGCCCCAGAAAAATACCTTCTGGGAAAATTATAGAATGTGCAGGGATTTCTATGGTTCCAGGTGACCAGGAAGGGCTGAGCAGTCACAAAACTGCAACCACGTACATTATAAAAATATCAGTGTGATGATAGGGATATTTTGTTGAAGTGGAATAAAGTCAGTGGTTATATTAAATGTGAATGCCTCGGAATTATATTATTTTTTAGTTATAATATAACTATAATATAGTTATATTAAATTAAATGCCTCGGAACAAGAAGAATTTTTTATTGATGGCTGGAAAGAGATGTTATTCATCAACTTCTTCCCATGTTCCCATGTTCCCAAACCTCCATCCCTCAGCCTTGGAGCTGAAGAAACCAGTAAGGGAAAAGTTCCCTTGCATGGGAAGGAGTAGAATGTGACAGTTCTCTGCTGCTTAGAACATGTTACAATGTTGAACTCATCTTACTAAGGGAAACCTGTGTCCCTGAGACTGTTAACTCACCTGCAAGTCCCTTCATGCTCTCAGTAACAGAAATTGAGCACACAAGGATGTGATGTTTCAAGTTAACTTGCACGTTCTTTTCCTTAAGGCTCTCTATGTGTAAAAAATCCACTGCGAACAAATCACTCAGTTCACTATGAGCAAAGCACTTGTCCCTTCCTCTCTCAGAATTTTTCCCCAGACTGGTCATTTTTATATGAGCTACTCCAAAAAAAAACCAAAAAAACAAAAACAAAAAAAAAAAAAAAAAAAAAAAAAAAAAAAAAAACCAAAACCAAAAAACAAAACCAACAAAACCAAACCAAAACGAAGACTAGAGTTTAGAGACTTACAGAACACAAAGTGTTGTGGGTGTTTAAAATTTGGACATCAGCTGAAGAAAATTTCCAGAGCATCGTAGTAGTCAATGAGACTAGGATACCTTACTGGAGCTAAGGATCTGCTCTTTCATAGGGTCTCCTAAATAAAAAAAATCCCACTCCACTAAATGTCTTTTGTAACACAGGAGCATAACCTGAATAGGTCAATGCAAGCATGATTTCTTCAGAAGACAAGTGCAGAAAAATTTAAAGTGAGGGAAAGAGGGGGAAAAATACATGGAAATTTTTAATAAATTTTCTTATCCTCTAAGGGAAAAATAGTTGACTTTAGGCATTAAATATAGCTCTGCAGCTTCATGTTTTAAAATGTTTTGCCTTGTCCCTGAATTTTAAAGTAAGGAATGAAAGGTAGCTCAATAAAATATATGTTTGTTTTTATACACCTTGTACATATTTCTGTGCATAGATATAATGTCTAGGTAACCAATTCTGAAACAAGCATCATATATTTTTACATGCACAAATACATTTACTAGTGACAAATATCACTTTTAGCAGCTACATACCTGTGGTCCCTGAACACCGTTCCTTTACTACTTGGCACAGACTACATTCCTATGAATTCCTCTGAAAAATGAACTTAAAACATTTTGTTTGTTTGGCTCCTTGGTTCTTATTTTACTAAGTCACTACTGGTAAATTGTAATATCTAGTTCAGACAAGCTTCAGAAAATATTAGTAAAATCATCACCAAGTTCTTCCTCACCAATATTTAAAAAAATTATTCTACCAATGAGTCTTTCTCTGCGGACAAGAGGATAAGAGTGAATTAGAAACAAATAGTTCCAACAAAAAAAGGAATTGCCAAGGGAGAAAATAAGGCAAGAAATAAGGAGTGAAAAAAATAAAGTCTTAGGGACAGAAAGCAAACACAATGGAATGTTCCCAATGTAGAGCAGCAGAAGTTTGTTCTCATATAATACACAAAATAAAACACATATTTGCTCTCCTGTAACAAGGCAAAGTAAGTGTTCTCTTCATATGGCCTTCAAAAGGCTTTTTTCTCTGGACTTTTAACTACTCAGCCTTTAACACTAGCTAATTTTTCAGAATGGATCATCTTTTCCCACAGACACTGAACTAAACATAGCAGATGCGCCCCTTTAATCACATTTACCCTCCAGACCCAAGTCTCTATGTTTGCTATGTGTACACCATGAGCTTTTGTATCTTTATTGCCTGACCCTCCTACCTGCAGGGGACAGGAAAGAAGATATGTTGTCACAATACCTCCCATCTCTGCAGATCACATTACAAGTTCAAACCTAAAACCAACTCGTGCAGAAAGACAAAATGTCCTCTGAAAAATGTCCCAGCAAATAGCATTGAGAAAATAAATAGTTTCATCTAATACCTAAAATAGTTGTTATGTATATGGCCCTTTTCATGTTTGCTTGAATATTTATCCTCTTCTCTGGGCCAATGATCACCTTTTATAACTTGAGTGCTGAAAATGTGAGAGCATATCAGATCAATCATCCTACATACCATGTTTTCAGCTTGCATTTATGTATACAGAGAGAACTGACCTTTATTCCCACTGTCACGGAAAGGTTCTGTGTGCAGCAAGACTTGTGGCTGGTCAGGAATCCAGAGTAACACCATAAGTGAGTTAAATGAGGTATGAGAGACATTAGTCTTCCCTTTACATAAGGTAAAACCTACGTAAAATATTGGTAACACCTTACTGCAACATTTGGGAGCCTCTTCAGTCCATTTCTTGCATGATTTATAAGTAACTTACTCCTGAGCATCTGTCACACACCATCTTCTCGCCACTCATCCTCTGCAAGGGGGTGGTCTCTTATGATCCCTTTCAGATGCACTAACTCTTTCAAGGTCTTTTCCATCCGTATTCCTCATATGATCAAAGTACATATGTTTGTGCTGTCTTCCCATCTTGGTAACATAGACATTCTCTTCTTTTTTGGTACAGGAAATATGTAGGTCCTCACCAGCACTATTTTTAAGAGTTCCCCGTGGTTTCTTTGTGATCAGCATGTATTTTTCATGATTTTTGCTCCTAGGAGAACAGGCTGTGGAAGAACTACATTTTGCAACAAACTTTTGTACATTCTTAGTGTCCATCCTTTCCAAGACTTTTGTGAATGGATGAATGAGCCATTTTAAATTTTATTGCAATTTTTTAGAAAATCCCTTTTGTTGAACACACTTACTTTGAATTCATCTACTGCTTCTACAATATGACCATTAAGTTTGGGCATTATCCTATTTCTGGAACATGGCACAGCCTTCATAGCTTTTAGATTTGATCCATCTTGGGGTGATCTCATGTCTTTGCCTGATCTAGAACCATGGTGTTCTGTACATGGCATCAGAAATTTAAAGGAAAATAATGCTAAGTCACCAACTTACCTGAAATCAGCCATCTACCTGTTTCTTCCTCTTTTTGAACAGTCACGGGACTTTTTTCTTAGTGCTTTCTGCATATAATTTGAAAAGTCCAACAGATAAGTATATAGCTGAATATGTGAAAGTCTGCCACAAACTGCTGACAAGTATGCTGGTGGTTATTAAAGCAGGAACTCCATGAGATGCTTTGGAATTTGGGTTATCTGCCAGCATCTGTCAAATATTGACCTTTTTGAAAAATATCAAATGTTGTAAATTATCAGCTAAACAGGTGGCTAACAGGTGGTCTCATTTGTACAATTTTGTGTGATGTATTTTTGCTTATATGTCTTCTCTGGGAAAATATCAAAAATGATACATCCCCCATCCTCTTGCAGAGCTGACGGCTCTGCTTCGCCTCTTTTTTGCTCTCTTGGTTTCCAATAGAAGTTGCTCTGATGAGCACCTGAATGATCAGAATTACACAGCAATATAAAGAAATGAGAAATCTGCCTAAGAAATGACCCTCTGAATATTTTAACATAAACAAACCCTATTTTGGTGGGGTTTTTTAATTTTATTTTTATTCTTATGGAGGTGTGAGGTAAATTAGCACAGAAACGTTTTGTTCAAAAGTTGGCATTGGTTAAAATTTTAAGTAACTGCCACCTTTGTTAGCAGAACAGTTGGGGTCTGTTAATAAAGAATGTTGCTCATATTCATATTTAATAAGCTTATTAGTGTGTACAAATAAACAAGTAAAAGCATTTTGGGGGGGGTAGAGGTAGTCCACTTGATGATGGATACATTAAATCAGGCTTTAATTGCTCTCATGCACATTCACAGGCACACAAAATTTTTAAGAAATATAGTGGGAATTGTAAACTTTTTTGATAGAAAATAAGCAAATTACACTGTTTGATGAAAAGACTGTATTTCTTAAATAATCCTCATATTGGGATCATCACTCATTTGGTCGATATGCATGCACATGGGTAGTTACCAGGACGGAACCAGCAGCAGGTTAGAAATTTATGTCTACTTGGATGTATTTCAGATCCCATATTCACCAAAATCATGGATTAGGACAGTCCCATCTCTACTACAATGCAGGAAGACAAATAGCCTAAAGGACTAAGTTTTATTAAACCACAAATTAGAACAAGGCAACTCTGAAAATACACGATTCAAACTGAGTTGAAGGACAAGAAAATGGCCAAAAAATATTTGAAGAGGCCATCTGCTGCCCCTCACCCACAGCCACCCTTTTCTCAGCAGCTGGCAGTAGTTTCCTGAAGAGCACCAAAGTCCCTCCCCTCTCTCCTGGAAGGGTCACCTGCCTGTGGGCCACCCCTGCCTGGGGCATGGCTGTAGGTCTGTGCCACGCTGCAGTGGACAGGCAACTCCAGCCCCACTTCCACACAGCATAACAGTCTCCTTGAGACAGAAATATTTTCTCTTGTGCCCTCCCTCTTACAGGTTTTACCACAGGAGGGAGTGATTTTTCACATTTTATATTGAAGATTCTATTAAATTATATGTTTTTTAGAGTAACTTCAGTGGAAACCTATTAATGTCTATAGCAGTTTTTTATCCCTATTAAGTTCCATATAATTTATTTTTCCATGAAGATAGTCTTTTATCTTCATTTATACTGTGCAAAGGGGAAAAAGAAGAAAGATTTCAAAATCAAGGGATAACAGAAATATTAAAAAAGCAGGAAAGAGGACTTTATTTGGTATTTATTTTACTATTATGGGAGTGAGTTTTTTCAAAGCTTGGTTTCTCAGTTTCAGGGACCAAACCATTTTTTAAAATTAATTTTTAATAATGTGTAATAATCTGAGTGGCACTGGTCTGTGTGTGGAATTAGAATTCCTCTGATAGAAAAAGAAATATTTGTGCAGAGTTTTATGAGCAAAGTTGACCTGAGGCTTCCCGAGGCTGATTGAGAAATTGCAGTCAACGAAGATCCTTAACCCCTTCCCAGCTCCATTTTTCAATATAATAAAGAAAAAGTCTCTGTGGTTTAACATACAAAGAAACTAACAAAGACTTGAAAAGAGAGATAAACTCATATATGGTTACTAGAAATTCATACTCCTTTTAAATTTACCTTAATTACCAAACTGGTTTTTAAGCACAGAAAGTTGTGAATCTTCGTTTATGCATTTCAGAGCTTTATTTAATAGAGCACTACATTTCAAACAAAATGTCCTGAGGTCACTTCTCTACTACCCAAGAATTTGCTGTTAATTTCCCCTCCTTTGGTTAAGAGACAAGGGCAGCTATCAAAAAATCACATTTGATACAGGCCCAAAATAAGTGTCCAAAAGGCCGGGCAATTCTGAACTGATAGCCAGGAGGGGGGAAACCCTGAGCTTAATATGTGCCTAATCCTGACAATAACCATGGAGCTAGCTGTCCTAATTCTTTCTAGAAAAGCCTGAAACATGGGTGTTAGCAGGGGTTAAGGAGAATATTTATGAGACCTAAAGATAAAGACCCTGCTAATGTTGCTGCCTGTTGCCACACATTTCCATTAACCTGCAACAACCTACCAGTGGGTTAACTCTGTGGGTGTTTATCTCCGTAAACTTTTTCATCCAGTCAAACGTGTTCTGCCAGGGCATTGTACTAACCTCAAAGCTTCCCCTGCTTCAGCACTGCTAGTGATAATCATATTTATTAATTATTTCCAGTTACTCAAGGATACTGTATCTCCAGTGCAAAGAATGCACCCCTTAAACAATGCTGAAAAAGAAAGTAAAACCATCACTATCGAGGAACAGTCCTAGTCTCTAAATGCTGCCAGATTTAAAATTCAGATTGCGATGTTTAACCCAGTGGGAAATATGGTCACAAAATCATAATGTAAAACAAGAAACATATTACATATCTGGTGAATTATTTTGCATATATTGTCATTAAAGAAAATTATTTTCAATGTAGGGGTTTTTTCAATGTAAAGTTGGTAAGGTTTTACACAAAATAATTTTTTTAATTAAAATTTATTGCAAATTTACTCAAAAAAAATGAAGATGTGGAAATTGTTTAGAAGAATATAATTAGAAATTAACTGCCCCTGGAATATGTTACTGTATGTTCATTATTTAAATGAAATGGGTATGATGTGCAATTTAATTTTCACCCATCATCTGACATCTTTGACATTAGAGGAGTTGAGGCCTACATAATAGAAAATTTATAAAGCTGCTGCAAAAAAAATTTGAAATCTAAAAAATTCTTCTCATCTACAATGCCTAACTCTATACTAGCTGATTTAGGAATTAGAAGAATGGGGAAGTGGCAGGAAGACCATGCTCCTGGGTTCACTCTATGCCTTTTCCTAGAGCGCCTAATGAAATTGGGAGTGCCCTGGGGTAAATGGGATTTTTGTTGCTGAACTTTTCTTGCATCAGGATATTACTGGAGATGAGGCTTGAAGTGTCTACCTGGACTAAGAAAATTAGGAATACTTTATAATATGTTAGCCACTGTGATGTAATTCATATGCTTGAAAGCATTACTCTACATCTGCTGGTATTTGTTGGTCCGGTGAGTTCAAACTGGAGCAGTAGCCTCTGCTCAGACACCAAAGCATTGATAAGAGACATTGACACACCTGTCTGAGAGCAAGAGGAGAAGAATCACTTCATGAACGTAACACTTTTCTGTAGTTAGGCCTTAAATAAATGCACATATGGGAAAATATGTTGGAAATGTGTGCGCTGGGATAAGAGAAAGAAAGGTTTCCTGCTCATCAAAGAAGACAGAGGGGATATCAAGGCTGGCACGGATGATTCATGTGGAAGAAATCTGCACAGTTATCTACCAACACAAATCTTATTGATCTGAGGGCACAGTGAGCTATGTGCAAGCTACAGTTTGGCTGAATGACACCTGAAGGAGGCCTAAGACAGGGGTAAGGGCTGTAAGGCTGGGACATTACTGATTCTTAGGAGTTTGCAAGCCCATGATAGTGAATTGGGATAAAGGCATCAACTTACTGCGCAAGATTCAAAGTGGGACCAGGATGACACAAAGTCAGACACAATAAATTGGATGAAGGTTTCTTCATTAGTTCTCGCACAATCTCTTCACCTTTCTGTTACTTGTTTTCATACCTACTTCCAAGGATTCTTACAGAGTTTATTGCACAAATTTTTTGTGTATTAATAATAAAAATTTTCAGCTAGTGTAGAAACTGGATAGTTTGCTTTCCTAATCATGTTTTTATTAAAATTTCACCTATATTTTGGAAAAAATATATCGATAATAACACCATTTGTACTGATGTATCCAAAATAGAAATTATGTTGTCTTCAGTAAAGAAGCTAGAAAAAAGATGGCAGATAAAAATGAAAATGTTTCTATTTGGGTGGAAAGAAAAAATTATAGCTTTAAGTTACACTTCCTTAAACATGTACCTTTTTGACATTCAGTCTCCCACTTTTGGGCTGGGGTTCCACCATTGCATTAGGCTCATCTAAATAAAACATGAAAATCCCACCTCCATCCAACCCCCAGACAGGTGTCCCTGTTATCCTTTTTGTGCTGAGGTTGGCTAGAAGGACAAGCAGGTGGGGGACATGCAGGCACACATGCCAGTGCTAATGCTGACATGAGACAAGTGGAAGAAAAGCATGGTGAGACACAGCAGATGGCAGACAAGAATTATCAGCTTTAACGGCAGACAAGATTTTGATTGGCTTAAACCAGTTACAAACCCTCAGCCTCAGCTTTCACCAAAATTGAAATTATCTATTTGAAGAGGAAAACACCAATCCTTTGTTTATATCAAGGATAAATGTGTCAATATTTCAATTTATAATAGTTTTAATAAATGAAAAGCATAGATTTATGGCAAATTCTCTAGAAGTGAGGGGGAAAAGCAAGGAATATTAATTCAAAAAGATTAAAGAAAATAACAGGGTATAGTGAATGTTTACTCCTAAGAGGACAGGAAAGGTTGTCTAAGTCTATATAAATATCAACAGTACCTGTGTTCATGAAAGCAGAAATCAGTTTTGCCATTTCAAGCTCCTTATGTTGTTGATCTCATGGACATACAACTGGCCCTTTGAATTTGAAGGAGTACTTGGAAACATGTTCTAACTCAATGGCAGAACTCTCAGCAGGAGGAATAGGCAGTACTGCCACTTCTGGGAGACAAAGGAGGCCAGTGACACTCTGTGGAAGGCAAAGCTGTTCCATGCTGCACTGAGCAGGGCATTCTGCAGAAAGCACTGCAATTTGGCAGCAGTTCAAGGGCCAGAAATAAATGCAGGTTATGCCATAACACGTAGTTTCCCTTCCCTCTCCCAAGGACACCTGTGTGTCCAGTATCTTTTTGCACAGGTTTTCCTTGTGGGATACATAAGTTCTTAAGACTGGTGAAGGAAAGATATGCTCCTCCAGTGAGGTCTGGAGCTCCCCTTGCTTCACTCTGTGTCACAGGACTGGAGGAGGAAGAGTTTAGAAGGAGAAGATGACTATGTAGAGTGCTGAGGGGAAGCCTAACATCCCTACCTGTTGTCATATAGATCCTGGAAATCCCGGTTGTTGATAAAAAGAGGCAAATGATGGTACCCCCAAGACTCTGTCATACAGTGCAAAGCAGCCTGGTTATGCCAATTCAGTTATTAGAGAGTCTCCAACTAACCAGCTGTCTCAATCTCTACTGCTTATCATGCACACAATTGAGTTTCAAATGTCTCGACCATTCAAGCAGCTTCACACAGGCTTCAAAATACCACCAGCCTCACATCATCTTGCCATTTTTATGCAAAGGTGAGTTTATCCTAATAAGAAGGGTGCAGGAGATGTAACTGGGAGGATGTGGCAGCTGATACCATGGCAGGGTTTGTGAAATAGAGACATCTACTGGCTAAGCTTTGGGGGGAAATATTTTGTTTTGTTTTGTGACTTCACAGTGCAGTGCTCTCCACCTTTTCTTTGATCTGAAACATTAATAGGTTATGATAGGCCTGTCACTAATCCATGGCCGCAGAAAATATGCACACGTGTTAAAATGAGTTTTGCCATAAATTATTAAATTATTTACAAAGCAAAGCTCAATACATGCCACCAGGTGGTTTTAAAACTTCTTTATTCTTACAGTATTTTTAAAAAGCCTTAGTGAAAATTAACCATTTATCACAACATAGAATCACTAAAGCTTGTGGGAGGGCTGCAAGGTTTTAGGGAAGTCCATAAAGAGGGAAAGGCAGAGTAACAAATCTCATCATTTTCAGCTCAGCACCATAACCACTCAAGTTACAAAGACTATATCTTGCTTACTCATTAAGCCTGAAAGCATGAATTAGGTGAATAAAGGATCCTTAAAAAAAAGCAATATTGTAATTCATGTTTACATAAAGGCTACATATTCCTACCTGGTGAGAAGTAATGCAATGACAGGAGGATCTTCAGAGGCCTAGAGGCTTGAGACATTGTAAGCAAACTAGAAAAGCTTGATTTTCTATTTAAACTTCATTTAAACTATCTGTTCTTCACATGTCTGCAAAAACAGTCTGGACATTCTTGTATGTACATTTTTTTGAGGTTTTCTCAGTATCTCTTTACTCCAGGAAAGCTAGAAATAATATAAAACTCGTCTTGCTGACCAGAGTCTTTTGGATAAAAACATTTTTATGTTGCTTCCATCTTGATTTAGCACAAAAAAGAGAGAAAAATATTGTTAGAAAAAAATCTTATGAACCATGAATACAGCAAAAAAAATCAGCTAGATTTTTTTTTAAATTAAGGTATTTAATTCAATAAAAAATAACTACTTGCCTGAAAAAGATTGAAAGGGCTGTATGCCATCAAACAAATGCCACTTCCATTAAACTTAAGATTTTCAGTAAGCCAGTGATGCATGTATTTGAGGAACTAATGCTCATCTGTGGTAGTAAGGACCATGTAAAATTATTAGAGAGGTCATAAGACAGGTAAGTAGACAGATAGACAGACAGGTATGCAGGTAGGCAGAATCCTTTCAGCTTTTGGATTACATTTCATTTCACAGCCTTTTAATCCATTATGTCCTCTTGTGAAAAAAAATGTAGCTTATGCTAAAATGCAGCACTGCTTCAATGAATTGTATTTATTCACCAAACTATTATGCCTGCTGGAACATTTCCCAGAGGATAGAAATATCATTTAAAGCCTTAAGAGGGAAGAAGTTCCCTATGAAACTTTCTTCTCTCTCCAATAATTCTATTGCTAAAAGTGACCACCAGCTGTGGCTCACCTCTCAAAATGTATGTAGTATCATGACTGATGTCACTCTTTGGGGTTAAGCTAGGGTGGTAGGAGCCAGTTCAGGTCTAATTGTTGAAATGTATGCTTAGTTCAAGTTAAACAATAGACCCATAGGAAAAAAAAATCAGCACAGAGGTGCTGAGCTGTGAAAAGAGTGTTGTTTTGGGCCCAGTCGCCTGAATAGACTTGTTAAAGCCCATGCCTGATGTATGCTAAGCAGAGCCAGGCAGTATGTGGAGAGAAAGGGAGGGCAGGCCAGTTGAGCGGGCACATCACTCTCTGAGCCAGGGCACACACACTTTGATGGCTCCTTTGGAGGTATGAGTGAAAGCCAAACCTCTGTTCCCTCCTTTTTTTCATTTCTGCCATGCAAAGATAATCAGGTTTATGTAAAGTATGTGTGCTCTTTTGACAGTCCACGATATCTCATTAATTCAATCACACCAAACACCATTGTTCCCAAAGTGTTTGAAATGCGGATAGGCATGGAGGCTTTCTTAATCCTGTCAATCAATGTTAACATTTTTCTTGCAGTTGCCATGGCCAGGGCCAGAGTTCATGAAAACACAGAATAAGAGCCAACAAAACAAGAATAAAGACTTATTTGAGATACTCTTTTTAAAGGACATCTACCATGCACAAAACATGGGAAGTAAATGTAGACAAGTTTGGACACTATGGCTCACTGAGAGGAAAAAGGGGGAAAAAGAATTTGAAAATCAAATAGGCCTATAAAAACTTGACCCAAGAGTCTCTGGGAAAAACCCGATGAATTGCTCCCTAGTAGAACAATGTTCTTTCTTTCGTGCGTTCTTCAGGAGTACAATGCTCAATATATTATAACACATGCCACTGATGTCTTTACACTGTTGTAAGCCAGCTCAGACCATCGGAATGCTGATCACCGACAACAAGAGATTGTGCGGCGGTAATTCTCTCTTTCTCCCGCTCAGCTACAAACAAGCACTGGGAAAATTATTCATGCATATAGACCAACAAAGCAGAGATGGGAGATTTGCGATGTCACGCAGCGAGATCATGTGACAAACGTTAAAATAAAACCCCCAAGCCTTCACCCTTTGAGACTTTGTAAAATAACCAATTTATCCCTCTGAATGTAGCAGCCAACATGCCTTATCGCGCTGGTGGAAATCACGGCCATTTTAGTATTGCTGCGCTGATTAATGAGACCGCGGAGCACATGCTAAACAAAGAAACACAACAATTACATAATTACCCAACTGCTAAAGCTATGAGAAAAAAGTCCTTACTGAGATTTTTTTACAGCTCTGCTTGTTCCTAACAGGCCTCAAGCAAGTTTATATATACTTCTTAATTATCTCAGAGAAAAGGTGTGCCACAAAGCCGTAGACAGTTTTTTAACCAAGCACATACAGAATTTTTGGACATCCATGGAGGTGCCCTGCTTCCACTTTGAACCAAATTTCATTTGCTGTCTAAAAAACTAACAAAACATAACAAATGAAACAAGAAACCAAACAATAAACTCAACAATAAGAACTTGTGTGTGATTGGAGGTGTACCTAGAATAGCTGTTATCTTAGCTGTGCAAAGGAGAAAAGCACCAGCTTCTTGGAAGTTGTCCCAGATATAACTTCAAGGTTTGCTCTTTGAGATCTCTGCAGGGGAGAAAGTCCTTTCTCCACTGGCAATTATGGAGTGCTCTGTTAGTATTGTGGCAGATGTCCGCTGATCTAGAAACATACATCCACACAGATCAATAAAGCCTGACATGATACAGAGTGCATCAATGAGATGGCCCAGCAGAACAGCCTCTCTACTGAGAACAGCCCCTCAGTGCACTAGAGTGAGTCTGACTCTTGTAAGCAGGTAAGGAGAAAAATTAAATTTTTACCTTTGTGCTTGAGAAATGGAACTGGGATACTGCATCTACATCTGATCATTATGCTCTTTAAACAGTGGTGGAAATGTTTGAGCTGTGTTGATGTCCTGTCTGGTAAGAAGGCAACACCTGCTCCTCCTCGGGTTTGTCACTCTGAGTATTCAGCTGCCAGTATTTGTTATAAAGCTTCCACCTTAAGAAGTCAAGGTAAAGCATCTCACCCCAGAGGTCATTCCCACTAGATTTCCCAAAATTACCATGAATACTGAACCTAGAGGAGTTAAACTTAATTGTCTTTGTTCTTCATTCCCACAATCTATTCTTTCTTCTCTCCATGCTCACATGCTGGGTTGATAATCTCCAGGTGAAGCCATTGCAACCACAGTGCTCTCTCAACAGGGCTGTCAGCACCATGGAGCTGCAGATGCTAAAATATCTCTACTGCACATTTTCAGGGACATTTCAGGTAAGCCAAAGGCCATGCCACAGAGGCAGAGCATATAGCTTAGAAACCTTCCCAATGAAATGCCAGGGGTTTTGGCACAATTTTAGATCTATATAGAGTAGCAGATTTCTTAACAATGCAGAATAAAGTTGTTTGGGTGTTTTTTACTTATTAGTTTTATCCTGTAACATCGGCAAGATCAAGCCATTTAATATATGGGAGATCTTCTACTGTGATGGCTGTAGCATGAAACTGTTTTCCTTTGGCAAGAGAAGAGGAATAAAAATTAGCGAAATTTATGGCTACGTGTCTACTCAGGAAAACATAGCTACAGTTGACTAATGAAAATAAGTTTTCAGTTGCAAAGTATTACTGTAGCTTTTGTCTCCTCCACTTGCAGCTCTGCAGTGCTTTAATTACTATCAAGCATCACAGTGAGAATATTCCGGTACTCAATACATACAAACTCCTGAAATCAACAGCTAAGAAATTAAATGTACAAAAGATGTTATAGCCACAAATAGATAAGTAAATGTGTTCTGGAGAATGGATGATTATGTATTGATTGAATTTTTATTATTATCTTATACTAAATTCCAGTAGATAGATATTATTTCTGAAAATATCTCCAGCTGAAAATAAATTTTGTGTCTGTCGTGTTGTTTTCAACATTGCCAGTCTCATTTTTTTTCCCCTGCCCTGCATCAGCATTCCCTTACTCCATGTCTTCTGTTTGATCCCTGTTGCTTTCCTCAGTGTCTTGTGCATAAAAGAGAGTGGAAAGCTTTGGCCACTCCATTGTTCTTTCCCCACTGCCTCTAGCTGCAATAAAACTCCATTTTGGAATATTCAGTCAAGATGACAGGAATAAACATTGACTGCTTTTTAATGCCTCTTTGATGGTCCTATCTGACTATTTAAATATTTACCTGGAATTATAAGTGTGATGAATACATCTTGGTCACACCCCAGGAACGACCCTCACCTCTTTAGAACTTTGGACCATGAGTCTACATTAGTTTCTCAATGTGGTTGCAGCGATAAAACTGCACAACTAATTTACTACAAAGGCAAGAAATTAAATATTTAGAATGCCAAATGAATAACATCGTTACAGTTTCCAGAGATGCCATAATAATCCTTTAAACAGTGTTCACAGTATTTATAGACATTAATAGACAGCAGGTCCATTCACTGTTTCCTAGTTGTCTGATTTCCAATGGAGTCCCAAAGAGTTATTGTATGCATTCTAGACATCATCTTGTGAGTGCCGAGTTTGGAGACATAAGCACTTCCCTCCATCTATTTTCTATTGTCCTGTTGATAACAGCAAGTTATGCTGTGGACTCAGTGCTGCCAGGGCATGATGGCTCCTGTCCAGCCTACTGTCCACCAGGCGCCCCCAGGCACCTGTGCATAGAGCTGTTCCCCTGCATTCAGGCACAAGCCTGCAGTGTTGTAAGGGGTATTTTATTCCCCAGCACACAGCCTAATATTTGTCCCTGCTGCATTTCACTGGGTTCTTTTTGGCCCCCTCCTCCAGCTTGCCTGGGTATCTCTGAATGGGACTCCTGTCCTTGAGCACAGTGAGTGGCCCTCACAACTTGTCACCTGAACTTGGTAAGGCTGGCATCCATCATCTCCTCCACATCATTACTGAAAGAGTCCAGTCCCTCATAGACAGGCTGGCAGTTCTCCACTGGTTACCAGCCTGAAGGCAAAGCTTGACCCACTGCTGACCACTGTCCTCCGAGCCTGGACATCCTACACTTATTTTCATCCATCCAGTTTTTCATCCATCTGGTTAAGTCTGGGTGATAACTTGAAGATCTTTGTAACATAAAAAAATTACAGACAGACCTCAAAATTGTGAAAACAGTAAACCTTTTACTGTCACGATTTTCTCACCATTCTTCTTCAAAGAGTGAGAATACACATAAAATAATTTGTTTCTGAACTTTTATGAAACTTAATATTCCTCTGGAGAGGTGTTGTTGCAACTGACTTCATGTTTCTCTAAGCTCAGGAAAAAAAGAAAGGGAAAAAAAAGTAGAGATAAAACTTTAGAGAGACTTAATTACACTTTGCTATAACATATTTATAGTTGCCAGATGAGCACTCTCAGAACTAATTTTAACACCTCATTAGAATATATATTTCAACCCAAATTAACTAAAGGCATTAATCTTCTACACATATACATAAATCCACACTGCAATTCTTTTAACTTTTTTCCTTTATTATAATTTAACGCTGCTTTTAATATAAAATGCTGTAAGACTATTGGTTGCACTTTTCCATTTGCAAAACAAAAAATATTCCATAATTCAAGAGCATTCTAAATATTTTACCTGTATTTTTAATTAAAAGACCCAAGTATACCTCAGAACATAACCCTGCCTTCAAAGGGGGATGAAATGCACAAGATCACATCTGTAAGAGTGAACACACTTGAGAAAGTATGAGAACTTTAAAAAAAAAAAGGATGATCTTTATAGATGTTGTTCTGAAAGTCTAATTAGAGCAGAAACAGACACACCAAATACTTCCGGTAATCCCTTCTCTCTCCCTCCCTCCAAGTCAAATCAGCTTCTTTCTCCATTTCAACATGAGCCTGAAGGACACAGCAATTCCTTCTCCTTCATCACTCCCACCTCAATAGCTGAACAAACCTTGGCTCTTAACTACCAACTCAAGGTGAAGTTTTCTTGAATGAAAGCACCCTGTTCCTTCAGCTGATCACACATCTCCACTTGAGTCGTCCTTATTTCTGCTCTTCTGAGAAGGAGAACATTTGATGATCATTTAATCTCAGATCATGGTCATAAATGCAAAGCAGCTACAGCAGTTTAGAGCATTGCCACCCCACATCAGTGATTCTGATCAGGGTCAGGGCAAATTAGGAGAGGTTAGCTCAGTAAAAAATCCTGGCACTGAACTAAAGTGAAGGTCTCTGAGTACTTGCTTTGTGAGTTGTGATGTCTCAGCTGGGGGTAACAGTGAGCAGGAAGATGTGGTGATTTCTTCAACTGTGACAGCAGCTTCATGAACACACCTGCTTTAAGGATATTGTGGACAGGTTCTAGCAAGTACAGCTGGAGAAACTTACAATGCTACAGGAGGAACTACAAAAAAGATATAAACAGACACCAAGGTGAATAGGAGTTTAGGAGATTATCCCAAGCCATGAGTTTTAACGAGCTGAGGACTGTAGAGTGTTTACCACATGTAAGGAGAAAAAAGAGAGCTGGGCATGGCCACACCAATATGCTAGTACTAAAGGCCTCACAACAGGTCTACCAGTGTTTTAAGTCTAAAAGTGCTGTTGTCAGAAACAGCTGGTTAAAAAATCCTGAAATTTATTGTAATCCTGGTGAAGTTTTTTTGTTCTATAATCACATTCATTTAAGCACAAAAGGTTTTTTTCAGTTTTCCTGTTTGTGATTTAGGATCCTTTTTGTGTGATGCTTTTTTCTCCCTGGTAGTATTCTCTTCTCCATGTCAGGTATATTTTGAAAAATAAAATATTCACCTGAAAAACCAGAGCCAAACACCATTAAGCAGAACTGGGTAGTTCATACTGGGAATGCTCATTGGAAAGAAATGTATATTTATCTTTGAACTTCTTGTATTGAATTTTTTATACTCAGAGGTACTTAAAACCACAAATGTTTTTATGACACACAGAGGTATCTCTTCTAAAGAGTCTTCAGGGATTGGAGAACAGTTGTATTGGAAGACGGTGACTGAGACATGGCTGTTTGTAATTGATTTTCATAAGGTTTAGAAAACAAGGTTGGCAAGACTCTGTAAATGCAGCAAAATGCATAGCACCTGGTGGAGCAGTACCCTCTCTCTTTGAAATAAAGCTATCCTAAGACCTGATAACGACTAATATGAAATTGCACTCTGACATGTAATAAATCCATCCATTAAGAGGGTAAAGAGAGCTCGGATTTTGAAAACTAGAAATACTGCAGAATGCTCCGTCAGTCTCATGTTAGACAGGTTTTGGTTTACTTTTATGACACCACATAAAGAAGTAATAGGTTATAAAGCTTTCAGAGCCCTAGCATAGGTGGCAGAGACTTTATGCCCTCTCTGCTCAAGTGGATGAGAAACAGATGCCAGAGCACTTTCCTACACACTCTCCTCTGTGTCAAAAACTGTCAAAGGAGTAGAGAAATAAACTGCTTGTCCACTGCTTTGTAAAGCTGATATATTTGTTTTGGCGACAGCCTGTTCAGAGATATAGGACTACAACTGGACGCAGATCTGACTTCCAACTGTAGCTTCTAATCCTTTGCAAGCAGTGAAATTACAGGTACCACATTTATTCTAGCTGAAAACTGTTTATTAGGAAAGTAGGACTTCATATGCAGTTAAATTTACTTTCAGTCTGACAGAGGTTTCAATCTTCATCTAGCAACTCCTTCACTGGAGGGTAGACTGAAGATTTTACTAAGTTACATGCTTCCGTTATTACCAGGAAAGATAAAGGCACACTGGAAGACCTATATCAAATAGCTACAGGTGGTCCCAAAATTTATGAACAAAAATATTTTCAAGCTTTGATAAGGAAACAGCTGACCAGAACTTTCCGGTATTTTTTGAAAGGAATTCGTGAAGGAAAACAAAGGTTTTATACCAGGAAGGATGACCTCTCAGCTCTGAAAAAGTGTTTACCTGCTGGATGTTACACTTGTTCAGCACACAGAATGCAATGCTTCCGCAGTCCTCTCAGTGCTTCTCTCAGTGTGCAGTAAAAGGGGACATGAACATGTTGTACAAAACGTTAAATAACTAAAAATGCCCCAGAAAATTAATGGGAACCAGAGGGAACAGAGTTCTTGATCCACATGAATGTGCACAGCAAAAGTGTAGATAAATTTGGATTAGCAAGCAAAACTGAGCCCTGTTGTTAAATAGCACTTGATTCCATTAGACTGTGTCGGATTGTTAAAAATGCTAACATTATGTGTGACTATTCATTTTCATCACCTGCTCTTGATTAATCCAGCCCTAAATGGCATCTGTGGACCCTGCCATCTCATACTACTTAATTAAATTAGCAACACATTTGTCTCCCCCGTTTTCCTATCAAAGGGTTGTGCTCAGGAGAAATAAAACCTTTGTTCACTGCATCTCCGTATAATTTACACTCCTTTTTCCCTTTTTCCTCCAGCTCCTGGCTCAGATGCTAAATTGTAACTGGTAATAGGGAGCTATTAGGTCTAGTGAAGCATGTCAAAGAAGTCAGTAGAAAACTAGACCTGAAAGGAGGCCTCAGATCTCATAAAACAGGGTCAAGATTCTAGATTCAGGATTACATTGTACCGAGTTTCATTCATTTTGTAATTTAAAAAAAAAAAAAAAAAAGCATATTACCTTCCCATATATATTTGGGGCAGAAAGATGGGAAAAAGGCAGAAAGAAAAGAGGAGAGGGAAGAATGCTGAAACAGGTAGAAAACCTTTTATTTAGTTTTTGGTTTTTTTCCCAAGAAGGTAAAAACTATAATTGTCAATAACAGGCACCCATGTCTGAGTAATGGGGCACAGTATATTGTGTCTTCAGGATAAAGAATTAATATGATTTGCACCACTAAAAAACAGCGCTAGAAAGTACTATCATACTGGACAACATGTAGCCAAAAAAATGTGTTCTGTGTGAAAACAAAGTATCTGCCTTACAATTAATCACAAGCTTCACTCATTAATTAATATCAGCTTCTATGTAGTTTCCTATGTAGTTTCCTCCAAACTTTGCTCCTCATCCCAAAAGTGAAAAATCCTTTCATCCCCACCAGTCCCCAGGGCAACCTGTGGTATGTGTTACGTGTCAATCAGGCAAGGATAGGCAAGGATATACGTCAAGGTTAGGCAAGGATAACCTGAATACCAGCAACTGGTTCTTAGGTTCTTCTTTTTTTTTTTTTTCCCAGCAGGTATGAGCGGAGACTGAGATAGAGACCACTTCTGTTCTGGGTTGCAAGTGAGCTGCAGAGGCCAGGCTGGCAGGAGTGTGCCACAGGCTCTGCCATGTTCCTCATCTAGTTATCCCTCCACTAAAAGTCTTTTATCCCTGTGAGACAGGAACTTAGTGGGTTACAGGTCTTTCTTCAGCCATCCTTGCCTTCTAGCAAGTAGCTCTCTGCAAGCAAAGGATGGGGAACCCGACAGTGCTGAGAACGGGACACCTTCACCTCTCTGTGTCACTCTTCCCTATTTGGAAATTATGTGTTCTTACCATATACACATAGGTGAGCAAGAGTCCTGACAAAGAGGTTTCCAGAAAGCTTTTACTGAGGGAAGTATCAGGGCCAGCTAGTGTGAGACACTGAAGACAGACAGCTTCTGCAGTGTTTCAGGTCCCTTGCATCTGTGATTACAAGGCAGAGAAACAGCAGAAAGACAGAACACCCAGTAATCCTGACTGAGGTTCTTCACTGGGATGCAGGATCTGCATTTTCCAGCTCTCTATGTTCTTATCAGTTTGGGTCAGGGATGTGAATTTATCTCCTTTTAGAATCCCTCAGCCTCAACTCGGTCAGTATCTTCTGCACTTCTTTGTGTTAATAGAAATATTTAATAGGCCTGAAGAGGAACGACTGTCTCCATAGCACAAGGTTCTAGGAAGAGTGACTCACATCTTTCTTGAAGCAGGAATGCATTTCCAGCTCTTCAACATCGCAAGTCCATGAAGGAGGCAGTCTGCTCAAAGACTCAGTCCTTTCTGCCCTATCTGCTTTGAGCACACCCAAATGACAACACTCTGTTGTCAAAGAGCCATTCCCCTAAACAATCCAGAGTCCTGCTTCAGGGCTAAACAGCAGGCCAAGGCCACTACTATGACATTCAATAAGGCAAAGTGCTGGGTCCTGCCCTTGGACCACGCTCAGCACAACAGACTGGGGACAGAGTGGCTGGAAAGATGCACAGCAGAAAAGAAGCTGGGGGTGCTAGTTAACATCAGATGAACATGAGCCAGGAGTGTGCCCAGGTGGCCAAGAAGGCCAATGGCACCCTTGTCTGTATTAAAATCAGTGTGGCCAGCAAGACTAGGGAAGTAACTGTCCCTTAAAGACAAATATTGAGGTGCGGGAGAATGTCCAGAGAAAGGCAAGGGAATTGTGGAGGGTCTGTGAGGAGTGTCTCAGGGAGATGAGGTTGTTTAGCCTGGAGAAAAGGAGTCTCTCTACAACTGCCTGAAAGGAGGGTGGAGCCAGGTGGGGGTCAGTCTCTTCTCCCAGGCAAGTAGCAATCGGACAAGAGGAAATAGCCGCAAGCTGCACCAGGTGAGGTTCATGTTGGATGTTAGGAAGAATTTCTTCACTGAAGGGGTGGTCTGGCATTGGAACAGGCTACCCAGGGAAGTAGTTGAGTCATCATCCCTGTATGTGTTCAACATATGACTGGATGTGGCACTAAGTTCTGTGTTTTATTTGGCACAGTGGTGTTTGGTCAGAGGTTGGACTTAATGATCTTGGTGGTCTTTTCCAATCTCAATGCTTCTATAATTCTATGAAATTCCTGGCAGAACTAAAACCTGACCAGTTCTGCACATGCCAGCCTGTGAAAACACCAGTATTGTGTAGAGGGCCAAAGCATCTCTGTAAGCTTGTGAAAACTGAGTGCCAAAAGTTTGAGACAGAAATATGTCAGAAATACATATGCACCTCTCTCACCAAAATGTGAATGGCTTCTCTTGGAGGAGAATTTTGAAAAAATCTGAAGAACAATTGATGTTCCCTAACCACTGTCTGCTCTATCTACTGAATAAAACAAAGATCAAGTGTATTCAAGTAATTTGATAGTGATCATCTAATTAATTGTGTCATAATTTATATGCACAGGCAGATGATTAATTTTTTTTTTTTTTCTGTGCAGCCTTGCCCTTGGCATTTTCTGTTTTCTGGGTCCTTCATTATTTTATTTTTTTTTTAAGTTTGCTGATTGCTGAGTGCATAGTCTCAAATATACAATGATGCCAGTAAAGATTTTGATGAAAAATACAGAGCTTTCATCAGAACAATGGCATGATGCATCTTTAAAACTTCCATTTTTAAAAATGGGATTAAGTTGCTCCTTTTTGCAAAAGTGCATTTGGTGCTGTTGCAAGTATATGTTTCCCATTTAAGTCTTCTAATATTGAGGTGACATGCACAATCAATCTTTCTGTTGACATTGTAGCAAAGCAGAAATTATTGATGCTTACTAGCTGCAGGATCATAAATAAGGAAATGGAAATTGATGCTTAATTGATAAAGTACTTTCCTTTCCACTTAGTAAAATTTCTAATTGCTTCATAGAAGACAAATAAAGCTTATGAATGCATGTGGATGAACTCATAGAAATACAGGGTAAATAAACCCCCAAAACATCAACCAAATTTTCATGTGGTCTTTGTTTTTCAAAAAAAATCCCAAAGAGCCTTTCATGTGTACTTTCTCTCCTCTGCACATTAAGGATAAATCTCAATTATTTGGCTAACCCATTTTTTATTTAAGTCACTTCTTTTGTTAGTTTATCCTTTATTATGCAAATGTTTGATGCAAAATAAAAGTGCCACATGTTCATCCTGTTTTGAGCTCTACCAAATACTTGCTAGAGATTAAAGCTTCCACTAAGGAAATCATTCCTATTGGGACACTTTTATATTAATGTTAAAAACGTGTATATGTTTTGTTTTCCAAACATATGTATATGTACATATTTTGTTTTCCAAAGGGTTGAATTTAAACACATGCTTTCTTTAAATGACATCTACTGTGAAAATACAAGCCTAACTCAGTTACTCAGATTTGATTTTGAAAATGAAGCATGTTAAAGATGAGGATAGTATCTTTATAACAAGTACTTATATTGAACAATCACAGCCAGGTAACTCTAAAAGGGCAAGTGTCCTCTGACATTACTGAGGGATGTTTCCACTTAGTCAGTGAATAAATCAGCTTCAGCTGAAGGGTTGAGCATACCTGTTCCACTAGCTCTCTCCTCAGAGAGCTGCTAGTGCCTTTCAGGTGAGAGAGAAAACAGAGCACATGAGTGAAGCTGGTCCTTTTCAGAGTAATTTTTATCAGTGCAGTGCTGCCTGATGTATTGATGCATCTTATCTCCTTTCCTTAATTCCAACATTTATTAAAACCTAGCGTGTTAGGAAACAAACAAAAGTTTAAAGACTAATCTGATAGCCAGCTAATACAGAAATTCAAATTTATGCGTGTGTATTTCCTATAGAACAAAACATCCCAATAAATAAAATCTTAAACAATACCTAAAAGATCATTACTTCATTACATCTGTAAAAGACTTCACTTCTGTGAAGTCTTCCCTTTCTGTTCCAAATGGAAAGGTAATAGGTAACTAGTGGTCATTTTTTCTGCTCTCTTGAGAATATGCCATGACAGAAGTTAATTCTGTTTTTATATCTTCCACCCAGCTTATCTTCATTGGATCAACAGAAGAATTTTTTTGTAATTAATATGTTTATCAATCCAAATCTAACAGTATAGGTTGATGACAGAGTATAGACTGGAATATGAAATTTAATGAGTTCAGGAATAACCTTCATTAGAAAGATTTCATAGACACAAACCATCAAGAAGCTGTATCATGCAGATCTTATCTGTTGTATAATAAATCAAACAGCTTCCCATTCATTTATATCTTCTATAAGTGCCTTTTGTGATGTTTCATTTCATATATTCTTGGATTGATTTGAAAATTAAGAGACAGTGATTGATTTTTTGGTTTTATCCTTAAGGCAGAGTTAAAATATTATAAAATCAACATTAATTAAAATTTATCATCACATGCTTCCCTTCAGAAAAATAGCAGGAATTTGAACACAGGCAAGCAATTTCAAAACCCTAATGCAAAGTACTCTGATCATGTCACAGACACTTATAAAATGAAGGAAGGTGTAAATCAGAGACAAAAAAAAAGCTAGAGAAGAGTAAAAGATAATAACAGTTTTAATAAGAAATCGTGATTTCTTAGCAAAAAATAACAGAAAATACTGTGAAATATTGTCAACTGCATTATTCAATATTTTAGTTTTATTTTGTTATGGAGAAAGTGGAATTATTTTAGTGAAAAATCTATTTTAGAGAGGAAAAATATAGTCACTTAATAAAAATGTATATTAGTAGACAGGCATAACTGCAAGCAGGTCGTATCACAAATGTATACGGGTAAGTTTGAAAACTATATTCTCTTGTGGAAGGTTATTTAAATTATTAGAAGATTCTCTAAAGCCAAGGGCATTTGCCATCCTTTTGTCTGCTGGAAAATATGGAGAACTGTCATGTTTAGTTTAACAAGCTATTTCTGGGTAATACAACTTTACTGGCAAAGTTAACAAATTATCTTAAGCGCAGTTACTGTGTAATATTCTCAGGTGTTAAAAATCATTCTAGTTCTACTACTTTGATAGTACTTCGCTGAACAGCTAAGACTGGAGGCATGAACAAAATGCAGTTTTACTGGTGATTTCTGTTCTTGTGAGCCTGTGTTTGCCTTACTAGCTGCTTCTTGGCAGCAGGTTTGTGAAGAGCAGGGATGTAGCTGTGTGCAGGTTGAAGCAGCTACAGCCACATTGACCTACCTAGGAAGTCAACAAATGCCTAACACACAGCATGCGTAAGTGATGGCATGTAAACGTGACTCTCCCTTTTTCAACCTGGTTATGCTGGTTTTTTGCTAAAAAGTTACTCAATAAACCTATTTTTTAATTATCTATCCTATTGATCATGATATACAACATGATGTGATACATAGTTGTGTGTCTGTATGTATTTTCCAGCATTGAAATTTCCCAGTTGGGAAGCATTCTGTGTTTCCAATAAAAAGGTTTTTTTATCATCTGTTCTTTTACAGCTTGTTTTCAGGTTTATTTAGGGTGCAGCTTGCTGATTGCTGCTTTACTTTGTGGAATGTTTTCATTGCAGTGATGTCACAATCAAAAGTTCCTATTCAGACACAAGTAGGCCAAAGAGAGGCCTCAGAAAATGGAGTTTCTTTACAGCTTTCATAGACTGAATCCCAAAGCTATCACTGCCTTTTCTACACTTCAGCATCCTCTAAAGATCAGATGCAAGATGCTACATATTTTCCATGTGTTAATCAAGATTATCTCCCCTTCCCTCAGAGGATGTGAGCTCAGCCACGCTCTCAACCATAACAGCCAAGCTGCAGGATCAGTAGTTTCCCAGGTCTCCTGATCATACGACTCAAAACCTGGTTTTGGGCACCCACACCAGAGATCTAACCATCCTAGGCACCCTTTCCAACTGTCCACACAAATACCTTCTCATTTCTATGGGGGAAGGAGAAAAGGGAGGAGAGGAAAAGAAGGAAGACAGGGAAATGGACTGTCTCCAGGTTTCATCTCAAAATCGACATAGGACACAGCCTTGGATTGCACCTTGGATGTGCAGGTAAAATACAGTCAATATGGAACAGTACCTCTGAAGACCTGGCACTGCCTAAGGAGTCATTAAGTAATTCAACCAGGAGATGGCTCAAACTGAGCTCAAGAGTGAGTAAAATACACATGGACTCCCCTGTGTCATTGGATCCTACAGCTCTCGTCACTGTCTCTGGCAGCAGTTTCTTTCACATTTAGATCTTGGGGAAAATAATTATCCCAGGCATAGTGGAGATCTGCTCACAGGTACAGCAGCACTTGCTTGTCATAATTTTTGGTCTGGGATGATCTTCTCTGAGGATGGAAATAGAAAGGACATTTGGCTCAAAACTAGTCAGAAATTTGCATCAGACTCACACTGACTCCATTCCTGATTACAGGTCCTTAGAGGGCTAACTCATCACACAGGGCCTTGAACATCACTGGTGATGACAGCCTAACCAATTCCTGAAGTAACCGTTTTGCAGAAAGCTGAATCATTTAAATCCCTAAAATACACAGTTCAAGAAACATTTGGACAATACTCTCAGGCACATGGTGTGACTCTTGGGAATGGTGCTGTGCAGGGCTGGGAGTTGGACTCAATTATCCTTGGGGGTCTCTTGCAATTCTGCTGATTCTGTGATTAAACTTTCACAAACAGGATTAATGTCCTGTAATGCTATCCATGATCACATGTGGACTGTTACCTTGAATAGGTTGTGATTTTACCACTTTTGAGAGGTGAAAATATATTTTCTGGGAACTTGTTTTGTTTCTGTTTATGAAAATGTCTTTATTTGACTTGTAAAAGAACATTAATATTCTCAAATTAAATGAATATTTTAAAATATTCATTCATTTTGAAAAATAAAAAAAAATTAAAATCAAGGAAAAAAATAAAGATTTCATGCATAAGATTTGTGGGTAAACTTTTTTTTGCTAAGCACAGTAAGCATAAAATGTAGCAAAAAAATCCTTGTTCCAAGAAGTTTGTCTTCCTAATAGACAAAAAACTAAAAGCAGCAGAAAATAGCAAGTATCTTCCATTATATCTCTGGGGAATGGAGGCAGGGATGTCAAAGAAAGAACTAGGAGGTTGGCTGGGGGTATGTGAAAAGAGTAAAGAAAGAAAGAATATTGAATTTGAGGCACTTAGAGGAGAAGAATGGCAAAAGAACCAAATGAGCATAAACATTGGATGCAGAGACTATGAAAAAAGAGGAAAGTCAGACAAAGTAGAGAAACAAGAAAATGGCCAGATTTTAAATAGTCTGTGAATGTAGGAAAGCTCAAACTTTGGATGCAGCTGCTCTCATTGACTGTGTTTCTGACCCTATTTTTTTTTACCTGAGAGACAAATGATGAGAGGTGGAGAACACAAGAGGAAAATACTAGTTTCAGTGTGTTAGCCTTGATCCAATGAAATCCTGGAACCATGGAAAAGCACTAAAAACACCTGGGATCTGAAACCAGACTAAGAACAATCAAACTCCCTCATTTCCTAGCTGGATAAATAGAGCTAAATTTTCAGAAGAAACTGTAAGCATTCATGTGTAATTCTTTTCTGTTCTCTGTGTAAAGAAATCCACTATTAATCCTCAGACTATATTTGCATATATGAGTTGCATACATCTTGAATGAAAATGCAGTTTGTATATGGGTTACATAGTCTTCTGAATATGCACCAATTTGGATAAGACAAATTGCACACACACAGTTTTAGATACTGCTTAGAGGCACCCTTGAAAGGCACCCTTGATTCAAAAGCTATTAGCTACTCATCTTAAATCTCACAAGTCATGCAGGATTAGTCCTAGTATTATTAATGCAGAGAACAAAGTGATTGGAGATTCAAAAGTCATTTTAGATGAATTTAGTAAATTTTATAGCAATCTTTTCACATCAAAGGGTTAAGAGGATAATGGTTATGAATATATTCCTTGATGTTTAAAGGATCCTTCAATTCCACCTGAGGACAGTGTAGGTCTGGAATAATCTATTACCCATAATCAGATGGAGCATGCAATTTATTTTGGGTGAAATTCTCCTCATCTGCATAATTGGTCTTTATATACAGGAACTTTAGGGAAGGGAAATTCATCTTGCCTACTTGGGGTCAGGATGCATCATATGGCCCTTTGCAAAAATTCCATAAACATAACTAATGCTGAGGGAAGGGAAGGGAAGGGAAGGGAAGGGAAGGGAAGGGAAGGGAAGGGAAGGGAAGGGAAGGGAAGGGAAGGGAAGGGAAGGGAAGGGAAGGGAAGGGAAGGGAAGGGAAGGGAAGGGAAGGGAAGGGAAGGGAAGGGAAGGGAAGGGAAGGGAAGGGAAGGGAAGGGAAGGGAAGGGAAGGGAAGGGAAGGGAAGGGAAGGGAAGGGAAGGGAAGGGAAATAGATGGTGAAAATCAGGGAAAGAAAAAGGAAGAGGAGAGGAAGGGAGGAGAGGAGAGGAGAGGAGAGGAGAGGAGAGGAGAGGAGAGGAGAGGAGAGGAGAGGAGAGGAGAGGAGAGGAGAGGAGAGGAGAGGAGAGGAGAGGAGAGGAGAGGAGAGGAGAGGAGAGGAGAGGAGAGGAGAGGAGAGGAGAGGAGAGGAGAGGAGAGGAGAGGAGAGGAGAGGAGAGGAGAGGAGAGGAGAGGAGAGGAGAGGAGAGGAGGAAAACTTTTCCATCATGATCAATGTTCACCCCTCAACATCTAAGATCTATCACACACTATCAGTGCATTTTCTCCTGAATCTTATCTGTAAATGGAGTGTAGGTGTTTAAAAACTGTTGGTATGTAATCCTTATACTAAAAAACCTCCCGATTCCTTGCTTTTCAATCATTTCAATTTTAAAAATTATATTTTTTTATATTCAATGTGCATTTGCATGTCAACTTTGTCTCCAAGTTTTTAAAACAAAAGAGGACTCACCCATTTTTAATTCCTATTTTAAACATGTAAGTATCAGACATTTGTATTGAAGTATTGAATCTAGTGTTACATCTGCATAACTACAGTGTAATAACATCGTATATTACACAGTGTAATAATTATCGTATATTGTAGTTCAAATTCTGAACTGTTGAGATATATAGATATAAATATATAATTTCCAATTATGAATAAACTGCAAAAATCTCTTCCCTGTCTTTTTATTTCAGATCATTTCATTAAAATGTTTGTTTTTTTTTTTTTTTTTGTTTGGGCACAAAGATTTTTCCGAAGATCCTAAAATCAGATCCTAAACTCAGCAGGCTGAGTTTGTTTTAATGCATATTTTTCAGTTCCTTTCCAATGCCTTCTTATGGTCTTTTTTTCCAGTTTGTCAGCTTATGTGTGCTTCCTTGTGTAGCCCACCTGTACTTTGTTTCCAAGCACACTTCTGTGTCTGTGTAAAATTATGTTGAGAGTAATCAATCTACATGTTTCTTCAATAGGAAAAAAAAGTAATTTGTTCTCTTTCTTCCATTTTAGACTGGTACTTTGGAGAGTAAAGCTGTATTTTTATCTTCTACACCCTTATATATGTGCCACTACATTATGAGAGTGAGCAATTCTTGTATGAAAATCTAAACATTATGCAGCTCCACATAGCTTCCTCAGGACAGAACAGTGAGGGATGGCTTCTGGGAACCTTATCTGGGAATAGTTATCAAGCCTTATCTGAAAATAAGTTTATAAATAATGAAATCAAAGTTCCTAAAGGTGTTTACATCCTGGCTTCCAAGGATAAAGGATAGGCCCCTAATAAAGAGAGAGAAGTGACAATGCCAGAACACTCCATTTTTGTTTTCCAGCCAGCACAGCAAGCAAGCACACATGTGGCCATGTGGATTGTGTTTAGGACTCCAAAGAAGCCTCTTTTTGAACCACTTCTGTGGTAAATATATGTGATTAATTTCCAGATCAAGTATTTTAATTGCAAGGGAAGGAACAGGATGCAGAATGGAAATATCTAAATGAACATGCACAGGTTTTTGAGGAATCCCTGATATGTTTCATCTGTGATGGCTTAAAACAATTTCAGCACTGCCATGGTCCTAACATGGTCAAGCATGAAAATGCACATCTGCTTCACTCATTTTTTCTTCAACTTTATTGTGGTTTCTTTGCTTTTTGCTTTGTTTGCTACAACATAATGATTTTAATTTTCCTATGTGGCTTTTCATATTTTTTTAAATACATGTTTATTACATTAATATTATTGCCCTTGAATTTATTGTAAAAAGATACATGTACGTGGATAATATGAATTTGTACTTTCCATCATCCAAATCTTTCCATTTTCAGTTGAGTTGATATATTACTTATAACCCTCAAAGTATGTTTTCAAAAATCATGTCTCCCAGGAAGAAGCCTAAAAACTGCAGATACTTCCTATTTATATTCGTTTTCAACAACCATCTTTTTTCCATTGGAATTGGGTTGATGAGGAAACAATGTCATTAGCTCTCTTGTGCAAAACATTGCTAGAAGTGAAGCTTCATTCTTAGCTGGTGTTCCACCACTTCTCAAAATAGTCACTGCATATGGTTAGAGACCAAGAAATGGATTCCTCTGAAGTGTAAGAATATTTCATATCCAGCTCAAAAAAAATACAAAGAATCCCATCTGCTTGGAGCTTCCACTATAGCCCAGTTCTCAACAAATTACCTCATTATGTTTGTGTTGGACATAAGCAAAACTCTATGGCTACTTACACAGCTGCTGGGAATCACTGATGAGTTTTGCAATATAACAGCCTTGTAAATTCAGTGTAGCTGAGCTCCAGCTAATGAATTCAGAGTCTCTGACTCCAAAGCAACAGGAGGACACAAAATAAGGTCAATTTACTAAAAATCCACAGAAGTTGCTGTCACTACCACCCTCTCTGTCCATTTCCCTTTCTATTTAAAAGGGGTTTTACTTTTCAGCCTTAGGAGATGTCTTCCTGGGCTTTTGTGGTGCCTTGTGCTTTGGTGATTAGGGAAATAATCATCTTGTAAAGTGCTGGAGATAAGGAAGATATTTAAATAGTGGTTTCCTTCTTTGTTTACCTCTGCAAAAAGCTGAGGAACTAGACAGCTGAGGGAAACATTTTGCAAGCTTTTCAAATTTACAAAGTAAATTAAACAGAGTTGCCGTGGTGAATGTTGTCACTGAGTTTTGTATTCATGCTTGATTCTTTACCAAATTAGTCCTTCTGTGAGTAAATATATCTTTCTCAGTTGCACTCCTCAGTCTATGTCCTGAACACAACAAAACTGATGGAGTATGTTCCAGATATGCAAACCAATTATCCTATATAAGTTCAACAAAATCTCAGTAAAATAAGTGGTATCCAGCTTAAAAGAATCAGATATTAAATCCAGGTTATATAATTTTCTTTGCAACACTGTGTACCAACTATAGAATCGTACATTATTTCATGAACAGTTACATCATTAATCTTGTATGCTGCTGTGGAAATTTGCAGAGAGCTGAAAGCATATTTGAAAACAAAACAATGCAATGAAAAGAAAAGAAAACCAGTACTCTTACCCACATTATCTCTAATTTTTAACTTCCAATCTTTTCACATCTGATTTATTTAGCAACTGTATTAGGATTTGAATAAATTAATTGAATAATTTTGAAGAAATTATTAAATCATTAAGTAATAATAAAATTTTCATGGTATTTTTTTCAAAATAATAATAATAATGAGTACACAATCTTTGCATTGTGACAATATCATCAAAGTTTGAACAATTATGTGTAGATTATATATATACACACAGAAAAAGATAAAAGAAACATACTATATCAATAGGTAAGTATACTTATGTGCATTATTTATATATATTTGGGAGAAAAGAAGGCAATAAAATCTATTTTGACTTCAGTTTTTACAGATCCCCAAAACATTATACACAGATCTTTTTGGCAATAACACAAGCTTGGATTTTCCTTCCAAATTCTGCATAGAGCTTTTAACTGAAAATCTCTGTTCCAGAAGAATGCAGCCTCTCTCTTCAAACTAAATATTTTGATAGGTTTGTTCTTAGTTTGAATAACTCCTGCTACTTTCTGAATATTGTGCTATCATTCAATATTTGTCCAATATCAGTGTTACTTTTACAATTACAATATATTATGGAAAACATATGAAGCCTTCTTTTTTTTTTTTTTTAAATAAACAGTCATCATGGCATTCACATGATACTACCTCCACAGCAAAAATAAATAATTTCATGCACAGTACTTTCATGACATGGGTCTTCTAACTTCATTGACTTTAGGACCCAAGGGAAGCCCAGGCACAATTGTCAATAGACCTCCTTGAAATAAAAACATCATTTTTCCTTCTGCCCATTGCAAGGAAGACTGAAACTGCCACTGATAATTAATCCACTGAGAGAAATCAATATTGCAACCGGTTGGAGATGAAACAACCCATAGCAAAACAAACTTTTGCCATGACAGTGCAGCAGTTCTTCGAAACATTCTCTGTCTGTGGGCAGATGTGGAACCTTGAAAAATGATTGCAAAAAACTAGAAGGCAGCTGTATCAAACTGTTGTATTTTGTGCCATAAAATGCAGTTATTGTTCTTGCATGTGCTGACTTGCTGTTCAAGACATGGTAATGGCCCCGTGTTTGTAAAGCCTGAAAATGCTGTGAATAAAAGAAAACAGGACAGCTTGCAAGCATCCAGCTGACTGTAAGAAAAAAAACAGCAGTGGTGTATTGCATTCCACTTATACCAGTTCTTGAACTAGCCTGCAGGAAGTTAGATTCTGGTATGAAACTCTAGATTTTGAGTGAACTGGTCAACATTCACAGATGTATATTCATTTCAACTCCCAGCTGAAGGCCCAAATATTTACTGTAGAAAAGATTTAGTATGGATTACAATTTCAAATAATTAAAGAGTAGCTGTTTCAATATAGACGCTTGGTTGAAGACAATTAGATAAAATCAATGAAAATAATAATGAGCTGTGTGCCACTACACATGGAAATCAAGCCTATAGCTGTTCTGGGAGTGGCATTTAGCAGGAAATGCCATGGCAGTCAATGACAGAGTTCACTGATGCTGTGTCCTGGGAGCCCAGATTTAGGGCCAAATGGCTAACATTTGATCCTGTGGTCTCAGCACACATAATCAATGAGCACAGAATGATCCATGTTCCTTTGTATTAAAGGTTTTTGCATTTTATCCCCTATATAGACCTAACAGGTTGATTTAGCTTATGCATAGCTTCCAGAAAGGGAGCCAGGGTGGGGTTGTCTGCTATTTCCTTTGGCAGCTTTTACCAATGGTCAAAAGATATGCTCCTAATTTCAATTTATAGACATTGGTTTGGGACATTTAGGATGTTCCACAGCAATTTAATTTCCTTTATCAGTGTCCTCCTCATCATAATGTCTGGTCTACATTGTTTGCTGTAACAATTTTATCTACTTATCCCTTGGGATTGAGGTCCTTCTAATCCAACTACAACTGAATAATGGCTGACCTAAATAAGGCATATGCCTTCCCTGGCAATATAAGTCTAACAGCTTATTATATTTTTCCTTATATTATTCACATCTTGAAAATATAATGAAGATATAACAAATTAGAATTCATCCATTTGCCCTCTCTGAAACACTTTGTGTGTTTGTTTTGTTTGTTTTCACTTTGGTTGTTGGCTGGGTTTTGGTTTTGGTTTTTGTTTCGGTTTTTTTTTTTTTTTTTTTTTTTTTTTTTTTGTTCTGCTTGGAACTTTTTTGTCTTTTTCTCTTTTTTGTCCACTATTTAATGCTGGCTGAGTCATTCTACGGTTCTGTATTGAACCTAAAGAGATCTTTGATATCCAAGGACCCATCCTCTTCCATCTCAGTGATTATGTTGCCAAAAAGAATTTCAAACCAGAATTACCAACCTCTGTTTGTAAAATTTTTGATGTAGAAATAAATTTAGTTTCCAACAATTCAACCAACAAAATTTTGTTAGACTTAATACATTTCTTCACACCTACATATACCCAAACATGCAGCATGCAAACATGCATGCACATACATATATGTTGTGATTTTATTTGAGTCTATCAAACTGATCCATCCAGTAGCCTCTGAATGGCTCATCCCAAGTCTTCCCTGCCTGGCCAAGGCAGCCATGCCCTCAGGACACCCAGCTCCATATTCTACCTGCAGCAGGTTCTAAGAAAATAAGAAAGGAGTAAAAAATGGTTGGGAAGAGTCATTTGCCTGATTTTGAAAATAAGGCAGGAAAGTTGCAAAAAAGAGGTTGGGGTGGTTTTGTCCCTGAGAATAAACAAGTAATACAGCTTCACTTTCCAATGAGAGTTGTATAATGAGTAGTGTCCAGCCAGCATTAGAGGCCAGAAAATACTTCTGTAAGCCATTTGGAAGTTAGAGTTATCCTTTTTCTTTATAAACTTTTTGTCATAGGGTAATCCATTCTCTTATCAGCTTAAGGAGAGATTTTTCTTCAGTCAGTAGCAAGTCAGAAGAGTCCTTACAACAAGCTTGCAACAAGTTGGAAGGAAAAGGATCACTGATACAGGCTAGTCTGCTTTGGTTTTCATTGAAGTTTCAGTTCCACATCAACATCCCGTTCTGATATGGGCTAGAAGTGATTTTTCAGTCTCCACTCTGCCTCTAGTAGCAAGATTTTTGATCTCTGGGGAGAATACAGCTGAGATTTTCAAGTATGGAAGAGTCTATGCCACTAGCTTCAAAGTAGTTGCTATCAGAAGAACAAGCTCAAGTACATCACAGGAGATCGCCTAAGAATGTGTGTGTATGTGTGTATGTATGTATATTTATGTATACATGTATATTTTGGTATATAATCCTGTGCTCTGACATCTGAAGGTACAGATTTTAAAATCGTTTTCACAAAACCTCTCTGAGTCAGATATTTTTCTATATAGTTTTTACGGGAACAAACCTAAATGCAGCAAAGTAGAGAAACCACCTTCAAGAAGGTAACAGAGTGCAGAGCTCTGAGTCTTGTGATTCTTACCCCGCCTTCTATTAAAACCAACATTTTAGTAATGGCAAGACAAACAGGAATGTTCCTCTAGAGAGAATTTTCTAGTGTTATGTTGTCCTAGTGTTGTGGTTTTTGTCTCCTATCCTTTGGAGAAACTGCAATTTGAGGTTAGGTTTTATAGAAGCCCCCAGCACTCACAGAAACAGAATAATGAAGTGTCTCATCTGTAGACAGCCTGAGCCTGGGCATAGTTCATTGCTTTTGTTGCAGCTCCTCTGCTTGGGGAAGGCTAGTGGAAAAATATTACCAACCTCACAGGAAACATCTCTGTTCTTCAGAACTGAGTTTCAGAAATCAGGCTGTGATTCCTCCCCTCAGTCAGGTAGAGGGGAACTTTCCCCAGAGGGGACACTAGATTGAAACTGGTTTGGAATATCCCTCTGGGAAAGGAGGGTGTATACTCCTTTCTGACCACAAGTTACCCTTCTCCTGTCAATCCTGCTGCCCCACACGACTCAATTGCTCTGGCCATCCCCTTTATTTACCACTTGTCAGCTGTTCTGGTTCCAGGTATCATTTCCTTGATAAATATTTATTATGTCCCATGATTTCTGTTCTCCATCTCACAAGTACAGTATAAAAAGGCTTTTTCCTTGGTCTGCAGACACTACAGTAGTTTTCAAATTTCTTAGTCCCTCTACAAGAGAATATTTGTCTGCAGAATTGGCCCTATGGGTGGTCAAACTAGGTAATTGCCTGATTAACCAAATTTAGAGGAAAGGGGTGGCTCACAGAAGCTGCTGCACACAGCACTTGTCAGTGTTTCTTCTGTTCAAATGAAACACCACTGGGCATTGTGACTGGAGGAGGGATTGAGACCTGCAGGTTTTGAACATTGGCTAAAACATTCAAAATTTTATGCTCACCTTCCTCTTCTAGGATGCAGGAAGCCTGACTTGGCCCTTAAGCCACATGCCACTGAAGGAAGCACACGTTGCCAAAAAGCTGCCGGCAGCCCAGGCAAAGGTTGCAGCGATACAGCTATGGGACAAGTAGGAAAGGGAGAGGAATCAAGCCTCTAAACCACAGGGCAGGCCCCATTTATCTGACAGGGAAGCACAGGCAAATGTGTGATCATGTTCAGCACTGGCGCTGAGAAGCTGCAGCGGATTGCCCAGGTGGGATGCTCTCACCTCTCTGAGCACAGTGGCAGCTTGAGCTGTCTTGTTTCTGGGCTGAAGTACATCTGCTAACCCACCACATTCCCAACTCCATGTGTTGACCTGAGGAGGTTTGATGAGAAGGACTGATTTCAAGAATAGATGGCCTGTGTGGCTGATTTATTTCTGCTGAAGCAGACTACCAGATCCTCTGAAGCTGTCTCAATTACCTCTATGTAAAGGCTGTTATTCTTCTCCTACAAGTAGTAGTCATGTTTGAGTGGCCCGATTTGTGCAGATTTGGCCTGCCTTGTCCACTTAAAAGACTATTAATCACCCCTCCAGTTTATAAATCAAGGAGGCCAAGTTGCTGAGAGCAATTGAGAGGCTGAGGCTCCGCAGAAGCACTTAGCCAATTCCCAGACCCAGGCTTAGCATTTCTTTCTCCCCGCCTTTAGTCGTCAGACAATTCATCATCCTTCTCCCATTGAGGCAGAATGAGTCTGACAGAAGAATGCCTGAAAGCTAATCAATATGATCAACTTCAGGGGGAGAGCACATCAAAATTTTTTTTGTTTCTAAGTCCTTTAAATAAACACAACCTATTCGCTTTAAGATTTGGTAGTTTGAATTTATAGAAGACAAAACCAAAAGACAAAGCACAAATTTAAAAAAAAGATGCAGCAACAGAGGAAAAACAGACCACAGACAGCCTTTTGCATTAGCTATCTATGAAGAATAAAATGTCAGGCAAGGAATAGGACTATTATGATTGTGGATTATCAGTTTTGGGTACTACAGCCACACAAGATCGCTTTTCTTTTACAGCAGTGTCAAGTGCAATTGGCAGGCCAGAAGTCACAAGGAGGTCTGCTCCTGCTAAATAAACATCAGCCTGTTCTGTGCTTGCATGTGGACTAATGAGGTTATGATAGAAAATGAATCTGCTCTGTAATAAGGCAGAGTGAGGGAACTTGAACAGAAGGTTTATTTTCCTATTCTGTGATAAGTTGCTTTTACATATTTTGAGCACAGCCTTTTTTTAGAAAGAGAGAAAACATAAATTGTTCA
This sequence comes from Motacilla alba alba, assembly GCF_015832195.1. Taxonomy (NCBI): domain Eukaryota; kingdom Metazoa; phylum Chordata; class Aves; order Passeriformes; family Motacillidae; genus Motacilla; species Motacilla alba. Next base: position 88,443,357 of record NC_052017.1, on the reverse strand, counting down.
TTGTACAGAGGAAAGCATGAGTGACAACTGTAAGTGGAATAGACAGTTTCCATTACCCCCTCACACTTGCTGAAGAATAATTTGCAAAGGCTGGGTAAATTGTGTTTTAAGAAGTGTAATGACGTGTAATAATTTCCTGTCAGCATGTCAGTTACAAGCAGAGTGAGTTTGATAATTTTGGGATAGGAGATAGAAAGAATTGAGGATGGAGGGGGGGAGAAGACAGAGAGAAGAAATGGGAAGGTCTTTTAGGATCGCTGGCTTCAGAAACTAATGAAAGCATAATTGTAAAAAAAAAAAACAGGTGGAGTGCTAGATAAAAGCAAGAGCTGTGCAGCAACCCGCCCAGATACTAATTCCCATTTGCTTTCCCATTAATCTTGCATAAAGATTCCAGGTCACAGGTCCAGCTACAGGGAGTATTAAGCAATTTAGTAGGATGGAAAATGGCTCAGAAATCAGAAAATGGATGATCTGAAAAATTTCCTTTTCTTGTCCTGCAAAAGGCATCTGTAGCATAATATTTCTGCAATGGAAAAATGTTTCTGCACTCAGTCTCTCTGAAAAAGGGAAAAAACCCCAAACAAATATGGAAAGAAAAAAGAAAGAAAAAAAAAAGAAGAAACAGTTGGGATGTATTTGACTGCCTACTCGTCTTTGAGAATGCACAGTGTGGTAGAGATCAGTAAATGCCACAGCTTATAGATCAACCTAAGATGAATGAGCCAGTTATTTTCACACTGTTTCACTCCTTCTTCTCATTTTTATCTTAAAGACAATATTGTCTGAGATTTATTATTTATTAATTTTGTTATTTTATCACGCTGGCACTTCTGTCAGGAGCATAATATTTACTTTAATCCAGCCATGGTTGAATCAAATTTCCATTCTCCATTATACATTGATGCACCTAGAGGTAGTCTGCTGACCTCATGACATTTATGACTGATTTGCATTGTTGCAAAAGTAAAGGAAATTTGACCCTCAATATGCAAATTTTATATTATCCACCCCACCATCCTGACAGATCATTATTTCTCTTCTTCAGTACATATGGCTTTCTAGACCCATTTCTTAAAATTAAACAGGACTGTTTCTACCAGTTCTTCATTTTTGGTGGTGGATTTGGTATAAAATAGACATTTTTCTTACAGAAGCTACTTTAGTATTGAACATAACAATTTACAGCATTTTCTTAACAATCTATTTGTCTTTTTATTGCTGTCTTAATGGTGGTCTTGCACAATTTCTACTGGTCACTGAAATTTAAGCTTTTGGAGGAGAGAGTACTTTCAGCCTTAAATGTGCCCTAGAAAGAAGTCTTCTTTATATCAAATGCTGAATTCATTGGTTAAAATAGAACATTTATCCCTGGATATGCAGCAAGGTAGGCAAGTCTTTTGTTTTTAGTTATGCCACTTTGTAAAACAGATATTAAAATGCTCTGGGTTTGAGTGGTTTGGTTTTGGGTGGTTTGGGTTTTTCTTTAGAAAATATTAACAGTTTTTGCCTCCAAATAGGTTTGAATGGAAATTTCATATAAATTTCTAGTTTTTTTCTTTTCTAATATTTAAGAAGATGCAGAGGTAGTCACATCTTGGGACTGAGCATGGAATCACTCCACACATTGCTGCATGCTGACTTCAAGAAAGAACCTGACATATCTTAATTGTGTGATAGTGCATTTGTCACCACTAATTTTGAAACTGATTGCATTGGAATAGTTAGGTTACGAATGCAAACACATGCCAGACAGCTGGAAGAGTGTGATAAGTTTTGTTTGTCTTCAAGGTGTGCCACTGAAGTAGTCTCCTCTGTGGCTTTCCTCTTCCTTCCTTATACTCAACTAGTGTCATCTGGAAAATAAAAAGAAAAAAACAAACAAAACAGAGAAAGTTGTTTTAAATCAAGTTAAAAAATAACATAGACACAAAATAATTATCATTGTCATTATGTTACACATCATACCAGATGAAAACATATTACAAATGTGACAGCAAAAGTAATAGCCCTCACGAGGTAGTTTCAAGGAAGAACAGCTTTTACATGAGTGTTTTTCTGTGAAAACCTTCAAGAATTGTCATTTCAAGTTAAATCCTACAGAATTCTATCAACAACCATTTGGTTACTTAACCCAGGTTTCCTTTAAAATGTTGCAATGCAAAGCTCTATGTACTGTTGCCAGACCTAAGCCATGGAAGTTAAACCTCCAGAAGGAGACATCATAATCTACTGAGGAACAACTCCAAGAAACATTTTGGGATCTGGACTGGGAAGCAACCAAACATGGACTACAAGTAAAATGTAATGGTAAACAGCATATAAATGGGGAGAGGGGTGGGATGCATGTGCACCCAAACAGGGAACACCTAAAGGAGCCAGGAGTCTGTTTTACTTCTGTGAAGAGCTTCACCAAAGTGATGCTGAATCACTGCAAATTGGCTTCTTGTCCCTCCTTTTGGATGGATGTTGAAGCTATTGTGATGTTACAGAAAGTAACAATAGAAATGATCCATATGCTGTATAATCTGCCATGTGGTAAAACATTAAAGGAAATCAAGTGGTTTGGCTGATCGGAAGAAAAACGAAAAAATAAAAGATGAATGTGGCACAATTATAGTCGTATAAGTACTGTGCACTTAAGTGGCTTCTCATCAACTAAAGAAAGAATAAAAAGAATCAACAGCCATAAGATAAAGAAGACAGATAAATTCACATTTAGTACTGAGTTATGCTTTTACATTGACACTAACTTCCAAGGGAAGTGGTGGACTCTCCACAACTTAATATATCCAAAGCATGGTCTGGAAGTCTGCCTGGAAGATAGGCTTTCGTCAAACATAAATCACTGAGCTCAGGAAATAAATCTATATGATCTAATGGTTTTTTTCCTAGCCCTTAGATCCCATGTATTTAAAAAATATGGTATAGATTAAAATTTAACTAATAGCTTTGAGACTTTCTTTGGTTTCTGTTAAATTATTGTCTGTTTTTAAATACTTAGTGGGTATCATGGCCTGTCTCTGTTTTCCCCAAGGCGCTGGGGTCAATTCAGAAGTATTTCTCTTAACTTTAGAGAACAATATTAAAGGCAGCTAAAGCCATACTACACACAGATGGTCATACTGGACTGAAGAGCAGACCAGGAAAAAAATGCATGTTTCATATTAGAACATCTCTCTAAGCTGCACAAAAAAAAGAGTTTGAAGAAACGGTATGTGTTTTGAAGTTTATGTTCTTTCACAGGTTACAGAATTTGTTTCAAATGAGAGCAAGAAAAGCTCCCAAGTCTATTTTTAATTCCTGCTCTTCTTTACCTAGAACTTGTTGAAAAATAATTATTCAAGAGTCTTTTCCTTTACAAAGAGCTATCAATGGATCTCCCTTCAATCAATGTGGAGATAAACAAACAAACCAATATTTAAATGTGTAAGGCTTCCACTGCTGTAATATGTAAGCATGAATTAAAAGATTTGGAAAATTGCACCTTCATGTCTCCAAAGTGGCCATCATTTTCAATTAGGAAAATAACGTATTATAATAAATTATTAAATAGTCTTTAAGGAAAACTAAGTATAAATGTGATCCCTGGAAAATCAGTATTTCAGTATAAGAGATATAAAGGAATCAAAATACAAATGCAAATCACAGATAAGTGGAGAAATTAGCAAGTTAGTATTTTCTGTAATTCCTCAATTTCCCTCCTTTTAATATTGCTATCATTACTGCAGCAGTGGTTCTCATTAAGTTTGTGACTATAATTAGAATTTTCCATATGACAGACACTCTTGAGATAGAAACGAAGATGTAGATTCTCTTTGGAAGTGCATATTAATAATCATTGTGTTTCATATTGTTTCCATTTTTAAGAATATCTAAACAATGAAACTTTAAAATGTTTTCACTTAAATGTGGTGGAAGTAATCACTGTTTGCAAAAGAGAGATCAAACACAGACTAGGCTTACAAATCTTTCCTTCCCATAAAGATCAATTCTGCCACACATGGAAATAAGGAGAATGCATTCTTGACAGATACGCTGATCCTTGCCATTGTTACGCAGTGAGCTCGGACACATGGTGTGCACTGGTCTGTGAATTGCCCTGGACTGACAGGAAACTGAGCAGATGCTTGTCAGGACTGCTACAGATACTTCCACCCTCTCTAGGTGGCTTGAGGCATGACCATATTCCAAGCCAGGGTCTCTCCCACCACAAAGAGGTTTTGCGTGAGGGAGATTAAACTCACTGAAGGAACTGTTTTGTACCAGAGACATGGGTTGACTAGCTGTGGCGTTGGAGCTGTAGGATTCCAAACTCTCTGCTTTGAGAGTTTATACCTTTCCTCCAGCACCAGTATAATATCTTCCACAGATACAGCAGTCTGAAAATTGCCATTCTTTTGATGCAAATCAACTTAGACAAACCGTCTGTCAGAAATATGGAGCAGCTGAGGTCTGCTCTGTATCTCTAAAGTACTTTGCTCCTGTACAGTCTTCAGTACTGTATTTCTCCATGTCATATGGAACTTTACTCACCTGACAGGATTCGCATGGCCCTCACATCCACCTTACAGTATTGAAATGGTGGCATCTTGACTACATTACTAGCTACTCTACTAATTTTGTATCATCCATTTTGTTTACATCTCAGAGTCTGATCAATTTCCTCTTTCTTCAGAATACACTGTCCTCCAAAAAGTCAGGATTCCAGTTCATGCTGCAAGGAGCACCAAATGCTCCGTATACCCTGAATCACGTAGCCGTTTCAAACATTTGAGGACCTCAGCTGCTTTATAACAAGGTCCCAAACTCCTGCACGGTCAAGGTGAAAGATTAATTCAGGTGGCCAAGGGAATTACACAGGACAGACCTCTGAGATAGATACACCTGACCTTGGAGAGGAGGGTTAGTGAAGTCTACTGAGCTGTGACCATCCTGCACAAGGGGGATGACTAGCCATATCACAGCACCACACTCAGAGTTGGAAAGCACCTCTAGAGACGATCTCATCCCAGCCCTCTGCTAGAGCAGGTTCACCTAAAGCAGGTTGCACAGGATCACATCCAGGAGCATTTTGAATATTTCCAGAGACAGAGACTCAGCAACCTTTATGGACAGCCCAACATTCTTCTGCCATGCCTTTGAGCAGCCTGATAATCTAGATAAATCTTCAGCTAAACAAGAGCCAAATGTTACAAAATAAAATGCAGACAATTCTGGCCATATTGGTCTAATGGAGGCCGCATTTCCATGTGTGGTGCATTTCAATTCAGTATGCTTTAACTAAAAACCCCTTGCAGTAAGCTATGGGAAGGCAGAAAAGCTAGAACCAAGTTCTGCTCCCTAGAGGTGCCTGTGACAGCAAGGAGTGTGACAGTGACACTTTAACAGCATTAACTTCACGCGCTACTCTGTGCATCTTGCCAGCTTCCTGGAGGAACTCTACCCCAACTCCAAAATGTGCAGCTATGAGCAAAACAGTAGGTTAGACTCACTGCTGGATATGTCCAAATAAAAGGAGAAATGTGAAAATGCTTTTAGCCTCCTCTGCTGTGCAGTTGCTGCACACTATGCTGTTACATGAGATTCTCTGACTGAATGCCAGCATGGTGCGGCAGTAGGACTGCTCTGACCATTGCAGGGTGTCTCAGCTGATGCGCAAACACTTGCACCCAAGTTCCCCCCTGAGATGATTGCAAATTCAGAAACTGCTAGTCTCATTTGATAAGCTACACAAGGCCAGTTCTGTTTAAGCTGCCCACAGCTGCATTATTTCTGTTTTATAGACAGATTTTTACTCAAAATTTCAGAGACTATGCAAAAAGCATGAAGAAGTCCTGAGCTGCAGGCACTCTGGCCATGTTACAAGTATAGAAATTATTTCTAAATGCAGGTAAAATTATGGAAGTTCTATTATTTATGATGACGACACTGATTATCTTCCCCCATACCTCAATGACAAATTCAGCCACTGCTTTTAGATGAGATATCATACTTTGTCCACAGACAGCCCTAGAGGTAGGAATTAATTATTAAATACTGGTTGATGATAATTACATGATAACTTTATTGACCAAAATCAGAAAGGAATGTGTGATATGTTCTAAATCTTCTCTCTAAAATGAATCCTCAGAGAAAAGAGAATGTCTATTCTGAAACAAAAATTTATCTCTTATATAAACCATCTTTAAAAACCTCTTTGTCAAAAACACTAGCATCATGCTCTTAAAGCATAAAATGGAAGAACACATTTTAACCAAAATGTTTTACTTGTCAGCATTAAATGAAATCTAGATAATAAAGCAGAACAGTAATTTCAAATTCAGTACTGAGGCTCACATACAAACTGTGTGTCCCTGCAAAAATTCATATTTAAATTATTCGTATATTCTTGTGTCTTTCAATAGTCACCTTTTTAGAAGGGACATCTGACTTAAGAGTCTTCAAACTGAGTGATCTTAAATGAGCCTTCCAAAAATCAGATAACATTTTCCAAAAAAAAAAAAAAAGGAAAAAAAAATCAAGCTTCTACATTATATTACATTACATTATTTTTCCTCACAATTGTAGTCAGTAAAAATTTTAATGCTACTGATTAGTTTTCTGTAATTTTAGAAGATAAAGTGTTTTATGAAGTACAGCTACCACTTTTTGGATTCTTTTTGGATATCATTACAAGAATAGAATTTCCAAATACAATGAGGAATGCAAAGAGAATTTAGGTTTAAAAAACCAGTTTTGATAGCTGCATATTTTCTATTTCAGAATGTTTTAATTTATATCTGGGGACCACTACTTGCACTTAATATTTTACATATATACAGAACTAAATTGAGAGAAAGGAGGTATGGCAGGAATAAAAATCTACAAATGTAGAGGAGTGTTTGTGACAGAAGTATGAGAAATTAATTTTAACATGCATACCAGAAATCAGACTTATAACAGAAAAACAAGGCGTCTCAGAACCCCTAGGAAAATGCTGCCCTAGCATTTGAACAAAACTTTAATCTTAACATATCTACGGTGGTAAATTCTCCCAAAGAATGGGTGTAGAAAATGAAATTAGAATCACATGGATCTACAACTTTATGCAGTTAGATGCAAGTGACAATTAAAGGTAGGGTCGAACAGTCTAGTGTGGTGCTTTCTCAAACCTTGGCAGTCAGTGTGGCTCAGTCCTTGTTCAACTGCAGATCCCAACCATCCTCACTGCATAACTCTTATTCTGCCTGGATTTGAGCTGAGCACAAGACAAACATTTCCTTCCAAGAGGAAACTGAGTTGGGAGGAATTGTATCCATTTGCAATGGGATATATGCCTTACCAATAGTCTTAGGACACACAGTGCCATCCTGAGTCAATACAAATTGGTTTCAATTATGGAAAAGGTCCTGATTCTGGCAGAAAATCAAGGACTCATGCACACAGCACAATACAGCACTGCATCCCACTTACATTCTGAAGGACCATCTCACCCAGGATGGTGACATCTATGCACACTTGCATAGCTTTTCTGCTATGGCTTATTCAAGCACATGCAGCAGAGTCAGGGATGGCAGAAATGGCAAGCAGTTGGTGTACTCAGAAGAGAGCACTTTGTCTCAAACAATGCTGCCAACATATTTCCCTCGAGGTTTCCTAACTTAAGCCCTCTCCATGTGGTCATATGCCAGGTATGAAGCAGGGCACACTGGGCAGATTTGTGGGTGAGAAGATGCAAGAGCATAGGGGATAGGTGCTGACCCAGGCCATGAGGACAACTGCTACACCCTGAGGACATAAGCAGTCTACCTTTAGTGTCTGCCTTGAACCCAGTGGCATGGACAGCAGCCCCATCCAGCTGGCCTAGAAGTCAGAAGTTAGCCCTGACATGGGTCACATGATTGTATAGATATATCTTTGTCTTAATTTTGGATTGATAGCCCCAAGCACAAGTGTAAGGAGCTCAGTACCTCCTTCACTACCTGTTCTTTCAGAGTACATGTCAAAAATCATATGCCTTAACATGAGAGATATTGGAAGAAGGTTGTGGGGGATACAGAATGAGAACTGTCTATTTTTATTCTGGAAGTGGGCCATCCACCCATTTCTCCAGGAAAGTAATGCTTACTACAAGTGTAATCACTGCAGCTGAATCATTATGTTGCCTGGATTTTTCTTTTCTCTCCTTCTGCCTTGTTCAATACTCTGCCCTTGACAATATATCTTTCCAAAGTCTGTTTCACTGAATAGTCTTTAGACAGTTCTGGTACTTTTTAAATACCAGACTGAAAGTCAAGTCAGAGAACAGATAGAAATCATATATAATGGCAAGAGAACAGAATTAGTGGAAGCTTTATAAGAAAAATGGTACTTAAAAAAGAAATTATTAATCAGTATTGGTTGGAATCTCCTGTAATGATGAATAATTCAATATATGACTGGTAAGAGTATCACTAGCCTGTATCCCTATACATCTGGTTCATCTGAGAAAATCACTATGTAAATAGAAAGAGCACAGAAGTACTCCAAGGCCTCTGTAACAATGGGAAATTCTTTATTTAAATGATGGAATTAACATCAGCCTGAGGCTTTCCTGTGAATTTCTGATGTAAAGCTGCAATTTGCATATCTGTGAGTGTGTATGATATAGATTATCACATATAAATAAAGATCTGCAGAGCTCTCTGAATTTTTCCTGTGCAGATCTATGAGTAAGTAATAACGTACTGCCTATTTTGGATTCCTCTCTGTGCAAAGGAGCATTAACGTCCGAGCATACAAGAGTAATTTAAATTAGTGGTGTGTAATATATGGGTGGGCAGCAGTCTCTCCTCAGTGGCTCTGCAGGAGCAGAAACAGTCTAATCCAAACTGAGAGTCTGTCCCAAAATATCTCCTTTCCCTTATTTCCCCTATCCCTGAAATTACCTGTCAGTACCCTGTGGAGGACAGCTTTGCCTGTGGTGCTGCCTCCCTGAAACTCTACGCAACAGCAAGGAGTAACCTGCAAAGTTCAGCTGCACGTGTGTCAGCAAAGGAATCATCCAGAAAAACCTCTGAACAAACCCACAAGCAGCATCCTATCCCTCCCAGTGACTGACAAAAAATGTCACCATCACCTGGGCCCTGCCTCAGGCAAGGGCAGAGGAGAGCCAACCACAGTCAGGTGACTAGCTCCACCTCTGACAGGGGAACCCCCAAAGACAGGGGCGAGGGGTCCTTTTGCTCCTTTGGCATCATCTGACAAATGCAATGGGACAAGCAGAAAACAGCCTCAGAGTACAGACTGTATTATCCCTGACCATGCACTAGCAACTGTCTGATCATTTGGCTGGAGTGGCAACTTTACACTAGGGAGGAATTAACACCAAGGTGGAAGATAGGGATCTCACAGTATGTAGGAGACAGCCTTGATCCTTAATCCACTCCCACCTCAGATTTGAACTGCTGGTAACATCTGCATCCCTCCTAGTAATTCATCCAGCTATGATCCCCTTTGTTTATGTGGTGCCCCACTCTGCTCATCTAATCCTGCCCTGATAATGGGAATCATTATACAAATGAGAGGTTATAGCACAGATGACAACATAATCTATCATTTCTTCCTTTAACTGCAATGTTATATGATATTCATGCAGGCAGATACAGAAAGAGAACCTTGACATATAAAGGTGAGACATATAAAGGTGCAGTACCACACTCACTTTGCCCATCTTTGAAAAGAAACACAATGAGTGTGAAACACAATTGCAAAAAAGTATGAACACAATTGCAAAAAATTGTGCAGGATATTGGTGTCACTGTTCATAAACTTGACTTTGACTTGCTCATAGACCATCCATTGGTCTATGAACTGCCACCAGTTATTACTGGTGTAATTATTTAAATTACTTTTTTTTTCAGCTATTAGAATCTAGACTAGCTGAAGGATTTTTCTACTAAAAAATTTTAACACTTTTAACACCTGGAAGTGAATTTGGATTTTGCATTAATGTTTTGCAGTTACATATTCAAGGATAATACTTATGCTAAAGAAATACAATTTTCAGAAAAGAATGCAGAAGTAGAGTGTGTTTAAGACCTCACTTATGATATGGATGAACTGGTTTTATGCCAGCTGGATAAGGTGCTCACTGAGAAGGAACTTACTTGAAGAAGATAACTAAAGATCAATCTTTTTTCATAAAAATCTATAGCAAAGATCCTTACAGAGGCTAGTAAAAGCTACCAGGATCATATGACATTCCTAAAAGAGCCTTAAAGGAATTCAGGTATTACATTAACTAGTACTGGCAACACATTGGCCATAATTTGAAGAAATTTGGAAGAATATTCTCACTTTTATGGGTGTGGTAGAGAACTGCAAACAGGGTGCATTGGCAAATTGTGAAAACCTCCAATGAAACCTGCTGCTAAAACCAGAGACAGGTTTGATGCAGCTTTAGTGAGAAAGTCATGCCCTAAAGATCTGCTTGAAGGCATTGAAGGTATGAGCAAGTATATGAGTAAGCTTGAACAAAATGATTGAATTTTCAAAGGTCTCATCCAGGGTTCCTTACCATTGCCTTCAAAAGAAAGCAAACTCTTCTGGAATATAAGGGAAGATGCAGAGATATACGAAGATCGAAAATAAAAAGTGTGAAAGGAAGATTACCAGGGTGTGCCATGAGACTCTACACTGGCATCTATGCTCTGCACCATACTGCAAAAAAAAATGTTGAAAAGAAGGAAAATACCAAGATGAAAAAGATTCCAGAGACAGAAAGTTATTTACAATAGTCAGAACCAGCTCTGTTTAAAAAGTTCGTCAGGGGAACACGCAACTTGGTGATTGATCACATGACAGAATCTCATTAGAGATGCAATGCCAACACAAGAAAAAAGAAGGCACGCACAAAAAATATTCTTAATGACACAGTTTTGGACTCTCTTTTGTCTACTACCACTTGCAAAGGCAGCAGTTCACAGTTTACTGTTCTGTACCAGGCAAAAAAAAAAGCAAAAAACACTATTAAGAAGGAAAAACAGTAAACCAAAGTAAACTCATTATGCTGCCATTATTTTTTTTTATTAGTTCATATCCTGAATACTCATGTGGGTCTAGTTGTCATGTTTCACAAACTGACCTTACCCCAAAACACTCCAAAACTGTTTCAATTTAAAAAAAAAAAATTAAAAAAAGATTTAAAAAAAAAAGTAGAGAGAGGAAAAAATATTAAAGGGTGTAGAATAACACAAGGAAGCACATCAAAACCCGTATTTTTGGCCTGCAAAATAACCTGCTGAAGTAGGATGTAATGAAGATCTGTAAAATAATAAATGTTCTTGACAAGGTAACTAGGGAGCCATGGTTCATTTTTACTCCTGACAAAAGAACTAGGAACATCAAAACCAATAATCACTTTGAAAGTCTGAAACAAAAGAGTATTTTTTAATACAATGCACAACTAAATACTGGAAGTTAGTGTAAGATGAATTTATTAAACCCAACAGCTGTAACACAGGATTTTCTGAATGTGATACATGGATCATAAATTAGTTAAATCAGTAAATCGCAGAAAATCATAGATTAAGTCAAGGGGATTATCACTGTATGTTTTTCTCCTCCTTAATATAAGATCCATTTATTTTTCTACTGCCCAAGAGAGGTTAGACAGATCTTTGAGTGGACCCAGACATCGTGGATCACCAAAAATGTCCAACACCTTATACTGACAACCACATCACCCCCTTGCTCTTGCCTTGAACTTGGGGCTGAAGTTCATGCTGAACTGCTCACAGCATTTCTGTTATCCACAAAAACCTATCAAAGTGCATTGTGAAGAAAGTAGAGGCTCATAGCAATTCTGATTATGCTTTTTTCCTTCCAACAAAGGCTTTTGCACACATTATTGTGCACTGCAAAAATAGAAGACCTAACCGCTTCAGTTTTCATCTGAATACTACAGTACATTTTGAAATTAAAAAAAAAAAAAAAAAGTTGCAAACACATTCAAACAAGTGTAAACAAGGAAAGAAGTGTGGATTTGCAGTGAGTGAAGGTGCCATGGTCACATATATGAGCACTACTCAAACACACAGCTTTGCAGTACCTCACCTGGGCTGCCAGGCTTTGAATGCGTCCATGAAGATGGAGATGCAGGAAGGAGTACTGGAATGAGCAACAGATGAAAAACAAAAGTTAAATGCTTAGTTGCAACGCTTTGTTTCTTGATAAAGTTGCTGGGAGGTCAGCCAAAAGAAATGAAAGAAAAGAAACAAGCAGCAAGCCAGAGGAGGTTCATATTTGGTAAAGAGGAAATGTGTCAATACAAGGGTTTGGAGGTGACTGTGCAGAAGCAGAAGTGTAAGTGAAATAGCTTATTTTGATGTGACAGCATTCTTGCTAGATTTAAAGCAATAAGTGAAGTGTTGCTAGAAGGTTTCTAATAAGCAATTTAAGAAGTCCCAAGTGCCTGAACAAAAGCTGTGTAACAAAGGGCATGAAGGGGATTCAAAGATGTTAAACAGGAAGGAAAACATGCAGCACTATATATAGGAAGAGGTAATGAGAAGGGAGAAGTAGGACCATTTGAGCACAGCAATTTTAGGTTTTAGTTTTCTAGGCTACAACTTTTGCCATCTCTAGCAGTGAAGGCAGACCAGAGTAGAACAGAGCAACTCGAGTCATCAAGAGAAATTAAGATAGATTAGAAAAAAATTAAGACAGAAAAAAAAAAAACCCACAAAAAGGGTGTACAGTTAGAACAAAAGAGGGATTAGATATATTTTTTTAAGTTTTATGTTTTATATTTTTTATTTATATGAAGTTTTGGGTATTTCTATTGAGAAAATGATGTTACCGAGGTACCCAGAAATTACTTTAACCAAGGCTTGATGTTATTGCTAAAAGTTGTCAGAACTAGGAAACTGAGGATAGTTAAGGATATGAAATCTGCGGTAGCAGCTGCAAACCTGCTTGCTCTGTAGTGTGAGGTAAAATCACATAATGATTGAACTATGTCAGGAGTTTCTAGAGGGCAGAGGGATATATAATTCTACACAAGAGGACAGAAATAGCCAGAGTACTAAATAACACAGCATATAATGTGATTAATGAGACAAATATTTTTAACAGGTTTGAGTTAGTAATTGAAACCTTGCAATAGACTGCACCCAAGAAACAAATTTATTTGAAGTCATCCTTGTTTCATCTTCTAATTTTATGCAAGGACCGGAAATTATGCATTTGTGCAATGCCCAATAAACTATTTTTATATATTAACTAAGAGATAAAAAATGAAGAGGTTTTTCTGTCTGAAGTTTGTGAAGCAGCTGTTTACAGTGCGTTCTGAGGTTGAGAGAGGTTTCCTGGTATAAATCAAAGCCGGTCACATGCTATGTGGTATTTCCACTGTGTCCTTGATTATCTAAGAGCACAGCAAGTAATCAAGAGTATCTTTCCAGCTCAGCAGAAGCTATTTCTACTGACTCTTTCTGAAAAAGAGGCTCCACTTCAGCTGAAGTATCTGCTGTAGCTGGAAAAATTGAAGGCTTTCTATTTTCCCCTAGGGGCTATGTGGCTTGTGTCCATCAGTAACCTAGCACATTATTAGCTACAGAAGTATTTACCACTTATGGGAACCTGCTTTTCTTCCTCCTCTTCACTTACAAAATGCTGGGTTTTATAGAACGGTTCGCAGATTGAATTCACACCACCTTCGCTGTTAAAATCCCTTTGTAAACACACGCTACTGTCAAGTGCTGTGGGCGCGGCTCCCAGCTCTGGGAGCGGCAGCTCCGCCGGGAGCTGGGAGGCACCTGAGCAAAAGCAGCTCTTTGCTGCTGGAGTGGTGCTCTGCCTCTGGTGCTTCCCCTGCCCAGGCGATGCTTTCTCAGCTCACACCGGATGAGGTACCTCCTTGCCACCACCCCAAACTAGCTTCACAAAGGGGCCTCTTTTCCTAGTCGTGAGTTTCCCCTGAAGGACCAGACTGGAATAATTTGAAGTCCTTATTCTTCCTTCTCAGTCTTCCTATTTTGGTGTACCCAGGATACCTGTGTCTATCTCCTCTGGTATCTTCTTTGTTGAAAGTGAAAAAGGAATCCAATGCCAGACTGCAAACATCCAGAATTAACTGTCCAACCATCATTAAGCACACAACATCCAGCCTGGAAATGCCTGACCGCTAGAAACACAGAGCAGCTGCAAAACTTTCCCAGAAATCTGTTCCTATGCCTTAATTTTCCAACACCCAGGAGTGTTAACTCTCCAGTCATACTGAATTTCATCTCCTAGTTTTCCTCAGGCATCGAGAACGACATGTATTAGAAAATTTCAGTTTATGCTCACCATCAGAAATACAGTTATTTGAAGTTTTGAATAGATCAATTTATAATTTAAGGAAGAAGCATTACATGGGATAGTACCTCCCAAAACTTAAAAAAAAACAAAGAAAAAAAAAACAAATTAAATTTTCCCATGAAAGCTACTTAATATAAAGAGTGCCATCTGCTGGCACCGGTGAAGTGAGGCGTTGTTCATAGGCATCGAGGTTCAATAAAGTTTTGCTATGCCCTAGTAAGGGCACATTTTGACTCTAAGCTGTTTCACACTTCCAGTTTTATTTATTCATGGTATTGCCTTCATGGAATAAAAGAGCAGTCAAGCACAGTGATGGAGATAGCTCTTGTGTGAACATGGGGGAGAAAAGCATCATATACTAATTCACATTTTGATATTCAAAGAGTGTCTTTGTTGTTTTGGGATTTCTGCATCTATTTTGCTTTCTTTATCATTAATAGATTTTTGAAACAATCATTTTGGAGAAAATGAAAATTAAAAATATAAGAGATATTTAGAGATATTTTTTGAATACTCTGGGTGAGACTTTCAAAAGAACCTACTTCACCTTGTGCTGAATGTATTTGTACAAATGTCAAACAGCTTCAAAAATCCAACTTGCAGGTCTCCGGTTGAGAAGCACATTACTGATAAAATGCTATTGTATACCTGCTTGATCACATGAATTTTCTACAATTCATGTGATCAAGCTCATGGATCAAGCCTCCTAAAATGCTTCTTAAATGGCTTTTAGTATTATTGCTTCCTCCATAACCAGGATAAAAAAAATGCAATGAGATGTTCCCTGTGTCCTGGGTCCTGAGCTGTGCCAACAACAAGCTGAATATGAGAATAACTAGAGGGGATGAGGATGAAGGGAAAAGGGAGAGAATGTACTACCTTGCAAAACACCCTTTTGTCTAAAACCAAAGTTAAAGTAACATTCCCCTTTACTAGCTCAATGACTGCTTACTGAAGTCTACTTTGCTTTTGAGTGTCAGCATTATTTTTAACATTTACACTTCATGCTGCCCTGGTGAAGTTTAAAAAAAAAACTTAGACTACATCCTCTGTGGAGACAACAGACATTTTTATTATTTTGAGACATTGGAGTTCAGTTTCTGATTTCCAGCATGTTCACAGCACAAAGTATTTTATTGTCTTCCCTAAAAAATTTCCATTCAGATTTCAACTCACTCCATTTCCCTCCTCTAAATTCTTTAGAGGCCATTACATGACAAAGTGTACCAGACCAGTTCCTGAATAGTTAAGCTCCCTCCATCTCTCGTACTGATAACAGCTATTCCATTTTACTTTTCTTATAATGTTTTTTCACATCTGACTCTCTGTTTGACTTCCTCCACTTTGTTGTGCAGTTCCTATGAATTATTGAGGCAGTTTCCAGTTAAATTTCTCTATCCAAATAAGCACTCTTATTTTTAACTACCCACTTTGCTATTATCCTAATAGCATTTACTTCCTCTCTACTGTCCATTTTCTTATCAGTCAGATTAGCAAAAAGCCAAGAAGGTTGCTTTGCCAGGTACTAAACTCAGCAAATATCTCTGCAGTGGCGCTTTCACCGGTCTGATTATACACATTATCTTTTTAAATATTTGCCCTCTAGGTCTAGAAAGTAGAAGAATTCCAGCAAACCTCTTTGAACATCTTCTCCCATCTAGCACAACTCTTTGAGCTGCTCAAGCTGGTTTCTTATTCTGACAGTCGAACGGTGAACTGACAGCAAAAGGATTCTACCCCAGCCTGTTTAGAATGACTTTCACACTCTGCCAGTCCCTCACATCATTATGCTTGGACAGATTTCACACAAGATTCTTTGCCATTTCCATCCACTGTGATGACCAGGGTCTTCATATTTCTCACCCAAAAAGTCATCTTTTGGAGCAGGCTTAGGTTCCTGTGAAACTTTGGCCATCTTCCTTCCTTTTTGCTTTCTGCTTATCTGTTGTCCTCTCTTCTCCAGCCTCTACCCCCTGCTGTTACCATTTATTTAATCTCTTCCTTCTTGCTGCTCAATATTCTGTCTCTAGAGGTTGCACCTCATCACTCCTTTCACAGAACAAACTCTTTCCATAGAGCAAACTCCTTCCACAGATTTCCTTCACATTCTGGTATTTTCCTCTGCCTTGTCTTCATTTTAATGTATTTCCAGAGGTCTCCTTTTCATCTGGGGATCTGCCAATCAACTCATCTGCAACTACAGTTATGTTCATGCTCTTTCCTTTCATCTTATCTGTCATATTCAAACACATTTCTGTATTCTACCCTCATTTCTAGCTGCATTTCAGTCTCTCACATTTTTTTACCTGAACATTATGAGATGACCCTTCATGCATATGTAAATTCTGTCAGAAACTCACTGAAGGATAACATACACGTACAGCTTCTGCATCCAGTCATCTTCATGGTTTCTGCCATATTTTGGTCTTCTCCACTGGTGCCCAAGCTGCTACATTTATTTCTTCCTTATCTTAGTTTAAAATTGAACAAACCATCTGCATACCAGTGTCCTCCCCAAAATTATTTTACTAGACTCATACCAGCCTCTAGTTGCTTTGATTCTGACACCTTCTTACCTACATTAGCCCACCACTTCATTTAGGGTTAACTCTGATCAAAGGCCATGATCAAAGACTTCCTCCTTGTGCTGTTTAAACTAAGCCATATGGCTTTGCAACACAGCTTATCTAGTCTTGTTTGAACTGGTTGTGCACTTCCATGCACAGCAATCATTTCCAATCATAGTAAGAAATTCATGTGGATTTTCTGATGTAGTTATGCCAAAGCTCACATTCCAGTTACCCCAGGCAGAGAAACTGCTTTGGAAGTCTGAAACAGAATTTCATAATTCCTCGCTCATCCAGCTGTAAATACCTGGAAGAAGGTGGGCATGCTTTGCTTCTGGGGTATGAGTTTGGTGGAGTTTCTTCTTTTTCAAAACTAAAACATCAAAACAGAGTTCAAGCATGAAAAATGGACAGGGCTATGCTGCTGATAATTTGAGAAAAATATACCAAGAGTCTAAAACCTTCCTAATGAATCTGCAGTTACTGATATATACAGGTGAGGACTTAAAACAATATCATGGCCCTCTCAGTCCAGGCAGGGTGAGCTACTTAGAAACCTCTGATGTAGCCAGTAATTTTCACTAAATAGTTCATTTGGGTCTAGACATTACTGATTTTCCCCCTCACCTCTTTTTGTTCTCAAAATAAAAATGTGAACCAAATTTTAAATTTGAACATAACTCTGCAGAGGTAGAAGGTGAAAAAAGTGTATTTTGTTTTACTTTAAAATGCCCAGAAACATTTTGGTTGCAATAGAAAAATCCTTTTCTGAAAAAAAAACCCACCAGTATTCAAGATGTTACCCAACACTGCAATAGATTATAATAATTTATAGGAAAACCATGTCTGCAAAAAGAACCAAGAGTGAGAAATAGGTCTGGAAACACAACCCTTGATGAACTCCGAGTGTTTTTACATCTGAAACTTAGACCATTAAATCACTGGATCAGAAATCATTATGCTGACTTCAGACCCCATAGTCTTTTCTTAGTTTCAGTGCTATAATTTTCTTTTTATCTGGAGACTGAAGTGCTGTATGCTATACTCCTCTTCTTCTGGAAATTCATTTTACAATAATGTACATATTATCTTTCTAATCTTTACAATTTCTATGATGAAAACATCATATTCAGAAAATACTAATGCATTCATGCAGCTTCCAGAACTCTAATAGCATGAACACTAATGTATTGTACTGTTACAGCTAAAACTTGGACTAAAAAATCAAAATAAAATGTTTATAAATGCCATATATTAGACTGCCTGGTTTGTTATAAGGTAATAAACAGAAAAGCTTGCATCTAGTCATTCGTGGTTGTTAAATAAGATTCTTTGTGACTTGCAAAAAAACTAGAACACAATGAAGAATTATCAGTGCATTCTCCACGGAAGTCATCTACATGTGTTTATTTAATAAACAGAAGATGGCTTTATTATACACATTTGATTTCCATATGCAATCGTCTCCTTATCTGTCACTTGTATCTAAGCAGGGTGCTTTATACAAATCTGAAAATGAAAAATTCAGAGCAGGGCACAGGAAACTCATTTAATGTCGAGTGCAGTCAAAATCAAGATTTCTTTATTTGTAGTAACAACGCTGTTAAATCAGAAAATTACTCTCCTTTTCTGCATGTCCTTCTTCCTTTACAATTCAGTTGTTTGATCATAAATTGTCGAGTGCAATGACTTGTCTCCTCCACTTTCCACACTGGTCGAGACAGATTAAAAACTCCGGCATACCACCAACCAGTCTCAGCATACCATTAGCATATATATGAGATTTGAGACATTTTCTAATATTCTCCAGCAGAACTCATCTGTCAGCCAGGTGATGAATTATAAAAACTCTTAGCTTGTTTAGAAAAGAGGGGGAGAGTGAGAGAGAGAAAGAGAGAGACAGAAGAGGAAAACACGATCCCACCTTTCTTTTTCATTTTACCCATCCACCCTTGCAGTTAGTCATACAAATAAACACTAACCTCAATAAAAGAGACATAGTGTGAGACATTTAAATACACAAGCAGCACAGCACAATTAAAGGCTCATGGCAGCAGATAGAATTATGGAGTGGTCAGTGATCTACATAAATAATTTTGAACACATTTTTTTCCACTTCATATTAACAAGGACTCACAAGGTGCATTACAAAATCCACTGAATTATCATAGCTGGTAAATCAGTGCAAAGAGTGCACAGAAAGTAGTGAAATAATTAAAATGCAGAATCCATCCAAATTAGAGAAGATCTGGATATTTTTTGCAATTTTTCATGAGTTCAACAAGTTTTCATGCACATTCTGGAAATTTTGTGTATTCAACTAAAAAAATTTAACATTACTTATTTGCATTTTATTAACCTGTCTTTTTTTTTTTTTTTTGCTGACTGGAAGGTGGAAATTGGACAATGATTTCTTGTAACTTAAATGAAGATACTATGAGCTCTATGAGTAGGAAATAACAAATACATGAAGTCACAAATAATGATTACTCCTTCAAATACATCAGTAGATAATTACAGTCTATGAATATATTTGAAAACCACCAAATTACTACATGGATGCTTTATATTAAAGAAAGGTTAATGTCCATCATCATAATTTACACAATCATCAACTTCTAATACAATTTTTAATATCTAATATTAACTAAAAATATTTTGTATTTCCTGTGGACTCTTGGAATTGGAACTGGGAAAATATTAAAACATAGATACATACATTTTTCCACAGAACAAATTCCCAAGAATAAAGCTCTTCACAAGCCCGAGGAAAATTTGGTAAATACTATTATAAAAGGGAGAAAGGAGATCTTTTAAAATGCAATTTTATTTCATGCCAACATTTTTAACATATTGTTTTCTGAGTGTGACAAAACAGGGGTTTTTTCTTACTTTGAGGGGTAAAAAAAATAGATTCAACTTTTGTTTTCAAAATAGCATTTTGTTTAAAAATTAAGCTACCCATAAAAACAAAGGAAAAAATATTTAGAAAGAATTAAATAAAGCATTTCTTTTTCATGAGTTGTACTAAAAAAAAAATTCATAATATATTCCAAGTATGTTACAGTGCAAGTATGATAAGACAAATTCCATGAGAATTTAACTAGAAGTTCTGTTAATAAATGTACAAGTTAAACAATGCATATAATAACTTGCTTTTTACCCAGAAATGCATTTGAGATTTAGGGCACTATACATCAAGCTGGTATAAACTATGGAATAAAAACATATTTATTTTTAGGTTGGAATGCATATAAAAAAAGTGACAGATTTATGTTAGTAAACAATTTGATAGCAGGTTGGGATACAATCCTATTAAGAATAGTATGGTATTTGTGTAATATACATGAGATGTGTGTCAGAGGATAAAGGGTTTAGCCAGTAGAGTGATGACATCTATGTGTACATGAATTAAGAAATTAATGTTTATAAATATTGAAGTATAAAAAAGCATTATTAAGGAATAGTTATTTGGAACTGATACCGAATGCCAAGTAATCAATATTTTTCTGCTAAGCTGTGAAGCTTTTGAGAACACAAGTTAGCAGCTAGTGAGCTATTTTTCCCATTGGAGAACTTGTTCCAAGTTTAGTGAAAAGCAGAGTTATCAAAATCATAATCTTTTTGGTTTCCATTTGCAGGTGTACACAATATCATTATTAATTCTTGCATTTAGAATGCTGAATTAATTTAAGGAACAAATGTGTAACTGGTCCTTTCTCTACATGATAGTCACTGTCTGGTTGCAGTATGTCAGCATTGTTCAGGCACTTGATTTTGAAAATGATAAAATAATTTTGAAAAAGTTGGACTCAGACTAGTACTTCCCCCATGAAATACTTGCATTTACCATCAAAAAAAGCAACAGAACATTACTAGACATATTAATATTCATTAATTAATAAATATAAAAATATATTTACATACAAACTATGCCTCAATTAGAGCACAATAAGAGATGTAGCACACAATGGTACTGTATTGCCAGGTTTCACTGAAGTCATAGAAAAGAAAGTGTGATGTGGACATCCAGCTGTTTCTTTGTCCATTTACACTGAATATATTCAGTGAAATTACCAGCACAAGAAACATTACACTGAGGTACTTCATCCTGATTTTCATTATGTTTTGGAGCTGTAACTAAGGCCCTTTAAGATTCTGAAAAAAATCTCCTACAACACTAAAGAGTGTTCTAGGGCTAAAAAAGATAGCTTTGGAAATCAAAACAGATGTTCTTGCAAGACTGCAAAGCCAGTGTTGTAGATTTAAATGATCCGGATAAGTTGCAAGCTGAAACTTTCAGAGATTTGCCAGCAAAACTTAGCAGTAAAAATCTGGTTAATATTAAAAGCAGAGATGCTTTTCCAACATAATCCTAAATGGATTTGTTGTATCTCATTTTCTTAAGCAGCTTCAGCAAAGAAGTGGAATGAGAAAAAGCAGCATGCTTTTACCGTTTCCACTACAGAAAACTATGTGGGAAAAAACCCCAAAACCTAAAGGTTTAAACCAAGTCCCAGAAAGCTCCTATTTTTAATTGGTTATAATGAGCAATAGAGTATCAAATAAGAATATGGAATCTAAACTGACTTAAATTTGTCAGTTAAACTCAGGCCCATCTGCTGGTCAAAGCTGAAACAAAGATCTCACATTTATGTTTAAGGAAGCTTGAGTCCAACTGTGCGCCAGGCGTAAGAGCACGTTAGGCGTTTCTTCTCCTAACACATCACAAAACTGTCTCTTCAAAACAGAAATTAGATTTTGCTAATTTCAGTGTAGATAATATATACTTAGTAGTTTTTTCCTTTAACAAAGTCAAGCAAATGGTTAATTCTTCATTGATCTGTTCTAGTATTCCCAGCTGTACAAGGAAAGAAGTGGAGAATAAAGCAGAGACAGTTTCATTGTATGATATAATAAGCAAGATTATTGGCTCAAGAAGTCTTTTATCAATGCAAAATTCGTGGAGGAAAAAATATCACAGAAATTATGTTATTGGCACATTGATAAATGACATGCCTACTTAACTGGGATCACTGCCAAGGGACAGATCCAGTTTCATGCAGGGTTTCAGTCCCCCTTAACAGCACCAGCAGATAAAGTGGCAAGCAGTTTATTTTGTGGTGCTTGCAGATCTCTCCATATGTGGAACGGTTGGATAAATGTCCTTTAGTCATGCCATTATTGATCATTCTGGCATTAGTCTTACCAAGTCAAAGTCATCTAATATAGATGTTACACGTGTTGCAATTGATTTAAAATTTTTAATTATTTGCCTGGGTGCTACTTGAAATAATTTAAATCATCTCAACATAGTGGAAATTAATACGTCACAATCAAGGTATTTGTTAATTACGGATAGGCATGTTTCAAATGCAAAGACAGTAAAAACAGACACTACTATTGCTGCCACAATGCTTTTACCCCATGTTAACAACAACCCAGACACATTGGTCTTTTAGTGAACTTCCCACTAAAGCCCTGAACCACATTCTAATACTGGGCAGCTTCAATGACACAGAAGAAACCTTACAAAACGTGGCTCTCTGACTAGGTATTCTTCTATTTAGGAAGATTATTGATCCAGTTCTTCTCTAAACGATGCCATTTCCCATCTGGAACAGCTTAGAGAAGGAAGAGTGCATATTTAAGACCAGTTGTCTTTATAAGAAATTAATGATGATGCTGGAAAACAGGAAGGGACTGAATTTGCCATCAAAATCTCTTTAAATCCACCTTTTCACAGCGAATTATCGAAAACTAACTATTTCAACAGAACTTGCTGAATCAAATTCTCCTTTCATTATGAACTCTTCTGCTGTTTGTTATTATCTCTTTCATTTTATCTCCTCTTTCCTTCTCTTTTTTTTTTTTTTTTTTTGTTTCCTTTGGCCACTTAATAAACAGTCCTTTGCAAAACAAATGGATGCCCATCTTCCCCTCCCAGGCAAATACCGTAACCACTAGGCTGTAAAATGTCTCTCTCTCAAACTACTCTACACACAGCAGTGTAGTTTTAACAGGAAAGAAGAAAAGTGATTCCAGTTCAGCCCCTTTGCAGGCTGAGCTGTAGAATATTTGAAGTCTTTCAGGCAGACAGAGCTGGCTCAGTCTTCTTGGTAATGTCAGCAAAATTGAATTTTGCCTTCTGAACACTACCATGGGTGAGAGACACCCTTGCCAAGGTAGAGATGCAGGGAGGAGGAGTGGCACCAGTCTGAGTAGGACAATGGAGAGGTCACAGATCCTCTCCTGTCTGCACTGATGTGACATTGCAGCACTGCCTGCGTGTGAATCCCATCCAGGAACAGAGCCTGTCCCATCACACTCACCCTTTCTGTAAAGGTAACAGCAACAGCAACCAACCCAGGTACAGCCATGTTGCTGCTCTATACAACTCCTTGCTTTGCCTGTTTCTGGAGACAACCCCATCACCAGTGAAGGGCTTCCAATCTCATATTTTACTGACCTGAGCATGTTCAGAGACTGCTTTGCTAACTGTGAACTTTTCCAGCCAAATGCCAATGAAGTTATTAGCTTTTCCTGTGTTTTTAGAAGAGTCTCATCCCAGCAGTCACTATCCCGTACCATCTCCAAACACTTCCTGGAGTCAGATTTTTAAAGGATTCAGAATTTGATAGATCTACTTTATTGCTTCCAGATTGTCTAAACTGCTCTTATTGATCAAACCTGGGACAATTCTGATTGAGTAAAAGGAACCAAGATGCCTGAGAGCCAACATTCAGCAGATGAGCCACAGTTTACAGTCTCAGATGTTTGTCTCAGATTTCGATCCACAGGCTCAAATTAATCCTAAGTCCTTCTTTAGGTCCATTCATGGACAGTTTGGAAGTTTTATGTAAACCTCAATCAATTGCAGTACACACATTAAACAGCAGACCTGTACCTGGAGGTACAGGTGCACTTCATAGAGCATTAACAGCATGTCACAAAACAAAGTACATTTCTGTATAAGCTTTCTCTGATAAATCTTTTTGACCATACAGCCTGCTCATCAAACCTGCATGGGCAACAAAGAATGACTTAGGTTAACATTATGGTGAAATGGGAGCCAGCAATTGGAGCCTTATAACCTCCAAAACATAGCATAGTATAAACTATCCTAATTGGCATGAAGACTAATCACTGTGTTAAGGTGTAAAACAATGCCCAAATCCTGCTCTTTTCTGCTCCCTGCTTTTATAAGGTTACCACTTTGCAAACCTATTTCCAAAAGTCAAATTTTGAGAAAAGGCCAATATATTTTGTAAATAATATTACACCCAAAAAACAGTATATCAGCCTGTACTGAATTATACAGGAATACCAAGACATCTAAACTCGTAATATGATGAGTAGATATGATGATCAGCTTGCCTTTATAACAATTAGGGGTCTGGTATTTTGGTAAAAATTTATTTATTATTTATTATTATTTTTAATTTTTAAAAAATATTTAATATTTATTATTTTTTATTTTACTATATTTTTGGAACAAAATTATTCTTTTATAATGGACAAAGCATAAAAGAGGGTGAAAATGATACAATGGTTAATTATCCAAATTTCTGTATAGTTTGTTTCGTCAGATGAATTTAATTATAACTGCAGAACTATTTAGACATATAAAGAGCTAGAATACAAAACTAAGTTTTATTAGATAAAAAAATAACACTTTTTACAACACGTTGGGGTTTTTAAGTCATATAAATTACTTCAGTATTTTCAAAACATACAGCTAGATATGGAAAAACAATGCCTATTAAAAAAGAAAGAAAAAGAAAGATGTAATTTCTGGGTAGACCTTGAAACAATCACCAGCTAGGACAGGACTCTATAACCTTCAGGTTTCAGGAGAGAATATCCCTGTAATTAAAATGGAACAGAGCTTGGGGAGTCAAGAAATTGCAAGAGAACAAAAACATCAGGCTAAAAGCAGTAAATCAAAAGTTGACTCCAGGGAGGAAGGGGTAGATCAAGTGGGGCTGGAAAATGGGACTAAAATTCATAAGAGTTGGGCAGAGATGTGCAAACTGGAAAGCACAGTAACACAGCAGAAGAACTGAGAGGAATACTCAGCAGAAAATGTAACCTTTATATACCTTGGTTCCAACTAGACTGTCTGGAGAATCAGGACCAACAAGTACTGCCTCATTTATTTTTTTTAAAATTCATGTTCCTAATGTATTAGGGGTCTTTGGAAATTTTAGTAAAACAATTTTTCTATTCTAAACTTAGCATTCGTGGATACTGACTAAAGACATGTTTCCAAAAAACTGCATGGCTGAACTCTTAAGGCACATGAGACATTCTACTTTCATCCAGAGGGGGACTGTAACCAGAGCACACACAAAAACATTTCACTGTTGGCTAGTTCTGGATTTAATTTGTTAAATTCTGCCAGTTCTTCTCTTCCTGGCTTATTTCCTGTGAAGAAATATGACTTTAAAGGGTCTCAACTACGTATGTTTAAGTGAGGACTTTGGTCAGAATAGAGGAAGCTTTCATATGCTTACGTAAGGTCAGAAAAGCAATTTGTGGTTGAACATGTCAGATATATTGTCAGAAAAGGTCCAGCTCCAACTCAGGGAATTGACATGCTACATTTTTTAGATTTGAACTATGCTGTAAGATGCAGATCATATGAGTTCCACCTGAGCTGAGATGAAGACTCAAGGAATCTCTAACAAATGTCTGCTCTCCAGCACAATGTCCAGGGGTGCCTGCAGTCAACTCATATTTCCATTTTGGATGACAGTCATGCAAATGCATTACCTTTTTCTAGGGTAACCCTAACACTTATCTTAATCTGTGATGGGATGGGAGATGGTTGAAGACACATGTAACTCTCTTTGCTCCATCATGCACTCATAGACCTTCCCTCAAGAAACTTGGACAATGATGAACTCAGACTAGCCCAGTGCTCAGTCACACACATGGTAAAATACCTTTCTTTTCAAGAAACAGAGCACCAGAAAACTCACTCAGCTAAAAATCAAGGGGCTAAAGTCCTGGATACTCCTGCAGCCTGCAGGAGTTGAAATCCATAGCTCACACTTTTACAGGAACGATCCTTTACCCCTGGAATATTGATTAGGCTTAGGACTGGTTCACTTTTCATCTTACCTGAAAACATGAGGGCAGTGTCAGAATGTGAAAGATGGGCTGAATAGCTCAATGTCCAGGTTCAGCTTATGCAGCCTCAGCTCAGGTACTCAAATTACAGGAGCAGTAATACTCCATGTGCCATTGTCCCACATAGGCAAACATCCAGCTTTAAGCATTCTTCACTCTTTGAGTTCTTATCTCTTTATTGCCTAGGTAGATAGGGAGTTAGATAACTAGATAGATAACTAATGTTTTAAACAATAATTGCTACAACCTTAGGTCTGTGTTCATTCAGGTGCTATATGTCCAACTTGGAATGTCTGATCCTGACCACAATTGCAACCTTGCTATGGTTTAAGCCCACTGCAGCAGCAGGAGAATGCTGGTAAGCATTGCAGACACTGTAAAAAAACACAGCATATCAAATAC